>NC_073240.2:38065000-38765000 GCF_029281585.2 Gorilla gorilla gorilla
CTAGTGCTTTCTGAGATATTTTGTGCAATACACCAAATTATGCTCTGTAACCTGCTGTATTACATTATGCTGAATACTACTCATGTGGATCAAAATTAAGAAAGACGGTGTGTACACTTAATTCTTTAATCTTTCACCTGAGCCTCTTAAATGTTTCAGAGTGCTGAAAGCTGCACACTTCTCTAAGATGTAGTAAATATTCAATTATGTCCATTTTGTACTTGAGAAAATGAAGGCACTTAGAGACTACTGATCGGAATAATGTTTTCAAATGTGTTAATACAGCTAAGGAATCTTAAATCCTGGGCAGAGAGTCACTGGGCATACCACCTGACAAAGACCTCAACAGTAAGTATCTGAATCCCAGCACACTGTGGGAATTAAGACAAGCCACTGATTGACATTCTTTCTGAATTTTGCTACATCTAAATTCAAGATCAAATTGTTTGAATTTTAGGCACAACTTCTTTGATGGGGGAGAATATGGAGAAACTTTGGAATACCTTTTCAAGTATAGAAAGTGATATCTTATGCCTTAATGTTGTATTGACTTAAAACTTAATGTGCAGATAAAAATTCCACTCCACATCATAAGTTGAGAGGTATCTAAGAGAGCTGTCAAACTATAATTTTGCCTAGAATCCCTACTTTGCCAAAGTAAAATTTTACTTGAAAGTCTTTATGATTTATAAGTTAATTTTTTTATGTAATTTGGAAAAATAACAGGATTTTAATTTTTCATATTTTTACCTCCATTCTAAAAAGAACTGATTATAGTCTTTAATTATTTAATCTTTGGGTTGTGGGTACAATAAAAGAGAGGTAAAGTACCACCAAGCCAGAAAAAAAAAAAAAAAAAAAAGGGAAACTCTATCCTGGGCACGTGAAGCAGTCTAAATAGCTTATATATTATGTTTAGGAAAAAGTTTTCTTAGAAACATTTTTATATGGGTCTCGTTCCTAATCTTAATACTTTTAATGTACCAAAGTTTCTTGCAAACAACCAGAATGGATTTATATGGCCGTTACTGATACGTTGAACTGATTTAAGGGTTTGTAAATTTATTTTCTGGGGACCTGAGCCAAAAGAACTCTTACAGGGTCTAACAAGAATCATTCTGTAGCAGAAACTACTCCACAGACTAAACTTAAGTAAATGTAGCTATTCTCACCTCTGGCTACCTGCAAATGAGAATATAGAGATGACTTACATTCTCCCCAGAACCTTTCTGGTTGGATTAGAAAGGGGCAAAAGATCCCAGAAGACATGAACAACAGTTTGTTTTTCCACACTGCCCAGAAAAGAAGAGGTTACATTATGGAGCACCAACTATATGCTTTTATGTATGTTGCCTCCTGTGATTTTTTTTTAAGTAGACTTTAGTTTTTGGTTTTAGATTCATAGAAACATTAAGAAAATAGAATGGAAAGTTTCCATATACCCTGAATCCAGTTACTCTGATTGTTAACATCTTACATTAATATGGTACCTTTGTTACAATTATTAAACCAACATCAACATATTGTTATTAACTAAAGTCCCCACTTTATTCAGTTTCTACCCAATGCCCATTTTTCTATTCCATTCCAGGATCTTATCCAGGATACCACATTACATTTAGTTGTCATTTTTCCTTTGGCGTCTCTTGGCTATGACAGTATCTCAATCTTTCCTTGTTGATGATCGTGACAATTTTGAGATGTACTGGTCAGGTATTTTGTAGAATGTCCCCCTCCTGGAATTTTTCTGATGTTTTTCTCATATTAGACTTGGGTGCCTCATTTGATTTCAGTCACAATCCTATTGGGTTGATATCTTGCAAATGAAGAAACTGAAGTGAAGAGAATTGAAGTAAATTAACCATGGCTACACAGCTAGTGAGAAATCTGTGATGCCAAAGCTCGAGTGTGCTTAGCTACACTGCACTGGCTTTATAGCTATTATACTCTTATGTTTAAATATGCCCTATATTTGTTTATTTCATTTATTTCTATGGGACTTACTTCGTTTTCCCATACGAGAGGTGTCTACAATTGCTTATTTTGCCAAAGGAAAAAAATAAACAGATAAATAAAATCTCATGGGAATACAAATTCAGCATGAGGTTTAAATAAAGAAAAACAGTCAGGTTCACATTTTTTTCTTGGAAGTTAACATAGTTCACAGCCTTCAGCAGACTCCATTGCAGTGTTTTTTCAGGATCAAATTAAAATAGTGTAACTATCTATTTACCTTTCTTCTGGATCTGATTCCAGGGTAGACAAAACCCCAGGGCCAAACTTTATAGATCAAGTGCTATTTCAGAAGCCAAGCTGCTCCCTTAGGCATCATGGTTTACTTAGAGTACTTAGATGGCCAAAAGGTCAGCTTCTGGGAGGTTAAAACAAACCAACCTAGATGTGTGGTGGTGGGAAAATTTGCTTCATATTGGGTACTACTTTTGCCACCTCTCCTGTTCCTGCCTTCAAATGTCCAGTTACCATAAGTATTGATCAGACAATGAGTTATGAATGGAGATTTAAAAAAAAAACAAAACTCATCCTCCAAGAGACCTTTTGTAGGTCATTGCTTTTGTGTAGAAACAGTGTTGGGGACATGATCTACCTGTGGAAACACAACTGGTAGCTACACATGACAACAGAGCTACTTGAAGGGACTTAGCTTAGGAGCTTTTAAAATTCACAGAGACCTAGGTTCCACTCTAAGCCAATTCAATCAGTCTGCAGGACTGTGGCCTTAACCTAAGTATTTCTGTACTGAGAACCACTGACCTATATCCATCCAAAAAGATTCCAAATAATCTTTTATCAGGAGGCATTTAACTAATTGAGGACATGCCAGTTTCTAGGTATACGGGAATGAATAATACAAACATGCCTGCTGTCCAGAAGAGAATAGTCTAGTAGGAGTGGGTAACAGAGCAGTAATCAAACCACAGTCTAATGGTGGAATAATGACGGCAGCTACAATATGCTAAGGGAACATTCTTTAGTGAGTATTCTGCAAAACATCAGGGAAGCAAATATAGCTAGTTGAACCAATGGTATCATTTTTCTGTAAAATATGAGGAAAGTTACATGACCCCTCTGAGCTTGTTTTTTTTTTTAAAGGCTAATCTACATTATATCTAAGGTTCATTAAACATGTATTTGTAGGAAAATGTTACTGGGTGCTAACTGTTTAACAATGACTTTTGGAGTACTATCAGACACATAGTTTTCAAGTTGAGCAAAGTTTGGTACCCATGTAGTTAACTGACGAACATTCCAGATAAGCAAAACATTCATACATACAGAAACAAACAAATTGGTCATTTTTCCCAGTAACTATTGCTGTGAATTAAAACAACATTTTGCTCACGAATCTGCAATTTGGACAAGGATTGGTATAACAGTTTGTCTCCGCTCTACTCATTACCAGCTAGGAACTGGGGGCTGGAAGCTGAGACTATCTCAAGCCCATTCATTCATGTTGATGTAGGTACTAAAACAGGTGGGAGGCTAGAGCAGCCTAGGACTTCTTGGGCACCTCCCTCTGTGTCTAAGTAGCTGCTCCAGAATGGAGGCCCAGAGTTCAAGGTAGCTACCTGTCCTAAGAAAGCCGGGGATAGATATGTCACCTTTTCTTACCCAGACTTGGAAGTCATGCAATGTTATTTCCACTGACAAACTCCCACACTGGCATCTGGGTTCCTGATTGGCTGATGGAGCTCCTGATTTGACAAAGGGGCTTGGCTCCTTTGAGTGACCTAGAGCACAAGGAGTGTGTTAGTCCATTTTCATACTGCTATGAAGAAATATCAGAGACTGGGTAATTTATAAAGAAAAAGAGGTTTAATGGACTCACAGTTCCACATGACTGGGGAGGCCTCACAGTCATGGTGGAAGGTGCAGGAGGAGTGAAGACACATTTTATGTGGTGGCAGGCAAGATAGTGTGTGCAGGGCAACTGCCCTTTATAAAACCATCAGATCTCATGAGACTTACTCATTATCACAAGAACAGCACGGGAAAACTCGCCCCCATGATTCAATTACCTCCCACTGGGTCCCTCCCACAACACGTGGGAATTACCGGAGTTGCAATTCAAGATGAGATTTGGGTGGGGACACAGCCAAACCATATCATGGGGGAACTTGTCCATTAGTTTGGAATTGTGTTCTTCATAAAGACTGAGGCAAGCAAGTGTTGTGAAATAACATCTTTGTCTCTTGGTGTGTGGTGTGTGTATGTATGTGTGTATATATATTATATATATATATAATATATATACACACACACATATATATATATTGAGAATAAAACTTTATTAAAAAAAAGAGTTAAAAAAGAGTCACTAAAGCCAACCTCCATTAAAGGGAAGAGAAACTATAATTCACCTTATTGTGGGAGGAGTCAAAATATTGGCATACCATAATTGCCGCTAAACAGCAGAACTTTCTATATGATAACATTAGTTTGAATATGGGGTTTCTTTTGACCCTTTAGCTTTATATAATCAATGCTTATAGTAGGTGCAGAAGTCAGCCAATACATAAATAACATTAAGGCCTATTCAAAAGAAATAATAGCTGCTTCCTTCTGATGGTAATTTCTGAAAAAGTTACAAGCCAGTGAAGTAAAACTAATAACAATATTTACACAATATCTATATGCATTACCATGTGGCCACTAGCAAACTTCAAATTTTTTTTTTTTTTTATCTCATTCAATCCTTCTAGCAAGTCTATAAGGTAGGTACTGGTCTTGTATTATCCCCATGATGGTGGCTCAAAAAGGAGAAGAAATTTTCACAAGGTCAAAAAGCTAATAAAAGGCAGACTAGAGATTTTCACCAATTGGTTCTCACTCCAGAGACCAATGTCATAATAGCCATAGTAACTTATAAAGTTCATAGTTGCCCGCATATTCTGGATGATAAACTTGTCCACATTATTTATAAGACTTATTCCTTCCAAGGAAATTTGAAGTTGTGCTAACTCTTATGCTCCCTTCTCAAATTTTGTTCATGTTTTTGTTGTTGTTGTTGTTGTTGTTTTTCTGAGATGGAGTCTTGCTCTGTCGCCCAGGCTGGAGTGCAGTGGTGCGATCTCGGCTCACTGCAAGCTCCTCCTCCTGGGTTCACGCCATTCTCCTGCCTCAGCCTCCTGAGTAGCTGGGACTACAGGCGCCCCCCACCACACCCGGCTAATTTTTTTTGTATTTTTAGTAGAGACGGGGTTTCACGTGTTAGCCAGGATGGTCTCCATCTCCTGACCTCGTGATCCGCCCACCTCGGCCTCCCAAAGTGCTGGGATTACAGGCTTGAGCCACCATGCCCAGCCTTGTTCGTGTATTTTTTAATGTGACCCAATTTATACTCACATTTGACTTTCCAGCTTAAACATTATTAAAATATCACTAGAGATCTCTCTATAAGAACCAACAAATATAGGTAATCACGGATTCTGTGTCTTCTGAGTGTAGGAAACCAAAGAACCTTGTTGTCTGCTGTGCAGGATTCATATTTGTGCCCTGAGTGGACACTGAAAAATCTGTAAAGAATATATGAAACTCGGTTTGAAATGAGTATGTTCCCCTTTAAGTATATTCTTTTGTCTACTCTGCATGGTGCTTTGTCAAAAATGTCTGAATCATTTAACATCTCATTTTTGCATATCCCTATTTTGTTTGATGAAAGTAGATGTGATATAAGCAATGAAGAAAGAAAAACTTTCCGAGAAATGCACTCCCCTATACTCCCCTGCTCCCAACATATGATTAATCATGTTAGCAATCGAATGTCTTTCCACTCAGGACTGCTGCAGTCTCCATCCAGGGGAAGGAATTGGGTGTTTCCAGAGACTCCCATTGTGAGGCAGAGGCAGCGGCAGTGCTGTGTGCTCAACTACCCAATTAGGTCATGGGACAGCCTAGGGAATGAAGAAATAAGGGTGTCAGGTGACCTGGAGATCAGGTAATCAGTCTAAAGCAAGGGGAATGGGAGATGGTTGAGTAAAGGGGGCAAAAAGATGGGGTGGAGGGAGAAGAAGAGTTTTACAAATAAAAACTACTTGAATAATGTAACACATAAGAACCCAGGTCTTCTTTCTATCTCTCTATACACAGCTGGATGACTTTTAGGTAAAAAAAAACAATTAATTCAGAAATATATCATGACCCAAATTGGGTTCTTGCTATTTCATTTTAAAGACTGGAAATCCAATGGGTTAGATATCTTTTTTGCCTACTACAATTTCCCTGTATCCTAGAATCAAATAATTAATGATTATTAATGATGAATATGCTCAATAATTCATTTAGTAAGTGATATGGAGTCCTTAAAGCTATATGGAGTCCTTAAAGTATACGATTCTGGGGACATGAAGATGATTACAATTTAGCTTTTGGCTTTGGGGAGAGACAGACAAATATATAAATGTTAGCACAATGTGATGAATGCTGTAATAGGTGCACAAACAATATTAGGCAAGACAGATGCACACCGACGCTATTGGAGAAGGCTGTTCAGAGGTGGACTGGATTGCAGAGGATAGAGCAGGTGTCTTCTGCGAGAAAAAAATTCCAAGATGGAGGGATCAATGTGTGGAAGGGTGCAGAGAATGTACGTGGTGCATTTAATACTGTAGTTCAGGGTTTCTGGAACTAAAAGTGTGTGGCATGGGAGATAGGCTGGTATAAGTGTCCAGGCTAAGAACTTTGCATTCTGTGTTTTGGAGTGTCAGTCATAATATTCCCTAGTTCTCATTGTTTATAATAACTCATTAGACACACAGCATAAATCTAAAATTTATCTTTGCAATGTCTTAGTTTTCTCATCTGCAAAATGGGGATGATCATTTTAATTTTTAAATTTTCGGTCCTACTGCCAATGCCTAATTCAAAATTTCATTACTGCCTACCTATTCTATTGTAATAATCTCCAGACTTCCTCCCTGGACTTCAAGCTTTTCCTTTATTTAAAGAATTCTCATGTCATTGCCAGATTAAAAACAGAAACAGAACAAATAATTAAAAAAATACATTATCATCTATCTTCAGTACCTCTCCATTTCCCAAAGAATAAAGTCCAAACTTTCTAAAAATGTAGATAAGACTTTCCACTAACTATTCCAATCTTATTTTAACTTATTTTATAATGTCAATTTTTATTTTAGATTCAGGGGGTACATATGTAGGTTTCTTTACATGGGCATATTATATGATGCTGAGGTTTAGGATACAAATGATCCCATCGCCCAGGTAGTGAGCATAGTGTCCAACCTTTGCCTCCTTTCAACCCTTGCCTCCCTCCTATCCTCCTTGCTCTAGTTGTCCCCAGTGTCTGTTGTTGCCATCTTTATGTCCATGAGTATACAATGTTTAGCTCCCACTTATAAGTGACAACATGTGGTGTTTGATTTTCTGGTCCTGCATTAATTTGCTTAGGGCAATGGCCTGCAGCTGCATCCATATTGCTGCAAAGGACATGATTTTGTTCTTTTTTATGGCTGCATAGTATTACATGGTATATATGTACCACATTTTCTTTATCCAGTCCACCATTGATGGGCACCATTGATTCCATGTCTTTGCTATTGTGAATATTGCTGCAATGAACATACGAGTGCATGTCTTTTTGGTAGAACAATTCGTTTCCTTTTGAATATATACCCAGTAATGGAATTGCTGAGTCAAATGGTAGTTCTGTTTTAAGTTCCTTGAGAAATCTCCACATTGCTTTCCACAGTGGCTCAACTAATTTGCACTCCCACCAACAGTGTATAAGTCTTCCCTTCTCTCTGAAGCCTCGCCAACATCTGTTGTTTTTTGACTTTTAATGGTAGCCATTCTGACTGCTGTGAGATGGTATCTTATTGTGGTTTTGATTTGCCTTTCTCTGATGTTAATGATGTTGAGCTTTTCCTCATATGTTATTGGCTGCTTGTATGCCTTCTTTTGAGAAATGTCTGCTTATGTATTTTGCCTACTTTTTAATGGGGTTGTCTTTCTTTTTGCTTTCTGAATTAAGCTCCTTATAGATTTTGGATATTAGACTTTTGTCAGACGCATAGTTTGCAAATATTTTCTCCCATTCTGTAGGTTGTCCATTTACTTTGTTGGTAATTTCTTTTGCTGTGCAGCGGTTCTTTAGTTTAATTGGGTCCCACTTGTCAATTTTTGTTTTTCCAACCTTATTTTATTTTATATTCAAATACATCCCACACTCCTGCTTTGTTGGGCTTTCTGATCTATTATATTCTTTGGCTGATATGGTCCTTCTATTTTGGATATCTCTTCTCTGACAACATCTCCTTACCTAGTTTTCAAGGTCCAGCAAAATGCTTCCTCTTACAATCAGAAATAATATCTCCAGGCTCTGAATTGTTAAGGGGCCATCGTATGATCAAAAGACCTCAGCCAAAACTCTTCAGTCTGCTATTGCCAGTTGGGAAATTTTAGGAGGACGTTTACTTCTCTAAACCCCAATTTTCTAATTCATAAATAGCTAAAATAATGGGAAAAATATGTACTTCATAGGGTAACTGCATAATTGAGAGAAAACAGGGAAAAAAACTTTTGTAAACTCTGCAAGTATATGTTAATGTGAGTGATAGTGTGGAGCTTTCAAAAGCAAAATGAGAAGTAAAACAACTACAAGCAGAGTTGGCATATGGCCCACAAGGTCATCTACCCATTGTGTGATTATGGACAATTTCCTAAATCAAACTTTAATGAGTGTATCTGTAGAATTGGGGATAACATTAACAATCTCCACATCATGGCATTGTGAGGCGGTTCAATGAGATGATATATGTGAAAGCAATCTGAAAAGTATAGTAGTCTGTGGCTATGCAAATATTGATTATTACTATTTGTTTCTTAAATCACCATGACCACTCTCTATTCTATTAGAGTTATTTATGTACATGTATTATAAAACATAGGAAATTGTAAGAAATTTTAGGATGATATTTTAATCATGTTTATTCCCCCAAAGAAGAAGTAAGTGAAGCTCCTAAGGTCAGTGTCTTTCTTATCAAAGCAACGCGGCTTGTGTTTTATGGCAGAGCAGTCTGTGCTCGCAGGGCAGGGCTGTGTTCTGTAATCACAGATGCCTTCTCTGCCTGGGCGTTGTTACCTACGGGGTAGTGTGGGTGAAAGACTCACTTATCTCTTACATATATTTTAGTCTCAAACATCTGAATCATTAGAGGAAAATTCCTTTGCCGTTGCTCAGCCGTATCAGTGGAGTTCTTCCTCAGATTTTTATAATCACAATTTCCCACGTTGCTATAGTTGCAACCCTCAAATTCATGCAATGTTCCCTCTCCAGTATCTAACCCAGCAATGTACCAGTATTTCCTTTTACATTATAATTTACTGGAAAAATTCAATTTTCACATCTGTCTGGTGGACTTTGACTGATACTTTGCTCTCTATGTCGATATTACTGGGAATTCCACGCATGTAAAACTGAATAGTGCAGAATGAAAACCAAATGTTAAACTTTAGCTATAACACACGGAGCTTCTTTTTCTATTACACGATTATTTTTAGAAGCTATTTCTATCACTCAACACTTATTTTATTTTTGCATGAACTACATGAGCCCTTATTACTTACAAGGCTGTGCTTCTGAGTCATCCCTAATCGATTAATGTTATACACTGAATGGACAATTGGTTTTAGTTTTTTCTCATTAAATGTTGCCCATTTCTAAGACTTACAAATTAATGGCAAGCCTAGCATTGGAATCTAATCTAAATACCCCTTTTTAATTTGAAAAATAAAAAATATGAAAGTCTCAAGAAAAACTGTAATGTGTTTGCACAAAACTGGTGTCATTACAACTAATAGCCTTAAAAAGTCTGTTGGTGATTTATGTTGCAGAAGTTGTAATAAGTGCTGGGGGCAGTAATTTTGCTTCTCATGTCCCAGCAGAAGTGACGTACCTGGGAACAGACATTTACAAGCCGATAAACTTTTGGTGATTTTTTTTAACAAGGCAAATCAATTGCTTTTTAACTTTTAAGTGATTGTTACTGTTTAACATTATAGTTATTTGCAAAATACTAAAACAAGACTTGCTCCTATTTGACAATATCCACTTAAACAGGATGTATTGAATTCTAAATCTTTTGAGCATAGGCTTCAAATGTGGGCAAAATCAGAGCAGGAGTAGGACAGGGAGAAATTAACATGGGCTGAGCACTTATTATAATACATCTATTATAATACATGTGCCAAGGGATTCTCTCACATTATTTCATTTATCTCCTGAATAACCTTGTGAGGCAGATTGGATTCTTCCACTTTACAGATGAATACATTGAGACTCAGATTTTAGACTTGTCAGACTCCAAAGCCCAAGCTCTTTCTACTTCACGAAATGGATGGAGCCCATGAATTTTTCCCCACACAAATTTGAATCAAAGAGAACTCTCATCATAAAAGAAACTTTGTGCAGTTTTGCCAATGTTTCCAGTCTTGACCTCACATAATAGTGACTTGAATTTGGTGAAACCAAGATCTCTCTAATAACATTGTAATATACAGAAACAGTATGTTAGGTGAAAATATTAGCCCATTGCCCTGATTTCTAAAATCATTGGATAAATAGTCATTATTCCCAAGAAAAATTGTATTCCCTTTATCACCAAATGCAGACTGACAAATTACATTCATAAAGTGGATATTAAATGGAAGCTTGTGGCCTAGGGAGTGCAAAGAGGATGGGATTAGAAATAGAAGCTGGATACGGGAGGTAAGGGGTGGAGAGTGCAAGAAGGACAGACAACTACAAATAGAAAAGTTCAGGAGGAATCTTGATTGTTACCTCCACCAGCTTCTTACAGATGAAGATACTAAGGGCAGAATTTTGCAGCTGACTCAGTTTTCACTGGACTGCAGGGTTGGGTTTGGAATTCAGACTCCCATCCTTGAGAAAGAAAGCCCACATTTGTTGGTCTGTACCATCTTACAATGTAATGTTAGCAGAAAGTTCTCGTTGTACAGTGTCTGTGGGTTTAAGGCCTGAATAGATCTTTGGGATTTGAAGTTATTGTGACAATGATAGCCCTAGATTATTAGTCTGATCCTGTATGGAGAGTCAGATTTCTCTGGGCACTGAAAATGATGCTACTATTACTACTGCTACTAATACTACTATTACCATTTCTTGTAGGTAATATATAGTTCACTGGAATTTACAAAGTGTTTTCTTATCCATTTGACCTTTATAATAGCTCTCTGTAGCATTATACTAGAAGGTAACATCCATGAAATGACCATGAAATAATGTTTTAGTACTAATAAAATTTCAAGTTGACGTCCTTGCTTCTGAATTCTTGATATCTTTTACAGCATTTAACAACTAATTCAAAGTTTTCTTATCTATAGAATGAAGATACTAATATCTTCCCTGTCTATCTATAGAACCATTGATTAAATCAAAGGAAACACTATTGAAACACTGTTTAAAAAATGCTCAGGAAACTGCAAATTTTTATTTTGTTACTATTGTTGGGATGCACTCATTTCACAAAAGCTCCCTGAAGGAAGAGATGTACATCTTGTCTGTCTAGAGAGGGAGCAAAATATAGTGATTAGAACAGAGACTCTGGAGATAGGCAGCATCAGTATGATTACTAGATCTGTCAGCTACTAGCTGTGTGGTGTTGGGCAAGTCACCTAACCTCTCTGTGTTTTAGTTTCCTCATTGGCAAATTAGAAATCATAGAATTCATGTAGGATTCATGAATTCATGTAAGGATTGAATGTGTTAATATACATAAAATACTTTGAATAGTCTTCGGCATATACTGAGTGCTGTATAAGTATTGGGTCTTTCTATCAGCTATATTGCCTTCAGTATGGTCTTGTACTTTGTAGATGATCAATATATTTTGTTGAATATATAAATAAAGTAATAAATATAGAGCAGGTAGGCTAGCTGATATTCCAGAATTATAGAAAAGAGACAAAAACCGTAGAAACAATTTGCCTCACCATTTAGTAAAATAATGATGCTCATAGTGATGACTTTGAGACATCTAGAAAAGTTAAAAATAAGCTCAGAAGCCTGTGAGCCAGATAGATAAATGCCAGATTTTCCACTATGATGTCGACATCAGTTACAAAGTACTCTTGCAAGTATGACAATAAATCAGTGATGTACATTATAATCACTCCAATATATATAGAGAAGAAGACCTAATACTCAGGGATGTTCATTGGCTTGAGGTCACTTGGTATTGTGTAGATGCGGGAATCCAGATTTTCGGAATCAGGTGGATTTCCCACCACCTTTGACTCCTTTCAAAGCTGAGCCTTTACCTGTCAGAAACAATACTGTGAAACCACATCATGAAATCATTTCCACCTCTTTTTTCGGTTTTCAGACTTCTCTTTGTCCTTCTAACCAAGAGAAAAAATGGTGGGAAGTGGGAGTGGAGAAGAGAACAAGCATTCAGTGAGCACCTTATCGGGATCAGGCACCTCCTATGGCACCTGATGTACTCTTTTCTGGAATCCTGTAGACGGGGTAAATCAGCTAGGGCTGAGTGAGTTAGCCAAGACTGCACAGCTAGCAGATGACAGAGAAGAATCTACAGCACAGTATGACTTCAAAGCCCGGTTCTTTCTGCCTCATAGGGGGACTGCTTCCTGCAGCCTATCCCTACAGCGAGAGCTACTCTGAGCTCTGTGTGAAGCAGCTTTGCACTCACAGAACAGCCCTTGAGAAACCTCCTGATATTCTGTGATGACTGATCTTTTAGCAAAGCAGGAAGCCTTTGCCGGGATGGTGCCAGACCTGACATTTTATGCCTTAGTATAGCATTTCTCAAAATGTGAAGTGTGAGCTACAGATTCTTCTTATTAAAATTTTAATAGTTGCATATTTATTTTAGTGTTTTAAAAATATGAATAGTTTTATAATCAGAGGAAAGAATAATTTTCCCCTGTAAAGAATTTGTTAAGTAAAACATGTATTGGTTAAAAAAAACATGATGTAAATAAAATATAGGTGGTATGTGGACATGGCAAAAATCATGGAAGGAAATTATGACACCAAACCAATTATACTGAAGGATAGCTACAGTTATCAAAACACAGAAAAATCAAATTATGATATAGTTATATATGTGCATCCTTAAGACATTAAATAACTAGTTCTAGAGGAAGGTCTAATAACGATTGCAATTTTGAAGTCATGATAAGCATAGATACCATTTTGAGATACCTGCAGCGACATGTGGTGTGATATGAAAGTCTCCGTGCTTTCTCTTGGTTCCAAAGTCTCAGGTACTGTGAATACCACTGTGCTTTACTGCCTCCCTTTATCATTGAAAGAAATAATACATCTCAGTTAGAAGTTGGTGAAATTAAGATATAATACTTCCCCTTTCAATGTTCTTTGAATTAAGAACCTCTTGTCAGGTGTCCAAATGAACTGGGTTTAAATCTCACTGCTAGCACGTAATAGCTGTGTTACCTTAGCAAGTAATTCCGGCTCTCTAAGTCCCTGAAGAGGGATAATGACAAGGGGAATTTACAGAGTTTATGGGTATGTAGTGCCGAAATTGTGCACGTAAAGTACTTGGTACTGTGTTAGAATTCACTAAATGTTGTAAGTTTGCTCCTAGTGCTCCAGTGATGGGGATGGGTGACCATTCAGCCAGCAGAGGCTGCATTCTAGGAACAACCCAACCCTCAGAGACCTTTTCATTTCCTTACTTTTCCCCAAAGGGCTCAGATAAAATATTTCATTGTTCTGGAGGAAACTCATGATCCCATTAAATGGGCTTGCTTTTATTTACACTTGCACTTTGTAAAAACCAAATAATTCAGTTGAGGTGGGTATGTGGAAGAGGGGATGACAATATAGGTATTAAACATACCTAGTGATTTTAGGGTATATAAGAATGGGGAAAAATGATGTATGCAGAGACACTAATTGAAGAGTAAGCATTAGAAAGTGATGAAATTAGAAAGGGGAATAGAATGTACAAAGGTATTTTGTAAGTAGAGAAGGTATCAGTATTTTCTCTTTCTAATGTACTACTCTACTGTGCTATTGTTCTAGTTTGGATCGATTCTATGAAATAGTTTCCTATTATGGGTTAGAGAGATGCAAACTCCCTCATGATCTGCTCCACTTTAATGCTTTTAAAGTGAGTGAGTTTAATATTAAAAATGAAAAATATGCAGGCAGATTTTATCTAATGGGAATTTGTCCACTTTGCTTCTTGGTAAAAACCCTGCATCAGGAATCAGATTTGGGAAGAGTTGAGATAAAAGAGTTTGAAAATAGTTATTGATGAGATGTGATACTTACTGTTAAGTAGAAACCATGAAAGATCATTCCCAGTTCAGCTGAATGGGAAGTTAACAGTCACATTGCTCTTGTAATGGGGCTGATATGCAAGTCTTTGGAGAGGATGATATATGTGAAGAGAAGTCCATGGAGAGGACATTATGATATCAAGACAATGACAAAACAAATTTCAATGCAAATCTATAGAGACCATATTACAATGTCAAGGCGATGGCAAAATGTAAGTCTGGAGAGACCATTTTACAATGTCAAGACAGTGGTAAAACAATGTCGCTGAAAGATTATTGAGACCACATTGCCATGTTAAATTACAATGTCAAAACATTATCATTGCAAGTCTTTAGAGATCATGTACCTCTTTTAAGATTATAGCAAAACAATGGAATTTGAAATAGCAAACAATGGAACAAAGGAACTTTATGTAAGTTCCTATTACTATCAAGAAATGATGGTAAAAATGGAAAGGCAAGTCAAAAGGTTGTTAAGGAAACATAAACAATGACAAGCACTAAGAATGTGCAGTACATGCAGTTAGGATTCGACTTCATTGTTGCTTTGAAGAGAGTAAAGGCTCTCATGTACAGATGTAGAAATAAGGTTGGAAAGCAAGTATAGCCAAAGGCTGATGATGAAGTCAGGGGTGAAAGAGACTGAGGTACAAGGGACACATAAGCAGCTGATTTATAAAATTTGAATCACACTCCTCTTCCCTAAATAACTGATTTATTGTTTTAATTATTCACATGAGTCATTCTCACGACGTGAACTTCACAAATCCTTGGTTACTGAATCCTGCATTGCCTGAGAGCTTATTTGTGATGTAACGTCCATCACCTGCTGTTTAAACTTTTATTCAGCTAATAGTTATTACTAAGTGTCAATCATTGTGCCAGGTACTTAGTTTCCTCATGTGCAAATGGACTTTTCTTTTTTCCCACAAAGCTGGGAGGAGTAAGGAAGCTATGGATACAAAGGTGCTGTTAGCAAATGGGGTGTGGAAAGGGGGCTTTCTAATTGCAACCCCAGTGCCCTCTTTGAGAATTTGAGCACGCTGCCTCACTGAGCTATGTTCAAGCTCCTTTTTTTTATTATTACACTTTAAGTTCTAGGGTACATGTGCACAACATGCAGGTTTGTTACATATGTATACTTGTGCCATGTATACTTGTGCCGAGTTAATGTAAATTAACTCGTCATTTACATTAGATATATCTCCTAATGCTATCCCTCCCCCTTCCCCCCACCCCACGACAGGCCCTGGTGTGTGATGTTCCCCTTCCTGTGTCCAAGAGTTCTCATTGTTCAATTCACACCTATGATGAGAACATGCGGCATTTGGTTTCCTGTCCTTGCGATAGTTTGCTGAGAATGATGGTTTCCAGCTTCATCCATATCCCTACAAAGGACATAAAATCATCCTTTTTTATGGCTGCATAGTATTCCATGGTGTATATGTGCCACATTTTCTTAATCCAGTCTATCATTGTTGGACATTTGGGTTGGTTCCAAGTCTTTGCTATTGTGAATAGTGCCGCAATAAACATACATGTGTATGTGTCTTTATAGCAGCATGATTTATAATCCTTTGGGTATATACCCAGTAATGGGAAGGCTGGGTCAAATGTATTTCTAGTTCTAGATCCCTGAGGAATCACCACACTCTCTTCCACAATGGGTGAACTAGTTTACAGTCCCATCAACAGCGTAAAAGTGTTCCTATTTCTCCACATCCTCTCCAGCACCTGTTGTTTCCTGACTTTTTAATGATTGCCATTCTAACTGGTGTGAGATGGTATCTCATTGTGGATTTGATTCGCATTTCTCTGATGACCAGTGATGATGAGCATTTTTTCACGTGTCTTTTGGCTGCATAAATGTCTTCTTTTGAGAAGTGTCTGTTTATATCCTTTGCCCACTTTTTGATGGGGTTGTTTTTTTCTTGTAAATTTATTTGAGTTCATTGTAGATTCTGGATATTAGCCCTTTGTCAGATGAGTAGATTGCAAAATTTTTTCCCATTCTGTAGGTTGCCTGTTCACTCTGATGGTAGTTTCTTTTGCTGTGCAGAAGCTCTTTAGTTTAATTAGATCCCATTTATCAATTTTGGCTTTTGTTGCCATTGTTTTTGGTGTTTTAGACATGAAGTCCTTGCCCATGCCTATGTCCTGAATGGTAATGCCTAGGTTTTCTTCTAGGGTTTTTAAGGTTTTAGGTCTAACATTTAAGTCTTTAATCCAACTTGAATTAACTTTTGTATAAGGTGTAAGGAAGGGATCCAGTTTCAGCTTTCTACATATGGCTAGCCAGTTTTCCCAGCACCATTTATTAAATAGGGAATCCTTTCCCCATTTCTTGTTTTTGTCAGGTTTGTCAAAGATCAGATGGTTGTAGATGTGTGGTATTATTTCTGAGGACTCTGTTCTGTTCCATTGGTCTATATCTCTGTTTTGGTACCAGTACCATGCTGTTTTGGTTACTGTAGCCTTGTAGTATAGTTTGAAGTCAGGTAGCGTGATGCCTCCAGCTTTGTTCTTTTGGCTTAGGATTGACTTGGCAATGCGGTCTCTTTTTTGGTTTCATATGAACTTTAAAGTAGTTTTTTCCAATTCTGTGAAGAAAGTCATTGGTAGCTTGATGGGGATGGCATTGAAGCTATAAATTACCTTGGGCAGTATGGCCATTTTCACAATATTGATTCTTCCAAATGTTCTTCCATTTGTTTGTGTCCTCTTTTATTTCATTGAGCAGTGGTTTGTAGTTCTCCTTGAAGAGGTCCTTCAAGTCCCTTTAAGTTGGATTCCTAAATATTTTATTCTCTTTGAAGCAATTGTGAATGGGAGTTCACTCATGACTTGGCTGTTTGTCTGTTATTGGTGTATAAGAATGCTTGTGATTTTTGCACATTGATGTTGTATCCTGAGACTTTGCTTAAGTCTCAGGATTCAACTTAAGGAGATTTTGGGCTGAGACAATGGGGTTTTGTAGATATACAATCATGTCATCTGCAAACAGGGACAATTTGACTTCCTCTTTTCCTAATTGAATACCCTTTATTTCCTTCTCCTGCCTAATTGCCATGGCCAGAACTTCCAACACTATGTTGAATAGGAGTGGTGAGAGAGGGCATCCCTGTCTTGTGCCAGTTTTCAAAGGGAATGCTTCCAGTTTTTGCCCATTCAGTATGATATTGGCTGTGGGTTTGTCATAGATAGCTCTTATTATTTTGAGATACGTCCCATCAATACCTAATTTATTAAGAGTTTTTAGCATGAAGGGCTGTTGAATTTTGTCAAAGGCCTTTTCTGCATCTATTGAGATAATCATGTGGTTTTTGTCTTTGGTTCCGTTTATGTGATGGATTATGTTTATTCATTTGTGTATGTTGAACCAGCCTCGCATCCCAGGGATGAAGGCAACTTGATCTTGGTCGATAAGCTTTTTGATGTGCTGCTGGATTCGGTTTGCCAGTATTTTACTGAGGATCTTCACATTGACGTTCATCAGGGATATTGGTCTAAAATTCTCTTTTTTTGTTGTGTCTCTGCCAGTCTTTGGTATCAGGATGATGCTGGCCTCATAAAATGACTTAAGGAGGATTCCTTCTTTTACTATTGATTGGAATAGTTTCAGAAGGAATGGTACCAGCTCCTGTTTGTACCGCTCGTAGAATTCGGCTGTGAATCCATCTGATCCTGGACTTTTTTTGGGTGGTATCCTATTAATTAATTATTACCTCAATTTCAGAGCCTGTTATTGGTCTATTCAGAGATTCACCTTCTTCCTGCTTTACCCTTCAGAGGGTGTATGTATCCAGGAATTAATCCATTTCTTCTAGATTTTCTAGTTTATTTGTGTGGAGGCGTTTATAGTGTTCTCTGATGGTAGTTTGTATTTCTGTGGGATCGGTGGTGATATCCCCTTTATCATTTTTTGCGTCTATTTGATTCTTCTCTCTTTTCTTCTTTATTAGTCTTGCTAGCAGTCTATCAATTTTGTTGATCTTTTCAAAAAACCAGCTCCTGGATTCATTGATTTTTTGAAGGGTTTTTTGTGTCTCTATCTTCTTCAGTTCTGCTCTGATTTTAGTTATTGCTTGCCTTCTGCTAGCTTTTGAATGTGTTTGCTCTTGTTTCTCTAGTTCTTTTAATTGTGATGTTAGGGTGTCAATTTTAGATATTTCCTGCTTTCTCTTGTGGGCGTTTAAAAGACACAGACTGGCAAATTGGATAAAGAGTGAAGACCCATCAGTGTGCTGTATTCAGGAGACACATCTCATGTGCAGAGACACACATAAGCTCAAAATAAAGGGATGGAGGAAGATCTACCAAGCCAATGGAAAACAAAAAAAGGCAGGGGTTGCAATCCTAGTCTCTGATAAAACAGACTTTAAACCAACAAAGATCAAAAGAGACAAAGAAGGCCATTACCTAATGGTAAAGGGATCAATTCAACAAGAGCTAACTATCCTAAATGTATATGCACCCAATACAGGAGCACCCAGATTCATAAAGCAAGTCCTTAGAGACTTACAAAGAGACTTAGACTCCCACCCAATAATGGGAGACTTTAACACCCCACTGTCAGCATTCAACAGATCAACGAGACAGAAAGTTAACGAGGATATCCAGAAATTGAACTCAGCTCTGCACCAAGCAGACCTAATAGACATCGACAGAACTCTCCACCCAAATCAACAGAATATACATTCTTCTCAGCACCACATCGCACTTATTTCAAAATTGACCACATAGTTGGAAGTAAAGCACTCCTCAGCAAATGTAAAAGAACAGAAATTATAGCAAAGTGTCTCTCAGACCACAGTGCAATCAAACTAGAACTCAGGATTAAGAAACTCACTCAAAACTGCTCAACTACATGGAAACTGAAAACCTGCTCCTGATGACTACTGGGTACATAACAAAATGAAGGCGGAAATAAAGATGTTCTTTGAAACCAATGGGAACAAAGACACAACATACCAGAATCTCTGGGACACATTTGAAGCTTTTTTGTATATGAAACTGTGAGAATACACGTGGTCACTATCACTCATCTTCTAGGAAACTAGATTGGAAATCCAAGGCTGTGCACTTGGAACAGTATCGTGGCTTCCCTGAGATTACTCATCTGTTTAATAAAAGAAGTCGCTGTGATCTCACAGGCCCTCCCTTAATTCTAAGTTTGGTTTTCAGAATTAACTAAAATGTTTATGGTATGTATGAACAATTAACTGTGAAAGCCATTGTCATAACCCATTCTACCACACATCCAAAATAGGTACCATTGTTCTTTATAGTATTTCATCTATGTTAAGATTTTTAGGAATGAAATTTTTTATAGACTTTTAAGTTAAAGTAATAGCTATGAATATATTTATCATATATATGAATATATATTCAGACCCATAAGTGTATATATGTATAAATTATACATACATGTATATCCAGTGTGTGTGTATATATGTATATATATGTGTGTTTTATTATTTTTGCTCTCCTTTAGAAAAAATCTGATAGTTCTATCATTATGAATTCTAGGGGTCCACAATCTTCCTGAAAAATCAGTTTGCTTCTGCTTTCTCATGTTGGCTTTTTGTTTCTATTTGTATGTATGTGTGCACGTGTACATTATGGATTATAAACTTAAGATTATCTTCAGCAAAGTAGACCTATGGTCTTTTGCTTGTGGGGTAGAAGGCCCATTTCTCCTGAGACACTTTTTGCTTTTGTCAGTTATTAATGCCAATGATTTTATCAATGGCCTTTCTAGAGCCTCGCAGCTTGTAGGATCTCAGCTCTGATTCCCTATACTCTGTAGGCTCAATCATCATCCATTGTTCCTACATGAAGGTTAAAACCCAAACCACTGGCTTGTTGTGCCTGGAGTGATTCTCTCTTGGTTATCCTCCTGTCATTTTCATCTTTTTTTCTCCCCTCCCAAACTCCTTCATAAGATTAGTCTTCCTTAATCTGTTCTATAATTATTGGCTTTCCCCCAAAGTTTACAATGTTCAATATTTATCTGATTATATAGCACTCTGTTCACCCCAATCCCTCAGAAGTATACCATCATTTCCTATTAGGGTGAACTCTTTACCCAACTCCATGCTTCCATACCTTTACTCTGTTTTTCATACTAAAGCTTCAACTTAACTGAGATAGAAACTTGGCAACACTTGTTTTAAAATTCTTTGATGGTTCCTCCTTGTTCACAACACACACACACACACACACACACACATTTAGACCCCTTTTCATAGCATGTTAACCCCTTAGGATCAGTCTCCTGCAGACCCCTTTCAGTCTCATCTAACTCTTCCATGCCTAGTTCTAGCTTTCTAGCCATTTTGAATTGTTGGTTGGTCTTGCTCTTTTTTAGCTTGCTTTGCTTCTGTATTCACTGCTCCTTCTGTTTAGTGTTTAGTTAACCAATATGCTGGATATATTATTACAAGATTTTAGATGGTTACATTTACCTTGTTTCTATTCTTTTTCTTCTTGTACTAATAGATATGATGCATTCAAAACTTAAAAAAAAATCTATGATACATTAGTGTAAAAGAAATTAGACTTCCTAGCTCACAGAAGCATGCGCCCCAGAAAGTTATATGGTTGCTATAAACCATAGCTCTGACCTCTCCTATGCACGTTATTTGTCCTTTTCTCCAATAATCTTTCCTAGCATATCAGTTGTTATATTATTTTAGAGGTAAGGCCCATGATTGAAAGGATTACGTTGGAATTATACTATCAGTGACACGAGTTCCTCAATAATCATTGATTTACCAGTGCATTCTAGAGAATTTAACATACCTCTACAACAAGCACATGCATTTGGAAATATGCTATTTCAAAATAATAAAAATGACAACTCTTAGGCTGCTGACAATACTTCCACTTTCAGGAAAAAAGGCATTATTTTGACCTTCTTCAAGGCAGTAAGTACCCCAATTTTGTATCCCAGTTTTATTGGCTCTCCTTTCCTTAGAGTTTTATTGGTTCTCCTTTCCTCAGTTTACTCATCTGCAAAATGGGGATAATAAAGGTACCTATCTCTTGCATTATTTGGTGATTAAATGAATTAATGCCTAAAAGTGCTTAGAACAATGCCTGGTAACTGAGTAAAAATTCAGTAAAGATTATCATTATTGTTATTTTCCCCATCTTTTTCTCATTTTATCAGAGAAGATTTTAAAGAAAAAATCAATATTTTAAGAGATAATGTACATGTTATCTTTTGGATCTCTCTTACATTCATGGTTAACTTGGAAAATAGGATCTCCTATTAGTCATGTATTCTTTGGTATAATTTAAATACATTGTTTATTTTTTCTGATTTGTGATAATTATGAAATGAATCTTGTTCCTTAGTAAAGCCATTCAGTCATCAGCAACCATGGCAGGAAGATCTGGAAAGTAGAAGGCCTCTTAGAGAAATCAAGAAAATGTTTCTGCCATTATTGTGTAAGGTCACTATGGCGACCACATCCCATGTTGTTTTCTACCCACCCTTAACTGCTGAGAAAATTTGATATTATTAGTTACTTCCCATAACTTTATATTTCTTACACAGTGATAAAAGATTTAAGAAAAAACATATGATATTCTGTTATTTTTCTCCCTTCTCCAAGGCTATGTATACTTTTCTATAACATCTTGGGAATATATGAAATACTAAGTAACATAAATTTGATGAATATTATTCATTAAATAAATGATTGATCTTATCTCCAATATCAACTGAATATCCTGAAACCTCAAAACTCCTTGGACAGAAACAATGGTTCAAGAAGTAAAAACTCTAATTTGCTTTTTCTTTTTTATTTTATTTTATTATTATTATACTTTAAGTTTTAGGGTACATGTGCACAATGTGCAGGTTAGTTACATATGTATACATGTGCCATGCTGTTGTGCTGCACCCATCAACTCGTCATTTAGCATTAGGTATATCTCCTAATGCTATCCCTCCCCCCATCCCCACCCCACAACAATCCCCAGAGTGTGATGTTCCCCTTCCTGTGTCCATGTGCTCTCATTGCTCAATTCCCACCTATGAGTGAGAACATGCGGTGTTTGGTTTTTTGTCCTTGAGATAGTTTACTGAGAATGATGATTTCCAATTTCATCCACGTCCCTACAAAGGACATGAACTCATCATTTTTTATGGCTGCATAGTATTCCATGGTGTATATGTGCCACATTTTCTTAAACCAGTCTATCATTGTTGGACATTTGGGTTGGTTCCAAGTCTTTGCTATTGTGAATAGTGCAGCAATAAACATACGTGTGCATGTATCTTTATAGCAGCATGATTTATAGTCCTTTGGGTATATATCCAGTAATGGGATGGCTGGGTCAAATGGTATTTCTAGTTCTAGATCCCTGAGGAATTGCCACACTGACTTCCACAATGGTTGAACTAGTTTACAGTCCCACCAACAGTGTAAAATGTTCCTATTTCTCCACATCCTCTCCAGCACATGTTGTTTCCTGACTTTTTAATGATGGCCATTCTAACTGGTGTGAGATGGTATCTCATTGTGGTTTTGATTTGCATTTCTCTGATGGCCAGTGATGGTGAGCATTTTTTCATGTGTTTTTTGGCTGCATAAATGTCTTCTTTTGAGAAGTGTCTGTTCATGTCCTTTGCCCACTTTTTGATGGAGTTGTTTGTTTTTTTCTTGTAAATTTGTTTAAGTTCATTGTAGATTCTGGATATTAGCCCTTTGTCAGATGAGTAGGTTGCAAAAATTTTCTACCATTTTGTGGGTTGCCTGTTCACTCTGATGGTAGTTTCTTTTGCTGTGCAGAAGCTCTTTAGTTTAATTAGATCCCATTTGTCAATTTTGGCTTTTGTTGCCATTGCTTTTGGTGTTTTAGACATGAAGTCCTTGCTCATGCCTATGTCCTGAATGGTAATGCCTAGGTTTTCTTCTAGGGTTTTTATGGTTTTAGGTGTAACGTTTAAGTCTTTAATCCATCTTGAATTAATTTTTGTATAAGGTGTAAGGAAAGGATCCAGTTTCAGCTTTCTACATATGGCTAGCTAGTTTTCCCAGCACCATTTATTAAATAGGGAATCCATTCCCCATTGCTTGTTTTTCTCAGGTTTGTCAAAGATCAGATAGCTGTAGGTATGCGGCGTTATTTCTGAGGGCTCTGTTCTGTTCCATTGATCTATATCTCTGTTTTGGTACGAGTACCATGCTGTTTTGGTTACTGTAGCCTTGTAGTATAGTTTGAAGTCAGGTAGCGTGATGCCTCCAGCTTTGTTCTTTTGGCTTAGGATTGACTTGGCGATGCAGGCTCTTTTTTGGTTCCATATGAACTTTAAAGGAGTTTTTTCCAATTCTGTGAAGAAAGTCATTGGTAGCTTGATGGGGATGGCATTGAATCTATAAATTACCTTGGGCAGTATGGCCATTTTCACGATATTGATTCTTCCTACCCATGAGCATAGAATGTTCTTCCATTTCTTTGTATCCCCTTTTATTTCATTGAGCAGTGGTTTGTAGTTCTCCTTGAAGAGGTCCTTCACGTCCCTGGTAAGTTGGATTCCTAGGTTTTTTATTCTCTTTGAAGCAATTGTGAATGGGAGTTCACTCATGATTTGGCTCTCTGTTTGTCTGTTATTGGTGTATAAGAATGCTTGTGATTTTTGTACATTTATTTTGTATCCTGAGACTTTGCTGAAGTTGCTTATCAGCTTAAGGAGATTTTGGGCTGAGGCAATGGTGTTTTCTAGATATACAATCATGTCATCTGCAAACAGGGACAATTTGACTTCCTCTTTTCCTAATTGAATACCCTTTATTTCCTTCTCCTGCCTAATTGCCATGGCCAGAACTTCCATCATTATGTTGAATAGGAGTGGTGAGAGAGGGCATCCCTGTCTTGTGCCAGTTTTCAAAGGGAATGCTTCCAGTTTTTGCCCATTCAGTATGATATTGGCTGTGGGTTTGTCATAGATAGCTCTTATTATTTTGAGATATGTCCCATCAATACCTAATTTATTGAGAGTTTTTATTTGCTTTTTTTTTTCTAAATTTGTTTGCAAGTTTAGAATTCCTTGTCTACATGTTATAACTGGAGCATGAAACTGAGGATTTTTCCCTTGAAGAAGCCCAGTACTTTGCTTGAAAAGCAATCTACTTCCTTAAAGTATCTTCTTACTTCCTACTGTTGATTATAGTAGAAATCAAGAGATAAATTAATGCAAGTAAAGATTTAGTCAAGACACTAAGTTATTCTTAAATAACCAAACAGTAAAATTAAAAAGTGATGGAATGATTTTCTACAGTTGACTTAAACAGTAGCACAGACATTTTTAGTTATGTCTTTCAGAAGTAAAGTTCATTTTACTCTGCCACCCTCATGTTGTCTATTTCAAGGATCTAATTCTAGGCACTATTTTATTTTTATATTTTTTCCTACTCATTTGACATCTTTGGTATTTCGGTTTGTTTTTTCTTCAACTTTTTGTTTTAAAATAATTTTAAATTTACAGAAAAGTCACAGAAGAGTACGGAATGTTCTTATATACCTTTTCATCCAGCATCCACTAATCATCCTAGTTAATGGTAGTACCAGTATCAAAAGAAGGAACTTCATATGGGTACAATTTTATTAATTAAACTAGAGACCTAATTTGAATTTTACTAATTGAGCCACTAATGTTCTTTTCCAAATTCAGAATCCAATCCAGAATTTCACACTGCGTTTAGTCATCTTGTCTCCCTAGTTCTCTCTAGTCTTAGTCTTTCCTTGAAAATTATATTATAAAATGTCTCTCAAGTTGGGTTTGTCTGCTGTTATCTCATAATTAAATTCAGGTTATACACTTTTCGGCAAAAAAAAAAAAAAATCTCACCCCAAATGCCATCCTCATCAATGCATTATATCAGGGGTTCTTGATGTTGATATGTCTCATTAGTGATGATGCTAACCTTAAAAAGTTTTTTATTTCAATAGCTTTTGAGGTACAAGTGGGTTTTGGTTACATGGATGAATTGTATAGTGCTAAAGTCTGAGATGTTACTGCACCCATTGCACCCATTGTATTGGTCCATTTTCACACTACTATAAATAACTATCCAAGATTGAGTAATTCATGAAGAAAAGAGGCTTAATTGACTGACAGTTCTGCAGACTTAACAGGAAGCATGACTGGGGGCCTCAGGAAACTTACAATCGTGGCAGAAAGTGAAGGGGAAGCAAGGACCTTCTTCACATGGTGGCAGCAGAGAAAGAGAGAGTGAGGGGGGAAGTGCCACACAATTTTAAACCATCAGATCTCGTGAGAAATCACTCACTATTATGAGAACAGCCTGGGAGGATATTTGCCCCTATGATCCAATCACCTCCCACCAGGTCCCTCCCCAACATTGGGAATTAAAATTTAACATGAGATTTGGGTGGGGACACAGAGCTAAAATGTATCATTCCACCCCTGGTTCCTCCCAAATCTCAATTCCCACTCACATTTCAAAACACAACCATGCTTTCCCAATAGTCCTTCAAAGTCTTAACTCATTCCAGAATTAACCCAAGAGTCCAAGCCCATAGTCTCATCTGAGACCAGGCAAGTCTCTTTCACCTATGAGTCTGTAAAATAAAAAAAAAAAGAGTATTATTTCCAAGATACAATGAGGGTAAAGGCATCAGGTAAGTGATCCTGTTCCAAATGGGAGAAATTGGCCAAAATAAAGGGGCTATGGGTCCCATGCTAGTCAAAAACCCAGCAGGGCAGCCATTACATCTTAAAGCTCCAAAATAATCTCCTTTGACTCCATGTCTCACAACCAGAGCATGATGATGCAAAGGGTGGGCTCCCAAGGCCTCGGGCAGCTGTGCCTTTGTGGTTCTAGATGGACAGCCCCTGCAGCTGCTTTCACAGGCTAACATGGAGTGCCTATGGCTTTTCCAATGACACAGTGCAAGCTGTTGGTAGATCTACCATCCTGGGGTCTGGAGGACAGTGGCCCTTTTCTCACAGCTCCACCAGGCAGTGTCCCAGTGGGGATTCTGAGTGGGGGCTCCAAACCCACATTTCACCTCCACAGTATACTAATAAGAGGTTCTCCTTGAGGGCTCTGCCCCTGCAGTGGACTTCTGCCTGGACATCCAGGTGTTTCCATACATCCTCTGAAATTTAGGCTGAGGTTCCCAAACTCCAACTCCTGTCTTCTGTGCACCCACAGGCACAACACCACCCTTCAGAGGGTAAAAGCCACCAAGGCTTGGGGCTTGCCACCCTCTGAAGACATAACATGAGCTGTACGTTGGCCTCTTTCAGCCATGGCTGGAGCTAGAGCAGGAAGGATGCAAGGCACCGTGTTCCAAGGCTGCACAGAGCAGCAGGGCCCTGGGCACAGCCCACAAAACCATTTTTCCTTCCTAGGCATTCATCCCTGGAATGGGAGGGGCTGCTGTGAAGGTCCCTGAAATGCCCTGGAGACATTTTCCCCCATGGTCTTGGTTATTAACATTCAGCTTCTTGTTACTTATGCAAATTTCTGCAGCTGGCTTGAATTTCTCTCCAGAAAATGGGCTTGTCTAGTCCAACACATAGTTATGCTGCAAATTTTCCAAACTTTTGCTCTCTGCTTCCCTTTTAAATATGAGTTCAAATTTCAGACCATCTCTTTGTTCACACATGAGTGTATGCTTTTAGAAACAGCCAAGTCACATCTTGAATGCTTTGCTGCTTATCCATTTCTTCTGCCAGATACTCCAAATCATCTCTCTCAAGTTCAAAGTTTCACAAATCTCTAGGGTATGGGAAAAATACTGCCAGCCTCTTTTCTAAAGCATAGCAAGAGTGACCTTTACTTCAGTTCCTCATAAGTTCCCCATCTCCATCTGAGACCACCTCAGCCTGGACTTCATTGTCCATATCCCTATCAGCATTTTGGTCAAAACCATTCAACAAGTATCTAGGAAGTTCCAGACTTTCCCACATCTTCCTGTCTTCTGAGCCCTTCAAACTGTTCCAACCTCTGCCCATTACCCAGTTCCAAAGTTGCTTCCACATTTTTGGGTACCTTTATAGCAATGCTCCATTTCCCTGATACCAATTTTCTGTATTAGTGTGTTTTCATGTTGTGATAAAGAACTACCTGAGACTAGATAATTTATGAAGAAAAGAGGTTTTATTGACTCACACAGGAAGCATTACTGGAAGGCCTCAGGAAACTTACACTCATGGCGGAAGGCAAAGGGGCAGCTAGGACCTTCTTCACGTGGTGGCAGGAAAGACAGAATGAGGAGGGAAGTGCCACACACTTTTAAACCATCAGATCTCATGAAGGCTCACTCACTATCATGAGAACAGCATGGGAGAAATATGCCAGCATAATCCAATCACCTCCAACCAGGTGCCTCTCCCAACATTGGGAATTAGAATTCAACATGAGATTTGAGTAGGGACACAGAGCCAAACCATATCACCCATCATCAAAACATCACTAAAGTATGATACATCATATGCAATATCTAGTTTTTTATCCCTTACCCCCATTCCCACCCTCTCCCGAGTCTCCACAGTCCATTATATCATTCTGTATGCCTTTGCATACCCATAGCTTAGCTCCCACTTATAAGTGGGAACATATGGTATTTGGCTTTCTATTCCTGAGTTACTTCTCTTAAAATAATGGTTTTTGGCTCCATCCAAGTTGCTGCAAAAGATATTGATTCTTTTTTATGGCTGTGTAGTATTCCATAGTGTATACATACTGTATGTCTTTATCCACTCATTAGTTGGTTGGCACATAGCTTGGTTCCATATCCTTGCAATTGTTAATTGTGCTCCAACAGACATACATATGCGGGTATATTTTTTACATAATGACTTATTTTCCTTTGGGTCAATACCAGTAGTGGGATTGCTAGATCAAATGGTAGATCTGCTTATAGTTCTTTCAGAAATCTCCATACTATTTTTCATAGAGGTTGTACTAATTTACATTACCACCAGAAGTATACAAGCATTACCTTTTCACCACAACCACACCAACATCTGTTGTTTTTTGAATTTTTAATAATGGCTATGCTTGCAGGAGTAAGGTGGCATTTCATTGTGGTTTTAATTTGCATTTCCCTGATGATTAGTGACATTGAGTATTTTTTTCATATGTTTGTTGGCCATTTGTATATCTTTTTTTTTTTGAGAAATGTCTGTTCATCTCATTTGCCCACTTTTTGATGGGATTATTTATCTTCTTCCTGCTGATTTATTTGAGTTCCTTGTAGATTCTGGATGTTAGTCCTTTGTCAGATGCATAGTTTGCAGATATTTTCTCCTAATCTATGTGTTGTCTGCTTTCTCTGCTGATTATTTCTTTGGCCATACAGTTCAATTAGGTCCTATTTATTTTTGTTTTTGTTGCATTTTCTTTTGGGGTCTGAGTCATGAATTCTTTGCCTGGGCCAATGTCCAGAAGAGTTTCTCCTAGGTTATCTTCTTGAATTTTTAGGGTTTCAGCCTTCAGATTTAAGTTTTTGATCATCTTGAGTTCATTTTTATATAAGGTGAAGGATAGGTATCCAGTTTCATTCTATTATATGTGGCTATCCAATTTTCCTAGCACTGTTTATTAAATAGGTTGTCCTTTTCAGTTTTTTTTTTGTATGCTTTGTCAAAAATCAGTTGGTTGTAAATATTTGGGTTTATTTCCAAGTTGTCTGTTCTGTTCCATTGGTCGTAGGTCTGCTTTTATACCAGTATCATGCTGTTTTGGTAACTATAGCCTTGTATTATAGTTTGAAGTCAGGTAATGTGACGCATCAAGAAATAATCATGTAATGTGATGCCTCATTTGTTCTTTATGCTTAGGATTGCTTTGGCTATTTGGGCTCTTTTTTGGTTCCATAGGAATTTTAGGATTTTTCTAATTCTGTGAAAAATGATGTTAGTATTTTGATAGGAATTGCATTTAATATGTAGACATAATATTTCACAATATTAATTCTTTCAGGCTATCAGCATGGGAAGTGTTTCCATTTGTGTCACCCATGATTTGTTTCAGCAGTGTTTTGTAGTTCTCTTTGTAGAGATCTTTCACCTCATTGGTTAAGTATATTCCTAGGTATTTTATTTTTGCAGCTATTGTAAATGGAATTGAGTTCTTGATTTGATTCTTAGCTTGGTCATTGTTGATGTATAGCAGTGCTACTGACTTACAGTACATTGATTTTGTAAGCTGAGAGTTTAACTGAATTTGTTTATCAAATCTAGGAGTCTTTAGTATGATTCATTAGGGATTTCTAGGTATATGAGTGATGGTGATAACCTTGATGGCTTGGTTATGTTGGTGTCTGCTTAATTTCTCTGTTGTAAAGTTAGTTATATTTTTTTGCTGTATTTAATAAATATCTTGGTGGAGATACTTTGAGACCATGCGAATGTCCTGTTCCTCTTCAAATTTTTGCCTAGTGATATTGCATCTACCAATGGATCTTGCCTATAACAGTTATTACTGCGGTGTTTTCCTAATAGTGATTTTGTATTTCCCTCATTCTACTTACATATATTAACTGGAATTCTTCTGTAGGGAAGAGTTGTGTTTATTTACACAATTACTTAAGTATATCAATGTGGATTCTTATATATTTTTTATATACTTGTTATATTCTATTTTTATAATCCAGTACCATCATTATTACTTATTCATTTATTTATTTAATATTTTGCTCATATTGTTCCAGGTTTGTCCATTGGGAACTCCTTCAGGTTGGCCCCTTTGTTTTTGACAAACCTCCATTCAATTGTGGGCACTTCTTTACTTTCTGTTAGCAATGTCTATTCCAGGATTACCTTTTACTTTCTCAATTTAGCCCAGGAATCATCCACTTCTCCAAGGAGACTAGTTCTCTTTATTGAAGAATAATGTTTAGAAACTAAGATCTGGGTGTTAGGTGTGCTCACTGGCAATGCAGAGTCACTGTTTTTAGGTTTATTCAGGGGACAGAATTAGGAAATACATGCAATATATGTACTTTTGTTTCTAGGTCCTCTTAGGTGATAGAGCTACAAAGTATATGTATGCCAACCCATGCATGACACACATCTTTATTTATTTCTATATCTAGCTGTGTATATATAGTAAAAAACCATGAGTTTATACTGATATCTATCTTTGATTTAAATCTAATACCACAGGGTTTGTTCTTCATTTCCCATATCCTTATTTTTAACTTCATTCTTCACTTGTGAGAAATCTAGCCCTCTACAAAATATTTACTTATTTGTTTATTTCTAGCATACATGTGAGGTAGTTTTAGAATTGCTAAGCCATATCTCTTTAAGAAACACATTTACTAATTCAAGTACAGTGTGTCCGTGTACAGTTCTTTTGGTCTTTAGTCTTAGAGCATCCAGATAAGATACTGTTGCCTCAGTTACGTAGGTTAGTTGTTTTTCTTTCCTGTTCTCAGTATGGTTATATTATTCACTTGAAATACAATTATACAATTAGGTTTATTTGCTATAGCTTGTATTCTTTTGGGGGTTATCTCTGCAACCTAATTGGTTTTAATTATCATTTTGGAATGTGAAGTAATATTATGGTTCTAAAGGTCAGAGCTGTACAAAATGGTACACTCAGAGAAGTGTCACTCACTCTCCATCCAGCTTATTCCCATTCCCTCTTTTTTTCTACCACTTTCTCATTTACTCTTTGTAGAGAAAAAAATGTCTTTAGCTTCTGGTTCATCCTTCCAGCATTTCTTCTGCAAAAATGAACAGATATGTGTTCTTATATCCCCTTTTATCTTGCCATGTCTCATATTATTGATCTATCCATCTTTGATATAGTTTCTTTTTCTATAAGGTTTGGAAATTCTCTAGAAGTTTTGTGTATTTAATTCCACATTATTATTATCATCAGAACTTCAAGTAGCCAATGACTCACTCTGTTAGATGTTCTTTCTCAATATTTTCGATTTACAAAATGTTATTTTTATTATTATTTCTTTTATGAGAGCTTTACGTCCATTATCTGCATTAGACTTCATTTTCAGAGACCATTTATCGCTCCTGAGACAGGTCACAGAAAGATTATTCTTATTGAAAACAATTAGAAATGCCAGGCTTCACTTAGCTTCAGAAATTATCTGCTTGGAAGTGGGTGCAGAGAACATGTGTTTTCTGACCTTCACCAGGTCTAATCTGGTCCTTAACTTCCATGGCATTCAGCCTCTCCAGTTTTACATGGCTATGGGAACAGATTCCCCACAAAGAAAACAGCAGGCACACCATCAAATGACATTTCATTCTTTCTTTAATGATCTGTTTCTTTGCTCTTGGAACAAGTCTGTAAAGATTACAAGTGTGTCTCAGGGGAAAAAAATAAAAGTATAGTAGAGCCAAAACTTGAGCAAGTTCACAAAGAATCATAAGGGGGTGGACGAGGTATTAGAATATAAATAGAAAGTACAGTATTAGTTCCAAACAAATGCTTTCAAAGTCTTTGTGTGCACTGACAGCTTCAGATATTTGATGTAAATGAATTTTTCTCTAGAAACAATGGAATCTGTAGCTTGTGGTGGCACTGTTTCTTTTCTAAACCTTGCTTTTCTTTTTTGTTTTGTTCCTGAGGTGAAAGCAAAGCTAACTTAGGTATGTATTTGCATCAGAAAGACTTCCCAGCAGCATCTATACCAGTCAGTGATCATTTTTCATTATTTTAGGTACCTACTTGTTTGCAATTTTCCTTTTTAAGCCTCCTCTCCACAAAGCACGAACACAGTACAGTCACACACAGACACACTAAAATGATGACGGCAACCAGCATGCGATTTTCTTTGACTATTAGAAAGTGAAGCCTATATCCACACTGTGCATTTTATGCTTGTTGAAATCCCATCAGCTCATGAGAAAGTACTTATCTCCATTAATGTTACCTCCATTTGTCTAGGTGCTGTGTCAGAAATGTGATAGTGATGACTGACACCTCCTCTGTCCCACAGAATGCTTGTCCCAATCAACCCATCATTAAGGTTTTCAGAATATCCTTATGAAATATATCTTGAATCTTCTTTACTCTTTTGCCACCACTCTAGTCCAAGCTCCCTCTCTTGCTTGTCTCTCTGAACTCCCTGCCCCTGCTATAATTCCATCTCCACAAGAACCAGAATGAGTTTTTAGAATCTAAATATCATGTCATTTCCCTCATTAAATGAGTCTGCCCATTCTCACTGCCCACAGCTTTCTCTTGTACTTTGAGGGACACCACAGTTCTTTACAGATCTACAGGAAGCTGTGTGATGTGCTCACCGCTTACTCCTCTGGGTCTCCTCACTCTGCTTTTCCCCTGCTCTTGACTGGCTACAGCCATACTATCCTTTACCAGTTCCTAGCTAAATAACTAGGCCTTTGTATATTTCAGCACCCAGAAAGGTCTTGCCTCCCTCTTTTCACCCAATTTCTGTTTGTCCCTCAGGACACAAGCTTAAAGAGTCCCGTCCTAACTTCCAGTTCAAATAGCATGTCCCTGTTATTATCTAACCAAATTATTTTTTTGGGTGCTTAGATTTGTGTCTTCTTGTTCACTATAAATTCCAGACCTGGCAGTGTGCCCAGCATATGGTAAATGCTTAATAAATATGTGTCAAATAAATTAATATCGTGGTAATTATATGCACAATCTCCAATCGTTAACTGCATTTGTTTAGAAAAATCATAAAAACTGGTGAATAATACATCATTTTCTTCCAAAGGGTTTTGCATATACGTTGGTTTTCAAATGAACCACTACTGCTCCCATTTTTATCACCATCATTACCAAGCACCCCCAACTGGAACTGACCCACCTACTTATCTCTTCCTGTGTAATGCCTTATGTGTACAACAGAGGTGGTACACACCTTGGTAGGATGATTTGAACGATGCCTGGAAACATGGACAGAGTTTCACTTCCAATAGCTACACCACGAGATACTCACGCTTCTGACTGATGACATGAAAAATCTCCCATAGCAAAATTGTTATTTAGGAGAAATAACATTTCAGTCACTATTGACCATTATTGTCACACCCCAAGACAGAATGGTCAGCTAGTCAGAGACCAGATGTCCAAGGGAAGGAGACATAATATACATTTTAATTGGGTTGAGGAAGAATGTTAAGAGACATTAAGATATTCTCTTGAGGTGGGTGTATTGAGAAATTTAGGCAGCATTACTCCCCAGAGAACCCTGGGAGTGGGTTGCTTCGCATCCCTCAGGAAGCTGTAATATCTAGGGAATGCTGAAAACAGTGGAAGTGGACCTCTTTAGGGTTAGAGTTTAGAAAACATATTAGGAAATTATACTGCTTTCTTTACTCTCTAGGGTTGGCTTTGCGTGGCAAATTTCATTCTCATGCTTGAATTCCATGCTTGAAAGTTCAACTTTTTTCTTTCTTTTAAAAATTTTACCGAAGGAAAACAGACAGGCTAGACTATAAAGATATAAAGCGGTGAACAGGCAATTCAGGCTCCCCAGGCTGCCTGCCCTGTATGGCAAGCCGACTCTTTTACAGCTCCCTGCTTCAATCCTCATTGTCGGATATTGGTACTTCCGCAGTGGCCCTCATCTCCTGGGTTCCAGACCTGAGATGACTTCAGTTGACCTGAGCAGAGGCCTGCTTCTGATCCCAACCTGCTTCCCTGCCTCTAATTAATTTCTCCTGAATGGACACTTTTCTCTGAGGGCTTCCCTTTAGCATTCCTGTCCTAGGGCTCTATGTTGACTTCCCAGAGTCTCTCAATATAATGAATTTGAACCCTCCCTATTTCCTTGCCTTTGTAGATTTTATAAAGTGCCTTAAAAATATTTTCTCATATGATCATTATAGCAATGTTTTGAAATAGGAATAACTTTCATAGATGAGGAAACTGGGTCTCTTCTCAGAAGTAGGTTGACTTGCTCCTTTCTGTTTGCCTGGACTTAATTTTTGCTAGTAGATTACTAATTGATTCTGATAAGGCAGGTAATGGCCTCTTGGGCCAGCAGCCAATTTAAAATGACTCAAATGGAAAATAACTAAAATAATAATGCAGTGTTCTAGAAGACCCCCAAACCTATAATCTTCAAAGCCACATAAAGGAGGGCAGTGTTGAGGTGGGTTTAACAAGGCACCATGATTATAGAATAAAAAGATGGTTGGTAGTAGGCACTCGAGTGAGTCTCCAGAGCCCAAGGGATTCTTCTTTTGAGTGTTAAAGGCTTGAACTGGGCTTCTGGTCAAAGAGAGTCTGCATTTAGTGAGCTGTCATCTAAAGCTGAAATTAGCTTCTGTTATTTGCCAGGGTTTAAAACTCAGCCCAGCAATTGTCTCTAGGCTGTTTTGGCAAATATTACAAATTTGCTACTCTTCTCCCATTGGGCTCAGGGCATGAAGCATGTGTGAAGGCTGCCAACATTCCTCTATTTGCTGGTTTCATCATAAAAGGGTATTGATGCAATGACACGGAAAAAGGCCAGTAATATAAGCCCAGAGCAAAATCAGTGCACTTGAAAGCTTAATGGGTATTTCTTTGGTGATTTCATCATTGAGTCTAATTAAGTCCTCCACAGGCTTTTAGACAAACAGAACACTTTTGAAATCCCTGCCCTCCCCACCACCAAACTGACTTACCAGCATTCTTCTCAAACTAAATTGCATGTATAGCACATACACACACAAGTATTTCATATAGTGAAAGAAAATCCACATATAAATGTGTTTTCTGGTAAAGATTATCTATATTTGCACTTTCTTTTGAGAATCTTCATTTTTACATATGCGATGTCTTCTTTTTAATATTTGCTTACAATTGTGGAAACTTCTGATTTTTTTTTTCAGAAAACATGATGACAGGGTTTCACTGTACTTATGCATCTTTTGCATCTGAGGAACACAATACATTTCAGATTATAATATATTTACACCATCCTTGGCATTGTCATCAACTTGCTGGTTTGGGATACAGAGATCAAGCTCACCTGAGTTCCTTTGCTATAAAAAGGGACAATAGAGATTCAGAAAAAAAATAAGTGCTCTGAAGCATCATGAGTCAGCAGCAGAGGAATGAAGAAAATTCTTTACTTGAGGCCTGCCATGTGGTAGGTATGAGGGCTTTCCATACACTGTCTCATTTAGTCCTTGCCACAACCCTGTGAGGTAGGTGTTTTTACTCCTGCTTAACAGACAAGGGAACTGAGGCTCAAAGGGATTAAGTGACTTGCCTAAGATGACACAGTTGAATGGCAAAGCTGAATTTAAAACTTAATTGATCCATGTGAGAGTCCGTATTTGTTCCACTATGTACACAGCCCTTTAAATCTGAGCCAGGACTCTACCAAGATCAAGTAATTCTTTCAATCTATCCATTGAAATACTCAATCTTTTAAGGCAACTCTCAGAATTAATGTTCAATAGAAAACATGCTGTTGTCTATTCCCTGGTAGTGTGCATTGTCTAATTTGAAACTGTTTTTCTAAGTTATATTCTAGTTTCTCTAGATTTACTCCAGAAGTTGCATATAGCGAGAGGGCTATGGGGGCTGTGATATGCTAAGTAATTCATGACTATCAAATCAGTGACAAGGACTTCAATTTGCAGCAGGTGTACTGAGTGATCTCTTGGAAGTGCATGGCATTAGACTCCAGGACTAACAGTGGTCAGTCTAGCGGTGTTGAAGACCAAGGCTTCCTGTTTCCTAACCCTTTCCTTGTGATTCTCTTTAAAGAGCCAACAAACCCAGAGAGAAATTTTGGATTTCTGAGTAATGCAATTTGGGTAGGAATATAAGTAAGACTAGTGAACCAGAAGTTTGTTTCCTTTACTTAGAATAGAACAGATTTTGAATTATCCAAAAATGGCTGTATTTGGCCATTCCCATATTGCTATAAAGAAATACCTAAGACTGGGTAATTTATAAAGAAAAGGGGTTTAATTGGCTCAAGGTTCTGTGGCTTCCACTTTTGGGGAACCTTCCCATCATGGAAGAAGGCAAAGGGGTACAAACATCTTTTTTTTCTTTTTTTTTAACTGTACTTTAAGTTTTAGGGTACATGTGCACATTGTGCAGGTTAGTTACATATGTATACATGTGCCATGCTGGTGTGCTGCACCCACTAACTCGTCATCTAGCATTAGGTATGTCTCCCGATGCTATCCCTCCCCCCACCCCACAACAGTCCCCAGAGTGTGATATTCCCGTTCCTGCGTCCATGTGATCTCATTGTTCAATTCCCACCTGTGAGTGACAATATGCGGTGTTTGGTTTTTTGTTCTTGAGATAGTTTACTGAGAATGATGATTTCCAATTTCATCCATGGCCCTACAAAGGACATGAACTCATCATTTTTTATGGCTGCATAGTATTCCATGGTGTATATGTGCCAAATTTTCTTAATCCAGTCTATCATTGTTGGACATCTGGGTTGGTTCCAAGTCTTTGCTATTGTGAATAATGCCGCAATAAACATACGTGTGCATGTGTCTTTATAGCAGCATGATTTATAGTCCTTTGGGTATATACCCAATAATGGGATGGCTGGGTCAAATGGTATTTCCAGTTCTAGATCCCTGAGGAATTGCCACACTGACTTCCACAATGGATGAACTAGTTTACAGTCCCACCAACAGTGTAAAAGTGTTCCTATTTCTCCACATCCTCTCCAGCACCTGTTGTTTCCTGACTTTTTAATGATTGCCATTCTAACTGGTATGAGATGGTATCTCATTGTGGTTTTGATTTGCATTTCTCTGATGGCCAGTGATGATGAGCATTTTTTCATGTGTTTTTTGGCTGCATAAATGTTTTCTTTTGAGAAGTGTCTGTTCATGTCCTTTGCCCACTTTTTGATGGAGTTGTTTGTTTTTTTCTTGTAAATTTGTTTGAGTTCATTGTAGATTCTGGATATTAGCCCTTTGTCAGATGAGTAGGTTGCGAAAATTTTCTCCCACGTTGTAGGTTGCCTGTTCACTCTCATGGTAGTTTCTTTTGCTGTGCAGAAGCTCTTTAGTTTAATTAGATCCCATTTGTCAATTTTGGCTTTTGTTGCCATTGCTTTTGGTGTTTTGGGCATGAAGTCCTTGCCCACGCCTATGTCGTGAATGGTAATGCCTAGGTTTTCTTCTAGGGTTTTTATGGTTTTAGGTGTAACGTTTAAGTCTTTAATCCATCTTGAACTGATTTTTGTATAAGGTGTAAGGAAGGGATCCAGTTTCAGCTTTCTGGCTGAAATGGCTAGCCAGTTTTCCCAGCACCATTTATTAAATAGGGAATCCTTTCCCCATTGCTTGTTTTTGTCAGGTTTGTCAAAGATCAGATAGTTGTAGATATGTGGGGTTATTTCTGAGGGCTCTGTTCTGTTCCATTGATCTATATCTCTGTTTTGGTACCAGTACCATGCTGTTTTGGTTACTGTAGCCTTGTAGTATAGTTTGAAGTCAGGTAGTGTGATGCCTCCAGCTTTGTTCTTTTGGCTTAGGATTGACTTGGCGATGTGGGCTCTTTTTTGGTTCCATATGAACTTTAAAGTAGTTTTTTCCAATTCTGTGAAGAAAGTCATTGGTAGCTTGATGGGGATGGCACTGAATCTGTAAATTACCTTGGGCAGTATGGCCATTTTCACGATATTGATTCTTCCTACCCATGAGCATGGAATGTTCTTCCATTTGTTTGTATCCTCTTTTATTTCCTTGAGCAGTGGTTTGTAGTTCTCCTTGAAGAGGTCCTTCACATCCCTTGTAAGTTGGATTCCTAGGTATTTTATTCTCTTTGAAGCAATTGTGAATGGGAGTTCACTCATGATTTGGCTCTCTGTTTGTCTGTTGTTGGTGTATAAGAATGCTTGTGATTTTTGTACATTGATTTTGTATCCTGAGACTTTGCTGAAGTTGCTTATCAGCTTAAGGAGATTTTGGGCTGAGACAATGGGGTTTTCCAGATATACAATCATGTCGTCTGCAAACAGGGACAATTTGACTTCCTCTTTTTCTAATTGAATACCCTTTATTTCCTTCTCCTGCCTCATTGCCCTGGCCAGAACTTCCAACACTATGTTGAATAGGAGTGGTGAGAGAGGGCATCCCTGTCTTGTGCCAGTTTTCAAAGGGAATGCTTCCAGTTTTTGGCCATTCAGTATGATATTGGCTGTGGGTTTGTCATAGATAGCTCTTATTATTTTGAAATACGTCCCATCAATACCTAATTTATTGAGATTTTTTTGCATGAAGGGTTGTTGAATTTTGTCAAAGGCTTTTTCTGCATCTATTGAGATAATCATGTGGTTTTTGTCCTTGGCTCTGTTTATATGCTGGATTACATTTATTGATTTGCGTATATTCAACCAGCCTTGCATCCCAGGGATGAAGCCCACTTGATCATGGTGGATAAGCTTTTTGATGTGCTGCTGGATTCGTTTTGCCAGTATTTTATTGAGGATTTTTGCATCAATGTTCATCAAGGATATTGGTCTAAAATTCTCTTTTTTGGTTGTGTGTCTGCCTGGCTTTGGTATCAGAATGATGCTGGCCTCATAAAATGAGTTAGGGAGGATTCCCTCTTTTTCTATTGATTGGAATAGTTTCAGAAGGAATGGTACCAGTTCCTCCTTGTACCTCTGGTAGAATTCGGCTGTGAATCCATCTGGTCCTGGACTCTTTTTGGTTGGTAAGCTATTGATTATTGCCACAATTTCAGAGCCTATTATTGGTCTATTCAGAGATTCAGCTTCTTCCTGGTCTAGTCTTGGGAGAGTGTATGTGTCCAGAAATTTATCCATTTCTTCTAGATTTTCTAGTTTATTTGCGTAGAGGTGTTTGTAGTATTCTCTGATGGCAGTTTGTATTTCTGTGGGATCAGTGGTGATATCCCCTTTATCATTTTTTATTGCGTCTATTTGATTCTTCTTTTTTTCTTTATTAGTCTTGCTAGCGGTCTATCAATTTTGTTGATCCTTTCAAAAAACCAGCTCCTGGATTCATTAATTTTTTGAAGGGTTTTTTTGTCTCTCTATTTCCTTCAGTTCTGCTCTGATTTTAGTTATTTCTTGCCTTCTGCTAGCTTTTGAATGTGTTTGCTCTTGGTTTTCTAGTTCTTTTAATTGTGATGTTAGGGTGTCAATTTTGGATCTTTCCTGCTTTCTCTTGTGGGCATTTAGTGCTATAAATTTCCCTCTACACACTGCTTTGATTTAGTGCTATAAATTTCCCTCTACACACTGCTTTGAATGCGTCCAAGAGATTCTGGTATGTTGTGTCTTTATTCTCATTGGTTTCAAAGAACATCTTTATTTCTGCCTTCATTTCGTTATGTACCCAGTAGTCATTCAGGAGCAGGTTGTTCAGTTTCCATGCAGTTGAGCGGTTTTGAGTGAGATTCTTAATCCTGAGTTCTAGTTTGATTGCACTGTGGTCTGAGAGATAGTTTGTTATAATTTCTGTTCTTTTACATTTGCTGAGGAGACCTTTACTTCCCCGTATGTGGTCAATTTTGGAATAGGTGTGGTGTGGTGCTGAAAAAAATGTATATTCTGTTGATTTGGGGTGGAGAGTTCTGTAGATGTCTATTAGGTCCACTTGGTGCAGAGCTGAGTTCAATTCCTGGGTATCCTTGTTGACTTTCTGTCTTGTTGATCTGTCTAATGTTGACAGTGGGGTGTTAAAGTCTCCCATTATTAATGTGTGGGAGTCTAAGTCTCTTTATAGGTCACTCAGGACTTGCTTTATGAATCTGGCTGCTCCTGTATTGGGTGCATATATATTTAGGATAGTTAGCTCTTGTTGTTGAATTGATCCCTTTACCATTATGTAATGGCCTTCTTTGTCTCCCTTCTTTGTCTCTTGTGATCTTTGTTGGTTTAAAGTCTGTTTTATCAGAGACTAGGATTGCAACCCCTGCCTTTTTTTGTTTTCCATTTGCTTGGGAGATCTTCCTCCATCCTTTTATTTTGAGCCTATGTGTGTTTCTGCCCGTGAGATGGGTTTTCTGAATACAGCACACTGATGGGTCTTGACTCTTCATCCAATTTGCCAGTCTGTGTCTTTTAATTGCAGCATTTAGTCCATTGACATTTAAAGTTAATATTGTTATGTATGAATTTGATCCTGTCACTATGATGTTAGCTGGTTATTTTGCTCGTTAGTCTCGATGGTCTTTACATTTTGGCATAATTTTGCAGTGGCTGGTACCAGTTGTTCCTTTCCATGTTTAGTGCTTCCTTCAGGAGCTCTTTTAGGGCAGGCCTCGTGGTGACAAAATCTCTCAGCATTTGCTTGTCTGTAAAGTATTTTATTTCTCCTTCACTTATGAAGCTTAGTTTGGCTGGATATGAAATTCTGGGTTGAAAATTCTTTTCTTTAAGAATGTTGAATATTGGCCCCCACTCTCTTCTGGCTTGTAGGATTTCTGACGAGAGATCCACTGTTAGTCTGATGGGCTTCCCTTTGAGGGTAACCCGACCTTTCTCTCTGGCTGCCCTTAACATTTTTTCCTTCGTTTCAACTTTGGTGAATCTGACAATTATGTGTCTTGGAGTTGCTCTTCTTGAGGAGTATCTTTGTGGCATTCTCTGTATTTCCTGAATCTGAACGTTGGCCTGCCTTGCTAGATTGGGGAAGTTCTCATGGATAATATCCTGCAGAGTGTTTTCCAACTTGGTTCCATTCTCCCCATCACTTTCAGGTACACCAATCAGACGTAGATTTGGTCTTTTCACATAGTCCCATATTTCTTGGAGGCTTTGCTCATTTCTTTTTATTCGTTTTTCTCTACACTTCCCTTCTCGCTTCATTTCATTCATTTCATCTTCCATCGCTGATACCCTTTCTTCCAGTTGATTGCATCGGCTCCTGAGGCTTCTGCATTCTTCACATAGTTCTCGAGCCTTGGTTTTCGGCCCCATAAGCTCTTTTAAGCACTTCTCTGTATTGGTTATTCTAGTTATACATTCTTCTAAATTTTTTTCAAAGTTTTCAACTTCTTTGCCTTTGGTTTGAATGTCCTCCCGTAGCTCAGAGTAATTTGATCATCTGAAGCCTTCTTCTCTTAGCTCGTCAAAGTCATTCTCCATCCAGCTTTGTTCCGTTGCTGGTGAGGAAGTACGTTCCTTTGGAGGAGGAGAGGCGCTCTGCTTTTTAGAGTTTCCAGTTTTTCTGTTCTGTTTTTTCCCCATCTTTGTGGTTTTATCTACTTTGGGTCTTTGATGATGGTGATGTACAGATGGGTTTTTGGTGTGGATGTCCTTTCTGTTTGTTAGTTTTCCTTCTAACAGACAGGACCCTCAGCTGCAGGTCTGTTGGAATACCCTGCCGTGTGAGGTGTCAGTGTGCCCCTGGTGGGGGTTGCCTCCCAGTTAGGCTGCTCGGGGGTCAGGGGTCAGGGACCCACTTGAGGAGGTAGTCTGCCCATTCTCAGATCTCCAGCTGCGTGCTGGGAGAACCACTGCTCTCTTCAAAGCTGTCAGACAGGGACATTTAAGTCTGCAGAGGTTACTGCTGTCTTTTTGTTTGTCTGTGCCCTGCCCCCAGAGGTGGAGCCTACAGAGGCAGGCAGGCCTCCTTGAGCTGTGGTGGGCTCCACCCAGTTCGAGCTTCCCAGCTGCTTTGTTTACCTAAGCAAGCCTGGGCAATGGCGGGTGCCCCTCCCCCAGCCTTGCTGCTGCCTTGCAGTTTGATCTCAGACTGCTGTGCTAGCAATCAGCGAGACTCCCTGGGCATAGGGCCCTCCAAGCCAGGTGCGGGATATAATCTCGTGGTGCGCCGTTTTTTAATCCCGTCGGAAAAGCACAGTATTTGGGTGGGAGTGACCCGATTTTCCAGGTGCTGTCTGTCACCCCTTTCTTTGACTCAGAAGGGAACTCCCTGACCCCTTGCGCTTCCCAAGTGAGGCAATGCCTCGCCCTGCTTCGGCTCACGCACGGTGCGCGCACCCACTGACCTGTGCCCACTGTCTGGCACTCCCTAGTGAGATGAACCCGGTACCTCAGATGGAAATGCAGAAATCACCTGTCTTCTTCGTTGCTCACGCTGGGAGCTGTAGACAGGAGCTGTTCCTATTCGCCCATGTTGGCTCCTCCCCAGCGGTACAAACATCTTATATGACAGGAGCAAGAACAAGAGAGAGATGGGGTAGGTGCCACACACTTCAAAACAATCAGATCTTGCAAGAACTCACTCATTATCACAAGGACAGCATCAAGGGGATGGTGCTAAATGATTCCTGGGAAACTGACACCATGAGCCAATCACCTTCCACCAGCCTCCACCTCCAACATTGTGGATTATAATTGAACATCAGATTTGGGTAGGGACACAGATCCAAATCATATCCATGGCCACTATAGTATCTCACATCCCACATAATTCATATTATCCTGTGACTTTGCCATTCCTCCCATTGAGAGGTGAGGCATGTGATCCCTTCCTTGAATCTGGGCTGACTTGAGACTATGGCAAGAAGGAGGCTCTGTGACTTCCAAGCTTAGGTCATAAAATGTGATATATCTTCTACCTGTTTTCTTGGAATCCTCACACTTGGAAATCAGATATTGTACTCTGAGGAAGCCAAACCAACTCACAGAGAGGTCCACGTGGAGAGATCCATGAGAAAAAGAATTAAGCCTCTGGTCCTGACCTCTCAGCAGACAGCCACCATCACCTTGCCAGTTGGGTGAGTGAGCTATCTTGGAAGTGCTGTAGGTTGTACAATGCTCAATTGAGTCACCTCAGCTGATAAGTGGAGCAAGGGCAAGTCTTCCCCATAATACCCTTCCTGAAGTGCCTATATGTCAGCTAAATAAATAATTGTTTTTATTCTAAGACACTAGATTTTGAGGTAGTTTACAACCGGAACAAAAGTAAGGCACAGTCATAAAAAAATGGTAGAAAAATCATTAAAAGTAGCTTATACATTATAAATCCTTATAATTAAACACAGAAGGAATTTTCTGTTAGGAATTTTCAGTCAGTTCCTTGATTCTAAAGATAGAATTTATAAAATGTGTATTTGGTGCAAAATGTCAAATGAGCATGTCTAGTCACAGAACTTATATTTGCTCATTTCTCTGAAATAAAAAAAATGTGATGCACACTGAATTAGGCCATAGATTCCAGAGAGAATTCTGTGAAGACAGAAGAAAAGGAAATGGGTTGACAATATGGCATAAAATTTGCATTAAACATAACAGTATTGATAATGCCATTTGGGTATGGTATATAATTCTGTCTTTTTAAAAATTTGAAGAAATTAAAAGAGCAGTTTTAGTAGAGTAACATTATATAGTGGGCCAGAACAGTTTCTCTTTCTCTCTCTTTGTATCTGTCTCTTTTCCTCCCACTCATCCTCAACAAAAAGCTGAGCACACAAAATATCATGATTTGTTCACATGCCAGAAACAGACCAGTCTTATGCTAGTCTTCACTAGTTTTCATAAAAAAGAGTGATGAGTGTCATCATTGTTTTGGTTACTAAATCAGTACCCTGTAGTAATTTTTCATAATTAGGCATTTGTTTCTCCAAAGCATTGTTCCATTTTCTCTATCCCTTTTTGCCTTGCCTCTACTAGGGCTTTACACTTCTATTATTTGTGTTATTCTCCTTGGTTTACCAGACTCTAGCCAATTTCCACCCTAAAACATTACCTCCCAAGTCATTTCAACCATTACGTTGATGTTATATATTCATTGCCTTTATGTGAAGTATTCTTACCATTGCCACATTTATTTTAATAATAATAAACATTTATTCATTTATTTTTATTGCCTGCTATGTTCCCCAGGTTGTTTTCATGGTTCTCATTTCTCTATGTCTCTCTCTTTTCAGCACCTAAAATTGAATGCCTTGTCTTGTAACCTAAATTCAGTGCAATCCCCTCTTCATGTCACCCAGTGGTTTTCCTTTAACATTTTTTTTTTATTGAGCCATACTTTGCTGGGCTTAAAACTCTCCCAGGTGGCTCTCTCAGATTTATTATCCCCTTTTCTTCAATCAATTAGCACGGTTTTTCTGTTTGCTTCTCTTCTACTTACTTTGGCAATTACTGGAGTCATGCAGGAATTTATCTTGTTTGTCTTGTCTCCCCAAGAAAGAATTTAAATCATATATTTTTTCAAGGCAGGTACTGTGCCTATTGTTTTAAATTCTTCTCATTTGTTCTATAATGTGGTCAGTAACAAAAGCATGTGACAAAAAGTTAACAAAATGGAAAAACAAATGTCTTTATGATTAATATGTTAAATTTCAAATGACTTCTACTCTATATAGAAGAAAATAGATTATGGATATTAGAAATGGGTGTGATGTAAATGTATTCATTTTAATACTTTTTATTATTAACATATTTAAGTGTAGGTTGCACTGAACTGTTTAATATTATAGAAATATGTCAAAGGGAGCTTATAAAAACACAATATTTCAAAAAGGCAGATCAGCGGTGTGGCTGGCAAGATGGCTGAATAGAAACAGCTCTAGTCTGCAGCTCCCAGAGAGATCAATGCAGAAGGTGGGTGATTTCTGCACTTCCAACTGAGGTGCCCAGCTCATCTCACTGGGACTGGTTAGAGAGTAAGTGCAGCCCAAGGAGGGTAAGCCTAAGCATGGTGGGACATCGCATCACCCAGGAATCACAAGGGGTCGGAGAACTCCCTCCCCTAGCTAAGGGAAGCCATTAGGGACTGTACCATGAGGAATGGTGCATTCTGGCCCAGACAGTATGCTTTTCCCATGGTCTTCACAACCTGCAGACCAGGAGATTCCCTCAGGTGCCTACACCACCAGGGCCCTGGGTTTCAAGCACAAAACTGGGCAGCCATTTGGGCAGACACTCAGCTAGCTGAATTTTTTTTTCATCCCCAAGTGGCACCTGGAATACCAGTGAGACAGAACCATCTATTATTCACTCCCCTGGAAAGGGGGCTGAAGCCAGGGAGCCAAGTGGTCTAGTTCAGTGGATCCCACCCCCATGAAGCCCAGGAAGCTAAGATCCACTGGCTTGAAATTCTCGTGGCCAGCAAAGCAGTCTGAAGTTGGCCTGGGACACTCGAGCTTGGTCAGGGGAGGGGCATCCACTATTACTGAGGCTTGAGTAGGTGGTTTTCCCCTCAGAGTGTAAACAAAGCTACTGGGAAGTTCAAACTGGGTGGAGCCCACCATAGCTTGGCAAAGCTGCTATAGCCAGACTGCCTCTCTAGATTTCTCCTTTCTGGGCAGGGCATCTCTGAAAGAAAGGCAGCAGCCCCAGTCAAGGGCTTATAGACAAAACTCCCATATCCCTGGGACAGAGCACCTGGGGAGAGGGGCTGCTGAACATTTAGCAGATTTAAATGTTCCTGCCTGTCGGCTCTGAAGACAGCAGTGGATCTCCCATCACAGCTGTGCTAAGGGACAGACTGCCTCCTCAAGTGGGTTCCTGACCCCTGTGCCTCCTGACTGGGAAGACACCTCCCAGCAGGGGTTGACAGAGACCTCATATAAGAGACCTCTGGCTGGCATCTGACAGATGCCCCTCTGGGACGAAGCTTCCAGAGGAAGGAAAAGGAAGCAGTCTTTGCTGTTCTGCAGCCTCTGCTGGTGATACCCAGATAAACAGGGTCTAGAGTGGACCTCCAGCAAACTCCAGCAGACCTGCAGCAGAGAGGCCTGACTGTTATAAGGAAAACTAAAAAACAGAAAGGAATAGCATCAAGAGCAACAAAAAGGCTGTCCACACAAAAACCCCATCCAAAGGTCACCAACATAAAAAAACCAAAGGTGGATGAATCCACGAAGATGAGGAAAAACCAGCACAGAAAGACTGAAAATTCCAAAAACCAGAACATCTCTTCTCCTCCAAAGGATCACAACTACTTGCCAGCAAGGGAACAAAACTGGATGGAGAATAAGTTTGATGAATTGACAGAAGTAGGCTTCAGAAGGTGGTTAATAACAAACTTCTCTGAGCTAAAGGAGCATGTTCTAACCCAATGCAAGGAAGCTAAGAACTCTGAAAAAAGGTTAGTGGAATTGCTAACTAGAATAACCAGTTTAGAGAAGAACATAAATGACCTGATGGAGCTGAAAAACACAGCATGACAACTTCCTGAAGCATACACAAGTATCCATAGCCAAATTGATCAAGCAGAAGAAAAGACATCAGAGTTTGAAGATCAACTTAATGAAATAAAGCAAGAAGACAAGATTAGAGAAAAAAGAATGAAAAGGAACGAACAAAGGCTCCAAGAAATATGGGACTATGTGAAAAGGCCAAACCTATGTTTGATTGGTGTACCTGAAAGTGACAGGGACAGTGGAACCAAGCTGGAAAACAATCTTAAGGATATTATCCAGGGGAACTTCCCCAACCTAGCAAGACAGGCCAACATTCAAATTCAGGAAATATAGAGAACACTACAAAGATACTTCTTTAGATGAGCAACCCCAAAACACATAATCATCAGATTCACCAAGGTTGAAATGAAGGAAACCAGACAGAAAGGTCGAGTTACCCACAAAGGGAAGCCCATCAGACTAACAGCAGATCTCTCTGCAGAACTCTACAAGCCAGAAGAGAGTGGGGGCCAATATTCAACATTCTTAAAGAAAAGAATTTTCAACCCAGAATTTCATATCTAGCCAAACTAAGCTTCATATGTGAAGGAGAAATAAAATCCTTTACAGACAAGCAAATGTTGAGAGATTTTGTAACCACCAGGCCTGCCTTACAAGAGCTCCTGAAGGAAGCACTAAATATGGAAAGGAAAAACCGGTACCAGCCACTGCAAAAGCATACCAAATTGTAAAGACCATTGATACTATGAAAAAACTGCATCAACTAATGGGCAAAATAACCAGCTAGTATCATAATGACAGGATCAAATTCACACTAACAACGTTAACGTTAAATGTAAATGGACTAAATGCCCCAATTAAAAGACACAGACTGGCAAATTGGAAAAAGAGTCAAGACCCATTGGTGTGCTGTATTCAGGAGACCCATCTCACATGCAAAGACACACATAAGCTCAAAATAAAGGGATGGAGGAATATCTACCACACAAATGGAAAGCAAAAAAAAGCAGGGGTTGCAATCCTAGTCTCTGATAAAACAGACTTTAAACCAACAAAGATCAAAAAAGACAAAGAATGACATTATATAATGGTAAAGGGATCAATGCAACAAGAAGGGCTAACTATCCTAAATATATATGCACCCAATACAGGAGCACCCAGATTCATAAAGCAAGTTCTTAGAGACCTACAAAGAGACTTAGACTCCCATACAATAAAAGGGTAGTGGGAGACTTTAACACACCACTGGCAATATTAGACAGGTCAACAAGATATAAAATTAACAAGTATATTCAGGACTTGAACTCAGCTCTGGACCAAGCAGACCTAATAGACATCTACAGAACTCTCTACCCCAAGTCAACAGAATATAGATTCTTCTTACCACCACATCACACTTATTCTAAAATTGACCACATAATTGGAAGTAAAACACTCCTCAGCAAATGCAAAAGAATGGAAATCGTAACAGTCTCTCAGACCACAGTGCAATCAAATTAGAACTGAGGATTAAAAAACTCACTCAAAACCACACAACTACATGGAAACTGAACAACCTGCTCCTGAATGACTACTGGGTTAACGAAATTAAGGCAGAAGAAATAAATAAATTCTTTGGAAGCAATGAGAACAAAGACATACGTTGGGTCTTTGTCCCAGAATCTCTGGAACACAGACAAAACAGTGTTTGGAGGGAAATTTGTGGCCCTAAGTAACCTCAGGAGAAAGTGGGAAAGATCTAAAATAGACACCTTAACATCACAATTAAACTTAACATCACAATTAAAGGAACTAGAGAAGCAAGAGCAAACAAATTCAAAAGCTACCAGAAGACAAGAAATAACTAAGATCAGGGCAGAACTGCAGGACACAGAGACATGAAAAACTCTTCAAAACATCAATGAATCCAGGAGCTGACTTTTTGATACAATTTTTTTGGAAAAAAAATAGACTGCTACCCAGAGTAATAAAAAAGAAAACAGAATAATCAAATAGACACAATAAAAAATGATAAGGGGGATATCACCACTGATCCCATAGAAATACAAACTACCATTGGAGAATACTATAAACACCTCTATGCAAATAAACTAGAAAATCTAGAAGAAATGGATACATTCCTGGACACTTACACCCTCCCAAGACTAAACCAGGAGGAAGTTGAATCCCTGAAAAGACCAGTAACAAGTTCTGAAATTGGGGCAGTAATTAATAGCCTGCCAACCAAAAAAAGCCCGGGACAAGGTGGATTCACAGCTGAACTCTACCAGAGGTACAAAGATGAGCTGGTACCATTCCTTCTGAAAGTATTCCAAACAATAGAAAAAGAGGGAGTCCTCCCTAACTGATTTTATGAGGCCAGCATCATCCTGATACCAAAACCTGGCAGAGACACAACAAGAAAAGAAAATTTCAGGGCAATATCCCTGATAAACATGGATACAAAAATCCTCAGTAAAATACTGGCAAACAGAATCCAGCAGCACATCAAAAAGCTTATTCACCACGATCAACTCTGCTTCATCCCAGGGACGCAGGGCTGGTTCAGCATATGCAAATCAATAAATGTAATCCATCACATGAACAGAACCAATCACAAAAACCACGATTATCTCAATAGATGCAGAAAAGGCCTTTGACAAAATTGCACACCCTTTCATGCTAAAAACTCTCAATAAACTAGGTATTGATGGAATGTATCTCAAAATAGCAAGAGCTATGTATGACAAACCCACAGCCAATATCATACTGAATGAGCAAAGGCTGGAAGCATTCCCTTTGAAAACCTGCATAAGAAAAGGATGCCCTCTCTCAACACTCCTATTCAATGTAGCATTGCAAGTTCTGGCGAGGGCAATCAGGCAAAATTAATAAATAAAGGTATTTAATTAGGAAGAGAGGAAGTCAAATTGTCTTTGTTTGCAGATGACACGATTGTATATTTAGAAAAGCCCATTGTCTCAGCCCCAAATCTCCTTAAGCTGATAAGCAACCTCAGCAAAGTCTCAGGATACAAAATCAATGTGCAAAAATCACAAGCATTCCTATACACCAATAATAGACAGAGAGCCAAATCATGAGTGAACTCCCATTTACAATTGCTACAAAGAGAATAAAATTACCTAGGAACACAACTTAGAAGGGATGTGAAGGATCTCTTCAACGAGAACTACAAACCACTGCTCAATGAAATAAAAGAGGACACAAATAAATGGAAAAACATTCCATGCTCATGAATAGGAAGAGTCAATATCATGAAAATGGCCATACTGCTGAAAGTAGTTTATAGATTTAATACTATCCCCATTAAGCTACCATTGATGCTCTTCACAGAATTAGAAAAAAACTACTTTCAATTTCATATGGAACCAAAAAAGAGCCCATATAGCCAAGACAATCCTAAGCAAAAAGAACAAAGCTGGAGGCATCATGCTACCTGACTTTAAACTATACTACAAGGCTACAGTAACAAAAACAGCATGGTTCTTGCACCAAAACAGATACACAGACCAATGGAACAGAACAGAGGCCTCAGAAATAATGCCACACATCTAAAACAATCTGATCTTTGACAAACCTGACAAAGCAGTCTTGCCACTTCCCCCCTCTGCCTGCCTCAATGTGCCCCTGAGTCCCTGCAGCCCACCCAGGCCACCCTGTGGCCACGTTTTCACTTGTGGGGGCCTTCTGGGAGATACCCAGGCAACCTGCTAAAAAAGCCTGGGGCATTACAGCCTGTCCAGGACAGCCCTGGGGGTTTCTGGGATGGAAGAGGTATTCTTGGGAGGCTTCCAGCATTCCCTGCGGTCTCATTGCTTCTCCCTTCTGCCTGCCTCAACATCTGTTTAATAAATGGTGTTGGGAAAACTGGCTAGCCATATGCAGAAAACTGAAACTGTATTCCTTCTTTACACCTTATACAAAAATTAACTCAAGATGGATTAAAGACTTAAATGTAAGACCTAAAACCATAAAAACCCTGGAAGAAAACCTAGGCAATACCATTCAGGACATGGGTATGGGCAAAGACTTCATGACTAAAACACCAAAAGCAATGGCAATAAAGGCCAAAATTGACAAATGGGATCTAATTAAACTAAAGAGCTTCTGCAAAGCAAAAGAAACTACCATCAGAGTGAACAGGCAACCTACAGAATAGGGGAAAATGTTTGCAATCTATCCATCTGACAAAGGGCTAATATCCAGAATCTACAAGAAACTTAAATTTACAAGAAAAAAAACAACCTCATCAAAAAGTAGGTGAAGGATATGAAGAGAACCTTCTCCAAAGAAGACATTTATGTGGCCAACAAACAAGAAAAAAAGCTCATCATCACTGACCATTAGAGAAATGCAAGTCAAAACCACAATGAGATAGCATCTCATGCCAGTTAGAATGGTGATCATTCAAAAGTCAGGAAACAACAGATGCTGGAGAGGATGTGGAGAAATAATAGGAACGCTTTTACACTGTTGGTGGGAATGTAAATTAGTCCAACCATTGTGGAAGACAGTGTGGCAATTCCTCAAGGATCTAGAATCAGAAATACCATTTGACCCAGCAATCCCATTACTGGGTATATACTCAAAGGATTATAAATCATTCTGCTATAAAGACACATGCACACATATGTTTATTGCAGCACTATTCAGAATAGCAAAGACTTGGAACCAACCCAAATGCCCATCAATGATAGACTGGATAAAGAAAATGTGGCACATAGACACCATGGAATACTATGCAGCCACAAAAAGATGAGTTCATGTCCTTTGCAGGGACACGGATGAAGCTGGAAACCATCATTTTCAGCAAACTAACACAGGAACAGAAAACCAAACACCGCATGTTCTCACTCATAAGTGGGAGTTGAACAATGAGAACACATGGACACATGGAGGGGAACATCACACACGGGACTGTCGCGGGGTGAGGGTCTACAAGAGGAATAGCATTAGGAAAAATACCTAATGTAGATGACGGGTTTATGGGCGCAGCAAACCACCATGGCACATGTATACCTATGTAACAAATCTGCACGTTCAGCACATGTATCCCAGAACTTAAAGTATAATAATAATAAAAAAAGGCAGATCAATGGCAGATATGGTACTTCACTCTGAAATGTGGAAATTTTAGAACAGTTCCCAGTCTCTTTAGGCTTTCTTATCAGTAAAACACAGTACTCGGATTTACATGAATAAATTACAGGTTTTGGAAAGTAATAGGAATTAGATAATGTAGAGATATGAGCTCATGGAGTTTATGGAATAGTTATTTTTCATTACTTACAGATTTGGCTCACATAATTATCTTTCCTCACTTTGCACCTTATATATTCTCATTTATTAGTCGGTTTCCCAACAATCTTCCTGCTTCTTCTCATTATGCATATTGCTTCCCAGTGGTGAAAATGGTGTTGAATGAGAACAAGCATTGTCAACTGGTGACGTTCATTGCTGTCCATAGTCTGAGAAATGAGGCAGAGATGGATGCTCAACACATGCTTAATGCCGAGCCCCTCCCCCTTCATCTAAATGGGTTGCAACATCTTCCAAAGTTGGAAAACCATCCGAGTCAAAACATATCTACTGCTTGTTTCCTGGTAAAAGGGGCACTTTGAGAGCAGAGCCACCAGAATTAAGGTATGTTGAACTATCAGTATTTTTGAATTTCTTGAGTAATTGATACTGAACTGATTCCTTTTGGTATGGCACTTACTTCATAGAGGCTTTTCTTGGGATGGGATTCTGTGCTGTGAGGATAGAGAATGTCTGAGCCTTAGGTCAAGTTTTTATTTTTGTTTTTTCCTGGTGGCCTTTCATTGTACATACAGTAACAATGAAAATAGTTCATTGGGAGATGCAGGCAAGAGATCACAGATTAGTGTGATCTGCCTTGGACCAGGCAGTGCAATATTGAATGTGATATCCAGGCAAGAGCTAAATATAACAAAATAAAGTCTGATTGATAATTTGTTCTGAAGTTGCGTCAACATTCATGTAGTTAAACTAGAGTTGATGGACAACTGAACATAATCATCTAGGGTTACACTGTCCGACATGGAAGCTACTAACCAGATCTGCCTACTGAACACTTGAAATGTGGTTTGTTTAAATTGAGATATAACGTAAGCAAACAGTTCAAAGAAAAGAATGTGATATAATAATTTTTTATATTGAATGTATGCTGAAATAATATTTTAGATATACTGGATTAAATGAAATGTATTATTAAAATGAAATTTTCACTTGTTTCTTTTTTTACTTTTTAAAATGTGCTTAAAACAAAATATTTTAAAAATCACATATGTAGCTCACATTTTATTTTATTTGGGCATGCTGGTTGAGAGCTTTCTATTAAGACAGACCTGGCTTTGAGTCCTGGCTCTGATCCACGGAAGTCATTTAATTTCAATAAGTCTCAGGTTCCTTCTTGAATAATAATAGTACTTACCATAGTGTTTTTATGAGGATTAATGGAGATAATGTTGGTAAGGTACTTGGTAAATTACCTGGCACAAAGGAAATAAACATTCAAATAAAAGCCTAAGACTAATATTCTGGAGATCTAGATCCTTTTGCCTACTAATCACTCAGGCAGCATTGAAGGAGTCACTTATTCTCTCTGGCTTACCCATGTATAAAATTATGTCACTTTAACCATGTATAAAATGATGCGTTTGTGTAGAATATTTACAATATTTACAGTATCTACTTGGGTAATTTGCATCACTTCTTTGTGAATCAGTCTCCTCATTTGGGAAATGATGAGGTGGATTACATTATCTCTGTGGTCCCTTTTAGCTTGAAATTCTGCAATTTTATAACTTAAATCAAATATGAAAACTTTGTCATTGCTGACAAAGCATTTCTAGCAGGTTTGACTATGGCAGTGATTTAATTTAGATATGTTTCCCTTCCTGTCAAAACAGTGCGATATGATATATGCCACATCAAGAAGGCTTGTCCCAAAGACTTATTTCATAAAATAGGGAATTATAAAAGTGAATTTCAGTAACTAGCATCACCTCTGAGCCTGACCTAGTTACAGTCTTTCAATGTTTTACTGCCTACATCTGTGCAATGGGCCCAAAGGATTTATCGGATATCTGATTATTGCAAAGACAATAAATGGTTGTGTTCTGTGGAGGAAAAAATAATTCCCATTTGAATATGAAAAACAAAGAGTATTTCTCATGAGGGTGTCTCTAAGAATCACTTCATAAAAAATGTAGCTATTTAAAAATATAGAGATGGTAACAGAAACAGATTTGTGAAATATCTCATGCTTCCAAGTACTTTGTATTTTTTTATGTACAAGCTTTATATTTCCTACTGCCTGCCTTTGGATATCAGAAAGGAGAATTCTTATTTTTCACTACACACTTGATCTTTTGGTAATTTGATTCATGGGATTTTTCTGTTTGTAAACAATATTGCATGGGAACAAGTGACATACAATGTTTTTTACTGAGCGTATCTCTTACTAGGCATGGGTGAACTTTGCAGAGCGGAATGGATTCTCAGCCCAGAGAGTGGGGATTATACATATAGGTGAGGTTGAATGATAAAAATAAAAAAAAAATACAATCACACCAAGAGCAGGAGAATGAGTAGAAAAGAGGCAGCAAATTCTTTGGATCTACAATATATCTAGCTTTATGTTCACTGTGTTCTTAAGAGATGTCTTTCAAAAACATCAGTGTAAAACATCAGTGCTGAAATTTTGGTTTCACTATTGGGCACTTGCTATTTTTCTAAATTACTGTAACCAAGAAATTGACTAACATACTAAGAGTTATAGTGAAATTGTCTAGGAGACAAAATCCCACTCTTACCAGTAGTGTCCCTTTCTACAGCAATTTATCCACATAAATTGGTTGGTCTTCAAATAATTGAAGTTTAAATTATACTACATTAAATTATACTACAATGTCCCGTCTCTACCATGCCAGTTAAGTTGTAGTGTGAAACTTTGTAATCTATAACACTTTACGATTTTTCAATGTGTTTGTATGTCTTACTATATTTTATTATTTTTATCAGGATTAGAACTCAAAATCTTGGTTATCGTTAGTAGCAGAGTTGATCTGTAATGTATGACTAGCTTTGATAACATGGACAAATCCTTATAATAGAACTAGAAGGTGCTTGATGATTTGACACTAATGTAAAAGATTAAATTCACACAAAATAAATGTAAGCATGACAAATCAATAGATGGAAAACTTTATAAATGTGGTTTCTAGCCATTATCAAAATCTGGAAAGATACAAACATTTTTTAAATGTTTAGATAAACAGTGGGTAATATTCATAGGAAGGAGCAAGATCTAAGTGACAATCCTGTGACTAGGAAAGAAGGAAATCGATCATGTGCCAAACACTACACTACACATTTTCATACATATTAGCTCATTACGCACTGATACTGTAAATAAGTTGCCAAACTCTTCATCAGTAAGCGATGGGATAATAATTCTAAAACCAGCCCCAGCTGATGTTTCTTACATTTGAGAGCAGAAAGGAATTGACACGAAAGGGCCTCTGTGAATCTATTATCTGTAGTGACTATTATATCATGTTGAACTTATTTGTAAAAATCCACCTTGTAATGTTGGGGATTTTTAAGTTTAGAAATTCCTAAAATCCTGCTGCTGCATGACAATGGCATGCAGACAATACAAAGAGTAGACAGCAGAACTAGGATAGTGGGTGAGCTCAGTGCAAGGAAGAACTTGAAAAAGCAAACAAGATCTTCACTTGAGATAATATGCTGTTCTCATGGAAAAAGAAACTGAGTGATAAGCCCTCAGGAAAACTGTAAACGGGTGGCCAACAGCATCTAAGATTGCTAACTCAATGGATTAGGGAAGGAAATTAATAGCGATGAGAAAATATAATAACACAGATAGCTCATAATTTTGAGCTTCTTTTCCCATATTGCTCCCATCTGTCATGCTGTTGCCCACTCAATGTCCAAAGCTAGTGTAACCACTGGGCAGCTGTGCTCTTAAGACAGGAGAGGTCTACAGATCACAGGTCACTTCTGATATTTCCTTGTATCAAAAACAATGTCTAACAAGTTACACAAACTTTAATCATAGTAACCGTGATGCCCCAAGCATTGAGACAAATGCTGGGAGAAATTTTAAAATGTCCCTCACAGGGTTCATGGTCATGTGAAGGCGATAGACATGAATAACCAATGGAAAAGTAACACACTTCCATAGGGGTAAAACTTAGGAAGCACTTAAATATTAATTCCCATATTGTCTTTATAAAAATGCTTAACTCCTGGAATGTCAGTAGTGTTAGGCCTCATTGCTTTTCTCTATGAAATGGACATGATGATAATGACTTCCCTTGCAGAATTTCTGTGTTGTATAAACGTACTGATATAATTCAATGTATATCCACTCTCTATTGTCTTTATCAAGAGGAAAAAATTTGGTTGGGGGTAAAAAACGGAAGACAAAGAAATCTATCAAATATATTTTTATAAATAATCATTCAAACATTTCCTGAATAATTCTGCATTACTTAATTTAAAATTTAAAGTCCTTATCAATAATTTTAGCACATAAGTATATTTTTAAACCCCCTTTTTGCACAGATTATAACACTAAGAACCAGAAAAATCAAGAGAATTTCTAAAGGTTACTCAGCTAATAAGTGGCAGAATCAGGCTTGGGTTCAGACCTTCTGACTCCTGCCTTGGTGCTCACATGCCTAATGTATCTCAGAGTATTGGACTTGGCTAATGTCTTAGTCCATTCTCATATTGCTGTAAATAAATACCTGAGACTGGGTAATTTATGAAGAAAAGATATTTAATTGACTCACCGTTCCACACGCTTAACAGGAAGCATGACTGACAGGCCTCAGGAAACTTACAATCATGGTGGAAGGTGAAGGGGAAACAAGGACCTTCTTTACATAGTGGCAGGGGAGAGAGAGAAAGAGAGCAGGGGGAAGTGCCACACATTTTTAAACCATCAGATGTGGTGAGAACTTACATTCATGAGAACAGCAAGGAGGAAATTCACCCCCATGATCCAATCACCTCCCACCAGGCTCCTTCTCCAGCACATTCGACATGAGATTTGGGTGGGGACACTAAGCCAAACCATAGTAGCTAGATTTGCCAGATTCTAAGTAGAAAAAGGATTATACAGAAAATGTTTACATCAGTTTTTTTGTCTGCTTAGCTTCTTTATACAATTTATTAATATAAAATACTGATAGCTGAGTGAAGTATGATATACCTAAAAACTGTCATTAAGTACTTCTGTATTTAAGCACATTTACAGAGAATTTTGTTACTGAAAGTGTAATCATGTACCTCCTAGGAGTTAGCAAAAAAAAAAAAAAACCCAAGATTAATATAATCATATACAATATATTATTCCCTTTTAGGTTATCCAGATTTATTCCCATCAACATAAATGTATTCCTATAGATTACTGTGTATTCATGAATTGGATTTCTTAGGAGCATGTGAGCTCAGACAATTTTCTATATATACCAAAAAAGTCTTAGTCTTTGCAGTCATAGTCAACAAAGCAGTAATTTGAAATGTAAATCATAACATCTCTAAACAATATAATATAATGAATAAATATAAACATAATATAACCTACCTTTATTCAATTTAATCGGTTTGTTCTTGATTGTAACTGAATGAGTTTGCTGGTTCCCCAAGTCCAAGTAGAAACTGTCTTACTCTGGTTCCGTTTTCCTTGAGCCACTGCGGTAAACCTTTTTTTCTGGTGCAGAAAACCCACATACAATAAAACTAACGTTATTGATGGACTCTTGATAAGGAAATTCCCTAAAGGTTAGCTGAAACTCAACCCCTTTCTTCACATTAAGAAAACATATTGACATGAAAGTTGTATTTTTAAGTAATAAACTGTCTCTCTATCTCATCTGTCTATCTATCTAATCTATCTTTCTGGCTGTTTTCAAGCATCAGTATGTTAGGTATTATTAGTGACTCAATTTGTAACTGATCAGCTCTATCAAGGTATCAAGATTCCACTGGGATCACTCCTGCCTTAGAAGGGAGTAACATGGATCTGCATGGAGTGCAGTGGATTAGTCACTGAGGGGAACACATCACCTTCTGATGGCCAGATCTATAGAACACCTGTATTATCTTGCAGTGCCTGGATTCGAAGTTATAGTTAACAAAGTATCATTTTGGGGGTGTATTTCAAAATTTTCATGTGTAGATCAATGTTCAGAACTTTTTAGGGTCCTGTTTCTATTGATTACTCTAAATAGTGTATACGTGTGTGTGTAGGGAGACCTAATGACAAATCTTCATCACTTAATTTTATCGTTTTGTTGATTCAGAGAGTCTTGAGTTCCTGGGATTGCTGCAGATTAAACTATGACACACTTGTGTAGAGTTAGTTAGGTCTTTGGCATCAGATAGACCAAATGGGGGTTCTGGCATGGCCGGTGGAACCCTGACCAGTGACATTTACTCTCTGTCTGCTTCCTCATCAGGAAGATGAGAAAGACGATTTTAAGGACCAAATAAGGTAATGCATATGAAGTTTTTTTTTTCCAAATTCTTGGCATGTAATGTGCACTTAACAATAATAATAAGTGATGATTACATAATTCTACTAATTTACACCAGGATTTAATCAGCAAGGCAGCAAACACACATCTTATATTTGCCCTGTTTTGTTCTCCACAAAAGGTGAGATGTTCAAAGTGTATGATACTGCCAGCAGGTGCCTGTGCTTCATGCCTCACTAAAGGAAGTTTCATGTGAATTTCAAAAGAAATTCCAAATGATATTCTTCTAAAAGAGAAATAGCTTCTGTGGGTCACAACTGAGGAAGCCACTGATATATAAAATTCTACTTTCTGTAATACTGCTTTGGTATATTGATTGGTTTAACCAGCTTAACCTTTTTGAGTCTGTTACTCTTTCATAAATGTTGTTAGTGTTTGGTGTACTAGATGTTAAATGGATAGTACAGTGTATTGATTCTGAATCTAATTTTGGTTTCCAGGGTATTGAGGATAACTAAATCTGGCATTTAGAGCCTTCCAATGCTGCATGATAATTCTTTAAAATATTTTTTCCTGAAAAAAGACATTGTAAGCACATTTAAAGAGTTCCTAGTAAAAATTAAGTCTATGCAAATTTTTGTTATTGAAGATATCATTAGGCAGCATTGAAGAACTAAATTTATTCCAATAATCATTATAATGATGAAAAAATTCCTTGCTTCAATAATTGATTTATGCTTCATTTAAATGTACAGAGTAGTTCCAATATAATTTCTTATTAGCTCTAATGACGAATTTTAAAGTAGCATGGCTCTGAAATAAAGATGAAAATTCTCCATACAACTTATTGCATTTAAATGGAATTAATATTTAATATTTAAAAAATCATTTGATGTAAATAGCCATCATGAATCACTGCAAATATACTAAGATGTAATTAAACGCTTTTTTCTTTTCAAATGCATCTACTTGTTTCATAATAAATTATTTTTGTAATCTTTCTTCTTTTAAGCTGTGCTATTACTTTTGAAATTATTTTTAATTGTGAAATAGCATCAACTCTAAAAAAGCAGCAAATTAAAATATCTCCTCCTAGGCAAATTCAAAATTGCTGAATTATTGTTTAACATTTGCTTTTATCTTGCAATTGTTTAAACCATGATAGTAAACACTCATTTTCTAAAACAGAAGGAAAATGGGCAAAACTTGGGGGAAAGGCAAGATCCTGTGATTATAAAGCTTTCACTGCATAAGACTGTGCACATAGAGAAACTATTGTTACCTAATTCTGTACTTGGCATTTTTTGGGGTGACAATATGTGTCATAAACTTGGTGGGGCAGGATTAGTATAGCTCCTATTGGCTAGATCCAGGAATCAGGCACCTAGGGGTACAGCGTTCAGAACAGCTGCCAGTACATCTGGGAGTTCTTGGGGCTATTTTCTGGCATTGTGAAATTCAGAAGGCTGGCAGTGTGGGCTGTTATCAGATTCTCTTTGGCCCGTAAGGATCTGACCAATCTCTCTATCTCTCTCTCTCTCACACACACACACACACACACACACATACACACACACACACACACACACACCCCAAATAAGAATTCGGGGGCAATCTCTAACTACTCTATGGAGAATAAACTTATTTTAAGTATACTACAAGACATCAGGACAGCAGCTCTTCTGCCTGAGTGGTAGTTCCTGAAGCACTCTGGACCCAGCTCTGTACACTTAGTATGTAGAGAGGAAAAAGTCACGATAAATGAGCCAAAAGTCCTAGTTTAGGTTCAATAACTCTCTCAAGGCCTCAGTTTTCTCATCTGTTATGTAAAATCCATGTCATTTTTCTGATAGATCCTTGGAGTTCATAGACTGACGGTGTGAATGAATGCTTGTTAAGTTAGTGTGACTAAATAATTTTATCATCTAAACCAGGACAATTTTGAGACTGCAGGAGGGAGATATTGTTAATTATACTGGTACAATATCTATCAACCAGGACCACCTGTGGCAAACAGGGTCATATGTTTACTCTAGGTATAGCACTTTTAAAATTAGGAACGTCTCTTTGACTGTAAGATGTGACAGTGGCAGTGGTGATACTATTTGACTGAAAAGTGTGACAGTATCTAAAGCCTGGCTTCCAAACCCGATTTGACAAGGTATAGTGAGTCTTTCTGTGACATCAGAGGAACGAATATGAACAGCATAACTTGTGACGTTGCCAATATTCTGATAATGAGGAGAACATACAGATAGCGATTTTATACTTTCTTCCCATAGTAAACTATGGATGACAAATTCTTGACTCCATCATCACATTCCAGCCATGACCATGTTAAGATATTTGTGTTATTCCCATCTGCCTTGAACGTCCCCTCTAACCCATTCAGGAAACTAGTCTTTTTGGATGTCAAATATTTTCACTTCAGAAAGCTGGGTGCAGTGGCTTATGCCTGTAATCTCAACACTTTGTGAAGCTGAACAGGGAGGATCGCTTGAAGCCAGGAGTTCGAGACTAGCTTGGGCAACAAAGACCCCATCTCGAGAGAGAGAGAGAGAGACAGAGAGCGAGAGAGCGAGACAGAGAGGGAGAGAGCATGCTAATCTCCCTGACAAAAGTTCACAGTGCCCTAGAGGTCAGTTGCTTGAGAAAGACAGATTAGGCCAATTCCTTTTAGCATAACGGATTTGTGTAATGGCCTACACTCGATACTATCAGGTATGGTTTGCAAGAGGGTACAATATTAAAATGAAATGGGTATTTTGAGAAAAGAATTCTTAATTAAAATTTTTTAAAATTTGAAATATCTTTATGCTTCAAAGCCTTATAGAATTTTTTTTTTTTAGATTTATCTATACTATTTGTAAAGCAATAATAAGCAAAGTTCTTTTCTACAGCTTTCCCTTCTATAAACCAGGCTTCCAAATAATGTAATCAGAAATGATGGATGTGAATATATTTGTATTTTTCCCAGTTTAATAGAGCTCATAGAGAAGAAAGGTTGTATGCTATTCTTCAAGGTTATTATCAGTTATCACTATTAATTTTGGCCAGGAAAATGAGTCTATTGAGTTGAATAATCTTGATGTTTACTTAGAGAAAATAATTTTTTATTGCTAAACTATCTTTCTTCTTTCTATCATGCTTGGAGAGTAGAGAATAAGGAGAATAAGAATACTATATTTTTGCAGCTGCTTGATTTAATAATAGAGACAAAAAACTGTGGAAATTTGTGTTATTTAATCAACATTGTACAATCTGAAAAAAATCCTATCAGCTACATTAAGGTTCCTTTTTTTTCTTCAAACAAAACTCTTTTTGAAGAAAATTTATTCTTTTATAATATTTTGTGTTAAGCTAATTGTTAGAATCAGTGAAATCAGGAAATTTTACTAAATAATGATCTAACTGGTTATAGGACCTTTATTCCTTTTTTTAATTTTTATTTTTTATTTCAATAGGTTTTGGGGGAACAGGTGGTGTTTCATTACAAGGATAAGTTTTTAGTGATGATTTCTGAGATTTTGGTGCACCCATCTCTCACCCCTCTCCTGCCCTTTCCCCTGAGTCCCCAAAGTCCGTTGTATTATTCTTATGTCTTTGCATCCTCATAGCTTAGCTTCCACTTATGAGTGAGAATACATGTTTGGTTTTCCATTCCTTAGCGACTTCCCTTAGAATAATAGTCTTCAATTCCATCCAGGTTGCTGCTGATGTCATTATTTCACTTCTTTTTACGGCCGAGTAGTATTCCATGGTATGTGTGTGTGTGTGTGTGTATGTATGTATATATCACTTTTTCTTTATCCACTCATTGATTGATCGGCATTTGGGCTGGTTCCATATTTTTGCAATTGCAAACTGTGCTGTTATAAACATGTGTGCAAGTATCTTTTTCATTAATAATTTATTTTCCTCTGGGTAGATACCCAGGAGTGGGATTGGTGGATCAAATGGTAGATCTACTTTTAGTTATTTAAGGAATCTCCACACTGTTTTCCACAGCAGTTGTACTAGTTCACATTCCCATACAGGGCCTTTATTCCTAAGAATCTACATGTGGTCTAAATTTAGGATTATCTGGTTCCACATAAGGAATATACAGTTTTTCTATTGCATACAGCAGGTGGTATCAACAAGAATAATTGCCTTAGCATATACTGAGTAAAGACTAATAAGAAGAAACTACATTACCAAACAGAAAGCTGATATTCATTTCCTTGATGCCAAACTGCACAGACTTAATAACATTTTTTCACTAAAAAAATTTAAAATCATTGTACGTGATATATAGTAGAAATGGTAAGTTTAAAATCCAAAAGACTCTTCCTGGTGATTTCTAGGACTCAATTTTTCTTTTGATGTATATGCATAAAAATTATTCTCCAGCCATAGTGAAAACAATGCTGGAAATATTTAGAGTTGTTACCTAAGTGATGCAAACACCGTTGGCCAATCTGGAAAGAGGAAACATTTCACTGACATTTGAAATTGAATTGGAAATTCCATGATTTTTTTAATAAAGAGTATTTTTTAGAGACAGTGTCTCATTTGTTTGCCTAGGCTGAAATGGGGTGGCACAATCACAGCTCCCTGAAGCCTGGAACTCCTGGGCTCAAATGATCTTCCTGCCTCAGCCCCAAGGTGCTGGGACTACAAGCATGAGTCACCATGCCTGGCCAACACTTGGTTTTTTTTTTTTGTAAAGGGGGTGACTATAGTGAACCATACATTTTATAAATGAGTACCATTTCAAATATGCATACACTCACTGGGTGCCTAAAGTATTTCCTATCCTTTTTGAAATTTGTTTTTTAAAACAAGTCATAGTGTATAACTTAAGGGCTAATCATCTCTTACTGTTTCTGAAAGGAAAAAAAAGTGCACATAAATGGGTTTAAAATATGTTTGTTTTAAGTAAAAAAGAATGATTTAACATACAAGCAGCCAACAAACATGAAAAATGCTCAACATAATTAATTTTCAGAAAAATGCAAATCAAAACCACAATGAAATACCATCTCACATGGGTCAGAATGGCTATTATTAAAAAGTCAAAAAAATAACAGATGTTAGTGAGGATGCAGAGAAAAGGGAATGCTTGTACATTGTTGGTGAGAATGTAAATTAGTTCGACCTTCATAAAAAACCGTATGGAGATTTCTCAAAAAACTAAAAATAGTACCACCATTCAACAAAGCAATCCCATTATTGTGTATCTACTCAAAGGAAAATAAATCATTTATTTTAAATTAATAAATAAATCATCTACTTAAATCATTATATCAAAAAGACACCTGTACTTCAATGTTAATTGCAGCACTAGTCACATTAGCAAGATATGGAATCAACCTTAGTGTCCATCAATGGATTACTGGATAAAGAAAATGTGGAATATATACACTGCAGAATACTACGCATCCATGAAAATGAATACAATCATGCCTTTTTTAGCAGCATAGATCAAGCTGGAGGCCATTATTCTGATGGAAATAACTCAGAAACAGAAAATCAAACACTGCATGTTCTCACTTATAAGTGGGAGCTAAACAATGGGTAAACATGAACATATAGAGAGAAATAATAGACACTGGAGACTCCAAAAGCAGGGAGAGAGAGCAGAAAAATTACCTCTTGGGTACAATGTTCATAACTTGGGTGATGGGTACACTAAAAGTCCAGACTTCATCAATATGCAGTGTAACAAAACTGTACATGTACCCCTTGAATCTATGGTTTAAAAAAAAATGATTTAGGACAGAGTTTTGTGACTTCAGTAATCCTCAAAATTTTGTTTACATCAAAGATGGTCATAATAAAACCGGATTTTACAATTGCTTCCTAATTTCAGCTGTATTATGCCATTAATCTACACACATAATCAGGGGGCATATCTTAGAATTTTTTCACTTATTATGAATTATGAAAAGAAATGTAGCATATATTTAGAATGTGTTTGGTTCACAGATTGTATTTTTATATTTTCTGCTCTTAGTTTTTAAAGTGTGAAGGTTCAACACCTCAGTCTCAATACTAATAACAATAAAATTATATTAAATTTAGTCACTTCATATGTAGTCCTTTAATTTTTAGAAAACAACTGGGATTTTTGCTTTTATGGGGGGAGGAGCCAAGATGGCCGAATAGGAACAGCTCTGGTCTACAGCTCCCAGCGTGAGCAATGCAGAAGACCGGTGATTTCAGCATTTCCATCTGAGGTACCGGGTTCATCTCACTAGGGAGTGCCAGACAGTGGGCACAGGTCAGTGGGTGCGCGCACCGTGTGCAAGCTGAAGCAGGGTGAGGCACTGCCTCACTCGGGAAGCACAAGGGGTCAGGGAGTTCCCTTCTGAGTCAAAGAAAGGGGTGACAGACGGCACCTGGAAAATCGGGTCACTCCCACCCGAATACTGCGCTTTTCCGACACGCTTAAAAAACGGCACACCACGAGATTATATCCGGCACCTGGCTCAGAGGGTCCTATGCCCAGGGAGTCTCGCTGATTGCTAGCACAGCAGTCTGAGATCAAACTGCAAGGTGGCAGTGAGGCTGGGGGAGGGGCGCCCGCCATTGCCCAGGCTTGCTTAGGTAAACAAAGCAGCTGGGAAGCTCGAACTTGGTGGAGCCCACCACAGCTCAAGGAGGCCTGCCTGCCTCTGTAGGCTGCATCTCTGGGGGCAGGGCACAGACAAACAAAAAGACAGCAGTAACCTCTGCAGACTTAAATGTCCCTGTCTGACAGCTTTGAAGAGAGCAGTGGTTCTCCCAGTATGCAGCTGGAGATCTGAGAACGAACAGACTGCCTCCTCAAGTGGGTCCCTGACCCCTGAGCAGCCTAACTGGGAGGCACCCCCCACCAGGGGCACACTGACACCTCACACGGCAGGGTACTCCAACAGATCTGCAGCTGAGGGTCCTGTCTGTTAGAAGAAAAACTAACAAACAGAAAGGACATCCACACCAAAAACCCATCTGTACATCACCGTCATCAAAGACCCAAAGTAGATAAAACCACAAAGATGGGGAAAAAACAGAACAGAAAAACTGGAAACTCTAAAAAGCAGAGCGCCTCTCCTCCTCCAAAGGAACGCAGTTCCTCACCAGCAACAGAACAAAGCTGGATGGAGAATGACTTTGACGAGCTGACAGAAGAAGTTCCAGATGATCAAATTACTCTGAGCTACGGGAGGACATTCAAACCAAAGGCAAAGAAGTTGAAAACTTTGAAAAAAATTTAGAAGAATGTATAACTAGAATAACCAATACAGAGAAGCACTTAAAGGAGCTGATGGAGCTGAAAACCAAGGCTCGAGAACTACATGAAGAATGCAGAAGCCTCAGAAGCCGATGCGATCAACTGGAAGAAAGGGTATCAGCAATGGAAGATGAAATGAATGAAATGAAGGGAAGTGTAGAGAAAAAAGAATAAAAAGAAATGAGCAAAGCCTCCAAGAAATATGGGACTATGTGAAAAGACCAAATCTACGTCTGATTGGTGTACCTGAAAGTGACGGGGAGAATGGAACCAAGTTGGAAAACACTCTGCAGGATATTATCCAGGAGAACTTCCCCCATCTAGCAAGGCAGGCCAACGTTCAGATTCAGAAAATACAGAGAATGCCACAAAGATACACCTCAAGAAGAGCAACTCCAAGACACATAATTGTCAGATTCACCAAAGTTGAAATGAAGGAAAAAATGTTAAGGGCAGCCAGAGAGAAAGGTCGGGTTACCCTCAAAGGGAAGCCCATCAGACTAACAGCGGATCTCTCGGCAGAAACCCTAGAAGCCAGAAGAGAGTGCGGGCCAATATTCAACATTCTTAAAGAGAAGAATTTTCAACCCAGAATTTCATATCCAGCCAAACTAAGCTTCATAAGTGAAGGAGAAATAAAATACTTTACAGACAAGCAAATGCTGAGAGATTTTGTCACCACCAGGCCTGCCCTAAAAGAGTTCCTGAAGGAAGCACTAAACATGGAAAGGAACAACCTGTACCAGCCACTGCAAAATCATGCCAAAATGTAAAGACCATCGAGACTAGGAAGAAACTGCATCAACTAATGAGCAAAATAAACAGCTAACATCATCATGACAGGATCACATTCACACATAACAATATTAACTTTAAATGTCAATGGACTAAATGCTGCAATTAAAAGACACAGACTGGCAAATTGGATAAAGAGTCAAGACCCATCAGTGTGCTGTATTCAGGAAACCCATCTCACATGCAGAGACACACATAGGCTCAAAATAAAAGGATGGAGGAAGATCTACCAAGCCAATGGAAAACAAAAAAAGGCAGGGGTTGCAATCCTAGTCTCTGATAAAACAGACTTTAAACCAACAAAGACCACAAGAGACAAAGAAGGCCATTACATAATGGTAAAGGGATCAATTCAACAAGAAGAGCTAACTATCCTAAATATATATGCACCCAATACAGGAGCACCCAGATTCATAAAGCAAGTCCTGAGTGACCTACAAAGAGACTTAGACTCCCACACATTAATAATGGGAGACTTTAACACCCCACTGTCAACATTAGGCAGATCAACGAGACAAAAAGTCAACAAGGATACCTAGGAATTGAACTCAGCTCTGCACCAAGCGGACCTAATAGACATCTACAGAACTCTCCACCCCAAATCAACAGAATATACATTTTTTTCAGCACCACGCCACACCTATTCCAAAATTGACCACATATTTGGAAGTAAAGATCTCCTCAGCAAATGTAAAAGAACAGAAATTATAACAAACTATCTCTCAGACCACAGTGCAATCAAACTAGAACTCAGGATTAAGAATCTCACTCAAAGCTGCTCAACTACATGGAAACTGGACAACCTGCTCCTGAATGACTACTGGGTACATAACGAAATGAAGGCAGAAATAAAGATGTTCTTTGAAACCAACGAGAACAAAGACACAAATACCAGAATCTCTTGGACGCATTCAAAGCAGTGTGTAGAGGGAAATTTATAGCACTAAATGCCCACAAGAGAAAGCAGGAAAGATCCAAAATTGACACCCTAACATCACAATTAAAAGAACTAGAAAAGCAAGAGCAAACACATTCAAAAGCTAGCAGAAGGCAAGAAATAACTAAAATCAGAGCAGAACTGAAGGAAATAGAGACACAAAAAACCCTTCAAAAAATTAATGAATCCAGGAGCTGGTTTTTTGAAAGGATCAACAAAATTGATAGACCGCTAGCAAGACTAATAAAGAAAAAAAGAGAGAAGAATCAAATAGACGCAATAAAAAATGATAAAGGGGATATCACCACTGATCCCACAGAAATACAAACTACCATCAGAGAATACTACAAACACCTCTACGCAAATAAACTAGAAAATCTAGAAGAAATGGATAAATTTCTGGACACATACACTCTCCCAAGACTAAACCAGGAAGAAGCTGAATCTCTGAATAGACCAATAATAGGCTCTGAAATTGTGGCAATAATCAATAGCTTACCAACCAAAAAGAGTCCAGGACCAGATGGATTCACAGCCGAATTCTACCAGAGGTACAAGGAGGAACTGGTACCATTCCTTCTGAAACTATTCCAATCAACAGAAAAAGAGGGAATCCTCCCTAACTCATTTTATGAGGCCAGCATCATTCTGATACCAAAGCCAGGCAGAGACACAACCAAAAAAGAGAATTTTAGACCAATATCCTTGATGAACATTGATGCAAAAATCCTCAATAAAATACTGGCAAAATGAATCCAGCAGCATATCAAAAAGCTTATCCACCATGATCAAGTGGGCTTCATCCCTGGGATGCAAGGCTGGTTCAACATACGCAAATCAATAAATGTAATCCAGCATATAAACAGAGCCAAAGACAAAAACCACATGATTATCTCAATAGATGCAGAAAAGGCCTTTGACAAAATTCAACAGCGCTTCATGCTAAAAACTCTCAATAAATTAGGTATTGATGGGACGTATTTCAAAATAATAAGAGCTATCTATGACAAACCCACAGCCAATATCATACTGAATGGGCAAAAACTGGAAGCATTCCCTTTGAAAACTGGCACAAGACAGGGATGCCCTCTCTCACCACTCCTATTAAACATAGTGTTGGAAGTTCTGGCCAGGGCAATTAGGCAGGAGAAGGAAATAAAGGGTATTCAATTAGGAAAAGAGGAAGTCAAATTGTCCCTGTTTGCAGACGACATGATTGTATATCTAGAAAACCCCATCGTCTCAGCCCAAAATCTCCTTAAGCTGATAAGCAACTTCAGCAAAGTCTCAGGATACAAAATCAATGTACAAAAATCACAAGCATTCTTATACACCAACAAAAGACAAACAGCCAAATCATGAGTGAACTCCCATTCACAATTGCTTCAAAGAGAATAAAATACCTAGGAATCCAACTTACAAGGGATGTGAAGGACCTCTTCAAGGAGAACTACAAACCACTGCTCAAGGAAATAAAAGAGGGTACAAACAAATGGAAGAACATTCCATGCTCATGGGTAGGAAGAATCAATATCGTGAAAATGGCCATACTGCCCAAGGTTCAATGCCATCCCCATCAAGCTACCAATGACTTTCTTCACAGAATTGGAAAAAACTATTTTAAAATTCATATGGAACCAATAAAGAGCCCACATCGCCAAGTCAATCCTAAGCCAAAAGAACAAAGCTGGAGGCATCACACTACCTGACTTCAAACTATACTACAAGGCTACAGTAACCAAAACAGCATGGTACTGGTACCAAAACAGAGATATAGATCAATGGAACAGAACAGAGCCCTCAGAAATAACGCCGCATATCTACAACTATCTGATCTTTGACAAACCTGACAAAAACAAGCAATGGGGAAAGGATTCCCTATTTAATAAATGGTGCTGGGAAAACTAGCTAGCCATATGTAGAAAGCTGAAACTGGATCCCTTCCTTACACCTTATACAGAAATCAATTGAAGATGGATTAAAGACTTAAATATTAGACCTAAAACCATAAAAACCCTAGAAGAAAACCTAGGCAATACCATTCAGGACATAGGCATGGGCAAGGACTTCGTGTCTAAAACACCAAAAGCAATGGCAACAAAAGCCAAAATTGACAAATGGGATCTAATTAAACTAAAGAGCTTCTGCACAGCAAAAGAAACTACCATCAGAGTGAACAGGCAACCTACAACATGGGAGAAAATTTTCGCAACCTACTCATCTGACAAAGGGCTAATATCCAGAATCTACAATGAACTTAAACAAATTTACAAGAAAAAAACAAACAACCCCATCAAAAAGTGGGCAAAGGATATGAACAGACACTTCTCAAAAGAAGACATTTATGCAGCCAAAAAACACATGAAAAAATGCTCATCATCACTGGCCATCAGAGAAATGCAAATCAAAACCACAATGAGATACCATCTCACACCAGTTAGAATGGCCATCATTAAAAAGTCAGGAAACAACAGGTGCTGGAGAGGATGTGGAGAAATAGGAACACTTTTACACTGTTGGTGGGACTGTAAACTAGTTCAACCATTGTGGAAGTCAGTGTGGCGATTCCTCAGGGATCTAGAACTAGAAATACCATTTGACTCAGCCATCCCATTACTGGGTATATACCCAAAGGACTATAAATCATGCTGCTATAAAGACACATGCACACGTATGTTTATCGTGGCACTATTCACAATAGCAAAGTCTTGGAACCAACCCAAATGTCCAACAATGATAGACTGGATTAAGAAAATGCGGCACATATACACCATGGAATACTATGCAGCCATAAAAAATGATGAGTTCATGTCCTTTGTAGGGACATGGATGAAACTGGAAATCATCATTCTCAGTAAACTATCTCAAGAACAAAAAACCAAACACCGCATATTCTCACTCATAGGTGGGAATTGAACAATGAGATCACATGGACACAGGAACGGGAACATCACACTCTGGGGACTGTTGTGGGGTGGGGGGAAGGGGGAGGGATAGCTTTGGGAGATATACCTAATGCTAGGTGACGAGTTAGTGGGTGCAGCGCACCAGCATGGTACATGTATACATATGTAACTAACCTGCACAATGTGCACATGTACCCTAAAACTTAAAGTATAATAATAATAATAATAATAAAAGAAATTTACTTGACCCATTTAGAAAAAAAAAAAGAAAACAACTGGGATTTTTGAGGGAAAAAATGCAAATTGCTGGATAGCAATGAATGCAGATTGACACTGTTCTCCACATCTCCTTACAGATAAGCTTACATTTATTGAGAACTTACTGACTGCTGGGCAAGGTGCTCTGTGAGGATCCAACTGATCCTCAAGAACATTTGTAAAAGAATATAAGTAAATTATTATTCTAGGTTCTTACAAATTTTGGTTCCAATGTTCTATAGTTGTCTCATGCACACCTCAATGTACAGTGATTACATCTTGTAGAAAGCAATTTGTCTTTAGTTTACACATTCATAATTTCAATTTTTAAAAAATTGAAACTCTCTTTACATAGTTGTACTTATTTATTTAATATATTTAATATATTTATATATTTAATTTTATATATTTAGTTATGGAATTGCAATAACTATTACTGGCATAAATAGGATTGGAAATGAAAATGCTGTCAGAAGTATGCAACTCAGTTGGCATTCAACATCGCTGAGGACGTCGGTCTATGTTTTAAAGGGGAAATGAAGAATCTCCAATCTCTTCCCAGCTATAGGCTGTACAACTTTCTAGTTCTTTGTATATTTATTCTTAGAATATCTCTGAATGATAGAATTTGTAGAAATGCAAAGTAGACAAAAGGCAATGTCAAAATTACAGGCTGCTGGGTGTGATGACACATAATCTAAGTGTTGTGATTATGAATAACGCGTGCTCATTAAAAATTATATATATATGTGAATATTCTAATGTGTTAATCTTTAAATATTTTGAGCAATTGTTATGTGTTTTTATACTTTTCTAAGAGTTTTCTACTGAAGCATCCAAAACATGTTGCAAATATGTTAAGGGCCAAAATATATAACCAAATAAATTTTGTTTCTTCATTCTAACATAATATTCTTAATGGTAAAAATGCTTAGCAGCCTACTCCAGAGCAATCTTTTATGTCATATGCTACATTAAAATGACATAATTAAAATATATTTCAACTGAGGTATATATTTTTGATTTGATAAAATAATTTGAAAGATGTCAACTCAAAACACATAATGCCAATTATTTTAGTAAAATAAAACAGAGGCAGTTTTTTTCTAATAAGAATATGCCTGGCCTGAAGTCACACCTTCTTGTGCATCTAACAGTATTCTCATTTTATCATATTTTTAAAACCCACACCTCATATTTTCTGTTACCTTATATGGATGGTGCTAATGACACACGTAGCAAACCTTCTATTTAGCTCTGTAGTTGAATGGATTTGTTTAATTTCAGCTGTCAAATAATGTGAAAAAAAATTCTAGTAACCCTATGAGTTAAAATATGTTAGAACCATGAAAGCAAATGTTTCACAAACAGCAATAATTTATTGATCACATTCTCTGCCAGCATAAAATTAAAAGTGCAGAATATGTCCATTTGGGAAGGCTGATGACTTACTTTTCTGAATGACTTGAAACTTTGAACAAGTTTCTTTTTAAAGCAGATAAAACGAATTAAAGGTAAGGAATGTTGTTTCTTCCTTACATGTCACAAGGAATAATTTACTATGGTTCACAGAGTAGTTTCTCAGTGACTTAAATTACAAAAGAAATAATCTCTAAGTTTAATAATTAAAACAATAAAGGGATAAATAAAATATTCTCACTTGCCCTTCTGTGCCAGTCCTACACCCTTAATTATCTAGTATAAATGACTTCCTGTGTATCTTTTTTTGGTGCTGTCTCCTCTGCATTTATTAACCTGTGCGGACACATGGGTTGTTTTCAATTGAGCTCTCAAAAAAACAGACTCTGAGACAGGCTGTTGCATGTGGAGTCTTTGCAGTGAGCACTTCAGAATACACCTCTAAGATACCCACTCAAGGAAGTGAGGAAGGCAGCACTGGACAGAAGGACAAGCTGATCTTGGATGAAGTTGCAACTGATGCTTTGGTCAAACTTACAGATAAACTCTACAGGCAACGGTGCTAGGATTTTTTATCCCCATATCAGTCACTTATTGGCCAATCTTTGGAAGTAGTTCCCAGAAAAGTATAAAACTCAGAGCCATCATTAGTTGATAATCTGAGCAACTGCGGAACGGCCCTGAAGAAGGAATCTGAGTGGAGGACTCCACAATATCCTCCATGTCGACATATGCAGTTAAGATTTCCACTGATTTAATAAAAAATAAAATCACATATGCATGACTTTAGTTATTTGCATTTTTATTTAACTATGTAATGTACACATCCTTCTAAGTAAAAGTATATAGTTCTGTCTCATTCATTTTAGTGGTTACCTAATAATCATAATATACATTTAATTTGTTTTTGTTTTCTTTGTTGCTAATGCAAACAATGCTACAGTATCTTTCCATGTATGTTTTTCTGAATTTATACTTTATTAAGAATTTCATTTTACCCAATAAGGATTTAAAAACTTTAATGAATGTAAAATTAACAATTAATTTTGTTTACTAATTAATTAAATTAATATTGCTAGGTAATAATTTAATAATTCCAGTAATTGTTTTATCATTACCAATAATTTAATTAACTTGTTAAATAAATTTCCAGAAGTTCAACTGCTGAATCAAGCCCACATGTTTGTTTAAATAAACCATAGATTATTTTGCTAAATTGATATAGTAACATACACTACCACAAAGTTTATAGAAATATCTGTTTAATCTGAATGTTTTCAACATAAATATATATATATATTTTGCCAATAAGGACCAGAAAATTTTATCTGTTATTTTAATTTGTATTTTCCTGACCTTTGGCACATTTGTATATTTTTTAATGTGTTTGTCATCTATTTGCTTTGCCTACTTTCCTTTTTCCTCTTTTTTTGGTGGCCAATTTTGTTTATCTTGTTTTCATTAATATATCCTATGTGTTTTAGTATTTTCACCTATTGAATTGCTTAAATGATTTTGCTTTTGTATCTTTTAGATACAGAAGATCTATGTTTGTGTCTTTTATCTTAGTTAAGAAATCCTCTCACTGCAAGGTCCACAAATATTCTGCTATAATTCTTCTAAAATCATCCTAATTTTATTCTTGTATTTATTATATATATAAAATAAATATATATATATTTAGATGTCTTGATCATATTTAGGAAGTGAAAAAACAAATTTCAGAAAAATATGTATAGCATAATCATATTTTGGAAAACAAAATAAATAATTTTAAAAACCCTAACATAGTTACGTGTACAGAAGCAGAGAAGTCTCTTCTAGTAAAAGTAAAGTCTGCAATAGCAAGTGCATCAAACTGCAGATGACAGCGACTACCTCTGGGGGATGGAGTTGCACCAAGGAAAGGGGAAGAATTTCATTCTTTATGCCTTTTGAGAAACCGAAAAAGTAATGATAGAATAGTGGATAATTTTTATATTCTATTTTGGGCTTTATTTTTTGGTTAAGTTTCTCTATATATATATATATACACACACACACACACACACATACACATATATATATACATACACACATATATACACACACACACATTAATGTGTGTGTATATATACATTTTATATATATACACATTAATTATATTTTAATTATGTTTCATTACCAGAAAATAAAATTTAAGATTCTGAGGAATCTATCACTAAGTGGAATAGTTTTGAAAATTTCTTTAAATTGAAGATGAATTATTTCGTACATTTATAGATTGTTAAAGCCTTGCCTAGGCCTTATAAAACATTCCTCATAATTATTCATCCCCTTGGGGAAGTGAGACTAGAGCAAGCTGCAAGAGGATTAATTAATGCTCAGTCCTATCTGAGACTCAGTTTGCAGAAAAGGTAGGTCCTGGCAACAAATGTTTTCATTCCTGAATCAGGTTCTCCCTTTAGGACTTCCTGCCTACATTTTTAGTCTATCTAAAATTTTTTCAGTTTATGGTTTGAGGTAGGGATTTCTTTTTTTCAACTTAAGTTTATATATAATTTATATACAGTAAAATGTTAAGTTTAACAAATTTATGCAGTCATAACTTTCATCAAAATAAAAATACAGAATATTTTCACCACTTCTAAAAGCTCCTTCATGATCCCTTGTGTTTAATACCTTGCTTACACTCCTAGCCCCTGGCAACAACTGATCTGTCTCCTCTATAGTTTTGCATTTCCCAGGAAGTCATACGAATGGAAAAATATAGTATGTTGCCTCTTGAGTCTGGCTTCTTTCACTTAACATAATTCTTTTGAGACTGATCAATATTGCTGTGTGTATATCAGTAATTTGTTCGTTTGAACTGCTGAATAGTATTCCATTGTACAGATACACTACAATCTGCTTAACCATTTTCAGTTGAAGGACACTTGAGTTGTTTCCAGTTCATGGCAATTATGAAAATAATACATTGTTATAAACATTTACATACAAAGCTTTGTATGGATGTATGTTTTCATTCTCTTGGGTAAATATCTAGGAGCAGATTTTTTTTTCATGGATAGTCCGGTATCCATTGATGGATAATTTTTTTCACTACTGGTTGGAATATTGTTTTAATAAAATACTAACTACCCCTCTTATTATTCTTTTACAAGGTTTTCTTGGCAAATCTTACACATTTTTCTTCCATTTTAACTTTTGTGCAATTTAACTGTGTTTCAAAAAGCAAAGTAACAAACAAATCCTGCCCTGCCCTAATTTTGATGTTAATACATAAACATATGTAATATATATATTAATTCAAGAAGGATCTGTATTATTATGATACAAAAGTCTTCCCATCTAAGAGCATATCATGTCTCTCCATTCATTCAAGTTTTATATATATATATATATATTTTAAGATGGAGTCTTGCTCTGTCACCCAGGCTGGAGTGCAGTGGCATGATCTCTGCCCATTGCAACCTCCGCCTCCCAGGTTCAAGCCATTCTTCTGCCTCAACTTCCTGACTAGCTGGGATTACAGGTGCCCATCACCACACCCAGCTAATTTTTGTATTTTTTTTTTTTTTACTGATCATTTAAAACTTTCTTCCCAATTTCTTCCCCCCCAAGACAGAGTATTGCTCCGTCACCCAGGCTGGAATGCAATGGCATGATCTTGGCTTACTGCAACCTCTGCCTCCCAAGTTCAAGCGATTCTCATGCCTCAGCATCCTGAGTAGCTGGGACTACAGGTGTCCATCACCACACCCAGCTAATTTCTGTATTTTTAGTAGAGACGGAGTTTAACCATCTTGGCCAGGCTGGTCTTGAACTCCTGACTTTGTGATCTACCCACCTTGGCCTCCCAAAATGCTGGGATTACAGGCGTGAGCCACCGTGCCCGGCCTCAAGTTTTATATTTCTAATTAAATTATATAATTGTTTTGTCTGAGAGGTTATGTACTATTGTTAAATTTATTCTTAGGTACTTCATGTACTTTTTGTTGTTATAATCAATTAGATATTTTTCTATTTTAATTTCTAACTGGTACTTATTCAATTAATTTATTCAACAGAAACTTACTGAACACATACTTGTTATCTGGAACAGTTTTAGGTACTATCAATTAAACAGCAAATAACATCAATAAATTCCTTGTACTTGTATAGGTTATATTCAAATGGTGAGAGGCAGGATACACACACACACACACACAGACACACACACACACACACACACACACACATATCAGGTGGTCATAAGTGCTATGCCAATAATTTATTTTAAATTGACTTCCATGTTAGGTTACCTAAGGAAGACTACATAGCTATATAATAGAATCTAATTCCTGAGTCTTGAAGCACTCAAACTTTGGGAGACAAAGAAAAATAGGCCTGTGCAGTAGACAAATAAAAAGTGACCAGTGAGGCAGGAAGGAAATTGTCATGTCTGATATCTTTAAAGCAAAATGAAGAGTGTTTTTGAGAAAAAAGGGGTGGTCAACTTTGTCTAATGCTGTTGAGAAATCAAATAAGATGAGAATATAAAATTGAACATTGAATATATATATATATATGATAGTCATTGCAAAAACAATAGATAAAATACTCATTTAGCCAGGCATTCTAGCACAATATATATAATGACTCATTTAAACCTCACCATAACATGAGTTAGACAGTGGTGTTTCCTCATTTGGGAGGCCTGAAGCAGAGAAAGTTCAAGTGTTTAGGATTTCTGAAAAGCTCCTCAATGATAGGCACACAACTAAACTTTAATTATTTCAAAGAGTTTTAGCTGATTCTCTAAAGTTTTCTAAAATATAATGATATAATCTGAGAATAGTGGTAATGTCGTTGCTTTTGTAGTGCTTCTGTATTGTGCATATCATTTTGCATTTGATAGAGCCTCTAAAACAATGTTGGTAGCAACTCTAAACATCCCTGTCTTATTTTTGTTTGAGACAGCGTCTCGCTCTGGCGCCCAGGCTGGAGTGCAGTGGCGCGATCTGGGCTCACTGCAAGCTCCACCTCCCGGGTTCACGCCATTCTCCTGCCTCAGCCTCCCGAGTAGCTGGGACTACAGGCGCCCACCACCACGCCCAGCTAATTTTTTGTATTTTTGGTAGAGACGGGGTTTCACTGTGTTAGCCAGGATGCTCTCGATCTCCTGACCTCGTGATCCACCCGCCTCAGCCTCCCAAAGTGCTGGGATTACAGCTGTGAGCCAACGCGCCCAGCACATCCCTGTCTTATTATTAAAGATATAAGAAAGGCTTTTAACATTTCTGTATTTGACTTGCTGCTTGTTTTGGCTTTTGGTAAATACTAATTAATGTACATAGAAACGTTTCTTCAAATTCTTAACTATAGGCTTTAAAAATCAGAGCAAATGGAATTATGTCAAACATTTTGTCTGCATCTATTAATATAATCTTTTTCTCCTTTTAAATGACTCACGTTGATAGACCTTCTACTATTAAACCATTCTTGCATTTCCAGACTAAATCTGATTGGTAGCAAATGATTATTTAAAGTTAAATTATTGTATTTGTTTTGTTAATAGTTAAACATTTTGCTTTTAGATGCTGGATCTGGCTTAGTTACTTTGTAATCATATTAATATTTCTACAGAAAAGTGTTTGAACTGGACTTAGGAAGTCAGGTTTTTCTACCCAATCAATTTTTGAAAAAAAACTTTTGGTTTTAGATGTAAGAACTGTGGGAGATCCTGTATCTGTATAAGAATTTTATGCTTCTTAGAGTTCTATCTGCATCTGATCTTATCACTTTTTCAATGGTAAAATGTTAACATCTTCTATAATTATTGGTATGCTCAAAATTTCTATTGTTGGATCAATATTTAACATTTATATTTTGTTGGGAATGTATCCATTTTCCTCTTTTTCCATTTATTGCTTTGGTGTAGAGATGAGAAATCAATCAAGCATTGGAGTTTGGAACGTATCTAGGGTCTTGGATGAGAAAGAACATCAGTAAAGGAATAAGAGAAGAAATAGACAAAAAGCTGCAAGAAAAAGTTTGTTAGAGTAGGATTACATGAGTTAAAGAAAATTTCAGATGAATTAACCTTGCTCTAGGTCCCAATTTACATAAATATTTGCACCCATTTTATCTGGACTTTAAGTTTGAATTGGGCTGTCCGTATTACTGGTGTCTTCTAGATAGTATCTCCTATGAAGGGAGAGGCTCCTAATACCAAATTAATCTTACCAGTGTCCTTGAATCTGCAGTCACTTAAAATCAGTATATACTCCTAAAGAGATACTGTGAAAAAGGACCTAGGGAGACTTCAAGAGTGACTTGGGATAATCTCAGATTTAGGAGAAATCAAACTACAGCGCTTCTTCTATTTTTTTCCCCCGAGACAGGTTATCATTCTGTCACCCAGGTGAAACCATGGTTCACTGCAGCCTGGGTTCAGTTGATCCTCCCACGTTCCTGTGTTGCTGGGACCACAGGCACGTGGACCATGCTTGGCTCATTTGTTTTTATTTTTGTAGAGACGGGGTCTCAATATGTTTCCCAGGCTGGTCATGAACTCCTGGGATCAAGCAGTCCTCTGGCCTTGGCTTCCCAAACTGCTGGGATTACAGGTGGGAACCACTATGCCTGGCCTATTTTGGTTTTCTTTATGCCTCCATCGATCCTCTTGAGGCAACACTCTTCATGGCACTGAATCCAGAATCACTGTATTCAGATGCAACCTGTCCACTACATTATTGATATTTCACTTTCAAGATTAAGATGGAAAAATTTTGAGTTTTTAAGTCTTTCTTAAGAATAACAATCTTGAGAAATTCAGTCAATAATGTTCAGAGACCCTTGGGAACTATAAAGCAGAATTAACTACAGTTGAAATTTGTAATAGTTTTCTTCACATTAATTTAATATTAAATTCATATTTTTATTTTTTTCAGACCAAAGTTACTTACTGAGAGAAATCAATTACAGGAAGAAAAACACCTAATAACTTAAATCCCCCAGTGATCAACTAGTTTATGTATTGTTTTGGTTAATAATCCTGAGGCTTTCAGATTTAGAATTTATCAGGAAGGATTAAAAGATGTTGCATGTTGTAATCTTCTTTATGAGAGTTGTATTTGGACTTACATGTTTCTACCAGTTCTTGGAAGTCACTGTACAGTATTTCAGACAAAATATATTTCTACAACCCTTTGTTTAATGTTCCCGTAGTCATTTAAAAATCTATTTTTTTCAATTTTAAGTTCTGGGATACATGTGCTGAACATGCAGGTTTGTTACATAGTTATACGTGTACCATCATGGTTTGCTGCACCTATCAACCTGTCATCTAGGTTTTAAGCCCCACATGCATTGGGGAAAGGGGAGGGAGAGCATTAGGACAAATATCTAATTTGTTTTAATTTACTCTTGATTTGAAGAGCTTCTCCTTCCAAAAACCCATTTTAGAGTTTGAATTGTTTTAGCTGTTAATTTTTCTTTTCTTGCTGACCATGGACTAGACAAATAAATATTGACTTTCAGTAGTTTACTTAAACTTTTGGTTCCAGAAAAACAAAGGGGTCTTTGTAGTTGAAATAAAGACATGTTTATATTTCATCCTATTAATCTATCAAAATAGATCCACCATACAGATATTTCTAGGCAAAAAGCATCAGTTAGTGGTATTTACCACTTTATTCAAAGGCTTCACAAAAGGAGCATTTTTCAATCAAAAATTGCTCTTTTCCTTGGCAATCATATCCAGCCAAGGTTTAAAGACTGTGTTAGAAGATCACACAGTGATCTTTAATTTGTAATCAACTATTAATATATAGTTTTTAAACAAGTCTGAATTAGACAAAATGCAAGGTTGGTAGAAGAAAAAAATCTGTTAAGGTTGAGTCCTTGTTCATATCTTATTTTCAGGCTGTCTCACTTATCATTCTCCCATATAGCATTATTCTTTTTGGTACTGCCTGACTAAGATTCCTGATTTTATGAAACATGGAAACACTCCATTTTGTGGCAAAATTTCTGTTTTTTGTTAGTAGATCATTGAAATTACATTTTGGATAACAGATCATCAGAAAGAGGCAAGAAAGAAAATCCAGAATAAATGAAAGAAGTACTGGGAAACAGCACTGGGAAACATGATTTGGTGAAAAGCAGAGAATTTTCAGTGTGAAAAGTGAAATGTCCTTTTTGGAGGCATCTGTAAATCCTATACTTCATTATAGAATAATCCCTTAGCATACTTCAGAATTTTTTTTAATTCACTTTTAATAATTTATTTTTTTCCAGGTATTGGGTAAGTTTAATTTAGAAGGAGCTTAGGATACTTGGACAGCCTCAAAATCATGGCTATAAAGTTCTTTTTCTCAAGAAGAGCTCTCTTTTTGGCTTAAGTTCTCTTGTTGCATTTCCTAATCGTCTCAATTGGAACTGATCCTGTTGATACTCTCTTAGGAACATTTTTAAAACAACTCACCTGCCTTTGGTATGGGTTTCTATATAATCTAGGGACTTATATACATATGTTACCTCTCCTACCCCCACTGACCAGGTACCAAGCAACTTGGGGGTCAGTCCTGTTTCACATCCATTTTGAAAAAAGGCAGCAGGTAATAATTAAATTAGTAAATAAATAAATATGCCTATGGTTACTGACTAGATCTTGCTCATCTTTGTATGACTTGCAGCACCTATGGAAGCCACAAATAATGCTTAACAGAGATAGTCTTACTGTGCTTTAATCCCATTCCCAACCATCCTTCATATTGATTGATACCTAAGTGACTGTTCTGATATACAAATCCTTTACTATTATTCCCTCACTTAAAATTCCCTTGATATAGAACTGCCTCGGTCTCTGTCTCCTATCCTCAGCTACCACTGCACTGCATGCTCTTCACACCATATAGATATATAAAACTTAGTCTGAGTTCCTCATATGCTCTCTCAGACTCTTTCATTACTCTGAGCCATCTTGCATGCTGTTCCCTTAGCATAGAATATCTTTTTTCTTCTGAGTCCTTTGTGTCCTTTCAAACTCATTTAGTTTATTAGAAATTTTTTCTAGATGCCCCACTTTACCTATTGACTTTAGTTTCCAGGTATAGTCTTCCCCTAGAATATCTTTTGTATGTATCTTTGGCCAAGATTTAAAAATGCAGTATTATAATTGTTGGTTTACTTGACTAATTTCTCCCAGGAGAATATAGAACTTCTGAAGATAGTATGTAGTCTAGTGCTTAGCAGACAGAGTACAGCCACATAATAGATTCTTGATGAATAACACTGACTGAATAAATACTGCCTTTTGTACAAATCCAAGTCATTCTAAACCAGAGGATTGGAAAGAAAGTCACTGAATTCTCAGAACACATAAACATATGTGAAATGAGTATAAACAGATAATTATAGTCATCAAATTGTTTTTAGTGTGATAGGAGCTTTGGGAAAGTAATGTTATATTTTTTAAAGAAGCGTGAATAGTACTATCAAAATCTTATAACTGCCAGTCATCTGTTTTAAGCCAATGGCTCTTAAGAAGGGCTGTGCATCACTTTTAGTATTCCAAGATTAGGTATGGGCTGGCTCCTGGGCATATGTAATATCACAAAGTTTCCTACAATATTCTTATGTGTTCTCAGTGAAAAAAAAATGTATGGAAGTTTATCAGATTTTTGAATAAATCACTTTAGTCAAAAGCAATCAGCATGCCAATATCAGTTTCATCTTTTTTCCACTCCTAAAATTATTCATCTGTCCCTGAAAATATTTGCATTGCTGTTGACACATAGATATTAAAATATTCTTGATCCCAGTGTTCAAACCAGTGCCTGCCTTAATATCCAGAGAGTTTGCCATTATTATTATTTTTTAGATTTGGATAAATTTAACGAGTTCAAGGGCAGTTATTTTACATTACATAGTGGATAAGTCTGGGCTTTTAGTGTAACCATCACCTGAGTAATGTACACCGTACCCATTAAGTAATTTCTTATCCTTTATCTCCATCCCATTCTCCCACCCTTCTGAGCCTCCAATGTCTATTATTCCACACTGTATGGTAGTGTGTACACATTATTTAGTTCCCACTTATAGGTGAGAACATGTGGTATTTTACTCTCTGTTTCTGAGTTATTCCACTTAAGATAATGGCCTACAGTTCCATCCATGTTACTGCAAAAAAACATGATTTTACTCATTTTTATGGCTGTATAATATTTCTCTCTATATATATTCTCATATTTCCTTTATCCAATCATCTGTTGATGGGCACTCAGATTGATTCCATATCTTTTCTTTGCCATTGTGAATAGTGCTGTGATAAACATATGAGTGTGCATATCTTTTTGATATAATGATATAACCTATAGTGGGATTGTTGGATCTAATGGTAGTTCTATTTTTAGTTTTTAAAAAATATCCATACTTTTTTACATAGAAGTTGTACTAATTTACATTCCCAGTGACAGTATATAAGTGTACCACTTTCTCTGCATCCTTGCCAACATCTGTTAATTTTCATCTTTTTAATAATAGCTATGATGGCTGGTATAATATCTCATTGTGGTTTTGACTTGCATTTCTCTGATGATTAATGATGTTGAACATTTTTTTCATACGCTTCTTGGCCATTTAGTATGTCTTCTTTTGAAAAATGTCTGTTTATATCCTTTACCCACTTTTTAGTGGGGCTATTTGTTTTTTGTTATTATTGTTGAGTTGTTTGAATATCTTGCAAATTTTGGATATTTGTCCTCTGTCAGGTGCATAGTTTGCAAATATCTTCTCCCAGTCTGCAGGATGTCTGTTCATTCTGTTGATTATTTCTTTTGCTGTGCAGAAGCTTTTTAGTTTAAATAAATCCCAGTTTTCCATGTTTGATTTTGTTGCTTGTGCTTTTGAAGTCTTAGTTATGAATTGTTTGCCTAGACCAATGTCCAGAAGAGTTTTCCATAGGTTTTCTTCTAGTATTTTTAGTTTCAGAGCATACATTTAAGTCTGTAATTCATCTTGAGTTGATTTTTGTGTATGATGAAAGACAGGATTCCAGTTTTATTCTGCTGCATATGGCAATCAAATTTCCCAGCACCATTTATTAAATAGGGTGTATGTTTCCCCAGTGTATGTTTTTGTTGACTGCGTCAAAGATCAGTTTGCTGTAGATATGTAGCTTTATTTCTGGCTTCTCTATTCTGTTCCATTGATCTATGTGTCTATTTTGATGTCAGTACCATGCAGTACTCTACCCTTGTAGCATAATTTGAGGCTAGGTAATGTGATACCTCTACCTTTGTTCTTTTTGCTTAGGGTTGCTTTGGCCATTCAGGCTTTTCATTATATATGAATTTTGGGAATGTTTTTTTTCTAATTCTGTGAAAAAATGACATATATTCACTTTATTTATTCTTCCTTCATTAACAGAGAACCCCAGCAGAGTACACTAAGTACTCGGGCAGGCATAATAGCTCAGATTGAAAAAAGGGATGGACATTTAGTGCCTGCTATTCCTAAGAAAAATATGAAAATAGTCAGTGTTATATAGCATAATTTGCTGGGAGAAAACAAAGCCTTCTTGGTACACAGCAATAAAGACCCTTTAAAAATAAAACCTAAATTTTGCATTTGACACAAATTGCAAGTAAAGTCCTTGAAACAATGATTTTATAGGCATTTCCTCTAGCAAGAATATTCCTACTTCATCTCTTTCTTCAGCTAACTTTTGCTCACATTTCATGTCTTGGTTTCAAATAGACTCCTTTTAGAAAATCTGGCCAAGTGCAGGTGGCTCACACCTGTAATCTTAGTACTTTGGGAGGCTGAGGCTGGTGGATTGCTTGAGCCCGGGAGTTTGAGACAAGCCCAGGCAACATGGCTAAACCCTGACTCTAAAAAATTACAAAAAATTAGCCGGTGTGGTGGTATGCACCTGTAGCCCCCCCAACTCAGAAGGTTGAGATGGGAGAATCACCTGAGCCTGGGGACCGAGGCTGCAGTGTGCTGAGATCACCCCAGTACACTCCAGCCTGGACAACCAGAGTGAGACCCTGTCTCAAATAATGAAAAAAAAAAAAAAGGAAAATCTTTTCTGATTCCCCAAGGCATTTAAATGGCCTCAGTTCATATGAATTCTCATGCTAACCCTGTACATGGCTTAATGCAGCACAGACCCAAAGGAACATAGACCTAGTAGAAAACAAGATTCTTAGCAGGAGGGATTGGACCTTGCAGCCCCAGTTCATAGGACAGCATCTGAACATTTGCTCAACACATATGTGTTCAAATAAATACATAAGATAATGAATACATATGATCACACCATTACAGAGACAATCATTTTGTTATGGACCAGTAGTGAGGTAAATTAGAAGTTTACATCTGGACATGATTATGTATTATTTGGAGATTATAATATGTATGGCCATTTAAGGTATTATTTCATGTAATAGAGAGTGGATTTCTCACTCCAAAGTATGGTTGTAGTCATTCACTACGAATCCTACAGTCTTCTCCCAAAAAGTCTGATGTTTAGAAATACCTTCTGGTATTTTTATAGAAGGATGTCTGAACTTGGTGTAACCTCCCTCACATCCACCCCTCCTCAATGATTCTAGCTCAGATTTCAAAATTCACAGGATTCGAACTCAGAGAATCAGTACCATTTACAGAATATGCGTATAGTCAGGTTTATAGCTAATTGTTGTCCAGGTTGTTACATGTTACAACAGCCTCAATCTAGTGAAATATCTGACCTAATAAAACAAAACAACAGGAAAACCTAGCTTCCCTCATTGGAAGTTATAAGAAACCAAAAAGATTGTAAACTTTTCAGGAAGAGCCTTGAATATTCCCAGGAAAAGCTAACTTGCGCTAGTACACTCAAATGGCAGAGAATGAAGGGTAACCCAAAATATTTCAGAAAATAACTGCAAAGTAAACCTTGTTTGGAAGAAAATTTTCTGTCACCGGAGAATGAAAATTAGTCTGAATCATAGGGTGATAGCAGAGGCACATTCTCAAGACTTTTCGCCTTAAGGTAGTGGCTGTGAGCACAAGCCACAGCCTTGAAAAACTAGAACCCAATTTAAACTTGACTTTTTCCTGGCTTTTATTAGACCATGGGCATGTCCAAAGGCAGTCCCATTTCTTTGACTTAGCAATAATGGGGATCTTCATAGGTTTTTTTTTTATTCATAAGAATCTCTCCCCACAACCTCCCTGTTTCTCTCTCTCATCACCAGCTGCTGGTAGAGCTGATTTCTTCATTTGACCCTCTTCATCAGTCTCTCTCTACCTGCAACAGGACGTAGGACTAAAAATAATGCCCTACTTAGTCTGATTCTATGCATAACTCCAGCATGCTAGGACTCATATCTTCAGATTGTTCTCCTTGACTGGTAAGATCTGCTATCCCCTGACTGCCTCTATCTCTTTGAACCTCTCCAGAAAACAGCCCATTTTGTCAAGCTGGTTGGCCCATGAATAAAGTACTTAGGAATTGTTTAGCTGTTGATTGCTCATGTAAAAATTATAAATAAGTATTATTTAGATTGTCACGTTGTTAATATTAAAATTGAAAAATAAGATGTCACCAGCAAGAGCAGATGTGTTGGGCACATCTTTTTAGTGCATCTGTTTATTAATGAGGGGTAAGCAGGAGCTTTGTGAACATGCAGCTCTATTTATTTAAAAAAATATTCCACTGCCTTTCAATTTACATCATAACAAAAGTGTGTATAATGTGGCAGAACTGTTTTATGTGATTAAAAACTGTTTATTCTGGATTTGTAATTAATTTAATTGTAACATCCAGAGGACTGCAATTTTGAAAAACTTTCACTTCTGATTGCCTATTATTCACATGACAACACTGAAATAAAGTGGCACTATGATAAATGGAAACATAAGCAGTTGTCCTGATTTAATAACAGTTTGAAAGAAAAATGTATAAAATTTTTATATAAATGTATTACGTATATGATATTTACAAAGAAAATTCTGCTTTCTCTTTAACTTTGGATCAGAGCTAGAAAGTGCACAATTTAATAAACATCTTACAAATGCACTTTCATTATCTTAACTTAGCCTAAGATATTTCATATCTTGATAAAAATAGAGAGAGGAAAAGAACTAATTCAATTGCTCCATCAAAGAATTTCCTTAAATCCAGGTCTCATTTGAGGGCAGCAATACACCTTCATTTGTTTGAACTACAGTTTCACTAAATTCAATCAAACTTTAAAAGGAAGTACTTAATTAGTTATGCTGCACTAACAAAGAAAAATTATTATACCATACTATTATATGTTATGGCAAAACCCTGACCCCATAAAAATGATTGGTGCCATTAAGAAAATTCACATATAAATTTGTCTCCAAAATTGAATTGTGTTGTGGAAAGTGTTAATAAAATGAACATAGAATAAGTTTGTGGTTTCCACCTCCATTTAACTGATTTCATTTCAAATAATTTATAGCTAGTAAGCAGTTTTAAATTCAAAATATTGTAATTATAACATCTTTACCACCTGAAATACTTAAAACTTTCTATGGTGATGATCTGTTTGTGGATTAGACATGAAGAGATTTTGCCTAATTATTTTTACCAAATTCCCAAATTCAAATTTGAGTGTAATTGCTCCCAAATTATTAAAAATTTTGAAAATAGGGAAAAGTGGGAAAGAAGGAAAAAACACCCGCAGATAACTACTGTTCACTTTTAATGTTTCTTTCTATAATTTTGTATAAAATAGTTTTATTTTTCTTGCTCTCTAAAAGATACTTTTATTAGGCTTGTCTGAACATTTGGAATGGCTTGATCTTTGTCATATAAAAGCACCTTTGAGTTCTTGATATTCATATATTGGATCATAATTATAGAAGTTGGAAATTTCCTTCAAAACAAATGATGTACATACCATGTGTCTATTTTTTTTTAACTGATCATTTAAAACTTTCTTCCCCAATTTTTTTTTTTTTCCCCAAGATGGAGTTTTGCTCTGTCACCCAGGCTGGAGTGCAATGGCACAATCTCGGCTTACTGCAACCTCTGCCTCCTGGGTTCAAGCAATTCTTTTGCCTCAGCATACTGAGTAGCTGGGACTACAGGTGCCTGCCACCACACTCAGCTAATTTTTGTATTTTTAGTAACGACAAGGTTTCACCATATTGGCCAGGCTGGTCTTGAACTCCTGACCTTGTGATCTGCCCACCATGGCCTCCCAAAGTGCTAGGATTACAAGCATGAGCCACCACACCCAGCCTCTTCCCAAATTTAAAATTGGTAACAGCTTTGCAAATAAATTCCAATGACCAAGTAGCCATACCTTAGCTTATAGGACCTTCTACTATGCTTAAAGAATTCACAGAAGGTCAAAAAAGTAAACTGTTTTTTTTAAATTTTATTTTATTTTTTACCTAGCATATAAGATAGAAATATTTCTATGGCTTAGGTAGACTTTATATATATAGGGTTAAATATAGTATTATATAGAAAGCTCATGAATTTAATATATACCATGTTCTGAAAATCAGAACAAGAAAACCTAATGGGTGAGGTAAACAATAAACCAATGTATGGTGAACTGCAGGGAGAGGGGGAGATTTTCAGAGAGTTTATACGACAAATATAAGTTTATTTATACTGCTTTTTTTAGGCATAATCTTTGATGAGACATTCCCCAACATTTCATACATGATCATGAATATTGATCTTTTCTCTTGTAATTGAAATCAATTGGCTCAAGTCTCATAAAAATATCAATGAAGCTAACGTCTTGTAGCTTTTAGTCCAATAGTGGTTTCAAAATGTGTCTCATCAATTTTAATTTTGTGAAGTTTTTCTCATATCTAGGATTTAGTATTAGCATTTGCACGGTAGAGTTTCAAAGATGAAATAATACATTAAAATAATCAGGTAATTATGTAATTCTGCTGCCCAAAAGTTGCAACAGACCAGGCACAGTGGCATATGAGTGTAATCCCAAATCTTTGGGAGGCCAAGGTGGGAGGACCACTTGAGGTCAGGAGTTCTAGACCAGCCTGGACATCATAACAAGACCCCCATCTCTAAAAAAAATAATAGTCTGGTCAACTTATATGGCAGCACTTTCACTTGAGTATATAAAAATATCTAAATGAAATTTTTGCTAACTTTTGGTATGTTACAATCTTCCCCAAATAAGTAGGTTGGGCCAGGCACAATGGCTCATGCCTATAATTCCAGCACTTTGGGAGGCTGAAGTGGGACGATCAGTTGAGGCCAGGAGTTTGAGACCAGCCTGGACAACATAAAGAGACCTTGTGTCTGGAAAAGAAAAAAGGAAGAAAATTTACCTGGGCATAAAATAGGTATGCATTTACATAGGCATTTAATAGATGCCTAATAAATAAAAATTATTCTAAAGTCCTCATGGGTTATAACTTTTCTAAAAGTAAAAAGTGTTGCAAATAATTTACTTTTTATTTACCCTGGAAATAAGGGTCATGGATTAGTCTCTCAGAGTATTTTCTAAAATTCCTAGAGTGCTCTTTGGAATTGGAGAGAATTAAGTTTTTGAAAGGACTGCAAGGTCACATCATCACTGCTCACTTTTCTGTTAAAAAATGTAAACTGATATCTGCAACATCTAACCTTTACCAAAGTGTTCATCTTGCAGTAATTTGGACATGTAGCACTCCATACAGAGTCACTCATTGTCCAGTACATTAGTGGATGAAGTATATTTTGCAGTTAATGGAGTTGAATAGATTTTTACATTTCACAGCTCAGTGAATGTGTACTGCATTTTCTTCCTGGACTCTGTTGCTAGATATAGAATACAGTTTTATACATTGAAAATACATTTTTGAGAAGCTAGTAAAATCTGCTTAGAAATGATTAGAGTAGACTGAAAAGGTATATTCAGAATAATATAATTATTTATGTTAACATAACCCCTGAACCAAATTCCTTGGTATTTTTGAATCATTGAATTATTTCATAATTAGAAATAGTGTGTGAAATAGAGCCCATTGTTTTCAATCATGCTCACTGTAAGGAATTACTGAGTCACTAAGAATAAATTCTTAAAACACTAGTATAACAGGTCAAAGATACGAATAGGAAGCTATTTAATACAAATTAAGTGAGTTGTTTGGCTGTGTCCCCACCCAAATCTCATCTTGTAGTTTCCATAATCCCCACGTTTCATGGGAGGGACTTGGTGGGAAGTCATTTGAATCATGAGGGTGGTTACCCCATGCTGTTCCTGTGATAGTGAATTCTCACAAGATCTGATGGTTTTATAAGACACTATTCCCCCTTTGCTTGGCACTTCTCTCTCCTGCTGCCATGTGAAGAAGGACGTGTTTGCTTCCCCTTCTGCCATGATTGTAAGTTTCCTGAGGCCTCCCCAGCCATGCTGAACCGTGAGTTACTTAAACCTCTTTCCCTTATTGTCTAGTCTTGGGCAGTTCTTTACAGCAGTCTGAGAATGGACTGATACAGTAAATTTTGGTACCAGGAGTGGGTGCTGCTCTAAGGATACCTGAAAATGTGGAAGCAGCTTTGGAACTGGGTAACAGGCAGAGGTTGGAACAGTTTAGAGGGCTCAGAAAAAGACAGGAAGATGTGGGAAAGTGTGGAACTTCCTAGAGACTTGTTTAATGGCTTTGACCAAAATGCTAACAGTGATATGGACAATGAAGTTCAGGCTGAGGTAGTCTCAGATGAAGATGAAGAACTTGTTAGGAACTGGAGCAAAGGTGAATCTTACCATGCTTTAGCAAAGAGACTAGCAGCATTTTGACCCTGCTCTAGAAATTGGTGAAACTTTGAACTTGAGAGAGATGATTTAGAGTATCTGGTGGAAGAAATTTTTAAGCAGCAAAGCATTCAAGAGGTGACAGAGCTTAACAGTTTGGAAAATTTGTAACCTGATGATACAATAGAAAAGAATAACCCATTTTCTGAGTAGAAATTCAAGCCAGCAGCAGAAATTTACATAAATAATGAGGAACCAAATGTTAATTGCCAAAATAATGGGGAAAATGTCTCCAGGGCATGTCAGAGACCTTCATGACAGCCCCTCCCATCACAGGCCCAGAGGCCTAGGAGGATAAAATGGTTTATTGGGCCAGGTCCAGAGCCTCACTGCTGTGTGCAGCCTCAGGATTTGGTGCCCTGCATCTTAGCCATGCCAGCTCCAGCCATGGCTAAAAGAGACCAAGGTACAGCTTGGGTCATTGCTTCAGAGGATGCAAGCTCCAAACCTTGGCCGCTCCCACATGGTGTTAAGCCTGCGAGTGCACAAAAGTCAAGAATTGAGGTTTGGAAACCTCCACCTAGATTTCAGAGGATGTATGCAAACTCCTGGATGTCCAAGCAGAAAGAAGTTTGCTGCAGGGGTGAAGCCTTCATGGAGAACCTCTGCTAGGGCAGTGCAGAAGGGAAATGTGGAGTCAGAGCTGCCACACAGAGTCCCCACTGGGGCACTGGCAAGTGGAGCTGTGAGAAGAGGGTCCCCGTCCTCCAGACCCCAGAATGGTAGATGCACCAACAGCTTGCACCATATACCTGGAAAAGCCACAGATACTCAATCACAACTGTGGAAGCAGCCAAGGAAGGGGACTGTACCCTGCAAAGCCACAGGGGTGGAGCTGCCCAAGAATGCGGTGGGAGCTCATCCCTTGCATCAGCATGCCCTGGATGTAAGACATGGAGTCAAAGGAGATCATTTTGGAACTTTTAGGTTTAATGACTGCCCTATTGGATTTTGGACTTGCATGAAGCCTGTAGCCCCTTTGTTTTAGCCAATTTCTCCCATTCTTACTCAATGCCTGTACCCCCATTGTATCTAGGAAGTAACTAACTTGCTCATAGGTGGAAGAAACTTGCCTTGTCTCAGGAGAGATTTTGGATTTGGACTTTTGGGCTAATGTAGAATGAGGTAAGTCTTAGGGGACTGTTGGAAAGGCATTATTGTGTTTTGAAATGTGAGGACATGAGATTTGGGAGGGACCAGGGGCAGAATGATTTGATTTGGCTGTCTCCCTACCCAAATCACATCTTGAATTGTGGTGGTTAACCTCATGCTGTTCTCATGATAGTGAGTTCTCATGAGATCCAATGGTCTTATAAGGAGATTTTTCCCCTTTGCTCAGCACTTCTCTCTCCAGCTGCCATGTGAAGAAGGATGTATTTGCCTCCCCTTCTGCCATGATTCTAAGTTTCCTGAGGATCTGTGGAACTGTGAGTTCCACAGCCATGTGGAACTGTGAGTCAATTAAACCTCTTTCCTTTATAAATTACCCAGTCTTGGGTAGTTCTTTATAGCAGTGTGAGAATGAACTAATACATTAATCATGTGTTTTGTCCACCTTGATATGGTCACATTTTAAAAACCTCATAAATGCCATTTTTTTGTATTTAATAATTACATTTCTAAGACCAATTGTTTAAGAACTTTTGATCTTAATAATTTCACAGATTCAAAGGCCTCCAAAATAATCCTACACTAGCTTTACACGCACAAGTGATTAAAAAAAGAAAACTTTGACATACAATAGTTTCATCTACACAAAAGAGGTAGAAAGGACATATTGCTATTACTCCACAGATTTGACCTCTAACGCTGAGTATTCATGTGACTTATAACAGAAGATTACAGTACTTTAAGTGCTTGGAATTGGAATCACAATTGTATATTTGTTCTGGATCTGAAAGACTAGTACAACATTGTTGAAAATGACACTGGAAAATAAGTTCCAGGGATTGGCAACTGATGACTTCATATTCAGCCTCCCACCTGTTTTTGTAAATAAAATTGTATCGAAAAACAGCCATGTCCATTTCTTTATGTATTGTCTATGACTGCTTTCAGGCTACCGTAGCAGAGTGGAGTACCTGTGACAGGGAGCACATGGCCCAAAAGCTGAAAATTTTATTCTCTGTCCCTTTACAGAAAGAGCTTGCCAACCCTTTTTCTAAACCAAAGAGGTTGTGTATACTATGAAAGATAGAAGAGATAGAATCTGGAAACCATGAGAAAGCTCTGAGCATCAAACAAAATTATGTCAAAGTAGATGCATGATTGTTCACAACATTTTTCACTGAAGAGTAATTAACAGTACTATTGATCAGAGCAATAGAGGAAATATAGAATTGGAAAACAAACCCATAATCATGTTCTCTCTTTCAGATATTTAATTTTTTTGAGTTTCTTATGATTGTAATGCATTCTGCTAGGCATTGATCTATGAATGACCCTCTTAACTAGGTATTTTAATGATCTTCCAAGTCCAAGTATTTGGTGGTGATAATGACGTGAGCAACCAAGTATTTATCAGGGCAATGGAGGAAGGCTACAGCGTGGATAATCAAAAACCTTAATCAATAGACATTAGTGTCTTTGCTTCCTTAGATAACCCCATTTTCTTTCTTTCTTATCAATCCAGAAATTCTCTCAGTGAAAGGAAAGAATTAGATGCAGCTGCTTTGCAAAATGGCTGCTGTGCCTGTGTATCAGCATTTTAAGAAGGAGCTATGTCCCAACCCTGAAAGTCTCAGGAGAGAGTAAGAAAATGTGACTTAATATATTAGATACTTTCATAACTTTTCTTGATCAGATCTTACCTTTAAGACAGAACTGAGAGGAAGGTATATAGCTGGGTGATTGGAAGAACAATTGATAATCCTGAAAATGCATTCACATTCATTCATTTTTTTTTTCCGAGCACCTACCCAGATCATGACACTTATTTGGCATTACTAATAAAATAGAAAAATGGATGCCGTTTAAGAATCACACAATCTAAGGGAAAGATGGACATATTCACAAATAACTATATTATAATACAATAATCTCTCTTGCTGCTGGAATTTATGAATGGACCAAGCATGAAGGCAGAAGAAACAAATCACCAAAATTCATATGTGTAACTAACACTGTCTGGATTCAAGACACCATGTCCAAATGGCAGGATATAGAAATTATTGGTGCAGTGTAGCCAGTGTGAGACAGAGCATTTTAGAAATACATTTAGCATAGTTCGATGAAAAATGTTCAGTCAAGAGATTCAATTTTAATTAGCGAAACGGTAATATTAGAACCACTGAAATCAAAGAAGGACTCATGCATAATTGTTTTGGAACCCCAAATTAGAGTCTCTGGTTTCCTTCTCCGTTCTTCAATCCCTGAGTTTTGCATTAAATTATATTCCCTTCATTGAGTTATATCAGATAAAATTTCTGTCCCCTTCTTGATTGCAGCAGCTGAATCAGCAACTCAAGGAGCTGAGCTTTTGTGCCATCCCCCTATTACTGTAAAGCCACAGTGGTTAGTGCTATAGTCTTGAACTCAGACATGAATCTATTAATATGTAAAAAGTAATCTTTGTGTTCTTCATTAATACACATAATAAAATGTGCATAATATATAAGACGTTTTAAAATACTTATTATCTTAACTTTTCGCCTTTTAGATTTGTATTAACTATCCTATCTTCAGATTTTCTGTAAAGTAATTAAGTTAGATGAGATGGCATTTAAAGCACTTCTTACTTCCACAAATATATGCTTTTATATAATGTTCCTAAACAAACAAGTCTCTGTTGAATTTAACTGTGACCTAACTGGCTGCTTCACTGGTCACTGTTTCCTATCCCAGAGAGAAAGTGACCCTGTTCATTAAAATGGGTACTTTGCTTTTATTAATTTATTTAATTTATGTGAATTTTATGTCCAATAATATTTGATAATAACTGTGACAGTTGATCAAGGAAGAGCTAATTTTTCAAACAACTTGGAAATTCTTCCACTCAAATTTCCTGAAATGGAGATCTTTTCCTAGCCTTCCTTAATAGAGTATGTTAAAGTATTAAGGAAATAGTCTCATATGAAATGTGATTTCTTTAAGAGAAATATGATTTGACTGTCCCCTAATGATCATTAATTAATTTAGATCAATATCTTTTGATAGTGATATTAGAGTTAACTGTTGGACACAAAATATATGGTTAATCAATGGGGCTAAAAAATTATCTGAAATTTCATTTTATAGCAACAGAAAATCTCACAGTGTCTATCTTATGTACCCTTCAGTAAATCACTGACATCAGTGTTATAGCAAGTTTAGTCAGGAACTAAACATGTACAAAGTGCTGTGCAACTATCAATCAGTTTGCATGGAAACAATGCGGCAGCATTTACTTACACGTGGGTAAATTGAGGCAAAGGCTACCTGAGGAAAGGACTCTGGCTAGCCTTTAAACCAGCAGGGCTCAAATTATTATTTTATTTATTGAATCTAAATGAGCCTACATTAAAAAGTATAATGTATTGAAACACTTCACAAATTTAATTTTCCCCTCATCAACAAACAGAGCATTTACAAACTGAATAACTTGCATTTTTAAAAAGATGGAAATAAATTAGTGTAAATAAATGGATACAGCCAAGCTGCTAAAATGCACAGTATATGTTCATTTTCACAATCTCTTAACAAAATGAATATTTTCAGTGTACCTTTTGTCTTTGACTGGGAAAAAGAGAAAGACAAGGAAATTAATATTTTTGTAATATAGATATCATCTTATATTTCATGCATGACTCATTTGAAAATGTAGATTAATTTGCAAACAATTTAGAAAGCTGAACTATTGAATTGGGTCCTCTAAGATTTAGGATTTGTCATCTTTTAAAGTTGACACCCAGCAAGGGCTTGTCAATTACAAAGAAGTGAAATGAAGTGAAAATAAGTCTCATCTTCATCTTCTTGTTATATGCTTGGTTGGTTTTAGAGAGACACCATTTACAAGCTGAAAATAATTATTCAGAAAGTTACGCTTCACTTTAAAACCAAATTTAAGCAAGAGAAAAGTGCTATTCTGCAATGGTTATTTTATTCAGAGGGTGGGGAGGTTTGGTGGAGAGTAGGAAATGCTACTTAGTCTCTTAAGGCTCACGGTTAGAACAGCTCTGGTATTTTTCCACTTCTTAGATTAGTGATAACAGAGATGACTTCAGGTTATTACTTTAAAAACAAACAACTCTATTTACCATACTACTCTATCACTGTTCAATAAAAGCGAGGGTTTAGGAGAACTAATTATAATGTTATTTACACATTTTATCAACATGTGAATTGAAATACCCATGAAAATTCCTCTCCTTCTCTGAGCTCACCTTTTAATTGCTTTTTATTCCATCAATAAATATAAGAAGCACAATGTTATAATACCTTGTTAGATTCAAACAAAAATGAATTATTTGTTGTAATAAAATTAATAGATAAATTCAGAAAAGCATACTTTAGTGAAACTTACACCATCTATCTCCTGGCATTGATCTCTTAATATCTAATGCTAATGGACAAGGTTACTTGCCCTGGGAAATGGGACAGTATTTGGTAGACGTAGCAACCCAATACATTCATTCCCAGTTTGTGTTCAGCCCAGAAATGTTAAGTAGGCTTTAAAGATCTGCCTCTGAGAATGACTGGTAAAGATTAATAGAACCAAAGCATTGCTTGAAGTTGAGCATGTTCTAATAGCATTTTCCTCCTTCCTGTACTCTTAGGACCACTTAATACCACTCTCTTTTTCCTCCCTGAGGAGAGGAGAGAAGAAAGAAAAGCTAGAGGGAAAGCCAGAGGAGGTGTGTGATAAAAAATTGAGACATCATTCCTTCTCCACTGCCTCATCAAAAACCCCCAGGCCAACACTATTTCCATCATAGTGAGAGGGCAAAGGTCCCAAGTGAATTGTTTGATACTTAAACACCTGCTCCTTCTTTTTAAAAAAAAATGACGTATAATGTTTGAAATCACTTTATAGACATGATTGGGCAAAACAAGCATTCTATCTCTCTAAATGCTATTCATTTTTCAAGGCCTTGCTGAAGTCTCCTCTATGAAAATGTCCCTTGTGACTGTGACCACAATGATAATTCGATGCCTTGTCTCAAAGCCTATGACCCTTGTTTATGGTACTTCGAGACTTTTTGTCCACTGCTCTGTAATAATGCTTAGCCTAAAAAACAATTATAAAAATGTAATAAAATAATATTAAAGAATTTGAATAACAGAGAAAGACATCATCCATAATTCAATGCCCTAAAAATAACCATAATTATACATTCTCCTAATTTTCATAATGCTATATTATATATTTGCAAAAATATTGTTCATCTAGTTTTGTACAGTGAACTATTATTGAATACTAACTCATACAAACTTTTCCACATCACATCAGTCTATAAAAAATGTTGGCTAGTATTCCACTAAGTAGATATATCAAGATTACTTAACAATACACTATTGCAATGCCAATTAATTATTTACAGTATTGTTACTATAGCCTATGCTATTTCAAATATCTGTGATTATGGGTTTTTAAATATTTACATTATTTTAAGGCAAATTCAAAGAAAAGTTACTGGCTTAAAAATATGAACATTAATAATACAATTGAAAGAATACAAGCATGACAGCCATACACCTGGATACAAATTTTAACTCACCCATTGATATAGTCTTAAGCATATAATTTAATCTTTTGTAGACTCAGTTTCCAGTTGGATAATACAATAATATCACGTACTATGTGGTCTTTAGGTAAGGATTAGGAATAATATGTTAAAACGCGGTGGTCGGGGATGGTGGCTCACGCCTGTAATCCCAGCACTTTGGGAGGCTAAGGCGGGCAGATCATGAGGTCAGGAGTTTGAGACCAGCCTGGCCAATTTGGTGAAACCCTGTCTCTACTAAAAATACAAAAATTAGCCAGGTGTGGTGGTCCACACCTGTAGTCCCAGCTACTCAGGAGACTGAGGCAGAAGAATCACTTGAACTCGGGAGGCAGATGTTGCAGTGAGCTAAGACTGCACCACTGCACTCCAGCCTGGGCAACATAGTGAGATTCCGTCTCCAAAAAAAACCAACAAACAAACTTGGGCAAAGTAAAACTTAATAAATGGTGGTCATTATTATTTGTCTTTCCAAAAGTATTGAGCAAATTTAGAATAACTTTAGCTGTGTATAATATCAGTTTTTTTCACAGCCTTGTTATATACAGATATCAAAGTGACAGAGATTTAAAAAATGCTATTATATTGTTTGGTATACATGCCTTTGATTGCTAGAATTATTTTATACTTGGTAAGTTCTCTTTTAAATCACATGTTGATGACCTTTGCTTATTTTGGATTCAAAGCTTTTTTAAATTCAATCTTTGCAACTTATATAATATTTTTGTAATAATTATCTAGATATCTTTTTAGTATAACTATGTGTTTGGTATATAATATGTGTACATACACAAATATACTGTTTTGAGATCTAGGGCAATGTCATTTGCTTTTTTTTTAATCATGTAAAATAACTTTCACAGCAACCTGCATATAATAGTTGCATAAAAATGTATTAAATATTAGATGATGTCACTCTCTTCTTTGAAGATTAAATGAAATCGGCTAGGTATAGCCAATGATTTTCTCCAAGGTTACAGAAATTTTCAAGAACCTGAGTTGTCACGCCAATTTCAGGTCACATGTTCCAACTCCTGCTAAATTCTAGATCTCATTGGTATATCCCCCACATGTTCATTCAATTTCTTCTACTTCACATAAACCGTTTTGGCGTTTTGCCAAAGTCACTTCTTTTTCCATTTAAGACATTCATGTTTGAAAGAGAGTTTGGTGAATTTTGGAAAATTTTTGAAAATTTTATATTGCAGTAACAATTTGCCATTGAGTATCAGAGTTCTCTGATGTAGCAAGACATCATGTTGCCATTATATCATTCTCTTGCATGAGAAAGACATCTCTCCTTGAAGACTTCCTTTCTCAATTCCTGTATATTATTATTCAGAAAAGTAAGCTCAAGCTTACTTTTGCATATGAAATCTGAAGATGATCCATTAATATATACAGTAAGTACCTATTATATTTCATTAAATTTAAAATTCAATCAACTGTAAATTACACCATTATTTTATGTACTACTCAAAAGAAAAAAAATGCTGCTACATGAACTATGGTAACTCATTGACTTTAAGACATCTTCTAATTATAGAGGAATTAAAATGTAAAATAATGTGAAATTTACAACTGGTGAAAGATGGCATGCGTAGTATTCTGGTTCTTACCCTTTTACATCAGGAGAAAACTGATTGTTTTTCAAGATCCAATCTTCTATTTTTTCCAGCTCTACCAATTGTTTGTATGAGGAAGATAATGATACAGAAATTTATTTCATGTTGATTATTAAAAAAGAAAATGACCTAATCTTTCCATTCCTCTGCTGCTTTCTGACATATTTTACAACCATTCTTTCAGCGGTGAACCTTAAAATTACAATTGCATTTTTTACTTTATTAGAGTTAAAAAGAAGTAGAAATTTCCAATGTTAAGACCTTATAACACTTTAACATTTACTTCTACATGTTGTTATGGTTTCAATGAATTTCAACATTAGATGTATGTTTGAAATTCACACTTTATTTTGTATACATTGTTTTGTACAAAATTAATGCATTCAATTGTTTGTACTTTCTTTCTGAATTTCTGTGAATCCTTCTGGGATCATTTTCTTTCCACCTATAGATTCTCTTCACTCTTTCTTTCAATTTGTGAATGCTTCTGACAAATTCTTTCAGTTTTGTTTATCTGGTAAAGTATTTATTTTGCACTCTGATTTTAGTTTTATTTTATTTTTGACAATTGTGTCAGTTCCTTCTCACACTGCTAATAAAGACATACCCAAGACTGAGTAACTTATAAAGGTAAGAGGTTTAATTGACTCACATTTCCACAGGGCTGGGGAAGCCTCATAATCATGGCAGAAGGCAAAGGAGAAGCAAGGGCATGTCTTACATGACATCAGGCAAGAGAGCATGTGCAGTGGAATGCCCCTTCATAAAAGCATCAGATCTCATGAGACTTATTCACTATTAGGAGAATGGCATGGGAAAAACCCACTACCATAATACAATTACCTCCCACTGGGTCCCTCCCATGACATGTGGGGATTATTACACTTCAAGGTGAGATTTGGATGGGGACGCAGAGCCAAATCATTTTGCCCCTGGCCCCTCCCAAATCTCATGTCCTCACATTTCAAAACCAATCCTGCCTTCCAACAGTCCCCCAAAGTCTTAACTAATTCCAGCATTAATCCAAAACTCTAAGGCCAAATCTCATCTGAGACAAGGCAAGTCCCTTCCACCTATGAGCCTGTAAAATCAAAAGCAAGTTAGTTACTTCCTAGATACAATGCAGGCACAGGCATTTGGTAAATACACCTGTTCTAAACTGGAGAAATTGGCCCAAACAAAGGGGGCTATAGGCTCCATGCAAGTCTGCAATCCAGCAGGGCAGTCAAATCTTAAAGCTCCAAAATCATGTCCTTTGATACCATGTCTCACATCCAGGTCACAGTTAAGCAAGAGGTGGGTTCCCGTGGTCTTGGGCAGCTCCACCCCTGTGACTTTGCAGGGTACAGCCTCCCTCAAGGCTGCCTCAGGGGCTGGTGTTGAGCTTTCCCAGGTACACAGTGCAAGCTATTCGTAGATCTATCATTCTGAGGTCTGGAGGACTGTGGCCCTCTTCTCACAGCTCCACTAGGCAGTGCCCCAGTGGGGAATCTGTGTGGGGGTTCATACCTCACATTTTCCTTCCACACTGTCCAAGCAGGGGTTCTACATGAAGGCTCCACCCCTCCAGCACACCTCTGCCTGGACATCCAGGCATTTTCATACATCCTCTGAAATCTAGGCAGAGGTTCTAAAAACTCAGTTCTTGACTTTGATGCACCTGACAGCCCAACGCCACGTGTAAGCCACCAAGTCTTGAGGCTTGTACCCTCTGAAGCAAGAGCCTAAGCTCTATGTTGGTCCCTTTTAGCCACGGCTGGGACACAGGGCACCAACTCCTGAGACTGCATAAAGCAGCAAGGCCCTAGGCCTGGCCCATGAAACCATTTTTTCCTCCTAGGCTTCTGGACCTGTGATGGGAGGGGCTGCTGTGAAGACTTCTGTCATACCCTAGAGACATCTTCCCCACTGTCTTGGTGATTAACATTTTGCTTCTTATTACTTATGCAAATTTCTGCAGCCAGCTTGATTTTCTCATTAGAAAATGGGATTTTCTTTTCTACCACATAATCAGGCTGCAAATTTTCCAAATTTTTATGCTCTGCTTCTCTTTTAAACATAAGTTCCAATTTCAAACCATATCTTTCTGAATGCATAAAATGAAATTATTTTAAGAGCATCCAAGTCACCTCTTGAATACTTTGCTACTTAGAAATTCCTTCTGCCAGATACCCGAAATCACCTCTCTTAAGTTCAAAGTTCCACAAATCTCAAAGGAAGGGGCAAAATGCTGCCAGTCTCTTTGCTAACACATAGCAACAGTCACCTTTGTTCTAGTTCCCAACAAGTTCCTCATCTTCATCTGAGACCACCTCAGCCTGGACTTTATTGTCTATATCACTATCAGCATTTTGGTCAAAGCCATTCAACAAGTCTCTAGGAAGTTCCACACTTGCCCACATCTTCCTGTCTTTTTCTGAGCCCATCAAACTGTTCCAACCTCTGCCTGTTACCCAGTTCCAAAGTTGCTTTCACATTTTTAGGTGTCTTTACAGCAGCACCCCACCCTACCAGTACCACTTTACTGTATTAGTTTGTTCTCATGCTGCAAATAAAGACATACCTGAGAGTGGCTAATTTATAAAGAAAAGAGGTTTAATTGACTCACAGTTCCACATGGCTGGGGAGGCCTCACAATCATGGCAGAAGGCAAAGGGAGGAGCAAAGTCACTTCTTACATGGTGGTAGGCAAGAGAGCATCTTCAGGGGAATGCCCCTTTATAAAACTATCAGATCTCATGAGACTTATTCACTACTAGGAGAACAGCATGGGAAAAACCCACCCACATGATTCAATTACCTCCCATCAGGTCCCTGCCATGCCATGTGGGGGTTATTATACTTCACGGTGAGATTTGGGTGGAGACCCAAAGCCAAACCATAACAATAATTACTTACATGGTTTGGCTCTGTGCTCCTACCCAAATCTCATCTCTAATTATAATTCCCACATGTCAGAAGAGGGGCCTGGTGGGAGGTGAGTGAATCATAGGGGCGGACTTCCCCCTTGCTATTTTCGTTATAGTGACTTCTCATGAGATCTGATGGTTTAAAAGCGTGCAGCAGCTCCCCACCCCACCTCCTGTTCTGCCATGACAAGATGTGCCTTCTTCTGCTTCAGCCATTATTATAAGTTTCCTGAGGCCTCCCAGTCATGCTTCCTGTTAAACCTGTGGAACTGTGAGTCAATTACAACTCCTTTTTTCATAAATTATCCAGTCTCAGGTAGTTCCTTATAGCAGTGTGAGAAAGGACTAATACAATTACATATATTTGTTAAAGGATATTTTTGCTAGATAAAGTTTTCCTGTAGAGGTTTTGTTCAGCATTTAAAAAAAAATGTCATTTTATGGACTTCCCAATTGAACCAAAATGGACTACGTGGAAGTAAACAGTAAACAAATGAGAGGAGACCTAACTTCTATATGAGAGTTCTAGGCAACAAGGGGGAACCCAACCAAAGACTAGCAGAACTGAATTGTAGAAATGGAGCTGAGAGACCAGGGCGACCAAGTCAGGGAGAGTGCTCAGAACAAAGTACCAGAGTAGACAAATCTGCACAAAGAGAGAACTCTGTAGATATGAGGAGGGTCTCCCTCAAGTATTCAGCCAAATAATTGTTATCATATATGTGTGGGGAAACTATCTGAGTCCACAGAAAGAGCCATCTGACAGAATTAGCAGTAATGGTGCCTGGTACTCACACAGGCCCAGGAATAGTGCCTGTTGTCACCAGCCAGATGGAAAAATCTCATAATTAATATAGCATTAAATAAAATATAGAGAAAAGCCTTGACTAAGTATGGGGGATAACTAGCTCTAGACTAAATGCTATTTGGGTCCCACCTAACAAATCTTAAAAGCAAGGCTTAAAAGGATCAAGCCGTTTCCAAGTGATTTAACTATGTACTAGAACAAAGCTCATAAATATTTATAGGAATACAAAAATATTCTGATGTAACAAGGTACAATTCACAATGGTCTGGCATCCAGCTGAAGACTGCTAGGCATCCAAAAAAACAAGATAATATAACTCATAATAAGGAGGAAAATCAACTAATCAAAACAGAGCTAGATTTCATACAGATGTTAGAATCTGCAGACAAGGGGATTAAAACAGTTATAATTATGTTCCAGATATTCCAAAGGTTAAGTAAACAAAAACAAAAAAAGCCAAAAACTCAAATTGGATTACAGACATACATATAAGAGCTAAAACTATAAAATTCTTAGAAGAAAATAAGGCATAAATCTTTATGACCTTACTAAGGCAAAGATTTCCAATACAGGACACCAAAAGCAGAACTGATTAAAAAAATGATAAATAGGTCTTTATCAAAATTCAAAACTTTGGTACTTTGGTACTTCAAAAGGCACTCTCATACAAGTGAAAAAGCAAGCCAAAGATTTGTGGAAAAGATTTCTTTCTTTTATTTTTATTATACTTAAGTTCTAGGGTACATTTGCACAACGTGCAGGTTTGTTACATATGTATACATGTACCATGCTCGTGTGCTGCACCCATTAACTCGTCATTTCATTAGGTATATCTCCCAGTGCTATCCCTCCCCACTTCCCCCACCCCATGACAGGCCCTGGTGTGTGATGTTCCCCACCCTGTGTCCAAATGTTCTCATTGTTCGATTCCCACCTATGAGTGACAACACGCAGTATTTGGTTTTCTGTCCTTGCGAAAGTTTGCTGAGGATGATGGTTTCCAGCTTCATCCATGTCCCTACAAAGGACATGAACTCATCCTTTTTTATGGCTGCATAGTATTCCATGGTGTATACGTGCCACATATTCTTAATCTAGTCTATCATTTTTGGATATTTGGGTTGGTTCCAAGTCTTTGCTATTGTGAATAGTGCTGCAATAAACATACGTGTGCATGTGTCTTTATGGCAGCATGATTTATAATCCCTTGGGTATATACCCAGTAATGGCATGGCAGGGACAAATGGTAATTCTAGTTCTAGATCCTTGAGGAATCACCACACTCTCTTCCACAATGGGTGAACTAGTTTACAGTCCCACCAACAGTGTAAAAGTGTTCCTATTTCTCCACATCCTCTCCAGCACCTGTTGTTTCCTGACTTTTTAATGATTGCCATTCTAACTGGTGTGAGAGGGTGTCTCATTGTGGTTTTGATTTGCATTTCTCTGATGGCCAGTGATGATGAGAATTTTTCATGTGTCTGTTGGCTGCATAAATGTCTTCTTTTGAGAAGTGTCTGTTCATATCCTTTGCCCACTTTTTGATGGGGTTGTTTTTTTCTTGTAAGTTTGTTTGAGCTCTTTGTAGATTCTGGATATTAGCCCTTTGTCAGATGAGTAAATTGCAAAAATTTCTCCCATTCTGTAGGTTGCCTGTTCACTCTGATGGTAGTTTCTTTTGCTGTGCAGAAGCTCTTTAGTTTAATTAGATCCCATTTGTCAATTTTGGCTTTTGTTGCCACTGCTTTTGGTGTTTTAGACATGAAGTCCTTGCCCATGTCTATGTACTGAATGGTAAAGCCTAGGTTTTCTTCTAGGGTTTTTATGGTTTTAGGTCTAACATTTAAGTCTTTAATCCATCTTGAATTAATTTTTGTATAAGGCGTAAGGAAGGGATCCAGTTTCAGCTTTCTACATATGGCTAGCCAGTTTTCCCAGCACCATTTATTAAATAGGGAATACTTTCCCCATTGCTTGTTTTTGTCAAGTTTGTCGAAGATCAGATGGTTGTAGATGTGTGGTGTTATTTCTGAGGCCTCTGTTCTGTTCCATTGGCCTATATCTCTCTTTTGGTACCAGGACCATGCTGTTTTGGTTACTGTAGCCTTGTAGAATAGTTTGAAGTCAGGTAGCATGATGACTCCAGCTTTGTCCTTTTTGCTTAGGATTCTCTTGGCAATGTGGGCTCTTTTTTCATTCCATATGAACTTTAAAGTAGTTTTTTCCAATTCTGTGAAGAAAGTCATTGGTAGCTTGATGGGGATGGCACTGAATCTATAAATTACCTTTGGCAGTACAGCCATTTTCACAATATTGATTCTTCCTATCCATGAGCATGAAATGCCCTTCCATTTGTTCGTGTCGGTTTCAAAGAATATCTTTATTTCTGCCTTCATTTCGTTATGTACCCAGTAGTCATTCAGGAGCAATTTGTTCAGTTTCCATGTAGTTGAAGTTTTGAGTGAGTTTCTTAATCCTGAGTTCTAGTTTGATTGCACTGTGGTCTGAGAGACTGTTATAATTTCTGTTCTTTTACATTTGCTGGGGAGTGCTTTACTTCCAACTATGTGGTCAAATTTGGAATAAGTGTGATGTGGTGCTGAGAAGAATGTATATTCTGTTGATTTGGGGTGGAGAGTTCTGTAGATGTCTATTAGGTCTGCTTGGTGCAGAGCTGAGTTCAATTCCTGGATATCCTTGTTTACTTTCTGTCTCGTTGATCTGTCTAATGTTGACAGTGGAGTGTTAAAGTCTCCCATTATTATTGTGTGGGAGTCTAAGTCTCTTTTTAGGTCTCTAAGGACTTGCTTTATGAATCTGGGTGCTCCTGTATTGGGTGCATATATATTTAGGATAGTTAGCTCTTCTTGTTGAATTGATCCCTTTACCATTATGTAATGGCCTTCTTTGTCTTTTTTTGATCTTTGTTGGTTTAAAGTCTGTTTTATCAGAGACTAGGATTGCAACCCCTGCCTTTTTTTGTTTTCCATTGGCTTGGTAGATCTTCCTCCATCCCTTTATTTTAAGCCTATGTGTGTCTCTGCATGTGAGATGGGTTTCCTGAATACAGCACACTGATGGGTCTTGACTCTATCCAATTTGCCAGTCTGTGTCTTTTAATTGCAGCATTTAGCCTATTTACATTTAAGGTTAACATTGTTATGTGAGAATTTGATCCTGTCATTATGATGTTAGCTGGTTATTTTGCTCGTTAGTTGATGCAGTTTCTTCCTAGCATTGGTGGTCTTCACATTTTGGCATATTTTTCAGTGGCTGGTACCAGTTGTTCCTTTCCATGTTTAGTGCTTCCTTCAGGAGCTCCTGTAGTGCAGGCCTGGTGGTGACAAAATCTCTCAGCATTTGCTTGTCTCTAAAGGATTTTATTTCCTCTTCACTTATGAAGCTTAGTTTGGCTGGATACGAAATTCTGGGTTGAAAATTCTTTTCTTTAATAATGTTGAATATTGGCCCCCACTCTCTTCTGGCTTGTAGAGTTTCTGCCAAGAGATCTGCTGTTAGTCTGATGAGCTTCCATTTGTGGGTGACCCCACCTTTCTCTCTGGCTGCCCTTAACATTTTTTCCTTCATTTCAACTTTGGTGAATCCGACAATTACGTGTCTTGGAGTTGCTCTTCTCGAGGAGTATCTTTGTGGCATTTTCGGTATTTCCTGAATTTGAATGTTGGCCTGCCTTGCTAGGTTGGGGAAGTTCTCCTGGATAATATCCTGCAGAGTGTTTTCCAACTTGGTTCCATTCTCCCTGTCACTTTTGGGTACACCAATCAGACATAGATTTGGTCTTTTCACATAGTCCCGTATTTCTTGGAGGTTTTGTTCATTTCTTTTTACTCTTTTTTCTTTAAACTTCCCTTCTTGCTTCATTTCATTCATTTGATCTTCAACCACTGATACCCTTTCTTCCAGTTGATCGAATCGGTTATTGAAGCTTGTGCATTTGTCATGTAGTTCTCGTGCCATGGTTTTCAGCTCTATCAGGTCATTTAATGACTTCTCTGCACTGTTATTCTAGTTAGCCATTCATCTATTCTTTTTTCAAGGTTTTTAGCTTCTTTGTGTTGGGTTCAAACTTCCTCCTTTAGCTCAGCAAAGTTTGAGTTTCTGAACTCTTCTCTCAACTTGTCAAAGTCATCCTCCATCCAGCTCTGTTCCATTGCTGGCAAGGAGCTGTGTTCCTCTGGAGGGGGAGAGGCGCTCTGATTTTTAGAATTTTCAGCTTTTCTGCTCTGTTTTTTCCCCATCTTTGTGGTTTTATCTACCTTTGGTCTTTGATGATGGTGATGTACAGATGTGGTTTTGGTGTGGATGTCCTTTCTGTTTGTTAGTTTTCCCTCTAACAGTCAGGACTCTCAGCTGCAGGTCTGTTGGAGTTTGCTGGAGGTCCACTCCAGATCCTGTTTGCCTGGGTTTCAGCAGTGGAGGCTGTAGAACAGTGAATATTGCTGAACAGCAAATGTTGCTGCCTGATCGTTCCTCTGGAAGCTTCATCTCAGAGGGGTACACAGCCATGTGAGGTGTCAGTCTGCCCCTACTGGGGGGTGCCTCCCAGTTAGGCTACTTGGGTGTCAGGGACCCACTTGAGGAGGCAGTCTGTCTGTTCTCAGATCTCAAACTCCGTGCTGGGAGAACCACAACTCTCTTCAAAGCTGTCAGACAGGGACATTTACATCTACAGAGGTTTCTCCTGCCTTTTGTTCGGCTATGCCCTGACCCTAGAGGTGGAGTCTACAGAGGCAGGCAGGCCTCCTTGAGCTGTGGTGGGCTCCATCCAGTTCGAGCTTTCCGGCCACTTTGTTTACCTACTTAAGCCTCAACAATGGTGGGCACCCCTCCCCCAGCCTCACTGCCACCTTGCAGTTCGATCTCAGACTGCTGTGCTAGTAATGAGCGAGGCTCCGTGGCTGTGGTACCCTCCGAGCCATGTGCGGGATATAATCTCCTGGTGTGCCATTTCCTAAGACCCTTGAAAAAGCGTAGTATTAGGGTGGGAGTGACCTGATTTTCCAGGTGCTGTGTGTCACAGCTTCCCTTGGCTAGGAAAAGGAATTCCCTGACCCCTTTCACTTCCCAGGTGAGGTGATGCCTCGCCCTGCTTCGGCTCTTGCTCGGTGGGCTGCACCCACTGTCCGACACACCCCAGAGAGATGAACCCGGTACCTCAGTTGGAAATGCAGAAATCACCCGTCTTCTGCGCTGCTCATGCTGGGAGCTGTAGACTGGAGCTGTTCATATTTGGCCACCTTGGAACCACCCCAAAAATATTTCAATTTATATATCTGATAAGAATCTTGTATCCAGAATATATAAAGATCTCTTACAACTTAAAATAATAAAAAGATTCTTATGGAACCACAAAAGGCCAAGAATAGCCAAAGTAGCCTTAAGCAAAAAGAACAAAACTGAAGGCATCACATTACCTGGCTTTAAAATATACTACAAAGCCACAGTAATCAAAATAGTATGGTATTGGCATAAAAAATACATAAGCTAATGGAACAGAATAGAGAACCTAGAAATAAATCTATGCATCTACAAGCAACTCATGTTTGACAAAGATGCCAACAACTTACATTGGGGAAAGGAGATGTTCAATAAATGTGCTAAGAAAACTGGATATTCATATGCAGAAGAATGAAATGAGATCCCTACCTCTCACCATATACAAAAAGCAAATAAAAACGGATTGACGACTTGGATTTAAAACCTGATACTAAAATAATTAGAAGAAAACAAGGGGAAAATGCTTTAGAACATTGTCCTGGGCAAAGATTTCTTGAGTAAGACCTTAAAAGTACAGGCAACCCAAGCAAACATGGACACATGGGATTAAATCAAGCTAAAAAGCTTTTGCATGACAAAGGAAGTAGTCAATGAAGGCACAACCTACAGCATGGGATAAAATATTTTAAAACTATTTATCTGACAAGGGATTAATAATCAGAATATGTAAGAAACTCAATAGCAAAAAAAAAATTTTTTTTAAAAATGGGCAATAGATCTGAATAAACATTTCTCAAAAGACACAAATGGCCAAGAGATATGTGAAAAATTTTCAACATTACTAATCATCAGCAAAATGCAAATCAAAGTCATAATAATATACCATCTCACCCCAGTTAAAATGACTATTACAAAATACATAGAAAATAATAAAGGCTAGAGAGGATGCAGAGAAAGGGGAATGCTTGTACGCTGCTGGTGGGAATATAAATAGAACATTGACTATGGAAAACAGTATAGACTTTCCTCAAAAAACTAAAAATAGAACTATCATATGATCCAGCAAACCCACTGCTGGGTATATATCCAAAGGAAAGGAAATCGGTATATCAAAATGATAGCTGCACTCCCATGTTTATTGCAGCATCATTCACAATACCCAAGATATGGAATCAACCTAAGTGTCCATCAAAGAATGAATGGATAAAGAAAATGTGGTACACAATGTGGTATACAAAATGAAATATTAGTCAACCATAAAATGAAAACTTCTGTCTTCACAGCAACACGGATAGAATTGGAGGACGTTAAGTTAAATAAACCAGGAAGAGAAAGACAAATATTGCATGTTCTCACATATATGTCGGAGCTAAAAAAAATTGATCTCATAGAAGTAATAAATGTATTACTGGTTAACAGAGGCTGAGAACAGAAGGAATAATATCTAGTGTTGATAGCACAATAGAGTTACAATAGTTAATAATATATTGTATATTTCAAAATAGCTAGAAGAAAATATTTGAAATATTCCTTGCACAAATGGTGAATCTTTGAGGTAATGGCTGTCACAATTATCCAGATTTGATCATTACACATTGTATGTCTGTATCACAATATTATATGTATCCCCTAAATATGTAGAATGACTATGCATCCATAAAATTTAAAATAAACACCCACAATAATGACAAAAATTTAAATGCGACAATTAAAAATGAGTAAAAGATTTGAATAGATATTTCACCAAAGAAGATATACATAAGGTTAATAAGCACATAAAAATGTTCAACATCATTACTCATTAAGGAAAGGCAAGTTAAAATCATAATGAGATACAACTTCACACTCACAAGAATGGCTATAATAAAAAATAAGGAATAACAAGTATTGATGAGTGTGTAGAGAAGCTAGAAGCCATGTACATTGCTCCTTGGAAGATAGAACAGTGCAACCACTTTGTAAAATAATTTGAGAGTTTCTTAAAATGTTAAGCATAGGATTACCTTATAATCCAACTCCACTCCTAGATGTCTAACCAAGAGAAATAAAACATGCCTACATAAACACTTGTACTAAAAATGATTGACTTATACACTTAAAACAGATAAATTTTACTGTGTATAAATGATACCTTAATAAAGTTGTTTTTTAAAAAATAAGCAGAGACATGGAAAATATAAAAAAACCCAAATATACTAAATGTATTTAAGGGCAGATTAGATATCACAGACAAAATGATTAGTGGACTGGAAGACGTAGCAATACATACGATATATAATGAATTAAAGAGAATGAATTTTGAAAATTAGGATAATATCAATGAGCTATGAGACAAATTAAAACAATTTTCTGTATGTGTAATTAGAGTTCCCAAAAGAGAAGCGTGATGTGTGTTGGGGGAGGGAGGAACAGAAAAAAAAATTTGATAACAGATGAAAATTTCCCAAACTTAAAGAAAATTATAAACCTACAGTTTCAAAAATGAATCTCAAACACAAGAATCATGAAGAAAACCACACCAAGACATAACATAATAAAATTGTTCAAAACTAGCGATAAAGAGAAAACCTTAAAGCAGCCGGAGGGAAAAAAGTCACCTCACATAGAGAACAAAATAAGAATGACAATATCCATTTTTCATCAAGAAACAATGTAAGAGAAGACAGTCCTTAAAAATTCTATAACTAGCAAAAATATTTTTCAAAACAAACATAAATAAAGACTTTTTCAGATATGTATGAATCAAAGAAATCACCACCAAAAGACCCACCTTATAAATGAAGTTCTCCAGAAAGAGGAAAACGAAATAAGGTGAATATATGGATCCATACAAGGAATAAAGAACATCTAAAATGACAACTAAAAGGGTAAATATATCCCTGAAAGTGACGTGGAGAATGCAACCAAGTTGGAAAACACTCTGCAGGATATTATCCAGGAGAACTTCCCCAATCTAGCACGGCAGGCCAACATTCAGATTCAGGAAATACAGAGAACGCCACAAAGATACTCCTCGAGAAGAGCAACTCCAAGACACATAATTGTCAGATTCACCAAAGTCGAAATGAAGGAAAAAATGTTAAGGGCAGCCAGACAGAAAGGTCGGGTTACCCTCAAAGGGAAGCCCATCAGACTAACAGCGGATCTCTTGGCAGAAACTCTACAAGCCAGAAGAGAGTAGGGGCCAATATTCAACATTCTTAAAGAAAAGAATTTTTAACCCAGAATTTCATATCCAGCCAAACTAAGCTTCACAAGTGAAGGAGAAATAAAATACTTTACAGACAAGCAAATGCTGAGAGATTTTGTCACCACCAGGCCTGCACTACAAGAGCTCCTGAAGGAAGCACTAAACATGGAAAGGAACAACCGGTAGCAGCCACTGCAAAATCATGCCAAAATGTAAAGACCATGGAGACTAGGAAGAAACTGCATCAACTAACGAGCAAAATAACCAGCTAACATCATCATGACAGGATCAAATTCACACATAACAATATTAACTTTAAATGTCAATGGACTAAATGCTCCAATTAAAAGACACAGACTGGCAAATTGGATAAAGAGTCAAGACCCATCAGTGTGCTGTATTCAGGAAACCCATCTCACATGCAGAGACACACATAGGCTCAAAATAAAAGGACGGAGGAAGATCTACCAAGCCAATGGAAAACAAAAAAAGGCAGGGGTTGCAATCCTAGTCTCTGATAAAACAGACTTTAAACCAACAAAGATCAAAAGAGACAAAGAAGGCCATTACATAATGGTAAAGGGATCAATTCAACAAGAAGAGCTAACTATCCTAAATATATATGCACCCAATACAGGAGTACCCAGATTCATAAAGCAAGTCCTAAGTGACCTACGAAGAGACTTAGACTCCCACACATTAATAATGGGAGGCTTTAACGCCCCACTGTCAACATTAGACAGATCAACGAGACAGAAAGTCAACAAGGATACCCAGGAATTGAACTCAGCTCTGCACCAAGCGGACCTAATAGGCATCTACAGAACTCTCCACCCCAAATCAACAGAATATACATTTTTTTCAGCACCACACCACACCTATTCCAAAATTGACCACATACATGGAAGTAAAGCTCTCCTCAGCAAATGTAAAAGAACAGAAATTATAACAAACTATCTCTCAGACCACAGTGCAATCAAACTAGAACTCAGGATTAAGAATCTCACTCAAAACCGCTCAACTACATGGAAACTGAACAACCTGCTCCTGAATGACTACTGGGTACATAACGAAATGAAGGCAGAAATAAAGATGTTCTTTGAAACCAAGGAGAACAAAGACACAACATACCAGAATCTCTGGGACACATTCAAAGCAGTGTGTAGAGGGAAATTTATAGCACTAAATGCCCACAAGAGAAAGCAGGAAAGATCCAAAATTGACACCCTAACATCACAATTAAAAGAACTAGAAAAGCAAGAGCAAACACATTCAAAAGCTAGCAGAAGGCAAGAAATAACTAAAATCAGAGCAGAACTGAAGGAAACAGAGACACAAAAAACCCTTCAAAAAATTAAGGAATCCAGGAGCTGGTGTTTTGAAAGGATCAACAAAATTGATAAACTGCTAGCAAGACTAATAAAGAAAAAAAGAGAGAAGAATCAAATAGATGCAATAAAAAATGATAAAGGGGTATCACCACCTATCCCACAGAAATACAAACTACCATCAGAGAATACTACAAACACCTCTACGCAAATAAACTAGAAAATCTAGAAGAAATGGATACATTCCTCGACACATACACTCTCCCAAGACTAAACCAGGAAGAAGTTGAATCTCTGAATAGACCAATAACAGGATCTGAATTTGTGGCAATAATCAATAGCTTACCAACCAAAAAGAGTCTAGGACCAGATGGATTCACAGCCGAATTCTACCAGAGGTACAAGGAGGAACTGGGACCATTCCTTCTGAAACTGTTCCAATCAATAGAAAAAGAGGGAATCCTCCCTAACTCATTTTATGAGGCCAGCATCATCCTGATACCAAAGCCAGGCAGAGACACAACCAAAAAAGAGAATTTTAGACCAATATCCTTGATGAACATTGATGCAAAAATCCTCAATAAACTACTGGCAAACCAAATCCAGCAGCACATTAAAACGCTTATCCACCATAATCAAGTGGGCTTCATCCCTGGGATGCAAGGCTGGTTCAATATACGCAAATCAATAAATGTAATCCAGCATATATACAGAATCAAAGACAAAACCCACATGATTATCTCAATAGATGCAGAAAAGGCCTTTGACAAAATTCAACAACCTTCATGCTAAAAACTCAATAAATTAGGTATTGATGGGATGTATTTCAAAATAATAAGAGCTATCTATGACAAACCCACAGCCAATATCATACTGAATGGGCAAAAACTGGAAGCATTCCCTTTGAAAACTGGCACAAGGCAGGGATGCCCTCTCTCACCACTCCTATTCAACATACTGTTGGAAGTTCTCGCCAGGGCAATTAGGCAGGAGAAGGAAATAAAGGGTATTCAATTAGGAAAAGAGGAAGTCAAATTGTCCCTGTTTGCAGACGACATGATTGTATATCTGGAAAACCCCACTGTCTCAGCCCAAAATCTCCTTAAGCTGATAAGCAACTTCAGCAAAGTCTCAGGATACAAAATCAATGTACAAAAATCACAAGCATTCTTATACACCAACAACAGACAAACAGAGAGCCAAATCATGAGTGAACTCCCATTCACAATTGCTTCAAAGAGAATAAAATACCTAGGAATCCAACTGACAAGGGATGTGAAGGACCTCTTCAAGGAGAACTACAAACCACTGCTCAAGGAAATAAAAGAGGATACAAACAAATGGAAGAACATTCCATGCTCATGGGTAGGAAGAATCAATATCGTGAAAATGGCCATACTGCCCAAGGTAATTTACAGATTCAATGCCAACCCCATCTAGCTACCAATGACTTTCTTCACAGAATTGGAAAAAACTACTTTAAAGTTCATATGGAACCAAAAAAGAGCCCACATCACCAAGTCAATCCTAAGCCAAAAGAACAAAGCTGGAGGCATCACACTACCTGACTTCAAACTATACTACAAGGCTACAGTAACCAAAACAGCATGGTACTGGTACCAAAACAGAGATATAGACCAATGGAACAGAACAGAGCCCTCAGAAATAACCCCACATATCTACAACTATCTGATCTTTGACAAAGCTGAGAAAAACAAGCAATGGGGAAAGGATTCCCTATTTAATAAATGGTGCCGGGAAAAGTGGCTAGCCATATGTAGAAAGCTGAAACTGGATCCCTTCCTTACACCTTATACAAAAATCAATTCAAGATGGATTGAAGACTTAAACGTTAGACCTAAAACCATAAAAATCCTAGAAGAAAACCTAGGCTTTAACCATTCAGGGCATAGGCATGGGCAAGGACTTCGTGTCTAAAACACCAAAAGCAATGGCAACAAAAGCCAAAATTGACAAATGGGATCTAATTAAACTAAAGAGCTTCTGCACAGCAAAAGAAACTACCATCAGAGTGAACAGGCAACCTATAAAATGGGAGAAAATTTTCGCAACCTACTCATCTGACAAAGGGCTAATATCCAGAATCTACAATGAACTCAAACAAATTTACGAGAAAAAAACAAAGAATCCCATCAAAAAGTGGGCAAAGGACATGAACAGACACTTCTCAAAAGAAGACATTTATGCAGCCAAAAAACACATGAAAAAATGCTCACCATCACTGGCCATCAGAGAAATGCAAATCAAAACCACAATGAGATACCATCTCACACCAGTTAGAATGGTAATCATTAAAAAGTCAGGAAACAACAGGTGCTGGAGAGGATGTGGAGAAACAGGAACACTTTTACACTGTTGGTGGGACTGTAAACTAGTTCAACCATTGTGGAAGTCAGTGTGGCGATTCCTCAGGGATCTAGAACTAGAAATACCATTTGACCAAGCCATCCCATTACTGGGTATATACCCAAAGGACTATAAATCATGCTGCTATAAAGACAAATGTACTCGTGTGTTTATTGCGGCATTATTCACAATAACAAAGACTTGGAACCAACCCAAATGTCCAACAATGATAGACTGGATTAAGAAAATGCGGCACATATACACCATGGAATACTATGCAGCCATAAAAAATGATGAGTTCATGTCCTTTGTAGGGCCATGGATGAAATTGGAAATCATCATTCTCAGTAAACTATCGCAAGAACAAAAAACCAAACACCGCATATTCTCACTCATAGGTGGGAATTGAACAATGAGAACACATGGACACAGGAAGGGGAACATCACACTCTGGGGCCTGTTGTGGGGTGGGGGGAGGGGGGAGGGATAGCACTGGGAGATATACCTAATGCTAGATGACGAGTTAGTGGGTGCAGCGCACCAGCATGGCACATGTATACATATGTAACTAACCTGCACTTTGTGCACATGAACCCTAAAACTTAAAGTATAATAAAAAAACAAAAACAAAAACAAAAAACAATTAAAATGAAAAAAAGGGTAAAGATATCATATTTTTATATTTAAATATTTTTAAAAATCGACAACTTAAATAAAAATTCACAATGTGTTTGGTGGTTTATAACATTTAAGTAAGTAGAATACATGACAATAACATAAAGGCTGAAAAAAATACAAGTATAGTATGGTAAAGTTCTTATTCTACATGTGAAGTGATATAATAACACTTGAAGATAGACTGTGATTTAAATAAGTAGACTATTACCTGCAAAACAAATACTAAAAATTTATAATTAATAAAGAAATAGAATTGAGAAATTAAAACATGTTCAATTAATAACAGAGTAAAAGGACAAATAGAAAAATGCAAAAAAGATACTTAAACATAACAATAATTACATTAAATGCAAATTGTCTAAAAATCCATTTATAAGGCAGAGATTGTCAGACTGGATAACTAAGAAAGACCCAATTATAGGCCACTTACAAGAAACTCAGTTTACATAAAGCGACAGAAATAAGGTAAAATTAGAGGATCGAAAATGATGAGCCTTGCTAACATTAATTAATTCAAGAAAAATTGATTTGGCTATATTAATATTAGATAAAGTAGATTTCAGAGCAAAGGATATTACTAACGATAAAAAAGCCCATTTTATAATGATAAAGGGATCAACTTATAAAATAACATTTGATTTTACATGTTTAACTGGTATAACTGAGTATCGAAACACATAAAACAAAAACTGATAGTACTGAAAGGAGAAATAGACAAATCCATAATTATTGTCAGAGATTTCAATTACCCTCTCTCAATAATTGATCTGAATAACTGATAGAATAATTGACAGAATAATGATACAGAAGATTTGAAGACTATCAACAACTTTTACCTAATTGACATTTATAGGACATTCCAACCAATCACATCAGAATAAATATTATTTTCAAGTACATGTTAAATTTACCAATGTATGCCATGTTATAAACCAAAAAATGAGTGTGAATGATATTAAAAGGAGTAGTACAAAGAATATTTTCTGGCCACAATAGAATTAAATTAGTTACAGCAAGATACTCAGAATGGTTTCAGCTTTTTGGAAACCAAGTAATATAACTTCTAAATAAACTCTGAGTAAAGATAAAAAGTAAAGTGAAATTTAAAAATATTTTGAACTTGATGAAAATAAAAATATAACATATTAGGATTTGTGGAATGACTCTAAAGCAGTACTTAAAGAAAATTTATAGCTCTAAATGCCTATAATACCAAAGAAGGAATGTCTTCTGTGAATGCCTCAACTTCCACCTTCAGAAGCTAGGAAAGAACATATTAAACTCAAAGTAAGCAAAAGAAAGGAAATAACAGAGTGGAAGTCAATGGAATAGAAAATAAGTAGAACAAATTAATGAAACCAACCTTGGCTGTTTGAAAAGATAGATACAATTGATCAACCTCTAAGCAGTCTGACAAGGAAAAAAAGAGAGAGAAGACAAAAGTTAGCCATCCAAGAGTGAGGTTTAATACCATTACAGATTCTACAGATGTTAAGATAAAAATTAGGAAATATCATGAATAATTTTATGCCATTAAATTTAATAATTTACATGAAATGAACCAATTTCTTGAAAGACACAAAATACTAAAGTTGACTCAAGAACTGAGTAGCTTTACATCTGTTAAAGCAAGGTTTCTCAAACTTGGTATTATTGATATTTGCACCAAATAATTATTTATTATAGGGCTATCTTATACATTGTAGAATGTTTAGCAACATTCCTGGTCTCTATTTACTAGATGCTTACAGCAATTCCTTCTTTGTTGTGACAACCAAAAAATGTCCACAGACATTGCAAAATGTTCTCCAAGGAGTCAAAATTGCCCTGGATTAGAAACACTATATTTAAAAAACCAAAAATTATAGCTTCAGCCCTTCCCACAAAAGTTGCAGCTCCAGATGTCTTCGTAGTTGATGTTTATCAAATGTTCAAGGATGAAATTATACTAATTCTATAAGAAAAAACTTTTTTAGAAAATTAAAAGAGAGGGAATACTTCTCAACTAATTATATGAAGCCACAATTATCTTGATAACCATAACTATAAAGACATGTCCAGAAATAAAGACTATACAGATCAATATCTCTCATTTTGCATACATGCAAAAGTTCTGAGTAACATTTTAGCAAATTGAATCCAGCAATATGTAAAAGAAATAACACATAGTGATCAAATGGGGTTAATTTAGTAACATAAGGTTGGTTGAACAAATTAAAATCAATCAATGTAATTCACCACATTAAGAAATTTAATCTCAATCTCAGAAAAGCATGTCACAAAATCCAATATGCACAATAAAAACTCTCAGAAAGCTAGAAGTAAAATGGAACATTTCAACCTAATTAAAAGCATCCCTGATAAACCTACTGCTAGCATTAGACTTAATGGTGAAAGACTGAATGCTTTCAGAAACAAGACAGGGATGTCTGCTGTCACTACATCTATTCACGATTATATTGCAATTTCCAGCTAATGTAATAAAGCAAGAGAAAACATCACAATATGCAGACTGAAAAGAAATAGTATTATTTTTATTCACAGATGTCATCACATCTATACAGAAAATCTGATAAAATCTACAAAAAGATGCTGGAATAAATGTATTTCACATGGTGACAAAAAAATTGTCCAAAAATTAGTTGTACTTCTATTTATTAGCAATGAATTGAAAAAAATGAAAATTTTAAAATAATATTGCCAAGAGCATAAAAATATAAAATACCTAAGAATAAATCTGACAAAAGATTGTGTAAGGCTGTACACTATAAAATACAAATCAATGCTCAGAGAAACTTTTTTTAAAAACATGAATATATAGAACAATATATCTTGTTATGGGTTGGAAGACTCAATAGTGTGAAAATGTTGATTCTCTTCATATACCAAATGATCCAGCCATGTATTCCTAGGCATTTACCCAAAAGAAAAGATAGCATAAAGCTATATAGAAGATAGCATAAAGCTTATACATGAATGTGCATAGCAGCCTTATTTGGAATAGCCTTAACTGGAAACAACTCAAATGTCCATCAAAAAGGGAATGCATAAACAAATTGTGATATATCCATACAATGGAATCCTACTCAGTAATGAAAATGTAACAAACTACTGTTACACATAATGACATAGATGAGTGAAAGAAGCCAGACAAAAAGAATGTATACCCTATATTTCTTAATGCTAGTTATTGTATTTTCTAAAAATATATTTTTAATAGAGTCCAGTTATCTAATAAACATCTCCAATCTTATTTTCTCGAGCATATTAACACAGTTAAAGTAATTGATAGCTACAAGTCAGAATCATCTATTGGTCTGTTTCTACTTTCTGATTATTTTCCCTTCAGCCTGTTTCCCTGTGGGGGAATAATAATTTTTATTTGAATATGAATATTTATATTCAAATAAATATTCATATTCAAATAAAAAATTTTATTTGAATATAAATAAATTTGAATTGAAATAATAATTTTGATTTGAAAGTCAAATATTTGGTTTGAAAAACTGCGGAGGATCTGTGTGATGTTCTCAACCTCAAGAGAAGATTTAACCCATCCTCTGACGTGTCAAAACAGTAGGAGCAGATCACCTCAATCCAATGAGGTTTTGATTCAGCGCTAAATTTAAGACTTTGTAAGGCTCTGTCTACCTCTGGGTCTCCTTCAAAACTAAGATGTAGCTTTTCAGGAGTCCCCTTAAGAACCTTGGACATTTAGCAGAGTACCTCCTTCTTAATGCATAAATTCAATATCAAATTTTGTGTCATTATGAGACTACCAAAAGTTCTCCTGAGCTTTTCAGGTTTTTTTTCTATGTGGTTTAACAACTGGCAAATGCCTGAAAGAGGAAACTAGTGCCTAGTGTCAGAAACATTTCCCCATGTTTCCTTTCCCTCTGGAATCTTGCTCTCTCAAATACTGATTACTTTGGGAGGTCCAGACTCCAATGTTTGCCTCTCAGAGCCCTATGAGATTTCCAAAAGCTCTGCTGTCTTCTCTGCCTCTTAGTGGCTGTACGCTGTTCAGCTTCTAAGCATTTTGCCTCATCAGGCTGTAGACTCAGCAAATACCTTCAATAGAAACAGAAACTCAGTAGATTGGGCTCATCTCTGTGAGTTTCTCTTTGATTGTATAATATATACAGAGACATGTTTTGGAGGAGCTCAGAGTGAAACCAAGTAGCAGATGTCACTTGCCAAATTACATGTCAAAAGAGTAATAAACGTTATAACAGTGAGTATAACAGGAGTTAAAAGAAATTAAGGATTTCTATCTCAGGTAGAGTAGGATTTTATTCCTTATAAGTAAAATCATTTTTACCAAAATTAGACATTATTGAGGGATATTAATAACACTGGTACCTAACTGCTTGTGGGGAAAGAGGAATGAGAAATGGTTGAAAAAAAGGCCAACATTCCAAGCTTTTGTAATCAGTAAAGTGGAAAGTATACAGAATGGGAAAGAAAAAGCCAGGTATGATTTCTCACCATACTAACTTTCAATATATGGCCGTGGCTCTCCAGGGGAGATTGCATTAGTCTGCTCAGGCTGCCATAACAAAATGCCACAGACTGGGGGCTTAAATTACTGATATTTATTTTCTCACACTTCTGGAGGCTAGACATCCATGATCAAGGTGCCTAGTGATTTGGTCCATGGTGAGAGCTCTCTTCCTGGTTTGCAGAGAGCCATCTTCTTGCTGTAACCTCACATATCCTTTCTTCTAAGAATATGGTGGAGGAGGAGGAGGTAGAGGACAGAGAGAGAGAAGAGAGAGAGAGGAGAGAGGGAAGGAGGGAGGGAGGGGGAGAGACAGAAAGAGAGAGAGAGAGAAGATGGAGAGAGGAGAGACAGAGAGAGTCATATATCTTTTCCTCTTATAAGAACATGAGCCTTGCTGGATTAGAGCTGTACCCTTATGACCTCACTTAACATTCATTACCTCCTTATAGGCTCTGTCTCCAAATGAAGTCACATTGGAGGATAGAGCTTCAACATATGAATTTTAAGAGAAAACAATTTAGTCCATGGCAGAAATGCACTAGCTCTCTCGCACTTAAAGTTATACTACTTTCTCTCCTCCTATTCTAGACATAATATTTCTTCTACTAAACAATCCATATCTAAGACCATTTTTGATAATTTCAGGAAAAACTAAATTATATTTCCCGTTATTCATGGTGAATAATATTTTCTCTTCTAGAAAACAAGAAAAAGTCACTTTAAAGAAATTATATTAGTATGGCAGTCTAGTATAAAGCTGTATCCTAGCATTACTTGGCAAAAACTTTTTCCAAATTCTAAAATTTTCCTTTTTGATAACATCTTTTTTATTTGCCACTTCCACTAGCAATACCATACTTTTTGCTCTTTATAACAAGTAATTCATGTAGACAGAACTAAATCAGATGAACATTACATTCTGCAAGGGTGTACTTCATAGTCTTGACAATGCTGGGAACTGGTCATTTGAATCTCCTTATTAATCTAGGAGCACTAGGTCTTTCCCCAACTCCAGAAGGGGCTTCCTCTTGGCACTACTGTGTTTCTATTTAAGGCTTCTCAAGAGTCTGGGTCTTCCACAGCTAACGGGTTTAGTGTGGCAGTCCTGCCTCCATTTCTCTTAATCACCATCTGAAAATTCAAGTCATAGTCCACCAGATAATGAGATGCCCCTTCTGTGTTAGAGTGTAGGAGGGAAAAATATAGGTGTATTAGTCCATTTTCACACTGCTGATGAAGACATACCTGAGACTGGGTAATTTACAAAAGAAAGAGGTTTAATTGGAATTAGAGTTCCACGTGGCTGGGGTAGCCTCACAATCATGGCAGAAGGCAAGCAGGAGCAAGTCCTGTCTTACATGGATGGCAGCAGGCAAAGAGAGAGCTTGTGCAGGGAGACTCCAGGTTTTTCAAAACCATCAAATCTTATGAGACTTATTCACTATCACCAGAACAGCATGAGAAAGACCTCCCCTCATGATTCAATTACCTCACACTGGGTCTCTCTCACAACATGCGGGAATTCAAGATGAAATTTGGGTGGGGACACAGCCAAACCATATCACTCTGCCGCAGTACCTCCAAAATCTCATGTCCTCACATTTCAAAACCAATCATGCCTTCCCAACAGTACCCCAAAGTCTTAACTCATTTCATCATTAACTCAAAAGTCCACAGTTTAAAGTCTCATTCGAGGCAAGGCAAGTCCCTTCTGCCTATGAGCCTGTAAGATAAAAAGCAAGTTAGTTACTTCCTAGATACAGTGGGGGTACACGCATTGTGTAAATACAGCCATTTCAAATGGGAGAAATTAACCAAAACAAAGGGGCTACAGGGCCCATGCAAGTCCAAAATCCAGTGGGGCAGTCAAATCGTAAAGCTCCAAAATGATCTCCTTTGACTCCATCTCTCACATCTGGGTCATGGAGGTGATGCAAGAGATGGGTTTCCATGGTCTTGGGTATTGGGAAGTCCTGCCCCTGAGGCTCTGCAGAGTACAGCCTCCCTCCAAGCTGCTTTCATGGGCTGGTGTTGAGTGTCTGCAGCTTTTCCATGCACATGGTTCAAGGTGACAGTGGATCTACCATTCTGGGGTCTGGAGGATGGCAGCCCTCTTCTCACAGCTCCTAGGCAGTACCCTAGTAGGGACTTTTGTGTCGGGACTCTGACCCCACATTTTCCTTCTGCACTGCTCCATAAGAGGCCCGCCCCGCCCCAGTAGGGACTCTTGTGTTGAGACTCTGACCCCACGTTTTCCTTCTGCACTGCTACATGAGAGGCCCGCCCCTGCAGCAAACTTCTGCCTGGACATCCAGGTGTTTCCACACATTCTCTGAAATCTAGGCAGGGCTTCCCAAACCTCAATTCTTGACTTCTGTGCACTAGCAGGCTCAACACCATATGGAAGCTGCCAAGGCTTGGGGCTTGCACCCTCTGAAGCCACAGCATGAGCTCTACATTGGTCCTCTTTCAGCCATGGCTGGAGCAGCTGGGACACAGGGCACCAAGTCCCTAGGCTGTAGACAGCATGGGGACCCTGAGCCCAGACCACAAAACCACTTTTTCCTTCTATGCCTCTGGGCCTCTGTGATGGGAGGGGCTGCTGCAAAGGTCTCTGACATGCCCTGGAGACATTTTCCCCATTGTCTTGGGGAATAAGATTCTGCTCCTCATCACTTATGCAAATTTCTGTGCTGGCTTGAATTTCTCCCCAGAAAATGGGTTTTCCTTTCTATTGCATTGTCAGGCCGCACATTTTCCAAACTTTTATGCCCTGCTTGCCTTATAAAACTGAATGTCTTTAACAGCACCCAAGTCATATCTTGAATGCTTTCCTGCTTAGAAATTTCTTCTGCCATATACCCTAAATCATCTCTCTTAAGTTCAAAGTTTCACGAGTCTCTAGGGCAGGGGCAAAATGCTGCCAGTCTCTTGACTAAAATGTAACAAGAGTCACCTCTGCTTCAGTTCCCAACAAGTTCCTCATCTCCACCTGAGACCATCTCATCCTGGACTTCATTGTTCATAACACTATCAGCATTTTTGTCAAAGCCATTCAACAAGTCTCTAGGAAGTTCCACTCTTTCCCACATTTACCTGTCTTTTTCTCAGTCCTCCAAACTGTTCCAGCTCTTACCCAGTTCCAAAGTCACTTCCATATTTTCAGGTATCTTTTCAGCAACACCCCACTCTACTGGCACCAATTTACTGTATTTGCCCATTTTCACACTGGTGATAAAGACATACCTGAGACTGGGTAATTTACAAAAGAAAGAGGTTTAATTGGACTTACAGTTCCATGTGACTGGAGAAGCCTCACAATCATGGTAGAAGGCAAGGAGTAGCAACTCCCATCTTACATGGTTGGCAGCAGGCAAAGAGAGAGCTTGTGCATGGAGACTCCCGTTTTTCAATACCGTCAGATCTCATGAGACTTATTCACTATCATGAGAAGAGCATGGGAAAGACCTGCCCCCATGATTCAATTAACTCCCACCGGGTCCCACCCACAACATGTGGGAATTCAAGATGAGACTTGGGTGGGGACACAGTCAATCGATACCATTAGGCATGAATCCATCATTTCCTTGCTGTGCCCTCCTCCAAGATAATAAAAATAAAACAAAACAACAAAAAACACAAAGGACAAGGCTGTAATAAATTTTATAATTAGAAATTGGACCCAACTCACCCATGGATGATGGAAGTCACCCAGAAACATAATCTTTCACAAAGCAAAGGGCACCCCAGACGCTTTTCCCCATCTAAACCTCCCTCAGATTCTCACACAGGGCTCTAGACACTCCCTTTTTCACACCTGTCATTGTGAATGATGAGTCTCCCACCACACGGCAATTACCACCCTTTGTCTCATGAAAGTGTTTTATTTCTTAAATCTTTTTAAACTGTGTGGGAGGGTTCTTGGTAATTTTTTTTCCTATGCTTGACTATTGGAGGTAGGTTACCTTTCAAATCTTTAAAAAATTGTTTTCAGGGTCATAATCTAAACTCACGTTGAAGGAAAAAATACAAACCAATTTTGCCTGTTAATGGCAGGTTACCAAAAACTCTTGCCCTTGGAGTTAATGGGTCCTGATCATCTTTTGAAAAGCATTTGGTTTCTTCAATTTTCCACCAGGGCACTTACAACACGAAACACAAAAACTACTTTGGCTTGTGAAGGCTGCTTTCTTTGTCATCCTTGGGATTGTGTCAAGTTAAAGTCTTTCTATTCACTGTCTCCCCCATCCCCACTCCATGGAGTGGGAGGCAGTGATTATAATCATCTGCTGCATTTTAATAGTAATACCTTACCTATTAAATTACATATCTAATTACATTACATTTACCAACACAAGATTTTATAAAAATTTAACCTAAGGCCAAAAAAGAAAACTCACATACATTATCCTGCACAGACTCAAGCATATTTGCATCAACAACTCCACAGACAACCCGGTCCCTCCTCACCAAGTGTTATTTGGGTGTCCCTTCTCCAGGAACAATTTCCTGAAACTCCTCTACATGTTGCAGTAGATTGCATCCTACCAGTGTGCTGGAATGCTGTTTTTGCATTGCGCTCCCCTGTTATTACTAGGATTATAGACTTTACATCTACCATTACTCTTTCACTCCAAGCAGGGTATTGCCCTCCTCCAGTATGTCTTTGGAAGGCCATCATGTTCTTTACTGTGAACCTCAGGAAAGCTTCTCTGTACCTGAGCTCCCTGTCTGTGTTCATCCTGCTGGCCCATGTTGTTTGCTTTTGAAATCTTTCTATGGTTTCTTTATGCATATGAAAGTAAATATCAATATACTCTTAATCTTCATCCTTTAATAGACTAGGTAGTACATAATACGAAAGATCTCGAACCCAGCTTTTTCCACCTAACAATACATCTTGCAGACATCAGTGTCCATTTTTGCTTGGAAACTAAATTAAAAAAAAAATCAGAATCTCTACTTGTGCAGTGCCATGGCTCCTGGTAAACACCATAAAATGCTGTTTCCATTTGCTTTACTTTCAATCACCGTGTGCCTCCTAGAATTTGAGTTATAATTATTTGTAATTAAATGTGTGAAATTTTAAATGACTTAAATATAACAAAACTTAAGAACAGAAATATAACCTCATCTAGACATCAGTATTGATGAAGTAGAAAGAGGCTCAAGGAAATTTCAAGTTAAATCTCCCTCATTTATTGCTACTGAAAATTAAAATCTAAAATTCAAAAATCTAAGTTTGTTACTTTTTCTCCAGAAATAAACACTTTGCCAGAATATAAATGTTCTAATTCACTTGTTGAGAATTTTTGTATGAAAAAAGAAATGTGGTTGGGATATGAAATACTTGGCTTTATTAGATATGCATGGCAGTTATACGTTGGAAATACTAGTTCATTCTTTTCCTTAGAAAAATAAAACAGTAGCCTGTTTTTCTGATCAAGAGAGTACTGTTTCTCACTAGCCTTTTAATAACAAGATTCTTGGTTGAACTAGAAAACTAGGGTCAGACAACTCAGTTTAATCTGTTAAAATTGTTATAAATATTATGCAAAGATGGCAAAGTACTTAAAACGAATATCAATGATGCTTTATATATCTTTACTTAGCTATAATAGTTAACTGTAACAGTTCATTTTCATTTAGAATCTGTTTAATATAAACATTTCAAAAACTGCCTTTCTTGTAATTTTAACAAACTACCTGAAAGTGCTCTGTTGGAAATAAAATATATAAGAGGTTTGCTTTGTTTCTCATGCATTCCTGATTTTATGACATAACACTATTATCTCCTGCCTCAGGATACTACCTGGTCTCAGACACAGAATCCTTTAATTGTTTGAGAGACTTTGAGTAACGTTTTACCCTGTAAGATATAGTTGAGTAGACATTTTTCAACCTCTCTTCATACAATCTATGATTATGTGGTCTTACACAATGCATGGAACCTTCTTGTTAAAGCACTATGAAACTGCCTGCTGGTACACATGTCCTGATACCTTTTCCCCTAACAGAATTTGACTCTAAAGTCTCTTGGCTTCTGTTTTGCTGTCCTAGGCTTCTTTGAAAACAGACAATAACAACAAAACTTATACTTCCACCTGCCATCTGCTTTCTTTCCTATTAGTAAAAAGCTGGAAACAAAATCAAATCTAAATTAGCTACGAATTGGGGTAAGAAAAACTCTCAGTGAGAAAGTCATTAATACATATATTCTATGTATAAAATATGCTTCTCCATTTTACTTTGCTTAAAGTAGTGAAGTTCATTGTCTTTCACGTGCTTCAAGCAATTCAAAAGAATAGCATTACAAACTCAGTCTTCTGTGTTTACATTTAGCATAATAGAGAATTATGAATCATTTCCACTCAGTTGGTATATTTAATTTTCAAAAAATATTATAAAATGAAGTAACTATTAGTATAAAAATACCTTGAGATGACATTTGATTGCAGTGCAAGGTGTTCATTTTACTAAAGTACCTTGAACTAATTGCATTTATTTTTTATACATATGCCATTATAACAAACAATTCACCCTATTATAGTAATTTCACTTTTTCCCCCAAACTTGGGAGATAATCTGCATTTTCCTCTAAATTTTGGTAATGTTTCTTAATTATAAGGGAAATATTTCTTTGCCCTTACACCTCCCTTGTGGGAGAATGCTTTGATCTCTCTAGAAGTTTAATTGCATTTCATGGAATGGCTCCTCTTTGCAATTAGGTCTATACTTGTATGCTTCATGTGTTTTCTTTCATGTTTTTATTCGATCAATTCTGTGGCAAATTTTCTGTCTCACCAATGTTTCCTTTCATCTTAGTTTCTGGTAACAGTAACTTCTGAGTAGCTACATTCTTTCATCTGATAAAGATAGGCTCTCTGATCATCCTTGAAGTATTTTGGAAAGTTTGTTTTTGATTACTTTAATTGTTCTTCCCTTATACAGATAGTTAATGAACAGTTCAAGTTAAGATATTGTCATATCTCTTGTTGGGTCCATTCTACTAGGAAAGTGATCATCATTGATAGGGCAAACATAGTCTTATGTTTTCCTGCTCATTAAATAAAATGGGCTAGTTAAACGGTAGTGGAATTATTTGGCTTACTTTTCTGAAAACAAGAAAATAAGTTTTTTATCATGGTAACTGGCAGACATCTGTCCAGATTTGTGTCCAAAGAGAGAATAGTAAAGTTTTAGCCAAATTATAACCTGCTTCTTGGTTTTCTTTCTAATGTTCATTCTGCAGTCTCCCCCAAAACTCAGTATTAGCATTATAGGTCTCTGATACTAAGATAGCAAAGGGCCAGGTATCTTGAGCAAAAAAGAAAGCAGCCAAATAAATGGAGTCCTGTGCACACGGTTTTGTCTCTTATACAAGCAAATCAATTATATTTACAAGTATGGTCTTATGTTTGGAAATGGGCCAAAAGTTTCATTAGCAATTCTGAATAAAGGTTTAATGGTCCCAGAGATTACCAGTAATGTTGGAGAGTCAATTTGTATCTCAGTTTCTCCATCTATAAAGATAAAAAGAAAGAAAGAAACCCAGCCATAATATCCAATTACCTTCGAGATACATACATTGGCCAAGGTTTCAGAGATGTGTATAAAAAGGGCTTTTCAGGTGTCTGAAATTAACTTTAGTAATGTTTTACACCAAATAAATGCTCAACCACTAAAGTACTCAACTGTAGCTAATTTATTCAGTTATTCTTTTATTTGTTTATTCACCAATCTCTTCGAAAATATTTGTTAAGCCAGAAATTATACTAAGAAATTATACTTAGCACTGTAGATACAGAACTGAACAAGAAAGACAAAGTCTGAGCTCTTGGTGTAGCTTATATTCTACTTGAAGACTGAGGGGAAAACAAATGTAAAAGGGTATTGTGATAGTAACTGAGTGGCGGTGCTCTTTAGAGTAAATGATCCAAGAAGTCCTCTTTGAGAGGGTAAAATTTGGGTCCATCTGAAGTAACAGAGAGTTGTTCAGGCAGAGAAGCATCAAGCAATAGCCCTGAAGGGGAAAAGAGCTTATTCAGTTAAAAAAAAAAACAGAAAACAAAAAAGACGACGACCAAGATGGTTTAAGGGTAGTGAATGAGATAGACAGTAGTATGAGATGAGGTTTTAGAGGCGCAAAGGGATGTATCATGTCCATCTTAGAAAACACAATAAAGACTTCAGGATTATTCTAACTATAATAGGACACTTTTGTAGAGTTAAGCACGGGTGTCATGATCTAACCTGATTGTCTGCTGTGTAGACAATGAATTCTAGGAACACAGAACAGAAACAAAGGCAATGGGTAGGAGACTCCTGAAGTCGTGTGAGTGGGCAGGGATGTCAGCTGCAGAGTTGGTAACCAGAGCCTGGATCTGTGGTATATTAGAGATGAGGCTTAAAGGCCTCATTATACCTTAGACTTAAGGAGAGATGAGAAAGAAAGAGGAATCAAGATGACATCGAGATTTTCTTGCTTGAACAACTGGGTAATAGTTGGTGGTGCTTACTCAGATGAGGAGACAGAATTAGGAAGGGCAGAAGGGCAGTGCATCAAGAGTTTAATTTTAACCCTGTTGCCTTAAAGCTGCCTGTCAGACACCTAAATGCTGATGCCAAGTATACAGCTGTATATATGAATATGGCAGTCTGGTCAAGGCTGAAAACACACATTTAGCAGTAATAATCACATAGATGGAATTGCAAGTGCGGAAAGGATCACTCAATAGGAAAAAAAAAAAAATAGATTGCCCAGAACAGAGTCCTAGGTCTCTCCAATATACACAGGCTGAACAGAGGGGAAAGAGCCAAGCAAGGAGACTCAAGTTAGAGAGGAAACAGGAGCGTATCATAACATATAACTCACAGTATAAAGTTTCAAGAGAGGGAACCGTTTAAAATGCTTCTGCGGCAAGATGACAGACGTAGAGCAGAAGAAGAAGCGGACCTTCCGCAGGTTCACTTACCGCGGTGTGGGCCTGGACCAGCTGCTGGACGTGTTCTACGAGCAGCTTATGCAGCTATACGGTGCGCGTCGGCAGCAGCGTTTGAACCGGGCCTGGGGCGGAAACAGCACTCGCTGCTGAAGCGCCTGCGCAAGGCCAAGAAGGAGGTACCGCCCATGGAGAAGCCGGAAGTGGTGAAGACGCACCTGTAGGACATGATCATCTTGCCTGAGATGATGGGCAGCATGGTGGGCGTCTACAACGGCAAAACCTTCAGCCAGGTGGAGATCAAGCCGGAGATGATCGGCCACTACCTGGGCGAGTTGTCCATCACCTACAAGCCGGTGAAGCACTGCTGGCCCCGCATTGGGGCCACCCCTTCTTCATCCCCCTCAAGTAGTGGCTAAGCTAATAAAGGCACATCTATCTCAAAAAAAAAAAAAAAAAAAAAGCTTCTGAAAGATCAGGGAGATAAGAATTTTCCAAGGTAGAAGTTATTGTTGGTTTTGATCAAGCTGGTTTAAAGGTGTGAATTGGGATGAAAACCCAAGGCGATGAGGAGTAGTTAGAAGCAGGGGGCACATTTTTATGCAGCTGCATCTCCATAGTTACCATTAATGCTCATTAGCATTTTAAGAATTAATTCCTAACCTCGGATTTTTAATTTCTTTTGTTTGTTTTGGGGGCATTTATTTGTCAACTATCTATTCCACTTATTTCATGTGCAAAGCACCGTCCTAGACTCTTGGAATTTTTATTAATGAGTAAGGCAAGCGAAGATCCTTGCCTTCAGGTACCTTGCCTTCTAGTGGAAGAGACAAACACGAAACAATAAAAATAGTAAATAACTATGTCACATAGGTGAGAAAAAAATGTGAAATACAGCAGAGTTAAGAAAACCCCTCAGTCCTGGGGCTGCAATTTAAATAAGGTGGTCATTGTAAGCCTCATTAAGATGATGATGTTTGTGCAAAACATTGAAGAAAGTGAGAGTTCAGTTAAGTGGTTATCTGGAGGAAAAGCATTCCAGATAGAGGACATTGCTGGTCCAAAAGTCCTGGGGCAGAGGAATAACAGGGAGGTCACAATGACTCCAAAGTGATGTGAACAAGAGGATCAGTTGTGAAAGAAGGTTATGGGGTCAGCAGGGGCCACCTTAGGGACTCTTAAAAATTTTGAATGAGATGGAGAACAATGAATTTCAGAATTCTGAGAAGTGAGTGACATGATTTGTCTTACCTGACAATAAATCAGCCAAGATATAATGGTGCTTTGGATCAAGGTAAAAGTAGAAGTGACGAGAAATAATGGAGTCTGCAAACATTTCAACAGCGAAACTGATAGAATTGTTTCATACATCAGCTGTTAGGTATAATAGAAAGAGAAGAGTTGAGGATGACTACAGGGATATTGAACTAAAGTCTTGGAGGATACAGCTGCCAACAGTTGAGAGATTAAAGTGGCAGGTGAAGTAGGTTTAGGGATTCATGCTACTTAAGATGAGACAGTCCAGTGGAGATGTAGTTTGTTACCTTGCACTGTGACTGTTAAGAGTTTCCAGAACTATGATAAATCTATTAATGCTACTTGCTCAGCTTTACTTAAAGCCTTTTAGGTAAGTCCCTCAAACATACCAGATCAAGTCCTATGGGGAACGTCAGAACAAACAAAACTGTAAATACCCGCAAATCTATAGACCAAGAACACACCATGGGTGATGCTAATAGAGGAGGCTAACCAGGCATATTAATAGTTTGACTTACCCAGACTAAATGTTATAGAACTTTAAGCCTCATATTTTAGATCCCTAGGGTAGAGCAAAACTCAATTCAGTCTTTTCCTTATAATTTATGCATCAAGTCTACATATTGAGTATTAAAAACTGGGAGCGAGAGAGGGTTATCACCAAATAATAACACAACAACAATGTTATCAACAAATGGCAAAACTGGACACGGTATCATATGTTGGCAATCAAAAGATCTCCTTGACCCAGTTTATCTTTGGCAAATATCTCTCTGTACGTGTCTCTCATAAACTATGACAAGGGCAAAGAGATAATGACAGGCACAGTCAATCCTTCAGAAAACTACAAGTTTTAAGAACAAACAGGAAAATGGGCAATAACTATGCCGCTGATATGAAGTATCCGATGTAATTAATGATTGCCATCACATGTTCCCTATTAGCCTGACTTGCATCAGCACAAGGAAAAGTTCAGGGTCTAAGAGCTAATCGGGAAAAATATCACTAAGCTTTAGGGTCGGTTAATTAACAGTCAAGTCATATTTTTCATGGATTAAGTCAGGCTCTTCCTTTTGACCTCATTTAATTGCTGCTTTTAAAGACCACTGGAACAGTACTCTCGCATACAAAAAACATATTGAGATTCATCTGTTCTCCTGAGGTGTGATGAGACCAGAACTTTAAAACACTGGGGTGGAAGTGTAAATTGGCATAATCTTTGTGGAAAGCAATAGATATTGTGTATTATGTGGCAATACATATTACTGTGTAATAATACATGTGTGGCAATACATATTTAGTGGCATAGAAATGTTGGTACTTTTACCATACTTATAAGGTTCTTCCAATGGAAATGTGGATAATGATTAACATATAAGTGTGTTTATCACAGCACTATTTATAACAGTAAAAATGTGGAACCCTAAAGGCCAAAAATTAAAGAAGTCCTCAAATAAATTACAATTCATTGGCATATTACATAATACTAAAAAGGGAAAATACAGAAAATGAATGACATAAGAACATCTTTATGATTTAAAGTTGAAGTTCATTGAAGCAGCGTGTGAAAGTTTAACTATGCATTATATAAAAATATTTTTGCATACTTCTTAGACATACAGAAATTGAATACAGAAATAGTAATTATTTCTGCATTGTAGATAATGGGTTCTGATTAATTTTGCCAATTTTCTTGGTTTTCCATGTTTCTTTTAATAATCTCCAAGTAATTATTTTATAAACAGAAACATAATACCACCTGTTCTTTAGCAAACAAAGTTGTAAGCCTTTCAGTTTCGTTTTTCTACCTCTTCAGTTTTTGGTCACTTTAGGAAAAAAATAAATCTGGTTGTAATTTCTGTTTTCTTATGAACCTAGTACTCATCAGGAAAAATTAGTTTAATTCTTATGAACACATTTCATAGTAATTCTTGGGCTAGATAGTGTTATAGCTTATGGTCCATTCCAGGGAGCAAATTTAGATGCTAAAACTTATGAATGTTTTGTTTTAAAATTTCTTTGACTTAGAAATTAGAGAAGGTTTTTCTATTTTCATCATTTGATAGTATAAAATAAATAACCTTAATTGCTTGTAGCAAATAAAAATATTTAATTTTGGATATAATATTTCATGTATTTTGTATGTAATATATTTTGAATAAAAATATACCTTAATTTTTATTTTCTTTATGAGAATAATAACAATTATAATTTTCTAAAATATAGAAAGAAAACATTTATCTTTTTGGTATCAATATTGAATCACTGTGATTCTTGTCTCCACTATGAAATATATGACATAATTTCTCAGCAAACATGATAACTAAAAGGCTAATAAAACTTTAACTTTCAAATAAGTGAAGGTGCAGCCAGGTTCAGCCGTGAGGCTCTGAAATACTTTTTGCTTGTTAGGATAAAATCAAATTGTCACAATCTGTCACCAATTCTACTGAGAAGCAAATACAACTACCTGTTGACAGATGGAGCTGTGCTGATAAAATCCATCACATAAATGTTTTTGCATATTTCTGAAGAAAAAAGATGTTGCCATTTTTAATAAGCATTTAAATAAGGGCAATTTGTCATTTCAAACAATAAAAGCATTTCTTTAATAATGTAAATAAAGGGATATCTTAGCAAATACAAAATCACCTCCATCTGAGAGAACTAATTTATATTTAGAAAAGTACCTATACTTATTTCCACTTTTCATAGTTAGCACTTAAATAGAGCCAAATATTTTAATGACCAATGACTATGATGTCCTTCTATTGAACATTTCCATTCCTCTTCCTAAAATGCAAATTATGTATTATTTTTAAGGGGCTGAATGCCTTAAAAATCTGTACTTAGTACAGTATTTTAAAACTTTGAAAGCACAACTTAATCAAAAATTGCCCACACAAAGAACTAACATTTATTAACTGATTTGACCTTAAGCTTATTAGCACTGGTGGCAATAATGAATCCATCTGCTAAGATAGCAATTCTTACATCTATACACATGATTCCGATACATATCAATCCTGACAGAGTCATGTCTGTTTCAATGTGATCTTCAAAATCATCTGAGAGGGCTTGAATGCATTTAGATTTCTGGGCCCCACATTGTAGCTACTGAAGTGGAATCTCTGAAAGTGAAGCTCTGGGAATCAACTTTTCTCATGCCCCTCAGGCATGAGAAATTATATAGACATTAAGTTGAACAAAATACAGTAGGCCAGTATTTGGATATGCTTTGTAAGAAATGAATAAACTGTAATTTTCAAATGACAGTAAATTATTTTAAGCCTACCTACCTATCTATGGTGACTTTTTTTAGAAGACTTTATTTTCTTAGAGCAGTTTTAGGTTCGCCACAAAACTGAGAGAAAGACACAGAGATTTCCCATATGTCCCTTGCCCTGATACATGTATAGCCTCCTCCATTATTAACATCCCCATCCAAAGTGGTACATATATTACAATTGATGAACCTACATCGACATGTCATTATCACCCAAAGTCCATAGTTGCTATGGGGATTTAATCTAGGTGTGTTGTACAGGGGTGTGGCAAATGTATAGTGACATGTATCTACCATTAGAGTATCACACAGAGTATTTTCACTACCCTAGGAATCCTCTGTGCTTTACCTATTCATTCCTCCTTCCCCCCTCACCACTGGCAACCACTGATCTTTTTCCTGTCTCCATGGTTTTGCGTTTTTCAGAATGTCATGTAGTTCAAATCATACAGTAAGTAGCCTTTTCAGATTGGCTTCTTTTACTCACTAATATACATTTAAGGTTCCTTTATGCCTTTTCATGACTTGATAGCTCAAGCTTGTTAGCTTTCTTTTAGTGCTAAATAATAGTCCATTGTCCCCACCAGTTGACAATATACCCATGTAACCAAAAAGCACACGTAACCCCTGAATCTGAAATAAAATTTTGAAAAATAATAATTAAAATGTCCATTGTCTAGATGTACCACAGTTAATCCATTCATTCACTGAAGAACATCTTGGTTGCTTCCAAATTTTGGCAACTGTAAGGCTGCTATAAACATTCATGTGCAAGTTTTATGTAGATACATATTTACTTTTATTTTGACTATTCGTAACATCTATGGATAAAATGTGTTTTCAATAATAATTTTACTACTACTAGTTCTAATTATCTAATAATAAGTTTTCAAGTATCTTGAGATCTTGAGATATTGAGAAACACAATATGCCCCCCTCTTCCATGGGCAGATGCATTTTCAGAAGATACCATGTTGGTAACGAATAAGATGCCTTTGGTGATTCTGAGACCGCTCTTCCTCAAAAGAATTCCACAGACACTGGCTGGCCTCAGACATTCCACAGTGCTGAGGACACTTTTTTTCTGGCATAATATCTTTGTGATTGTGCCCATGTGCCATATTCATTAAGTCTGTAAGATATTAGATATTAAAACAAGGAAGGGCTAGGAAAATATTAAGGATACGTGTTCTCTTGCATGGATGTGAATGGTTTTCTGGGCATGTAATCTCTCTATTCATTTTCCCATTTCCTCAAGATTATGCTAAATTGAGTAAACAAAAGTGAAAGGAAAGAATCACTCTCCCAAACACTCCAAAACTGAGAAAAAAATTATTTTGAAGGTGATAGTGAAGAGGGTATTTTAGAAAACCAGTACATCTCTGTACGTTTGCATTTCTATGACTAATTTTAACTTAGAAGTTCCAATATGCCGGGGCCAATCTTCATTGGTATGGTATTTAATCCTAACCACCTAAGGCAAGCATTTAATAGGTATGTTTCAGACCAGAATACCACTAAGCACTGTTTTGCACTATGACTTAACATTTCTTGTAGTTCAAAATCACTATTTTTCTATAGAAACTTGGGATATAACACATCTCTACACTCATAAAGTATATAAATGGTTTCTTCTCACATACCACTCTTCAATTTTCCTTTGGAAAATCTGATGCTCATATTTTCATGCAAGCATTATTTACTTTTTGATTGAAAACACAAAGTCATTTCTATTTATGAACACTTTCTTGTAATAAAACCTGGCATTTCTCATCACTACAATTTGCAGTCTACTTTTATAAAATTTAATGCATGTCAAAAATGTGCATGGTCTGGAAAATAAAAAGACAAAGAAAGAAACTTCTATATATCAGTAAATGTCATAAATGGGCTTATCAAGGAAAGAATTCTAATAATCTAGACCTAGCCTGTAGAATATGGTAGCTGTTAACAACATGTGGCTATTGAGCACTTGAAATGTTCAAATTATAATGAGCTATAAGTAAAAAATACAAACAAGACTTTGAAGACATGTAAAAATTGATAAAATACCACGTTAACAACGTTTTGTATTGGTTACAAGATGAAATGATAATATTTTGGATAGGATGTTTAAATAAAATATGCTGTTAAATTGATTTCACTTGATTTTTGTGTTTTAAAAATTTTTCTTACTTTTTTCATGACATGGTTACTAGAAAATTTAAAAATTAGATATGTGGCTCACAATCTATTTCTATTGGAAAGCACTGATCCAGATTAATAAATGTACTGCCATTTTTCCATGTAGTAATTAGTATTGGGAATATTGGAGATTATTATATTGTTTGGTAGTGGGAGGGTTTCTATAGAAACTCTTTTATCAACTGGTTTTAGGTGGATTAGCTGGCCTAATTAAATCTAAGCTGTTAAAAGAGCCCCAGAGGAAGGAGGGGGAAGGAAATGTGGACTCCAACAAGCTTTCCAAGTCCTCAAGTCACACACTCCTGGTTGACTGGTCTGCTTAGCCAAGCTAAAACTGGTCTTATTGTCATGTTGGGCACATTAATTGGAAAGCAGATTAATTTGCAAGAATGAGTTAGTGCCCTTTAAAAGGTGATTTAAAATTCAAAATGATGGAAATGGAATAAAAGCATGCTTGTCTGATCATTCCTCAGAGTCCATCTTGAAATCCCTACCATTTTTCTATTTTCATTGTTAGAATTCAAGTACAGGATAAACTGTTTAAGAGATTCCCAAACATTACGCTCTACACCTTAGCACCAATAATTACCCTTCTGTGAAAGACAGACGGGGAATTTTTGTCATCAGACACATGGCGATTATAAGTGAAAATAAAATCTGCAGGTTTAGTCAGTTTTCCACATATGCAAATGAAACATAAATATCACTGCAATACCATCAAATATATTTGTGACTGAATGGAGAGATTTTTGCCTTTAGTGAACTAGAAGCTTACAAGGAATTTGAGAAAGCATCATCACCTCTAATATAGCGCTACCACAGTCTAATATAAGACTAATATGAAGTTATATTTATGCTCATTTTATAGTTATGGATAACTTTATGTCCATTATAAACATTTAATCCTTACAAATAACAATGACATTATAATTTCCATTTGAAGACAAAAAAAATAGATGCTCAGAAAAGTGAAGTTAATTATCCAGCCACTTGCAGTTGAATTTTTTGACTGTGTGTCTTCCTGTATTACAGCTAGGAAGCAAAAACTGTATTGCCAGCCCAAAGACCAAACCTGGAGCTTTTAGGCAAGGCCTGGTAAATATGAATGATATAAAGGAAAAAATGGGTGTGACTCTGCTATGGAAAACAGTGTATTTAAATAACGTATCCTTAATTTTGGAATTTACAGAATATGAACTTGGAGAGTTTTTCATTTTTTTAGCTATCATGCATATACTTCTCATTATATGGTATAACAAAACCACATCTTACTATCATTTGATAAAGCAATCTTTGTCAATTTTAATTCCATAACCTGAGATCTTTGGCCCAAAGGAGGTAATAACATAAGAGCAAGAGTTCCAAGTAATCATTTTTCATTACTAATTTATCAGAAGTCCTCACACAAAACATATAAAAATGGCACAATCTTAGAAGGGCTTAATAATACTGAATGAAAGAAACTTTTACAGCTGAACCAAATAATTAATTATGGAGTTCATTTGTGGAGAGATTTAGGTTTCCTACAGACATACTGGATTCTATAGAGATGCAAAAAAGAAAACGCCTTAAGTACTAAGTGGGAGTTTTGTAAAAACGGAAGTAAGCTACAAGTTTACCAAAGCTAATTGATACCTTTCATGTAAATCTATTTTTATCATAGCTTTAAGTGGCTAACATGGTGAAACCCTGTCTCTACTAAAAATGCAAACAATTAGCCAGGCGTTGTGGCAGGCACCTGTAGTCCCAGCTACTCAGGAGGCTGAAGCAGGAGAATGGTGTGAACCCAGGAGGCAGAGCTTGCAGTGAGTCGAGATAGCACCACAGCACTCCAGCCCGGGCAACAGAGCAAGACTCCATCTCAAAAAAAATTAAATTAATAAAATAAACATAAATAAATTCAGTACAACTTCTTAAATGTTGTCTTTAATAAAGAAAATTAAAAACCAATCAAAGCCAAGTTATAAACAACCTAGATAAAATACACACACTCAAAGTATGTACTGGCCTTAACATACCTGGATTCAAATCCAACAGGATGACATTGTCTTTGGTCACTAGCTGTTAATATATTCTGTATCCTGTGACTATTCAGCTATAGCTTATTGAATGAAATAACAAATGGCTGAAAGAAGAAATGAATGGCTGAAAGAAGAAATGAATGGCTGAAAGGTGTACTAGTATGTACATGTACTTACACTTGTTTTTCCACACAACATTGATAGTTGCAGGGCTCCAGCCACGTGTTTGCTCTGAACCTTCTCTGCAATAGGTTGCTGGCATTCAGCAAGTAGTACAAGAAGGGGCTAAGCATAAGAGCCTTCCTCTGTGCCAAACTGAGTTGTCGTTTCAAAAATTAAATTCACAATTCTGGCTTTATCAGCACTGTCAGTCTAAACAAACCAGAAAGACCCATTTCCCAAAGTAGAAAACCATCAGTATCAGAGAGAAAATGGACACTTCATAATCCAAAGAGATAATATTGGGCCTAATAATGCTTCATCCCCGTACCCCTATGTTTAGTTAACATGCCTTCTTGCCAGTTTGTCAGACATCAGACCATAATACAGTGCCTTTGGACTCATAAATACCTGGCAATGTAGCTCAGAATATGAGCCATACAGCTGGCTTGATTTTATATATATTTAATAATTTTATTAAATATTGAATGTATATCAAAGAATATTTATAAAGTATATTTAAAAATTTATAAAACTCACACTTGGGCATTCCAGATGATGAAGACAGAGTGAAATGTTCTTCCTCTTTTAGATCCATGAAGTACAGGAATTTGAGATTGAGCCAGAATGAAAGAATGCATCTGTTAAAGCAATAGTTGACCAACATGTCTGGGTACTTCTGGTTCAATTTCTGGCTTAGTTCCGCTCAACACATGAAAAACAATGGGTTGGAACAGAACGTGGGCCCAATTTCACTATAAGTAAGCTATAACTACAGGGCACACAATTTAGAATGTTGAATGCCACATCCTCCCTTACTTGTGTCATTCAACACATGGATTTTAGGCTTAGTAGCTGCAGGGGGGCTTTGCACTGTACTTGGTGCCCAGAAGCCTCAGTCTCATCCTAATCCATTCCTCTTCTGATTTCTGGCATGAAGAGGTAGGGAATAAGGAGAGATAGACCACTCTCCAATAAAAAGTTTGCATGGTTTTTTTGGTACAGAATCAGAATTATTCTACTATTACTTCCTACTTCAAAGCATTTCAGATTGATAGCAAGTTTTATCAATTTTTATTTACAGTGAAGTTTGTATTTTTGGAAAAATAAACATTAAAAAGGCAAAATTGGTGGCTTTATCCCTTTATTTATCATGCATATTAAATATACTCAATGATTACTAGCCTTTGGGCACATTAACACATATGCCAGAGAGAAAGACAGACTGCCACTACAGTTTACACTTTGGTAGACAATAAAAAAACAAATCATAGTCATAGACCTCTCCTAGGAATTCTTTCTTACTTCTTTCTGTGCATCAGTATGTGAATTTCTATAATATTAGCTCTATAATATTAGCAGCAAGTTGTAGCTCCCTGAGAAGGGCCCCTATTGTTCCTCCACGTGGAGATGATGAGATGGGATCCTTCTGAGGAATATAATTCTGGAAGAGAAGTCAGTGACCCCAGGATACCTGACACAGAGAGCCTAGCTGTAGGTGGTATATGCCAGATGCAAGGACACTTGCAAGTTTAACCAGTTTGCTGTTGAGGGCCCGGTTTGGAGAAAATGTGCCTTCTCAGAAAAAACTCTCCTGACTCTCTAATAACTTATTGAATCAAATATGCCATCAATTGTAAAATGCACTACCAAATTAAAAGCAGATAAATGGCAATTTTCTAAAACAAATATTAAAAAGGAAAACTATAAATCAGACTAACTCTGAATTTTAGAGTTGAATATCTAGTCCTTTATATTATATTCTATAATAATTCAATTAATTTTACATATTGTAACCATTTCTGTATTTCTTTATTTCTTTTTCTATATGCCAAGATAAACAAGTATATATTTGGGAACTATAAAATATTTGAAAATGGGTTCTATATATACAATATTTTACAAATATGATCATATTTTAAAACTTTTTAAGCAATCCATAACCAGGTAAGTAGGTTAGTTTTCTTGATAATATTCCCAATTTGGCAAATATTATTGAATTTAAAAATAATATGAGGAAGAAGTAACAACATATTTTTCAGTATCCAGTTGGTGTCAAGCACCAACAAGTAAAAACTCTGTCTACAGTGTTCTGAGTTTAAAGTAGTTCTGGAAATACATTGGTAAATAAGACAGAAATTATCTCTCCTTTAAAGGTCATGATCTTTTCTTAAAAGAAAAATTTCAGTGGAGCCAAGATGGCCAACTAGGAGCAGTGGTGATTGCAGGCTCCCATCGATAAGATCCAAAACAACATGTGAATCCTGCACTGGCAACCGAGGTATCCAGATTTTGTCATTAGAACTGACTAGGTGGCTGGCATGACTCATGGAGAGGAAGGAAGAGCAATGTGGTGCAGGCAGCCCACCTGAGAGCCACACGGGGCAGGGGAGCCCCCACACCCAGCCAAGGGAGTCGCTCTGAGAAATCTGGGCAGCCCAGATGAGTGGGTTCCCCAACCAGTGTAGCCCACGCCCTCCACCAAGGGACAGCCAAAATGCCTCATTAAATGAGTCCTGCTTCCTGTGCCATCCAACTGGGTGAGAACCCACCAACAGGGGTTGTCGGACATCCTATACAGGAGCATTCCTACTGGCATCATGTTGGTGCCCTTTGAGGCCAGAGATCCCAAGGGAAGGAGCAGGCAGCCATCTTTGCTGTTCTCCAGACTCCTTGAGTGACAACTCTAGATGAGTAAGGCCTGAAGAAAACCTCCAGGAAACCACAGCAGCCCTACAGAAGAGGGATCTGACTACTGAAAGAAAAACAAACAGAAAGCAACAACAATAGCATCAACAACAAAAAAAGTCCCCATGAAAGCCTCGTCAAAGGGTCAGCAGCCTGAAAGAGCAAAAGTAGACAAACCCATGAAGATGAGAAAGAATCAACAACAACACACACAAAAACCATTGAAAACCCACAAGGCCAGAGTGCCTCTTCTCCTCTAAATGATCACAATACCTCTCCAGCAAGGGCACAGAACTGGACAGAGGATGAGATGGACGAATTGACAGAAGGTCAATTCAGAAGGTGGGTAATAACAAACTGTGCTGACATAAAGGAGCATGTTCTAACCCAGTGCAAAGAAGCTAAGAACCTTGATAAAAGGTTAGAGGAGCTGTGAACTAAAATAACTAGTTTAGAGTGGAACATAAATGACCTGATGGAGCTGAAAAATGCAGCATGAGAACTTTGTGAAGCATACACAAATATCAGTAGCTGAATCAATCAAGCAGAAGAAAAAATATCAGAGATGGAAGACTATATTGCTGAAATAAGGCAGGCAGACAAGATTAGAGAAAAAAGAATGAAAAGGTATGAACAAAACCTCCAAGAAATATGGGACTATGTAAAAAGACTGAACCTACAACTGATTGGAGTACCTGAAAGAGATGGAGAGAATGGAAACAATTTGGAAAATACACTTCAGGGTATTATCCAGGAGACTTCCCCAACCTAGCAAGACAGGCCAACATTCAAATTCAGGAAATACAGAGAACCCCAGTAAGATACTCCATGAGAAGACCAACCCAAAGAAACATAATCATCAGGTTCTCCAAGGTCAAAATGAAGAAAAAAATGTTAAGGGCAGCCAGAGAGAAAGCCCACATCACCTACAAAGGGAAGCCCCTCAGACTAATAGCAGATTTCTCAGCAGAAACCCTACAAGCCAGAAGAGAATGGGAGCCAATATTCAACATTCTTAAAAAAAAAAAAAAGAATTTTCAACCCAGAATTTCATATCCAGCCAAACTAAACTTCACAAGTGAAGGAGAAATAAAATCCTTTTCAGACAAGCAAATCCTGAGGGAATTCATCACCAGCAGTCCTGCCTTACAAGAACTCCTGAAGGAAGCACTAAATATGGAAAGGAAACACCAGTTCCAGCCACAGCAAAACATAGGAAAATATGAAGACCAATGACACTATGAAGAAATGGGATCAACTAGTATGCAAAATAACCAGCTAGCATCATGATGTCAGGGTCAAATTCACACATAACAATATTAACCATATATGTAAATGGGCTAAATGCCCCCAATAACAGACACAGACTGGCCAATTTGATAAAGAGTCAAGATCCATCAGTGTGCTGCATTCAAGAGACACATTTCATGTGTAAAAACACAGATAAACTCAAGATAAAGGGATGAAGGAAAATTTACAAAGCAAATGGAAAGCAGAAAAATCAGGGGTTGCAATCCTAGTCTCTGACAAAACAGACTTTAAACCAACAAAGATCAAAACATACTACAAAGATGAGCATTACATAATGGTAAAGGGATCCATGCAACAAGAAGAGCTAACTATCCTAAATATATATGCACCCAATACAGGAACACCCAGGTTCATAAAACAAGTCCATAGAGACCTACAAAAAGACTTGGACTTCCACACAATAATAGTGGGAGACTTTAACACCCTACTGTTAATATTAAACAGATGAATGAGACAGAAAATTAACAAGAATATTCAGGACTTGAACTCAGCTCTGGATCAAGTTTACCTAATAGATATCCACATCACTTTCTACCCCAAAACAACAGAATATACATTCTTCTCAGTGTCACATGGCACTTACTGTAAAATAGACCACATATTTGGAAGTAAAACACTCATCAGCAAATGCAAAAGAACTGAAATCAAAGAAACAGTCTCTCAGACCACAGTGCAATCAAATTAGAACTCAGGATTAAGAAACACTCAAAACCACACAACTACATGAAAATTTAACAACCTGCTCCTGAGTGACTCCTGGGTAAATAATGAAGTTAAGACAGAAATCAAGAAGTTCTCTGAAACCAATGAGAACAAAGAGACAACATACCAGAATATCTGGGATGCAGCCAAAGCAGTGTTAAGAGGAAAATTTATAGCACTAAATGCCCACATCAGAAAGCTAGAAAGATCACAAATCAACATCCTAACATCACAATTAAAAAAAAAAACTAGAGAAGCAAGAGCAAACAATTCCAAAAGCAGGCAGAAGACAAGAAATAACTAAAATCAGAGTGGAACTGAAGGAAATAGAGACACAAAAAACCCTTCAAAAATCAATAAATCCAGGAGCTTTTTTTTAAAAAAAAATTAATAAAAAAGACTACTGTTTAGAATCATAAAGAAGAAAAGAGAGAAGAATCAAATAGATAAATAAAAAATGATAAAGGGGATATCACCACTGACTCCACAGAAAAAGAAACCACCACCAGAGAATACTATAAACACCTCTAAGCAAATAAACTAGAAAATCTAGAAGAAATGGATAAATTCCTGGACACATACACCCTCCCCAGACTAAATCAGGAAGAAGTCAGATCCCTGAATAGACCAATAACAAGTTCTGAAATTGAGGCAGTAATGAAAAGCCTATCAACCAAAAAAGCCCAGGACCAGGCAGATTCACAGCCAAATTCTATCAGAGGCACAAAAAGGAGCTGGCACCATTCTTTCAGAAGCTATTCCAAACAATTAAAAAGGAGAGACTCCTCCCTAACTCATTTTATGAGGCCAGCATCATCCTAATACCAAAACCTGGCAGAGACACAACAACAAAAAAGAAAACTTCAGGCCAATATACTTGATGAACATTGATGCAAAAATCCTCAATAAAATACTGGCAAACCAAATCCAGTAGCACATCAAAAAGCTTATCCACCACGATCAAGTCAGCTTCATCTTTGGGATGCAAGGCTGGTTCAACATATGCAAATCAATAAACATAATCTCACACCAATCTGAATGGCTACTACTAAAATAATACTAGTTATAGGCAGGGCTATGGAGAATAGGGAATACTTATACACTGTTGGTGGGAATGTAAATTAGTTTGGCCACTGTGGAAAGCAGTTCAGAGATTTCTCAAAGAAATTAAAACAACTACCATTCAACCCAGCAATCCCATTATTGCAATATATACCCAAAAGAAAACAAATTATTCTACCAAAAGATACCTGCACTCACATGTTCATCACAGCATTCTTCACAATAGTAAAGGCATGGAATCAACCCAGGTGCCCCTCAATGGTGGATCAAATAAAGAAAACGGGGTACATATACACTGTGGAATCCTAAGCAGCCATAAAAAAGTATGAAATTATATCTTTTACAGTAACATGGATGGATCTGGAGGCCATGATCCCTAGCAAATTAATGCAGGAACAGAAAACCAAATACCACATATTCTCACTTATAAGTGGGAACTAAAAGTTGGGTACTTATGGACACACACATGACAACAGGAGACACCGAGGACAACTAGAGCAGGGAAAATAAAGGGATCATAGGTTGAAAAACTGCCTATTTGATACCATGCTAACTACCTGGGTGATGAGACTCATACCCTAAACCTCAGCATCACAGGGTATAGCCATGTAAAAAAACCTGCACATGTATCCCCTGTATCTAAAATAAAACTTGAATTTTTAAAAATATTTTAATTATTAAGTTCCAGGATACATGTGCAGAATGTGCAAGTTTGTTACTTGGGTATATGTGTGCTATGGTGGTTTGCTGCACCTATCAACCTATCACCTAGGTTTTAAGCCCCACATGCATTAGTTATTTGTCTTGATGCTGTCCTTCCCTTTACCCACCCCGACACGATAGTCCCTGGTGTGTGTGTTCCCCTCCTTGCATCCATGTGTTCTCACTGTTAAACTCCCACTTATGAGTGAAAACATGTGGAGTTTGGTTTTCTGTTTCTGTGCTAGTTTGCTGAGGATGATGATTTCCAGCTTCATCCATGTCCCTGCAAAGGACATGATCTCATTCCTTTTTGTGGCTGCATAGTATTTCATGGTGCATATGTGCCACATTTTCTTTAACTACTCTATCATTGATGGGCATTTGGGTTTGTTCCATGTATTTACTATTGTGAATAGTGCTGCAATAAACATACATGTGCATGAATCTTTATAACATAAGGATTTATATTCCTTTGAGTATATACCCCAAAATGGGATGGCTGGGTCAAATAAATGGTATCTCTGGTTCTAGATCCTTGAGGAATCATCACTCTGTCTTCCACAATGGTTGAACTAATTTACATTCCCACCAACAATTTAAAAGAATCCCTATTTCTCCAAAGCCTCACTAGGATCTGTTGTTTCTTGACTTTTTAATAATCGCCATTCTGACTGGCATAAGATGGTATCTCATTGTGGTTCTGATTTGCATTTCTCTAATGACCGGTGATGGTGAGCTTTTTTTCATATGTTTTTTGGCCACATAAATCTCTGATGATAGCTTCTTTTGCTGTGCAGAAGCTGTTTAGTTTAATTAGATCTCATTTGTCAATTTAAGCTTTTGTTGCAATTGTTTTTGGTGATTTCATCATAAAATCTTTGCCCATGCCTATGTCCTGAATCATACTGCCTAAGTTTTCTTCTAGGATTTTTATGGTTTTAGGTTTTACATTTAAGTCTCTAATCCATCTTGAGTTAATTTTTGTATAAAGTGTAAGAAAAGGTCCAGTTTAAGTTTTCTGTGTATGGCTAGCCAGTTTTCCCAGCACCATTTATTAAATAGGGAATACTTTCACCATTGCTTGTTTTTGTCTGGTTTGTTGAATATCAGATGGTTGTAGATGTATGGTGTTATTTCTGCAGTCTCTATTCTGTTCCATTGGTCTATATGTCTGTTTTGGCACCAGTACCATGCTGTTTTGATTACTGTAGGCTTGTAGTATAGTTTGAAATCAGGTAGCATGATGCCTCCAGATTTGTTCTTTTTCTTAGGATTGTCTTAGCTATGTGAGCTGTTTTTGGTTCCATATGAATTTTAAAGTAGTTTTGTCAAATTCTGTGAAGAATGCCAATGGGAGTTTGAAGGGAATAGCATTGAATCTATACATTACTTAGGGCAGTATGGCTATTTTTTATGATATCGATTCCTCCTATCCATGAGGATGGAATATTTTTCCATTTGTTTGTGTTCCTCTTATTTCCTTGAACAGTGATTTGTAGTTCTCCTTGAAGAAGTCCTTCACATCCCTTGTTAGCTGTATTCCTAGGTATCTTATTCTCTTTGTAGCAATTGTGAATGAGAGTTCATTCATAATTTGGCTCTCTGGTTGCCTATCATTGATGTATAGGAATGCTTGTGATTTTTGCACATTGATTTTGTATCCTGAGACTTTGCTCAAGTTGCTTAGCAGCTTAAGAAGTTTTTGGGCTGAGATCATGGGGTATTCTTCCTATTAGAATACTCTTCATTTCTTTCTTTTTGCCTGATTGGCCTAGCCAGAACTTCGAATACTATGTTGAATAGAAGGTGAGGGAGGGCATCCTTGTCTTCTGCCAGTAAGGGGAATGCTTCCAGCTTTTGCCCATTCCGTATGATATTGGCTGTGGGTTTGTCATAAATAGTTCTTATTATTTTGAGATATGTTCCATCAATACCTAGTTTATTGAAAGGTTTTAACATGAAGGAATGTTGAATTTTGTTGAAGGCCTTTTCTGCATCTGTTGAAATAATCATGTGGTTTTTGTCATTGGTTCTGTTTATGTGATGGATTACATTTATTGATTTGCATATGTTGAACCAGCCTTGCATCCCAATGATGAAGCCGACTTGATGATGGTGGATAAGCTTTTTGATGTGCTGCTGGATTTGATTTGTCAGTATTTTATTGAGGATTTTTGCATTGCCTATGGCTGATATAATTTTAATTTTTAATAGTAGCCATTCAGATCGGTGTGAGATAGTATCTCATTGTGGTTTTGATTAGCATTTCTCTGATGATTAGTTATGATGAGCATTTTTTTCATATATTTGTTGATCACTTGCATGTCTTCCTTTGAGGAGTGCCTGTTCATGTCCTTTGCCAATTTTCTAATTGGGCTGTTTGTCTTAGTTTGTTGATTTGTTTAAGTTGCTTACACATTCTGGGTATTAGACCTTTGTCAGATGAATAGTTGGCAAATATTTTCTCCCTTTCTGTAGGTTGTCTGTTTACTCTCTTGATAGTTTCTTTTGCTGAGCAGAAACTGTTTAGTTTAATTAGGTCCCACTTATTAATTTTTGGAGTTTTTTTTTGCAATTGCTTTTGGGGACTTAGCCAAAAATTCTTTGCCAAGGCCAACATTGAGAAGGATACTTTTTAGATTTTCTTCTAGGATTTTTATAGTTTGAAGTCTATACTCAAATTTTTATTCTATCTTGAGTTAATATTTTATATGGTCGAAAGGTAAGGGTCCAGTTTCATTCTTCTGCACATGACTATCTCAGCACCATTTATTGAATAGGGAGTCTTTTTCTCATTGCTAATTTTTATCAGCTTTGTTGAAGATCCCATGGTTCTAGATGTGCTGCTTTATTTCAGGGGTGTCTAATCTGTTTCTTTGGTCTAAGTATCTGGTTTTGTACCAGTACCATGCTGTTTTAGTTATTGCAGCCTTGTAGTATAGTTTGAAGTTGGGTAATGTGTTGCCTCCAGCTTTCTTCTTTTTGCTTAGGATTGCTTTGGCCATTCAGTATGTTTTTTTGGTTCCATATGAATTTTAAAATAGTTTTATCTAATTCTGTAAAAAAATGACATTGGTAGTTTGTTAGGAATAGCATTAAATCTATGGGTAGTATGGTCATTTTAATGATATTGACTCTTCCAATCCATGAGCATGGAATATATTTCCATTTATTTGTGTCATCTCTGATTTTTTTCAACTGTTTTGTAGTTCTCCTTGTAGAGATCTTTCACCTCCTTGGTTAGCTGTATTCCTAGATATTTCATTTTTGGATGGTTTTTATAAATGGGATTGTATTCTTGATTTGATCTCAGCTTGATTGTTATTGTTGTATAGAAATGCTACTGATTTTTGTACATTGATTTCGTATCCTGAAACTTTACTAAAGTCAGTTATTAGCTTGAGGAGCCTTTTGGCAGAGTCTTTAGGGTTTTCTAGGTTACCTAGAAAATCATATCATCAGTACGAAGAGATTGTTTGTCTTCTTTTCCTATTCAGATGCCTTTTATTTATTTCTCTTGCTAGGACTTCCAGCACTATGTTGAATAGAAGTGGTGAGAGTGAGTATCCTTGTCTTGTTGTGGTTCTGAATGGGAATGGTTACAGCTTTTGCCTCAGCTTGATGTTGGCTATGGGTTCGTCATAGATGCCTCCTATTATTTTGAGGTATGTTGCTTTAATATATGGTCTGTTGAGGACTTTTGTCATGAAAGGATGTTAGATTTTATCAAAAGCTTTCTTGGCATCTATTGAAATGATCATATGCTTTTGCTTTTAATTCTGTTTATGTGGTGAATCACCTTTATTGATTTGTGTACTCCAGATACAAAGCGTTGAATTTCAGATTTAAAGCCTATTTGATCACAGTGAACTAGCTTTTTGATGTGTTTCTAAATTCAGTTTGCTGGTATTTTGTTGAGAATTTTTAGGTCTGTGTTTATGAGGAATATTGTCCTCAAGTTTTCTTTTGTGTACGTGTCTCTGACAGATTTTGTTATTAGGCCAATGCTTATTTCATAGCGTGAGTTAGGGAGGACCCCTTTTTCCTTGATTTTTTTTGAAACAGTTTCAGTAAGATTGGTACCATTCTTTGTACCTTTGTACATTTGGTAGAATTCAGCTCTAAATTCATCTGGTCCAGAGTTTTTTTTGGTTGGTAGGTTTTTGTTTTTGTTTTTTTTAAATAACTGATTCAATTTCAGAACTTGTTATTGTTCTTTTCAGGTTTTCATTTTCTTCCTGATTCAGTCATAGGAGATTACATGTTTCTAGGAATATATCCATTTCCTCTATATTTTCTAATTTGTGTGCACGAAGTTTTTAATAGTATTCTGTGAGGATCTTTTGTATTTCTGTGGGATCAGTTGTAATGTCATCTTCATCATTTTTTATTGTATTTATTTGTGTCTTCTCTTTTTTTTTTGTTAATGCATCTAGAGATCTATACATATTGTCTAGTCTTTCCAAGAACCAATTGTTGGCTTCGTTGATCCTATGTATGAATTTCTTCATCTCAGTTTCATTCAGTTCATTTCTAATTCAGTTATCTCATTTCTTCTGCTAGTATTGGTGTTTGTTTCTTTTTCTTCTTTTTTTAAAAGTTCCCCAGTTTCCTTTGTTGGGATCAATCCTGTTTTTAGGGGAATTAAAGCTCTAGTTCAATTTTCAAGGAATTAGTTTCAAGCCAGCTTACTGGTTGATGCCACTCTGACCTTAACCTGTGGTTTTATTAATTGGAATTTTGCCTTCTTACTAATATCTCATTTGGCTGAGTCTCTATCTTATCTTTCTGAGTCTCTGTCTAGATAGTATATGTAGTAGTCCAGTTTTCCAGCCCTGGTACTGTGCTTTCCTCACATTTATTTTTGCATGGAATAGAGTGCTGTCCTCAACCTAAGCCATGGGACCATAGTCCTCTCATGTTGTATTTTTAGTCCAGAGTCAATTCAAATGTTATTGCTTCTGATAATCCTTCCCTTGACTTCCCCAGCCAAACATGGGCATTCCCATGGAAACTTGTATTTCCTACCCCACCAAATCAGCTGCAGCCCTGCTCCAAGCGTTGGTTCCTCTTTTGCCTCTTGGAGATGGGTGGCCAAGCATCCACTAGCTAATGAAGCCCTTCTATAGAGATACTGCCTCAATATTCTGTGTGTAGTAGCCATGCTCTGCCCCCAGGAATTCAAGGGGCAACTTCAGGTTTAATTGTGGTTAGGGAATATCTAGAAACTGCATTGTGACTGTAATGTTTAATAGGTTTATTTCCTCAGTACTGTTAGGAAGTCAGTGAGCACAGTGATGAAGCAGGTGACCTCTGGACTGTCTGGATTCTACTAGCTCCAAAACTTATCAGTTTAGATAAGTAACATTATCATTACAAGCTTCATTTCTTTCATCTAAAAATTGATAATAATTGTACTTGATTCATATGATTGCTGAAAAGTTAAAATGGATAAAGTGTGTACAGTGTTTAGCAGAGACCTTGACACAGAAGAATCAATACTGCATTTCATCATCACTGTATTTTTACTCTAATTAATTTGGGTCTCTATAAGTAGAGAAACTATGCCTTTATATCTTTGTACCCTTAAGACATGTCTCAGTTCTGAGAATCCCCAGATTTCAACACTGTGAGCCTCTGATTCCGAGATTAGTATAGCGTCTTTATTTTTTCTGAGTGTGTCCTCCCCAAACATTTTTGAGAATCCGGAGAGTCAAATGTGTAATGTGTTTGTCCCCAACCAGTTATGGTTCCTGAGAAAAGATGACTGTCCCCTGAGAGACTCTGGAAGGAGAGGGTGGTCGCAAGTCTCCATGGGGAGGAGGCAGGTGTTTCATGCAGGATTTAAGGCCCTCGCTTACAGCCCCACAGACCACTGTTCCACACTCACAGTACTGTGCTGGCCTCAGGCTGTTTTTTGTACTTTTTCTGTTTGCTGACCTCCTCTGGACAACGTTTGTCAGAACTGGCAACCTCCCCTGAGTCTCTGCTACTCATCACTTCCTCTCTGAATTTTAGGGAAAACACTTCTCTTAAGCTCAGCTCTTTCAGGGGAGTATTCTAGAGCAGAATGGCTTAGACTTGCCAAAACCTTTCCTTCCCAAATGACATATGTATGATGGAGGCTGAGAAAAGGGGAGGGTAGGTGATAACAGCCTCAAACCCCAGGCTCAGTCTGGCTAACCTTTCAGGCTTCTCCCATTTCTGTGGTAAATTTATTACAGAGGACACATCATTTCCATTTGTGATTCTGGTTAGGGCTATCTCCTGCACACCTTCTTGCCTCTAGTCTACTGGACAATTGTCTTTGTATGAATGGCTGTGGGGGAATGTTATGAACCTCAATTCCTAATATGGTTCAAGATCTTTCTCATGCACCTCCTAGGGTCCATTCAATCAGGGAAGGTAGCTGTTATCCAAATGTTCTATGTCAGTAAGTGTGTTATTGGCTCAGAACAAAATGAGCCCCTTTGAGGTGAAGAAAACTTAATAAACAATACAAGTGGGACCACTATCCTCAGCTTACATGTTAGTGGAAAAGATAGACAATAAAATAGTTTAAAAAGTGATTATAGGCTGTGATAAGTATCATGCAGAAAACAAACAGGGTGTAATAAAGCAAATGTCAAGAAAAAAAAAGGTGGAAGAAGCAAAATTTGAGCTAAGACTCTAAAAATGGAAATGAACAATCCAGATGAAGAGTGGTGGAAGAATATTACTGATGGAGGGGACAGTAAATGTACTCTGTCCCCTCAAAAGTACTCTGAGGAGGAAAATAAATGAGCAAAGGCCCAGGAAGAGGTTATTGCAGCAGTATGGGAAGAAGATGAACGTGGCTTGAGCTTGGGTGATGGCAGTACAGTTGGAGAAAAGTAATAGATTCAAGATAATTTTGAAGATAGAACCTATAGGATATGATGAATTAAATGTAGAGGAAGATGAAAAATGAAGAGGAAGAGTGAAAGGTGAATCACAAGTGTCATGGTCGATAATTGTGCCATTGGCCAAGATGGAGAAGATTGGGAGAGAGACAGAATTGTGGAGGGGGAATCGGGAGCTCCATTTTGGTGGTAGTCCATTTCATAGGCCAGTAGACATTCCTCTTACTTTACTATATTCTTTCAGACATCTGTGGAACTGATAAACTGGTAAACTTTTAGAGTCTTGGCTGCCTTTCTGTCTTAATTTCTATGAAAACACGTCTCGATTTTACCCTCGCATTTGAATGTCTACTTGCCTGTAGAATCCTAGGATAAAGCTACTTTCCCTAATCACTGCCTCCAAGATATTGCTCCGTCATCTTCTTGCTTCTCTAGGGTTGCTTCAGGGAAGACTGATATTAATCTAAATCTTGTTCCAGTATTAATAATCTGCTTTTGTATCCTTTTAGTAATGTTCATAATTTTTCTCTTTATCTTCAGTTTCTGAAATTTTATACCAGCATATTATAAATAGAGACTTTTTTAAAATTTAAATTGTTTGGCTTGTGTGTACTTTTAGTCTAAAGACTGATTAACCTTTTTTTTTAAATTTCTGGGGGCTTCTCATCTTTAGTCATTTAAATATTGCCTCCTTCCATTTTTTATTTTCTCTTAACCTGAAGTTACTACAAAATGAACACTAGAATTTTTGTGTATATCCTCCACATCACAGCCTTTCTAAGGGGCTCTCTGGGAGAATTCATTGAGTTTTCTTTAACTATCAATTGTATTTTTCATTTCTGAGATTCTGAATTGGCTCTTTTGCACAAAACATGTTCCTTTTTCATGAGTATTCTATTTTCCTTTATTTTTCTCAATACAGGTATCAATTATATTCATTTTCACATTTTTTCTCTTTGCTTTATTATTTTTGTTTGTTCCAGTGTAAGCAACTCATTTATTGATTCTATTGTCTTGCCTTTAGGCTCTTGGTTTTCCTCAGTGCTTGGAGATCCTTGATTGTGTGTCCATCCTTGAAATGGTGATTTCTTGTTAAATAATATTTATATGGGCCTAAGGCCTGCTAAGGGGAGAGATAGGAGAGCCTGCTGAGAAGCTATGTTGGCTATTTCTCAGCGAGCTCTGAGGAAGAGTGGTATATACTTCCTGGTGCTATACCTGGGTAGCTCATCCTCTGGGCATGTATGCTATTTCTCCCAGCCTTTGCTAGCCATCTGGATGTGGCACTGTCTTCTGACCCAAGCTCACACACCCCTGCCACTACTTGGAGACAAAAGTCTCTGCCATAGCAGCTTGGTTCTGGTTATAACAGTGCTGATGCACTTGGCTGCTTTTGCTTTCTAGCCTTCTGATGATTCCTCCTAGGCCACCTCCTAATTTCAGTATCCAACAAATCCAATCCTATTGCTTCAATCTTATTGCTTGCCATCCTCCAGAATTTTTTATTTATTTATGTATCTATGTATTTATTTATTTATTTATTTATTTTATTATTATTATTATAGGGTACATGTGCACAATGTGCAGGTTAGTTACATATGTGTACATGTGCCATGCTGATGTGCTGCACCCATTAACTCGTCATTTAGCATTAGGTATATCTCCTAATGCTATCCCTCCCCCCTCCTCCCACCCCACAACAGTCCCCAGAGTGTGATGTTCCCCTTCCTGTGTCCATGTGTTCTCATTGTTCAATTCCCATCTATGAGTGAGAACATGTGGTGTTTGATTTTTTGTCCTTGCGATAGTTTACTGAGAATGATGATTTCCAATTTCATCCATGTCCCTACAAAGGACATGAACTCATCCTTTTTTATGGCTGCATAGTATTCCATGGTGTCTATGTGCCACATTTTCTTAATCCAGTCTATCATTGTTGGACATTTGGCTTGGTTCCAAGTCTTTGCTATTGTGAATAGTGCCGCAATAAACACACGTGTGCATGTGTCTTTATAGCAGCATGATTTATAGTCCTTTTGGGTATATACCCAGTAATGGGATGGCTGGGTCAAATGGTATTTCTAGTTCTAGATCCCTGAGGAATCGCCACACTGACTTCCATAATGGTTGAACTAGTTTACAGTCCCACCAACAGTGTAAAAGTGTTCCTATTTCTCCACATCCTCTCCAGCACCTGTTGTTTCCTGACTTTTTAATGATTGCCATTCTAACTGGTGTGAGATGGTATCTCATTGTGGTTTTGATTTGCATTTCTCTGATGGCCAGTGATGATGAGCATTTTTTCATGTGTCTTTTGGCTGCATGAATGTGCAAGGACTTCATGTCTAAAACACCAAAAGCAATGGCAACAAAAGCCAAAATTGACAAATGGGATCTAATTAAACTCAAGAGCTTCTGCACAGCAAAAGAAACTACCATTAGAGTGAACAGGCAACCTACAAAATGGGAGAAAATTTTCACAACCTACTCATCTGACAAAGGGCTAATATCCAGAATCTACAATGAACTCAAACAAATTTACAAGAAAAAAACAAACAACCCCATCAAAAAGTGGGCAAAGGATATGAACATCCTCCAGAATTTTTAAGAGTTTTCTTATTTATTTATTTATTTATTTTTTGAGACAGGGTTTCACTTTGTTGCCCAGGCTGGAGTGCAGTGGTTCCATCATGGCTCACTGCAGCCTCAACTTCCTGAGCTCAAGTGATCCTTGCACCTCAGCCTTCCACATAACTGGGACCATAGGTGAGTGTATTTTTTGTAGAGACAGAGTTTTACCATGTTGTCCAGATTGGTCTGTAGCTCCTGTGCTGAAGCCATCTGCCAACCTTGGCCTCCCAAAGTGCTGAGATTATAGGTTTGAGCCACCGTACCTGGTCTTCTAAGAATTTTCTGCCAGTGTATTCCCTTTTCTAACTTTTAGTTTCTATGCATGATTTATTTATTTGTTTAATTGCTAATATATGTCATTCTTACAGACTTTATGTAGAGAGGGACAACTTAGCTCTTGCTCAGCCCACTATATTGAAGAATAGATTTATCTGTTAGACATGCAAATAAAGATATTTGTAGGCACATGTAGGTACAAGTCTGAGGATGGGAGAATGGAATACTGGACGGGAGTTTTTGACACTTACATGAGAGAGCCAGCATCATAGAAAGGGTATTAAAAGCTGTGTGTTCAATAATGTGGTATGTATTGATACATTTGGGCAAGTGAAATCATAATATAAACATAACAGTTCTTGAATTAGGGCTACTTAGAAGTGACAGTGTCCTACTAAATAATTTTAATAAGCTTATGTGTTAGAATTATGAAACTTTTACCCTGCCTTTTGGCTACTGTTTGAAGACTAAGTATCTGAAATACTGTTCTATACGTGGCACAATGACAACGACGTACGTTGACGAGAAGAGAGGTTCATTTTTTTTTAGAATCAATAAACAATTAACCCTACCACAATAGTAATAGTACTATGATTCAGCCATTTCTCCTACAAACCATTAGTGATTTCTGTGCTAAACATTTTAGAAAGAAACTGCCTGAGAAAGAAAATAGACATTCGCCTGCACTACATTTGGGGAAAGGGTGTTGGGTTCTTCCGTGACTTTAAATACTGAGGTTATTCTTGCTCCAGGCAACCTGAACTTCCCTTTCCCACGAGCTTTACACATGCTCCGTCTCACTTTTATTTGGTTTACCTATTCAAAAAACCGCTTACCATGGCAACCCTTGTCTGCATGACAGGCAGTTATAATTTGCTTGGAAAAACTGCAACAAACTGTCATTTTTCATAAACCCTTTACACCAAAATGTTTTCTTTCTCAGGGATTTCCAGTGACTTGATTGTGGTCTCATGGCTCTGGCCAAAAGATCATTTACAAAGAAAAACATTATTAAGGAGACCCATACACTTGGTCAATATTAGTGAGGGGTGGTGTTGGGATTGTTATGGCCTCTCAAAATGGGAAAATAATTGACTCTCTGACTATCTCTTTGGTACCATGGAAGCAGCATTCAAATAATGCTTACCTGAACCAAGTAATTCTACATTTTATAAAAATGTGCTTTGGATTGAAGTGCTGTGAGGTATGAGCAAACAGATAGATAGAGAGCCAAAAATAAATGCGACCCAGTTAAAATCCCACTCTGGGCCCCTGGGTATGTATTCCATTCAGAAAAATTCAAAAATAATTCCAAAAACCCTGCTATGGCATTGTGTGGTTTGAGCTAACAATAGCAGTCAAGAGATTTAGTGTGATCATGAACAATTATTCGCATGAATACATTCACAGATTCACTGAATTGCCTGCCAAAAGGCAGTGAATGTCGGGCAAGACTGCCGTATTTTAAATTCAAATATTGATATTTCTATGATATTTATTTCTATGACATAAACATGTTTGGATCAATATGCTACTTGTCACTAGATTTGTAATTCAAGCACCCCGAAAGCAGTAACAATTGAACTTTCCCAAACAATTGTTCACTGTTCCCCAAATCAGACTATTAATCTACACTTGGCATCCAGTGAGTGCAAAATGTATTATGCAAATGAGTGCAGTGCTCCAGGCCCAAAGCATGAATGGAATTAGTTTTAAGCTCAAGAGGAATCTGGCCATGAGCAAATGGTGGGGGGATATATGACCCAGAGGATTAATCATTCTTATGGTTTATGATAGATGTTTCTTCCAGATGCCCACCTTCAGCTTCAAACGTGAGTATAAAAGAGTCTGGAGAAAAGATCTCTTAAAGAGATCTTGAAAAAGCAAACTTTTGATACTTTTAAACTTATATATTTTCATACTATTTGAGATTTTCTTTGTTCTTATTTGTTTTTAAGCTCAAGCCATCATTTTGGTATTTTAAAAACATTAAATATAGATGAGTAATTATTAGTATATTAACACATAATGTAATAGTTTTGTTACTTGTATAGTACTTTGGCAAAACTTTAAAATGAATCAGCTGCAAACAATGGGCCACTTTCCTAAACATAGACAATCTAGGCAAAAATATCCCGTAAACGTACTTTATGAAAACTTTGCATCACCCTGTGTTCCAGAGCAAGATCTGACTGAGAATGGGTTTGAGAACCAGAAAGTTCTCATCACTCTGTTTTATATATGGGGATATATTCTGATAATGACAAAATAGTCTTGGTCTTGACTACTGTAAATAGTACAATATACTATATACAATTTAGTATATAGTATCCAAAAGCTTTTAAGTCTAAAGGTCAAGAATAACATTTTCACGGCTTATAAGTTAGATCTGATTCACAGCCTGTATCAGTCCATTTTCACACTGCTATAAAGGAGTTCCCTGAGACTGGGTAATTTATTTAAAAAAGAGATTTAATTGACTCAGTTATGCATGGCTGGGAGGCCTCAGGACACTTACAATCATGGCAGAAGGGGAAGCAGGCACATCTTAACATGGTAACAGGCCAGAGAGAGAGCTTGTGAAGGAGGAACTATCAAACACTTACAAAACCATCAGATCTCCTGAGAACTCACTCACTATCACAAGAACAGCATGGGGGAACCACCTCCATGATGCAATCACCTCTCACTGGTTCTGCCTGCAACATGTGGGAATTACGCAGATTACAATTTGAGATGAGATTTGGGTGGGAACACAGAGAAAAATTATATCACAACCCAAGAGCAAAAATGAATCTCAGTGGATTAAAAAAAATTGGTCAATAGCACTGAAGCAAGTAAATACTGCAGATAAAGAAGCTATATATTTCTAGCCATTGTAACTACAAATACAAACAAAAAGAAAGTATATGAATGTCCAGGATGAGATATTCTTATATAAAAAGGGGCTAGGCACAGTGGCTCATGCCTGTAATCCCAGCAGTTTGGGAGGCTCAGGCAAGAGGATCACTTGAGGCCAGGAGTTTGAGACCAGCCTGGGCAATGTGTCAAGACCTCGTTTTTACAAAAAATAAAAAAGATAGCCATGCATGATGTCATGCACCTGTAGTCCTAGCCACTTGAGAGGCTGAAGTGGGAGGATTGCTTGAGCCCAGGAGTTTGAGGCTGCAGTAAGCTAGCATCGTGTCACTGCACTCTACCCTCCAGCCTGGGTGACAGAGTGAGATATTGTCTCTTAAAAAAACAAGCAAGAGAGAAACAGAAAAAGCATTGTGGAAAACAAAACAGAATAACACTAGTTGCCACAGCTGGACACAAGTCAAAAGGAAAAAGTATGGGCTGGTAAGAACAGGGGGCAGACTTTGACTATTAGACTCAGGATAAACTGAATCAAAAAAATACCATATGTTTAAAGAATCGCTATGGCAATTGAAACTTGCTTGAGGCAGGTCGGGACCCAAGAATGTAGTTAAAATTAATAAAAGAAATAAGATAGTGAATAAAGTTACAATGGATAAATTTAAAAATTACAGAACTGGATTCCATTGTGTGGAGGAGATTGATCAACATTGTTAATTGGGCTAAGTGTCTTCAGGTGCTAGGATGTTCGAGCAGGCAATAAAAGTGGAAGTTGTTACTTTACCAAGTTGTCTCATACTTGATTATTCTTGTGTGGAGTGTTGAAAGGTGGAGTCAAAACATAACAGCATTCTAACTCATGAGGTGCCTTTCTTCCAGAACTCTCAACGTGAGCTGTGTTGCCACTGTCCTTACCCTATAGCGTGTGTATCCATCCACTCCTTCATTTAGCTAGGACTTTCTTTAAGAATTTTTCATTGAGTGCCAACTATTCTTAGTTTTGACCAGATGATCATGTGATGCTGCCTTTTTATAGTAAGAAAGAAGTATATACTGTTCATTTCATATCATTTGATCTGTGTACAGCAAACAGTTCGCTAGGCCATTATAAGAAGATAAAATCAGTCCTTGCCTTTTCAGACTTTATAGTATAGCAAAAAAAGAGGCAGAAATAAGTATTACAACTTGCGGCACATATTATGAAGGAAATGAAAGGATTTTGCAAAAGATAATAAACAAGGATCTAACAATGAACAGGTGGTGAGGAAACAATTTTCTGGAAGATGAGCTTTATGATAAGACTTGAATGAAGAGAAGGCTTAGCCACATTAGAAGGAGGAGGAAATATTTCAGGTATAAAGAAATGCACATATGAGGTAACTGAGGTGGGAAAGAGCCTGGGGTCTTTGCGCAACTGAGAGGACATCAGTGTGATTGGCAGGTAAAAAGACAGCAGGGAAGGAATGCTGGAAGGCTGGAGCAGTGGGCAGGAAAGGGCCACTTGGCCTTTGCAAGGAGTTTAGATTTTGTTGAAAAATAATAAGAAATGAGTGAGGAGTTTTAATTGGAGAGGAAAAAAATCTCATTCTCTTCATAAAGAATATTACATTGGCTGCATTGTGAAGCCTAAATTGCCAGGAGAAACCAGAAAATATACCAGGGAAGAGACTGTAGGAGACTAGGTAGAGATGATGAAGCTATAGATGAATAGGTGGTGCAGATGGAGAGAAGGGGTGCTTAGGAAACAAAAATTATGAGAAAATGACTCAGTAATTTTGGCACTAAATATGTAACGCCCAAACATATGCACCTATACAATAGTAGACATGCATAAGAATGATTATAGCAGCATTAATTACAAAAGGAACACATGGAAACAACGGAGGTGCCCATCATCAAAAGAGCTGACGAACAAACTGTGGCATAGTCACTCACATAGTGAAAAGTTAGACAACAGCAAAAACAAAAATCTGTATCAACACAAATATGCTTAAATTTTAGCAATATGATATTAATTTTTTAAAAAACTAAGTCCAACTCTTAGCTACATGAAACCACTTTAAAAATAAAATAACTAAAATAATGAGATATACTATTTTGGAATACTGTATATGCAGAGGCAAAAAAACTGTTTTTAAAAAGGAAAGCAGGAAAATGATAGACATGGCATCCAAGATGATAGGTTAGCTCAGGTTGAGTGAGACAGGCTTATGGAATGAGAGAGAAAAGCATCAGATGGAGGTTATTTTCTGGTCTTAAGTTTTATTTTGAGTTCACAGATGTTTGTTTTGTTTTCACAGGTGCTTATTAGATAACCACAAACTTGAAAACTAACTACAGTTATATTTCAGGTATATTGTGTGTTCAGTTCCAGACCACTGCAGTAAAGTGAATATCACAATAAGTCACACAAATTTTCTGATTTCTCAGTGCTTATGGAAGTTAGACAATAGCAAAAACAATCTATATCAACACAAATATGCTTAAATTTTAGCAATATCATATTAATTTTTAAAAAGTAAACTATTTTATACAGTAAATAGTAATCTATTTTATACAGTCATCTATTGTAATAGAAATTTAATTTTAAGTAATAATAATTTTAAGACATATTAGCATTATGTCTAAGAAACAACGTACATATCTTAATTTAAAAATACTTTATTGCTAAAACTTGCTAACCAGCATCTGAGCCTTCGGCAAGTCATTATCTTTTTTCTTGTGGAGGGTCTTGACTCAGTGTTTATGGCTGCTGACTGGTGAGGGTGGTGGTTGCTGAAGGTTAGGGTGGCTGTGGCAATTTCTTAAAATAAGACAATAATGAAGTTTGCCACAGAGATTGACTTTTTCTTTCATAAAAGATTTCTCTGTGGCATGTAATATTGTTTGATAGCATTTTATCCATAGTAGAACTTTTTTTCAAAATTGGAAATATTCCTCCCTAACCCTGCCTCGACTTTATCAACTAAGTTTATGCAGTATTTTAAATCCTTTGTTGCCATTTTAACAATGTTCACAGCATCTTCACCAGCCATAGATTCCATCTCCTTGTTTGTTGGTTTCTTTGTTTTTTGAGCTAGAGTTTTGCTCTTGTCGCCCAGGCTGGAGTACCGTGGTGCAATCTCAGTTCACTGCAGCCTCCACCTCCCAGGTTCAAGTGATTCTCCTGCCTCAGCCTCCCAAGTAGCTGGAATTACAGGTGCGTGTCACCATGCCCGGCTAATTATTTTTAGTAGAGATGGGGTTTCACCATGTTGGCCAGGCTGGTCTCAAACTCCTGACCTCAAGTAATCAGCCCCCCTCGGCCTCCCAAAGTACTGGAATTACAGGTGTGAGCCACCACACCCAGCCTAGGTTCCATCTCAAGGAACCACTTTCTTCACCATTGATAAAAATCAACTTATCTGATAAAATTTTATCATTTAACAGATTAGAGCAATTCAGTCACATCTTCAGGCTCCACTTTTAATTCTAGCTCTCTTGTTATCTACACCACATTTGAAATTACTTCCTCCACTGAAGTCTTGAACCCCTCAAAGTCATCCACAAGGGTTGGAATCAACTTCTTCCAAATTCTTGTTTGGTATTGATATTTTAACCTCGTCCTATGAATCACAAATGTTCTTAACAGCATCTAAAATGGTAAAAAAAATTTTAGAGGATTTTCAATTTACTTTGCCAAGATCTATCAGAGGAATTCCTATTTACAGCAGCTACAGACTTATAAAACATATTTTTAAAATAATAAGACTTGAAAGTCAAAATTACTCCTTGATCCCTTGGCTGCAAAATGGATATTTTGAAAGCAGGCATAAAAACATTCATCTCCTTGCACATCTCCACCAGAGCTCTTGGGTGACTACGCATATCGTAAATAAGCAATAATATTTTGAAAGTAATTTTTTTTTCTGAGCAGTAGGCCTCAACAGTGGGCTTAAAATATTCAATAAATCATGCTCTAAACAGATGTGCTCTCATCTGGGCTTTGTTGTTCTATTTATAGAGAAGGAGCAGAGTAGGTTTAGCATAATTCTTAAGGGCCCTAGGATTTTCACAATGAGGAACAAGCATTGACTTCAACTTAAAATCACCAGCTGCATTAGTCCCTACCAAGAAAGTCAGCCTGTCCTTTGAAGCTTTGATGCCAAGCATTGACTTTCTACTCTCTAGCTATGAAAATCTTAGCTGGCAGCTTGATCTTTTCAATAGAAGGCTGTTTCTTCTACAGTGAAAAATCTGTTGTTTTTATGCCACCACCTTAATCAGTTATTTTAAGTACATTTTCTGGATAGCTTGCTGCAGCTTCTACAACAGCACTTGCTGCTTCACCTTGCCCTTTTATGTTGTGGAGATGGCATCTTTTCTTAAACCTCATGGCCTAACTTTTGCTAGTTTCGGACTTTTCTTCTGCAGCTTCCTCAACTCTCACAACCTTCATAGAATTAAACAGATTTAAGGTCTTGCTCTGGATTAGGCTTTGACATAAGGGAAAGTTTTGGTTGGTTTGATCTTCTATACTGACCACTGAAACGTTCTCCATTATCAGCAACAAGACCGTTTTGCTTTTTTATCATTCATGTGTACACTGAAGTAGCACTATTAATTTATTTCAAAAACTTTTCCTTTGTATTTGCAACTTGGCTATAGAAGAGGCTTAGCTTTCAGCATATCTTGGCTTTTGACATGTGTTCCTCACTAAGCTTAATCATGTATAGCTTTTGATTTAAAGTGAGAGATGTGTGGCTCTTCCTTTCACTTGAACACTTAAAGGCCACCAAGGGTGATATATTGGCCTAATTTCAATACTGTTGTGTCTTAGGGTATAGGGAGGCCCAAGGAGAGGGAGAAAGGGGGAAACAACAGGTGGTGGAACAGTCAGAACGCACATATTTATGATGAGGTTCACCCTCGTAGATGAGTGTGGTTCGTGGCATCCCTAAACAATGCCAACAGTAACATCGAAGATCACAGAAAACAGATCACCAAAAACAAATATAATAATCATGAAAAAGTATGGAATATTGTGAGACTTACCAACATATGACCATGGGACATGAAGAAGGCACACTCTGTTAGAAAAATGGAACCAATAGATTTACTGTATGCAGGATGCTGTGAGGGTGCTGGATTCTAGTCCGACCCACCAGCTTCCTCACTAAGGGGTTGCTACAACCCCTCAATTTGTAAAAAATCAATATTTGTGAAGTATAATAAAGTGAAGTGCAATAAAATGAGGTGTGCTTATAAATAAAAATAAACCATGCATGGACAAATGATAAGAGAGTGTCGTGATTAAGCCAATTCAATGTACCTGAGATTCCAAAAAGGTGCCACGGTGTGTTGACAGATTAGATGTGGGGATCCCTCCATGCATTTCTAAGGCAAGAAGATGACAAGAATCAAGGGAGGGATGCAATTTCTAGCCTGAGATGTTGGGTGGATGACAATACCATTGATCGACACAGGCAAATTGGGAAAGGAGCAAGCATGGGGAAGGGATACAGAGACAAGAATTCCATGGTGGACATGTTACAGATGAAATAACTCTAAGGTATTCACATGGCGAAGGCCAGAAGATACTTCTTTATGATTCTAAAGCTCAGAAAAGAAATTTGGATTGTATATTTAAGTTAGTAACCTTTAGCTTTGCAGTAGTTTACTGTGGCTGCTGTAATAAATTACAATAGATTTAGAACCACAGTACAGACATTATTCTCTGTACTGGAGACCAGAAGCTTGAAATCAAGAAAGAATTAAAGTGTCAATAAGGCCATGCTCCCTCTGGAGCCTCTGCTAGAGAATCTGTCCCTTGCATCTTCCAGTTTCCTGGGGCTACAGTATTCCTTAGCTTGTGGCTGCATGACTCCAATCTCTGCCTCTGTGCTCATATTACATTCTCTCCTTCTGTATGCCCTAAATCTTCCTCTGCTTTCCTTTCATAAGGACATGTGGGATTGCATTTAGGCCCCACGTGGAGAATCCAGTATAATCGCACCATCTCAAGTTTCTTAATTAAGTCATAGCTGAAACTTCCCTTTTTGCCATATAAGGTATCATTCACAGATTCTACAGATTAGGATAGAGATATCTTTTGGAGGGGCCATTATTCAGTCCACCACAAACATGTAAAGACAGTTTAATATGTTGAAGGTCTTAAGAAGAGAGTAAGGAGAGAATAGAGGAAAAAGATTCAGAAAAAATTGTGGGAAATGCCATTGTTTAGATAATAAGTTGGGTTGAGATAGCAGAACCTGTAAAGGAGATTAAGAAAATGCTTTAGAGAGGCAGGAGGAAAACTGGACAAAGGTGGCATTATGGAATGCTAGAGAGATGAGTTTTCAAAAGAGTAAATAACCATGTGGAATATTGCTGAGAGGTGGAATATGACAGGGACAGAAAGGTGTCCAGTGGATTTAGCATCGTGGCCAGAAGCCATTTTTGTTGCATGATGGAAACAGAGCCACAATGAATTAGGATGATAAGAGAATAAATATGAGGAAGTAGAGAAATCAAGAGGAGTAATTTGCTGTGAAGAGGAGCAGAGAAATGGTATGGAAGATGGACTAGACAAGGGGTTCTGTCGAAGTTTGTATTATCTTTAGGATCAAAAGGCCAGAGTAGGTTGCAAGGTACCAAGGGTGGCCTATTAGAGAGGAAGATATTGCCAATTCAGCTGAGAGGGGGCTGGGCGAAGCTGGTGGGTAGGACTCAAATCCAGCACCCTCACAGAGAAAGTTTTCTTGCAATAAAGAGAACCTTTTGCTTAATTATATTAGGAGAAGAAAGGCATAAATGTTCACAGAGTTGGTGGGAAATGAGAAAGTGCTACTCTACTATTTCTCTCCCTCCCTTTTTTTTTTTTTTTTTTAGGAAAAAAAAGCAATAATAAAACTAATTGGGAGAGAAAAGCTGATGTAGAACATTTAAAGAGTGGAAAAATTATGAAATCATCATCTCAGAAAGCAGGAGATGAAGTTTATTATACAAGAATTGCAGAATTCCTGGACCGTGTTGAGAACCCATCTGAAATTTGAGATAAATTTTTAAAGTAAAACCGATGCACTGTGTTGAGTCTTTTTTTTCTTTCTTTCTTTTTTTTTTTTTTCACATAGAAGCCTCAAGAAATGGGTTTGAACTTATTCAAGGCTGGAAATTCAGGGCACAATTGCATATCTTGTAAGCTTTGGCTTTGTCTCTACCCTGGATTCAAATTTTGATTCCTTTACTTATTAGCTATGAGCCTTTAGAGTTACTTAACAAGTTAGTGTCTCAGTGTCCTCAACTATTAAGTGGAAACTACACTGCTGTCTATCTTATCAGGTTGATAGGAGGATTAAATTATTTATAATATAAAGCACTTGAAACACTACCAAATATAACAATTGCTCAATTATCATTAGCTAATAATCTATAATATGAAGCATACAATGTACACATACTTTACAAGCTATGGTGTTTTCTATGCATCAAGAGCAAAATGCTAGTTGGGTTTGGAAAACTGTAAGCCATAATTTTATGTAATAACTTTCTTGGATTAAAAAATATAGTTTTAGGAATCCATATTTTTAAGCAGCATATATATGTAACTATATATATTATATATATGACTATATATGGGGAGAGGAAGGGAGGAAAGAAAAAAGGGCAAAAGCAAATATATCTATATATTATATATATATATATATATATAAAATATATATATATATATATATACACTTCTGTTTTTAAAATAAGAAAATTTCAAGGTCAACTCACCCCATGGCATATTCCTCACCATGAAATGTTGCCTGAGATGGTACAAACCAAACAGGTTTAAAGACTTGGGTTTTTTGAGGATTTAGCCTTCTTTTATATGAAAGAAGGCTTTAAGAACAGGATCTATTTGATAGGAAACATGGCTGTCCTCTGGGTTTGTTTGCCTAAGATGAGAAAAAGAAGTTAATAAGCATTTCTTGGCAAAAAAAAAAAAAGGAGCTGTAGTAAATCTCTGTCTTAGTTTAAAAGCTAAGGGATTTAGGCTAGAAATAATGAATCTATTTTAACTGAGAAAAACCAGAAAGTTTAAGAGATTTATCTACTCACAATGAAAGGTGGTATCAATAGTGATTGGTTGGTTGGCCTAAGAATCCAAACTTCATTGCAAATAGGCTTGCTGGGGGTGGGGAGAGATCAAATTCTAGGATTCCATTTAATAAAAGTAAAAGAATTGTAGCTAAATTTTAGTTATTCATAATTTTGTATTCTATATCACAGAGAGAGAAATAATGTTAATTCTGTAATTTGTTTGCTTTCATAGCTTATTAATCATCATAGCTGTAGTTTAAAAGTCTTTGAATTTCCTACCTTGTAAAACGAACACATTTCGGGACTTTTTATTGATTTGTACAAGAATCTCTAATCTAAAACTGCTATATTTATTTTTAGCCTGTTTCATCTACAGAAGATTCCTTAGCATTATTTTGTAAATTGATATTTGGTAAAACAAATGATTAATGAACTAAGTGGCTCCATTTTTAGCCATTCCATTGAGCACTGCTACCTACACCAAAAGCAAGTTGCAAGCTGACTCATGTGATTTCAAAGCAATTAATGGGCTATGGAATCCCACTAGGACTTCAGAGAATTATTCTGTTTCAATAAATATATTTGGTAATGTAATCAAGAGAATTTAAAGGAAATTAACCAAGTTCCTATAATAGTTATATGTGGCGTGAAAAATTCAACCATCATCAGTATCTAATACATGAATTCCATGTAGCTATAGTTTAAAACTCAGAGGTAAGATTTGAGGCAGTTAAAGTTTTTTGGTTTGTTTGGTCTATTTTCCTATTAATATTTGGGTAGCACACAAGGAGACTCAGGAGCTACCATTTAGATGGAGACTATTTCCAAAATAATAAAGGGAAGGATATTTAACACACACTCAGGGAAACTGCTAACTACTACTGTGCTATTTATGCCATTGAGTGGCTCATTGACATTTGATGTCTAACATCTGTTTGAATGATAATGAACTTTTAATGCATAATCATAAATTCTTTATTAATATCTATTGAATGATTCCAAGATGTAGTCACATCTTTTAATAACTTTTTATAATGCATGTTATAAAATGCATTGGCAACATGTTCTTAATATGTGATGTCACAAAAAGCTCCTACAATGTTGCTATAATGCAGGTGTTGTTAATTAAAACAATGTAAGCACCTGCTTAATTCATTAATTTAGATTATTAGTATATGGAGCATTTTAAAATGATCAACATCATTTAAAAATAATCATGATTTTGGTGAACCTTTGGCAACAATGACTTTTTTTCATGCTCATAAATACCTGTAGCTTTCACTTCTTGAAAACAAAATAAAATAAAACTTAGGTTCCCAAATATTTGGAGGTGTTACTAAGTTATTTAACAGTGTAAGCACTTAGTCGGAGTTAACACAGAGCAACATGGGAATTATTTGTGGTCATGATTTTGGTGTTAACCTGCTTTTCTAAGGTCCAAAGAGTGGTGAAACACTGCACCATCCATTTTCTTGATCTAAGAGAATATTAGCGCCAGTTGAAGACAAAGCTCCTCCCTGAAGTCTATCCCCTTGACCAATCTAAAATTGAAGCAGTGATCCTATAATGACAACCAATATGCTTTCCCTTGTACATTCAATGCCACCTATTTTTGGAACATAGCACATAATAAATGATGAAGCATGTAGAGGAAAAAACTTTACACCGTGGCAATTTCAGCTCTGATCTCACAGAACTGTGGTTTCCCTTCTCCTTTCAACCCCATCACCACAGCTTTCAAATGCCATCGATAGCATAAGCATAAAAAGGCCTGAGCAATGGAGCATGAAAAATAGAGAAATTTCTAATGTAGTCATTTTAAAAATTGTATGTTGATTAGTATGTGTATTAGCTCAGGATGCCAGAAGAAAATACCATAAACTGGGTATATTAAACAACATAAATTCATTTTCTCACAGTTCTGGAGAGTTGGAAGTGCAAAATCAAGGTGCAGGCAGATTCACTTTCTGGTGAGAACTTCCTGGCTTGAAATGGCTACCTTCTTCCTGTGTCCTCACATGGCAAGGGGTAGGAAGGGGAGCTTTTAGGTGTTTCTTATTATAAGGACAAAGAGCAGTAATCCCATCACACTACGGGTCTCACCCCTACGACTTTATTTAAACTTAATTATCTTCTCCTATGATTTGAATGTCCCCTGCAAAACATGTTGAAATTTAATCCCCAAAGTGGCACAATTGAGAAGTGGAACTTTTAAGAGGTGATTACATCATGAGGGCCCTTCCCTCATGAATGGATTAATCCATTCATGGATTAATAGATTAATGGGTTATCATGGGAGGGAAACTGGTGGCTTTATAGAAGAGGAAGAGAGACCTCATCTAGTATATTAACATTTTAGCACTCTTAGCCCCCTCACCATGTTATACTCTGCACTGCCAGAGAACACCATAGAGAGTCCCCACCAGCAAGAATGCTCTCAGCAGATGCACCCCGTTGACCTTAGATTTCCCAGCCTCCATGATTGTAAGAAATAAATTTCTTTTCATTATAAATTATTCAGTTTCAGGTATTCTGTTATAGGCAACAGAAAATGGACTATGATAAAACCTTCTAAAAGGCCCTTTCTTCAAAAATTACCATATTGGCAGTTACAGCTTCAACATATTAATTTTTTTTTGTGGGGGAGACACAATTCAGTCTATGACAATATGGTTACAATATATATGCAAACAAGACACACAGATGTTTCCTTACTCTTAACGTTTTAACATGAACACGCCTGCCTCCAAGGGATTTTAAAAGTTTATATCTAAAAGACAGATATTAATTAATACCATTAAATAAAACAAATTTTCTCTAAGTTCTAGAAGCAATATGTCCCAGTGCATCAAAATGATACCTTGATGTTAATTGAGCTCCCAGCTAATTCTAGACAGATTTACTTACTGGGAATACAGTGGTGAACAAGACAGAAATGTTCCTGCTTTCATGGAGCTTACATTCTAGAGTGGAGAGAGACAGTAAATTAATATATAAATATGTAAACAAGAAAATATATGATAGTGATAACTGCTATGAAAAGAAGATGCTACTGCAATAGCAACAGTGTCACGGGGCCCCTCAAAATTGTGTTGTTTAGGGCACCTGTCTCAGCAGGTCACAATGTGATGATAAGGAGAAGGTGGCTGTATGAAGAGCAATCCCAATCACCAGTAATAACAAAAATCAGTACAATTTGGAGGTTGCTTTCATTCGTTATCATATTAAAATCATTATTCTTAAATAAGAAAACCCATATTAACTATCAACACATTCTTAGATGTGGAATGAGCAACTGAGAAATTTCTCGTGGTTCTCTGTGACCAGTGATCCTAAGAATAAATTATTACTTGCGAGAATTTTAATTAAGTTGTTCTTTTCTGCCTGCCAGGCTATCGTTTAGCTGGATAAGGGGACAATTAGTTTTATTCTGAAAAGCATCTTGGATTCACATATCTGTAATCAATGTACTCACATAAGTGTCTACAACTAGAAATTTGTGGTTGTCTGGAAGAGCGTTTAACGCAGAAAATTCATTAAAACAGGGAGTATCTATGTATAATATGCCGCTTTCTAAACGAACATTGAAACTGAGTTCTTGACTCAGTCTAACATTACTCTCTCATTGGAAGTCTTCATTAGTGTTGGTCATTTTTATTTAAACATTTAGCTTAAAATATCTATTAGATAAATTCCAGGCTGGATTTATGACAGAATGTAGGAAATAGAAACCCTGAATAATTAAATCTGGACCAGATTCACAGGGTTAAAATGGCTGAGTCTTGTACTCCCTTTTGGTGAGTGCCTAGGAAGGGAAGAGTAGATATCTTGAAAAGACTTTCTGGTTGCCCTGGGCTAAGAACAAGCAGGTGATTATGACTTACATATGTTTCACATTTGTTAATAAAAGGGTGAGAATCAACCTGTTGGCATTATAGTCTCATTTGAGACATTAAAAGCACCAAGGAAGGATTAAAATTAATTAATCTATCTGCAAATAGAAGAGACAAGGATTGGAAACACATCCTATGATAATGTGGGTACACTTCCACATCATAGTGGACAGAGAAAATTCAGCACATTCTCAGAAAATTTGCATTAGGAAATATATGTAATTGAAATTAAGAGGCCATTATTGGGGTAAAGGAATGAGATGATCAACCTGTTTTTCTCATAAAGACAATAATAATAGAGATGAATTGATTTTTTTCTCACACTTTTCTGTTCATGTTCTCTAATATCTTCTTGTTACATACCTATGAGTCTGTAGAATCTTGAAGTTTATAAAGTAAGGGAAGCAAAGGGCTAGGGTGTCATTCTCCTCTAATAGCACTGGTAATTCATAAAGTCATGAAAGTTTCTGAATTGCACCTGATGCTTAGTGTTTTTAGAATTATACTTCCCAAACCCAATCCTTTCATGCTAAGAGACCATAATTTCTAAACAGCATGACTGAGATGCTTATTCCATCATCTTTATCAGTGAGAGAGAAACTGTGCCTTCATTGTATTATTCCATTGAATACGCAGCAAGTATTCAGATAATAACCTTCTCAGACATTTGCTACATAACAGAAGCCTGCACTTCAGAAAACTTCAGCTTGGAGTATATTTCAAATCGTAAGCTGGAGTATTGACATCCAACGTTGAAACTGACTCGTTGTCATATGACTCTAGGTGAAATTTATTTATATCCTTCTTAAGTATTGTTTTGAGGTGGATAGAATTGCTTTCTATTTCCTAACTGATTCACGGTTATTTCTCACCTTGAAATTGATGCCACAAAGATATTCCTGGAGAAGAGCAACTCCAAGACACATAATTGTCAGATTCACCAAAGTTGAAATGAAGGAAAAAATGTTAAGGGCAGCCAGACAGAAAGGTCGGGTTACCCACAAAGGGAAGCCCATCAGGCTAACAGCGGATCTCTTGGCAGAAACTCTACAAGCCAGAAGAGAGGGGGGCCAATATTCAACATTCTTAAAGAAAAGAATTTTCAACCCAGAATTTCATATCCAGCCAAACTAAGCTTCATAAGTGAAGGAGAAATAAAATGCTTCACAGACAAGCAAATGCTGAGAGATTTCGTCACCACCAGGCCTGCCCTAAAAGAGCTCCCGAAGGAAGCACTAAACATGGAAAGGAACAACTGGTACCAGCCACTGCAAAAACATGCCTAATTGTAAAGACCATTGAGGCTAGGAAGAAACTGCATCAACTAATGAGCAAAATAACCAGCTAACATCATAATGACAGGATCAAATTCACACATAACAATATTAACCTTAAATGTAAATGGACTAAATGCTCCAATTAGAAGACACAGACTGGAAAATTGGATAAAGAGTCAAGACCCATCAGTGTGCTGTATTCAGGAAACCCATCTCACGTGCAGAGACACACATAGGCTCAAAATAAAGGGATGGAGGAAGATCTCCCAAGCAAATGGAAAACAAAAAAGGCAGGGGTTGCAATCCTAGTCTCTGATGAAACAGACTTTAAACCAACAAAGATTAAAAGAGACAAAGAAGGCCATTACATAATGGTAAAGGGATCAATTCAACAAGAAGAGCTAACTATCCTAAATATATATGTACCCAATACAGGAGCATCCAGATTCATAAAGCAAGTCCTTAGAGACCTAGAAAGAGACTTTGACTCCCACACAATAATAATGGGAGACTTTAACACCCCACTGTCAACATTAGACAGATCAATGAGACAGAAAGTTAACAAGGATATCCAGGAATTGAACTCAGCTCAGCACCAAGCAACCTAATAGACATTGCAGAATTCTCCACCCAAATCAACAGAATATACATTCTTCTCAGCACCACACCACACTTATTCAAAAATTGACCACATATTTGGAAGTAAAGCACTCCTCAGCAAATGTAAAAGAACAGAAATTATAACAAACTGTCTCTCAGACCACAGTGCAATCAAACTAGAACTCAGGATTAAGAAACTCACTCAAAACTACTCAACTACATGGAAACTGAACAACCGCCTCCTGAATGACTGCTGGGTACATAACGAAATGAAGGCAGAAATAAAGATGTTCTTTGAAACCAATGAGAACAAAGACACAACATACCAGAATCTCTGGGACACATTTAAAGCAGTGTGTAGAGGGAAATTTATAGCACTAAATGCCCATAAGAGAAAGGAGGAAAGATCTAAAATTGACAGCCTAATATCAAAATTAAAAGAACTAGAGAAGCAACAGCAAACACATTCAAAAGCTAGCACAAGGCAAGAAATAACTAAGATCAGAGTAGAAGTGAAGGAGACAGAGACACAAGAAACTCTTCAAAAAATCAATGAATCCAGGAGCCAGTTTTTTGAAAAGATCAACAAAAGTCATAGACTGCTAGCAAGACTAATAAAGAAGAAAAGAGAGAAGAATCAAATAGACACAATAAAAAATGATAAAGGGGATATCACCACCGATCCCACGGAAATACAAACTACCATCAGAGAATACTATAAACATCTCTATGCAAATAAACTAGAAAATCTAGAAGAAATGGATAAATTCCTCGACACATACACCCTCCCAAGACTAAACCAGGAAGAAGTTGAATATCTGAATAGACCAATAACAGGCTCTGAAATAGAGGCAATAATTAATAGCTTACCAACCAAAGAAAGTCCAGGACCAGGCGGATTCACAGCCAAGTTCTACCAGAGGTACAAGGAGGAGCTGGTACCATTCCTTCTGAAACTATTCCAATCAATAGAAAAAGAGAGAATCCTCCATAACTCATTTTATGAGGCCAGCATCATCCTGATACCAAAGACTGGCGGAGACACAACAAAAAAAGAGAATTTTAGACCAATATACTTAATGAACATGGATGCAAAAATCCTCAATAAAATACTGGCAAACCGAATCCAGCAGCACATCAAAAAGCTTATCCACTATGATCAAGTGGGCTTCATCCCTGGGATGCAAGGCTGGTTCAATATATGCAAATCAATAAACGTAATCCAGCATATAAACAGAACCAGCGACAAAAACCACATGATCATCTCAGTAGATGCAGAAAAGGCCTTTGACAAAATTCAACAACGCTTCATGCTAAAAACTCTCAATAAATTAGGTATTGATGGGACATATCTCAAAATAATAAGAGCTATCTATGACAAACCCACAGCTAATATCATACTGAATGGGCAAAACCTGGAAGCACTCCCTTTGAAAACTGGCACAAGACATGATGCCCTCTCTCACCACTCCTATTCAACATAGTGTTGGAAGTTCTGGCCAGGGCAATCAGGCAGGAGAAGGAAATAAAGGGTATTCAATTAGGAAAAGAGGAAGTCAAATTGTCCCTGTTTGCAGATGACATGATTGTATATCTAGAAAACCCCATCATTTCAGCCCAAAATCTCCTTAAGCTGATAAGCAACTTCAGCAAAGTCTCAGGATGCAAAATCAATGTGCAAAAATCACAAGCATTCTTACACACCAATAACAGACAGAGAGCCAAATCATGAGTGAACTCCCGTTCACAATTGCTTCAAAGAGAATAAAATACTTAGGAATCCAACTTACAAGGGAGGTGAAGGACCTCTTCAAGGAGAACTACAAACCACTGCTCAAGGAAATAAAAGAGGATACAAACAAATGGAAGAACATTCCATGCTCATGGGTAGGAAGAATCAATATCGTGAAAATGGCCATACTGCCCAAGGTAATTTATACATTCAATGCCATCCGCATCAGGCTACCAATGCCTTTCTTCACAGAATTGGAAAAAACTACTTTAAACTTCATATGGAACCAAAAAAGAGCCCCCAAACGAGGTCAATTCTAAGCCAAAAGAACAAAACTGGAGGCACCATGCTACCTGACTTCAAACTATACTACAAGGCTACAGTAACCAAAACAGCATGGTACTGGTACCAAAACAGAGATATAGACCAATAGAACAGAACAGAGCCCTCAGAAATAATGCCACATATCTACAACTATCTGATCTTTGACAAACCTGACAAAAACAAGCAATGGGGAAAGGATTCCCTGTTTAATAAATGGTGTTGGGAAAACTGGCTGGCCATATGTAGAAAGCTGAAACTGGGTCCCTTCCTTACATCTTATACAAAAATTAATTCAAGATGGATTAAAGACTTAAATATTAGACATAAAACCATAAAAACCCTAGAAGAAAACCTAGGCAATAGCATTCAGGACATAGACATGGGAAAGGACTTCATGTCTAAAACACCAAAATCAATGGCAACAAAAGACAAAATTGACAAATGGGATCTAATTAAACTAAAGAGCTTCTGCACAGCAAAGAAACTACCATCAGAGTGAACAGGCAACCTACAGAATGGGAGAACATTTTTGCAATCTACTCATCTGACAAAGGGCTAATATCCAGAATCTACAAAGAACTTAAACAAATTTACAAGAAAAAAACAAACAACCCCATCAAAAAGTGGGCAAAGGATATGAACAGACACTTCTCAAAAGAAGACATTTATGCAGCCAACAGACACATGAAAAAATGCTCATCATCACTGGCCATCAGAGAAATGCAAATGAAAACCACAATGAGATACCATATCACACCAGTTAGAATGGCAATCATTAAAAAGTCAGGAAACAACAGGTGCTGGAGAGGATGTGGAGAAATAGGAACACTTTTACACTGTTGGTGGGACTGTAAACTAGTTCAACCATTGTGGAAGTCAGTGTGGCAATTCCTCAGGGATCTAGAACTAGAAATACCATTTGACCCAGCCATCCCATTACTGGGTATATACCCAAAGGACTATAAATCATGCTGCTATAAAGACACATGCACACGTATGTTTATTGTGGCACTATTCACAGTAGCAAAGACTTGGAACCAACCCAAATTTCCAACAATGATAGTCTGGATTAAGAAAATGTGGCACATAGACACCATGGAATACTATGCAGCCATAAAAAAGGATGAGTTCATGTCCTTTGTAGGGACATGGATGAAGCTGGAAACCATCATTCTCAGCAAACTATCGCAAGGACAAAAAACCAAACACTGCATGTTCTCACTCATAGGCGGGAATTGAACAATGAGAACACATGAACACAGGAAGGGGAACATCACACACTGGGGCCTGTTGTGGGGTGGGGGGAGGGGGTGGGGATAGCATTAGGAGATATACCTAATGTTAAATGACGAATTAGCGGGTGCATCACACCAACATGGCACATGTATACATATGTAACAAACCTGCATGTTGTGCACATGTACCCTAAATCTTGAAGTATAATAAAATAAAAAAATTGCTGTATGTCCTAAGCAATATTCCTTCCTCTGTTCTACTTATAAATTCATAAAGGTTTCCTATTTCCTACCAGATGAAATTACAACTTCTCGGTATTGCTCAGCAATCTTGCTTGCTTCACAAGAATTTCCAGATTGATCTGCCCCTTGAATCTCAACCATCTCTTCCCTGTTCATCTCTCATTTTGGTGCTACTTGTATTATTCTGGTGATATGTATTCATACCAATGTACCTTTGTTTGTGCTGTCTCCCCTGTGTGTAACGTTCTTGCTTTTCTCCTCCCTGTCATCGAAGGCCCTTCTCCGACTGTTAAAATACTCTTTGTCTTCCAGACCAGGATCCAGTGTTTTCTCTTCTTTGATATATTGCTGTTTCTCCTAGTAAGAGGTGGCCAACTCTATCATGCACCTCTATTTTCAAGCACAGCACAATTTACGTTAGAGTTATTTGTGCACATGTCTTTCTCCTTTGATGGACTATGCATTCATTTATGTAACCTCCTTAGGCTCTTAGACTATGCCTGCCATGCAGCAGGTAGTTGATATTCATTGTATTTAACTGGCTTTGAGAATTTTAATGATTTCTTTGGCATCTATCCTGATCTAGAAAGCAATGGTTATCATGGAACAGAGAATCAACAGCACTGTTTAGAGAAGGGAAAGCTAGACAAGAGCTATTCTAGGTTTTTGTAAGTAATTATAGCTTAGAACAATTTTGCACCAAAGAATCAAGACAGAGCAGGTTGAGCTTAGCAGTCTTGACTATAAGTTCTGAAGACTCTCAGACTATGACCACAATGGAAAGGCCGCATTTATAGAGTAAGCAAGACTGCTTTGCTCAGTTCTCAATCAACTATCATGGCTACTTGTTAATCAATGGAGCCAAGTTTCTTCCTGGATGGCAACAACATTTGGTTGTAGTTATGGAGGCAGATTTGATTCTGATTGACTCAGACCTCTGATTGCTGTGTCACAAATATGTACTAGGATGACTCATTGAATGACGAGCCTCTCAATGGAGAGCTCAGGACCTTTCACCTAAGATACTTTATTAGTAAAGAGCCCATGTTTAGAAGACAATCTCTCCCTTAGTTGATAAATCCGAGGCCATGTCATGATGCAGCATAGTCTAGTGCAAGGAAAGTCAGTCATGAAGATTGGAACTTGGTTCTAGTCTCAGACAAGCCCTGAATTAATTTGGGATCTCCAAGAACATATTGTAATGAGCTGTGTCTTCAGACACACTTCCTCATGGATTCTGACTCAGCTGCTTACTATCTCTCAGCCATCTTTCAGGGATTTGCTTCCCTGAGTCTGATTGTCCTTATTGTAAGGCAGGAATAAGGAAAGTTCTTAGAGAAATCAGTATAGGTTTAATTGAGATGCTATCAGGAAAACACCTGGCATAGAGTTCAGGACAGAGGCACTAAATATTGATCTAAATAAGTGTTTAAAAATGATTATTTTCATTTTTTGCCTACCCAAATCCTTTTGGTTTTTCATCCAGGCATTTAGGAATAATATCCTGCCTTGATCAAAGTGGACAGGATTGAACACGTGGGGCTAACACTAAAGAGCTTCGTTTTCTTTAGAGGACTCCCTTAAATATAATTGTGTAAAAGATTCACCAGCACTGGAAAAACAAGACCAGGCATTGACCTTGTCATTTAGGCATAGGAGTGAACTGTTGTAGCATAAAGTTTCCCCCAGAGTGGTTCTCAGCAGGCTTATGTGATGAGAGAATGATCAGGAATAGCTCACATAACCCAGAGGGATTTTTTTTATCACCATTCTCCTTACTTATCTATATCCTCAAGTATACACATTCATTAAGACCAACATCAGGCTCAGTGAGCTAAGGTATTTCATGTAAGGCAGTGAGTCATGAACAGAGCTTTCCTCTTACTGAGGAAATCTGCTGAAAAGATCATCGATCACCTCATCTACAAAATGGGAATAACTAAGCACTTAGCAGATGCTTGCCCCAATGGCTGTTACCAGGGTTACTGGACATTTTGCCAATATATTAAAAACTGGTTACAAATAAACTCTTCAGACTTAAAAAGGCCACATTTTGATTTGAGTCTTCCAGGTGACTTCCGCATTCTTACAGGTGGCTAACATTTGATAAATATACTTTATTACAGATAAGAAGAAATTGCTATACTAAATTTGAAACCAAAAGTGCACCTGCAGCTCTATTTTGCCAATTAATATCTATGTTAAGCTTCCTTGATTTAAAAAGCAATTAACTTTAAATGAAAAGATAACTTTGATTCATAAATTCACGTTCCAAGGCTGCCTACATTTAAAGTTATTGGTGAATTTCATTTTTTGCAAAGACATAGGATACAAAAATAAGCCCTGTGAAAAGTCTGTAGTTTTCTTTTCTTTCTTTTTTTTTTTTATTATACTTTAAGTTTTAGGGTACATGTGCACATTGTGCAGGTTAGTTACATATGTATACATGTGCCATGCTGGTGCGCTGCACCCACTAACTCGTCATCTAGCATTAGGTATATCTCCCAATGCTATCCCTCCCCCCTCCCCCCACCCCACCACAGTCCCCACAGTGTGATATTCCCCTTCCTGTGTCCATGTGATCTCATTGTTCAATTCCCACCTATGAGTGAGAATATGCGGTGTTTGGTTTTTTGTTCTTGCGATAGTTTACTGAGAATGATGATTTCCAATTTCATCCATGTCCCTACAAAGGACATGAAGTCTGTAGTTTTCAAAGATGTTGAGCAGTCAATCAATTTGCTATATATTTTTTTCACAAAATGTGCAATTTAGGTAACATATGCTGATTATGAATCAGCAGCAATTGTATACATACTGTGGAAGAACATTCCTCTTTATACAGTGTATCAAATTTCTTCATCACTATATTCAGCTAGTTTCTGTGTTTAAATATTTACAAAAAAAATCTTCGGAGGGGAATTTAAACTAACAACCTTTAGTTCCATCATCAACTGATGGCTTAATCACGAATAGCATAGTCATTTAAATTAGCCTCCTGTGGATGATTAGACAATGTAGCCGATGAACCAGTCCGAGGTACCTCTGTAAAATGGGCAGTAAAAGCCATGGAATGGCTCACTCCCAATTAATAAACGAACCAACAAACCAATGACATCTCTTTAGTACCTTGGATGACTGATTCCTGCTTACTGTCTGAGGTTCGTTTCCCTTTGGAACAGCTAGTTCTACTTCTCATTGTGGAGAGTGATTGGACAAGGAGGGACAACTAGATTAGTGCACTTTCCCTATGTCCCCCATGTTTTTGCTTATGGAAAAAAATTCATTTCAGGGAGCCAGTATGTTCTTGAACTGTCTTTTTCAAACTAAATTCTGTCACCTGTTAGCAAGTTGGGAAATCCATTGAATGTGTCACGCCAAGCATGTAACCTATATTTATTTATGTGGGTTGCGTTCAAAAATGTTTGAAAGCCGCTGGTTATTTACATATTGGATTAAAAATTAGCATTAAGGAGATGCTTTTTGACCAGGAAAATTTCCACCGTGACAGACTATTAAGAGAGAATTCAGAAACAATAGGTCATCTGCTATCTCCTACTATCTTTTTTTTTTTTTTTTTTTTAGACAGAGTCTCTCTCTGTCTCTTAGGCTGGAGTGCAGTGGCGCGATCTCGGCTCATTGCAACCTCTGCCTCCTGGGTTCATGCCATTCTCCTGCCTCAGCCTCCTGAGTAGCTGGGACTACAGGCGCATGCCACCATGCCCAGCTAATTTCTGTATTTTTAGTAGAGACAGGGTTTCACCATGTTGACCAGGATGGTCTCGATCGCTTGACCTTGTGATCCACCCATCTCAGCCTCCCAAAGTGCTGGAATTACAGGCATGAGCCACTGCACCTGGCCTCTCCTACTATCTTAAAAAATACAGACCTGCAATAGCACCTGAAATTATTAGTTGCCTGTTAAGGCAGTCTGATTCTGTCCATACAATCAGCCCTCCCACTGGTACCTAGCATTCAGCATGTTTCTAACTATGAAATAGATGCTATAATTTTCTATTTGCAAAAATTCCAAAAGGTAAATAAAGAGAGGAGCCAGGATTCATAGACAAAAACTTACACAATTATGGGTGCCCTTTTTAAGGAAAAGAATATCAAGGTATAATTACAAAATTAAATATGAAAATAAATACTTACATGGAATAAATAAAAAAAACAACAATTTCCTGGAGACTTGGAGATTTAGATTTCTTTCTTCTGAGATCTCTTTAGGCAATTTACGAGAAATACTTAAACAGAAGTTCTTCGTGACTATAAACAGGCTTTCTCTCCCCTTCTGAAACCTGCAGCAACTCCCAACAACCAAGGGGACCCTGAAGCTTACAGCTTCATGTACCTAATATTAAATACTTCTCTGGCATAAAAAATTTGAAAAATGAACATAGGAGAGCACACCAATGATGCAAAGATGGGGCTGTATTAAGTTTAGTGCTTAGAGTAAGGCATTGAATGTTCATATACCAGGATGGGTCCAGCTCTGCCACTTATTAACCTGAGACTTTGAGCAAGTTACTTAACATCTCCTCTCCACACCTTCATTTTCTCCTTTGCAAAATGGAGTTATTGATTTTACCTGACTTAAAGGACAATAAATGAGACTGTGCATGTGAAACTTCTAGGACAATGCTAGGCATATAGTGTGTGCTCAATAAATGCTTGTTATTGTTTTATAAAATCTGCAGTCAGCATCAGACACAGATAATTTGGATTCTAGGCCCCACTCTTAATTTTGCTTTTATTTTTCTGTGCAATGTGATAATGTCCATTCCTGGGGTGGGGGGAAGTGATAAAATGAATGAAACACAGAGAGCTCTTTGGAAGAAAGGTGATCTATCTATCTATATCTGTATATCTATCTATCTATCCATCTATCATCTATCTATCTATCTATCTATCTATCTATCTATCTATCTATCTGGATGAGTACAGGTAAATTTAGAGCACATTAATAAGATGAGCAACTCTTACACTGTGAATAAATGACCAGTTACATAATTTCTATACATATAAAAACTCAATTCATTGGGGGAGAAATAGATTGGCAAAGGAGAGAAGGGCACTATAAATAGTAAATAGTCTACAGTAAGTAGTCCTTGCAATAAAAAAGGTATTTTTTAAATCTAGTTTTTCTGAAATGACAGACATAGAATTTGGAATCTGGATGGCAAAGAAGCACATTGAGATTCAAGAGAAAGATGAAACCAAATCAAATGAATTCAAGGAATCTAGAAAAACGATCCACGAACTAAAAGATGAAATATCCATTATAAGAAAGAATCACACTGAAATTCTGGAAATGAAAAATTTAGTACAATAATTTTATAATACAGTTGGAAGTATTAACAGGAGAATAGACCAAGCTGAGGAAAGAATCTCATAGTTATAAGACCAGTTCTCCAAATTAATTCTGTAAGATAAAGATAAATAAACAAGAATTTTAAAAATGATCAAAACCTCTGAGACATATGAAATTATGTAAAGAGACTAAATTTACAACTCATTGACATTCTTGAAAGAAGGAGAGAGAATAAGCAACTTGGAAAATATATTTGATGATACAGTCCATAAAAATGTCCCTAATCTTGCTAGAGGTTGATATGCATATGCAGAGAACCCTGGTTAGATACTACATAAGGTGACTATCACAAAGGTACAAAGAAAAAAAAATCTTAAAGACAGCTAGAGAGAATGGGTCAAGTCATATACAGAGGGAACCCCATTAGGCTAGCAGAAGATCTCTCAGGAGAAATCTCACAAGGCAGAAAAGATCAAGGGCCTATTTTCAGTGTTCTTAAAGAAAAGAAATTCCAACCAAGAATTTCATATCCTGCCAAATGAAGCTTCATAAGTGAAGGAGAAATAAAATTTTTCTCACACAAGCAAGTGCTAAGGGAAGTTATATTAACAAGCATTCAAGGGGTAATTAATGGAGCGCTAAACATGGATTCGAAAGAACACCACCAGCTACCACAAAAACACACTTAAGCACATAGCCCACAAACACTATAAAGCAACTACACAATCAAGTGTACATAACTACAAGCTAACAACACGATGACAGGCTCAAAATCTCACATATCAATATTAAGCCTGATGGTAAATGAGCTAAATGTTCCACTTAGAAGACACAGAGTGGAAAGCTGCAGAAAAAGACAAGACCCAACCTTCTGTTGTCTTCAGGAGACCCATCTCACCTGTAGTGATACCCAAAGGCTCAAAGTAAAGAGATGGAGAAAAATATACCATGCAAATGGAAATCAAAAAGAGTGGAAGTTACTATTCTTATATAGGATAAAATTGATTTTAAATCAATAAAAATTAAGAAAGACAATGAAGGGTATTATATAATAATAAGGGTACAATCTAAAAAGAAGACCTAATTATCCTAAATATATATGTACACAACATTGCAGCACTCAGATTCATAAAACAAGTTTTTCTTGGCCTATGAAAAGATGTAGGCAACCACATAATAATAATGGGAGACTTTAACACCCCACTGATAGTGTTAGACAGATCATGGAAGCAGAAAACTAACAAATACATTCTGGATTTAAATTCAACACTTGACCAACAAACAGAATATACATTCTTCTCATCTGCACATGGAACATATTATAAGGTTGACCACTTGCTTGGTCATAAAGCAAGTCTCAATAAATTCAAAAATATTGAAATCATACAAAGCTTATGCTTGGACCACAATGCAATAAAAATGGAAATCAATATCAAGAAGATTTCTCAAAACAACATAAATACATGGAAATGGAACAACTTGTTCCCAAATAACTCTTTGAAATTAATGAAAATAGTGACACGAATAACCAAAATCTCTGGTATGCTGCTAAAGCAGTGTTAAAAGGAAAGTTAATAACCCTAAAAGCCTTCATCAAGAAGTTGAAAAGATCTCAAATAAACAATCTAACACACTTAAAGGAATTAGAAACAAAACAAAACAAAACAACCAACCCCAAAGCTAGCAAAATGAATGAAATAACTAAAATTAGTGAATAACTTAATGAAATTAAGATGCAAAAGTTCATACAAAAGATCAATGAAACTTTCAAAGCATTTGTCCTTCAAGAAAAAACAAAGATTGATAGATTGCTTGCTAGAGCAACAAAGGAAAAAAAACCCAGAAGATCCAAATTAGTACAAAAGAGGACATGACAACTGATCCCACAGAAATATAAAAGATCATTAGAGATACGATGAAAAAAATCTATGCACATAGAAATAACTAGGAAAACAGCTAAGCAAGGAGGTGAAAGATCTCTACAAGGAGAACTACAAAACACTACTGAAAGAAATCAGAAATGACACAAATAAATGGAAAAACATTTCACGCTCATGAACTGAAAGAAAGAATCAACATCGTTAAAATGGTCATACTTCTCAAAGCCATTTACAGATTCCACACTACTCCTGTCAAACCACCAACATTGTTCCTCACAGAATTAGAAAAAAAAATTCTAAAACTTATATGGAATGAAAAAAGAACCTGAATAGCCAAAGCAATCCTAAGCAAAAGGAACAAAGCCAGGGCATTATACTACCAAATTTCAAACTATACTATAAGGCTCTAGTAACCAAACAGCAAGGTACTGGCATGAAAACAGACACATATACCAATGGAACAGAATAGAGAACTGAGAGATAAAGCTGTATACCTATGAACATATGATCATTGACAAGGCCAGCAAAAACAAGCAATGAGGAAAGAACTTCCTATTCAATAAATGGTGCTGAAATAACTGGCTAGTTACATGCAGAAGAAATGAAAGTAAACCCTTACCTTTCACTATATACAAAAATTAACTCAAGTTGGATTAAAAATTTAAATATAGGACCTCAAAGTATAAAAATCCTAGAAGAAAACCTAAGAAGTATCCTTATCAACATTGGCTTTGACAAAGAATTTTTTGCTAAGTCCCCAAAAGCAATTGCAACAAAGACAAAAATTGACAAGTGGGACGTATTTAAACTAATGTGTTTCTGCACAGCAAAAGAAACTATCAACAGAGTAAATAGACAACCTATAGAATGCGAGAAAATATTTGCAAACTATGCATCCACCAAAATCTAATACACAGAATCTCTATGGAACTTAAATAAATCAATGAGAAAAAAGCAAATAATTCTATTAAAAACGATCAAATAACATCAGGAGACACTTCTCAAAAGAAGGGATACAAGCAGCCAACAAACATGAAAAAATGCTCATTATCACTAAACATCAAAGAAATGTAAATCAAAACCACAATGAGATACAATCTCACATGAGTCGGAATGACTATTTTTTAAATAGTCATAAAACAATAGATAACTGGCAAGGCTACAGAGAAAAGAGAATGCTTATACACTGCTGCTGGGAATGCAAATTAGATCTGCTGCTGTGGAATGTAGTTTGGAGATTTCCCAAAGAATTTAAAACAGAGCTACCATTTAACCTGGCAATCCCATTTCTGGGTATATAACTCAAAAGAAAATAGATTGTTATACCAAAAAAACACATTCACTTCTATATTAATTGCTGTGCTAATTACAATAGCAAAGAAATGGAATCAACCTAGGTACACATCGGTGGTGGTTTGGATAAAGAAAATGTGGTACATATACACCATGGAATACTACACAGCCATAAAAATAATGAAATAATGTACTCTGCAGCAACATGGATGCAGCTGGAGGCCATAATCTTAAGCAAATGAACACAGGAACAGAAAATCAAATACTGCATGTTTTCACTTATAAGTAGAAGCTAAACAGTGAGCATATATGGATATAAACACGGAAACAACAAACGCTGTAGACTACTTGAGTGGTGGAGGGGAGGCATGGGTTGAAATACTACTTCTTAGATACTATGCTCACTACTTGGGTGCAGTATACCTATGTAATAATCCTGCACACATACCCCCATATCTAAAATAAAAACAGTTGAAATTTTAAAAGGAAAATGAAAACAAACGGAAGTTATATTTATTACATGCAAGTAAGTAAATGATAGAACTACTTGTAATTACCATATTGATTATGTGTAAATAAATTAACACTGGGTGATTTTTAAATTACTTGATCAAATGTCCTAAATGGGATAAATGCCTTCCTGCTGAAATATATTTTCAATAATGACTTTGCTTAGAAAATATTTTTTTCATAGATAGAGCAAAGGTAAATCTCTACCTCAATCCATTTCAAAATCTTGAGACATTATGAATGGCAGAATTTATATTATTTACTGCATTTAATAAAAGATAAAATGTATAAACATTTAACACATCAAATCCAACTACTGTACTACTGGCAGTCTTAGTCAATCTGTTTGGATATATGGTTATATAGGATCTTCATGCATTTATGTATTTTCTAATGTCATTGGTACCAACATAATGATTTCTAGTGTTTTGGAACTCTGCGGAAACGAGGGGGGGAGGAGGGGGAGAGAGAGAGAGAGGGGGAGAGAGTGAGGGAAAGAGATTGACAGATAGAGAAGAGGAAGAATTTTAGATTCTAGATAGAAGGAAAAAGTCCACTTCTATTTTCTCTAGATTTTCAATCATGTGCTTCTTTTGTTCTATTAATAAACAATAACTCCACAGTCCCTCTTTTGAGTTAAAAAACATTTAAATTAGAATGTAGAAGTATTTGTCCTTCACAATTTACTTACAGGGAAAATGGATACTCATGTAAAAATTGAAAAGCACATTTTTCCTTAATACCAGCCAACACTGTAATTAATAGTTAATTATTCAAAGGATTTCTCTAAGATATTACTTTCTTAAAGTATGTAATAATTAAATTTGCTACAAGTAAATATAATCAACTATATTCAAATATATTTCATTAGAGACACTTAGAAAAAGATGAAGCAAGTGGAACCTACATAATTACAAAGCCTGACGTACTCCTCTTGGACCCAGAAAGTCCCAGAGACATCATCTGCATTGACAAAGGCCAAAACTCAATTGAAAGAGATTCTAGAAGACTCTCCTGCCAGGATTCTGCTCCTCTAACTGAACCTGATTCAAAAATTTCTACTTAACGAGAGAGCAAACTACATTTTAATTGCAATTTCTGCAGTTGTAAATGATGATTGAAATGATTATTCTTATCAGAGAGTTTCTGAGCTAAGAAACGTCTCTTGTGCTACAGATGAGAGATAGAGACCCAGGAAACTATGGACTCATTCTCACTTTATGGCAAAACTGAGTTCATAAACATGTCTAGTGACTTTGAACTGAGGGCATTTTTCATCATTTTACCTGGCTTTCCACCTACTAGCCTCAGGTTAACTCCTATAAAAAAAATTTCCATCAAAATTTCCCTTTGCTGGTAAAGTCTTAATGATACAAAATCGACATACAAAATTGGTAGCATTTCTATACACCTATAACCTCCAAACTGAGAATCAAATCAAGAACACAATCCCATTTAGAATAGCCACACACAAAAATATGCCTAGGAATATGTCTGAGGTAAAAGATCTCTACAAGGACTACCATACAATACTGCTGAAAGAAATTAGAGATGACACAAACAAATAGAAAAGCATTCCATGCTTTTGGATTGGAAGAATCAATATTGCTAAAATGGTCATACTGCTCAAAGCAATCTACAGATTTGATGATATTCCTATCAAATTACCAACATTATTTTTCACAGAATTAGAAAAAATATTCTAAAATTAATATGAAATAAAAAAGAACCTGAATAGCCAAGGCAATCGTACAAAAAAGAACAAAGTTGGAGGTATCACATTATCCAACTTTAAACTATACCATAAGGTTACAGTAATCAAAACAGCATCATACTGGTATAAAAACAGACACACAGACCAATGGAACAGAATAGAGACCCCTGAAATAAAGCTGCACACCCACAACCAACTTATTTTTGACAAAGTAAACAAAAAGCAATAGGGAAAGGATACCCTATTAAATAAAGGGTGCTGGGAAAACTGACTAACCATATGCAGAAGAATGAAACTGGACACCTAACTCTCACCTTATACAAAAATTAACTCAAGATGGTTTAAAGAATTAAATGTAAGACCTCAAACTATAAAAATTATAGTTTATAATTTTAAACAGAAAACCTACAGAATGAGAGAAAATATTCACAAAATATTCATTGTGTGTCTGACAAAGGACTAATATCCATAACTTATAAGAAACTTAAATCAATAAGCAAAAAACAAACAACCCATTAAAAAGTGGGTAAAGGACACGAACAGGAACTTCTCAAAAGAAGACATATACATGGCCAAGAAACATATGAAAAAATGCTCAACATCACTGATCAACATAGAGATGCAAATCAAAACCACAATGAGACACCATCTCACACCAGTCAGAATGGCTATTATTAAAAAGTCAAAAAATTACAGATGTTGGTGAGGTTGGGAAGAAAAGAGAACCCTTATATACTGTTGGTGGAAATACAAATTAGTTCAGCCCCTGTGGAATGCAGTTTGGAGATTTCTCTAAGAAATAATAGTAGAATTACAGTTTGACCCAGCAATCCTATTACTTGGTATATACCCAAAAGAAAATAAATTGCTCTACCATAAAGACCCATGCACTTGTATGTTCACTGCAGCACTATTCATAGTAGCAAGTCATGGAATCAACCTAGCTGCCCATCAGCAGTGGACTGGGTAAAGAGAATGTGGTACATAGTCACCATAGAATACTATAAGGCCATTAAAAAGAATGAAATCATGTCCTTTGCAGCAACATGGACGCAGCTGTAGGCCATTATGCTAAGTGAATTAAGGCAGAAACAAAAAACGAAATATCTCAAATTCTCACTTACAAGTGGGTTCTAAACACTGGGTACACATGGACACAAAGATAGGAACAATAAACACTAGGAATTCCAAAGGTGCAGGCTAGGAAGAAGGTAAAGGGCTGAAAACTATCTATTGAGTATTATTTTCACTACTTGGGTGATGGAACCATTAGAGCCTAAACCTCAGCATCACGCAGTATATCAATGTAGCAAACTTCCACATGTACTCCAGAATCTAAAACTAAAACAAAACAAAACAAAAACAAAATTAAAAACAAAACCTCTATAATTTATTATTTTAAACCTTTCTTCTGAAAAAAGCAAAGAAATTTCTCTTTGCTGGTCAATTAACTAACTGGAGGCAGTATTTATACTCAGGGCTTTGACTGAGGATAAAAGAGTTTTGAAGAGAAGGTACAATATATGTGTGCATGTCATTTTGGTAAAATACATGATCTCTGGGTATGAAACAGTTCAATCAGAAAATCTCCTATTGCTGTTTCTGGGCAGGGGAGACTAACTTGGAGCCATACAGAAAAGAAACAGCATCTTTAAAGTGGCACTGAAACTGGAATTTACCTTCTCTGCAGCCAACATTCACAGAAATATATGGCAAACTATCAACATCCATAATGTAAATTCCTTGAGAATAGGCCATGTGCCTCATGTAGCCATGTGCCTTTATCCTCACACAATTGCTAGCAAAGATTGGGATTTTCATAGGTACCCATTGATTTGTGTGAATTTGGGGCATGAAGAACAGGTGGAAAATGTGGCATTCATGTATGTATTACCAAAAGAAATCCATCATTTCCATCATTTAACTGTAGCTAGCCACCTATCTGTGGAGACAGAAAATCATCACTATGCAGATCTCTTTTAGTTTTAGGAATAATTATATAGTAATGTAATCACATAAATATAAAACAGCAGATAACTATTACCCTAGGAGGAAGAGTAAGGAATCTTTTGTGACTTGACAAAGCTGCTGTATGCAGCAGTCACTTGAGAAGGAAAGAGTAGATGCACATTGCATAGGACCCAAAGAAACTTCTGGGAAGGTACTTTATCTGGCCTATTCTCTTTCATGGTTTAATTTCTAGGATGGGTTAAAATATTCCCAAATATTTTCAAATAGCAGAAAAGGTCACAAAGAAGATAATTTGAGAGACAGGAAATTAATAATCATCGTGGAAGCATTTAGGAATTTTGCCCCGAAAATTAAGAATGGAGGCAGAAACACATCTTAAAAGAAATTTAGGAAACCAATAATGTGCTGTATTTATGGGTATTAATTTACTTTTATTATCATCATTACTACTATTATTTCTATTACTATTATTTTAGCAAGCCTAAAAGATGACCCAAACCAGATGTGGCTGAGGGGAACTGTAACCAGTGTTAAAGGCTTATTGTGCCTCAAAGAAAATTTGAGAAAATTTGCTTTAACCAGATTAAAATGAGCCAATTTAAGGGGCCCACGTATTATAATAAATGGAATATGTGCCCATTTTTAAAAACTTTTATTTTAGTTTCAGGGGTACATTCACAGGTTTGTCATATAGGTATTAGTAAACTCATGTCATGGGGGGTTGTTATACAGATTATGTCATCACCTAGCTACAAAGCCTAGTACCCAAGAGTTATTATTTCTAACCTCTCCCTCCTCCTGTCCACCAGCCTCAAGTAGGCTGCCTTAGAGTTTGTTGTTCCATCTTTGATGGAATACAAATTAAATTGACAGTAAACTTCAATATTCTTAAGATTTGGTAAAATTCAGGAAAAATTTAATGGGCATTTTTATTTTCAAATTAATAAGCTATTCAGAACAGTAATGATTAGAAAAGATTTATTTACAAGCAATTTTCAGTTGTTACTTAAATGGAAATAATATTTATATAAATAAATATAATATTCATCAATTTGTCATTCACACCTCTTCTGTATAACTAACTGAATCACCTTTAGATCTCTGTTTTTACCTTCCCAACAAGAGACTTGTCTTGGATTACTTCATACCAATAACCTTACTCCTTTCTTTTCCATCGTCCTTTACACCTTTTGAATTATTTACCAAGTGAGTTGCCATTTAAATTAAGAGAAGTCTCAGCCTCCTTTCCCAAACCATAATAATAAAACCTGCTTTCAGTTTAGCAATAGAGGAAAATATTGTTATAGGATCTCTGGGATGTCCATTTTTCTAGCCAGAAACCTCTGTGGCTGTGGCGCCTTTGTCTGAGTTCTTGTCCTGCGTCCAGGAAGAATGAGGTATGCAGACAAGGGTGAAGAAGATGAGAGTTGTATTTAGTGTTAGAACAGCTCAGAGGGGACGTACAATGGGTGCTCCTCTCTGTACGCAGGTCTTCCCATTGAGTGTTCAGCTCTCAACAGAGTGGAGGCCCTGGAGAGGGTGGCTACCCTTTGCAGGCAGGTCATTCAGATGTCTCTGCAGGTCTCTGAAGCTTTCAGCAGAGACAGTAGCTCCTCTCCACCAGTTTCTGAAGCTCTCAGTAGAGAGGATAGCTTCTCTCTGCCAGCAGGTCGTCTCTGTAGCTCTTTGTGGAGAGGGCACTCCTCTCTGCAACTAGCCATCTCATCCCCTCATCTCTGCCTTCTCTGGCTGTCCTCTGCCCTGCTCTGGCTGAGCCCAGGGCTTTTATGGACCTCAGAGAGGAGGAAGTGTGTGCCTGCTGTTTATGGGTGGCCATGGGCTGACCAGAAAAGGCACCACGAGTCCCCACTCCAGTCCACGGAACTGGCCCCCAGCCTTCAGGCCCTCCTCTGCCTGAAGATGGGGCCTAGCTGGGCACCTGCTTCCTTCCGCCCAGGACTGTGTCTGCCTCCCACTGCCATTCAAGGCCCCAGGACTCAGCCCCAACCCCACTCGGATCGGAGCAGAAACTAGGAGCTGAGAGAGGCCAGACCGTGGGAGCAGACACTTCTGAGCCTGCAGAGATGGGGACGGGAGTTGGGGGAGTCTTTCCCGGGGCCCCTGAGGATGCAGGCTGCAGAGACGCTGGGTCCTGTGCTGCAGCTGCACCAGGAAGGCAGATCTTGCCTGCTCCCCATCCTCCTGCAAGACCACAGGGAAGCTTGGATCCGCAGCTGCGGTCTGGGAGGCTGCCTGCTCTATAGGGCTCCATAGAGCAGGAGGCCTGCGTCTGCAGCCGCGGTTTGGGCAACTACAGCTGCACCTGAGGACGTCCCGCTCCAACTCAGAAAAGGCGGGGCTCCCACCAGCCCCATGGAGTGCTCAACCCAAGCTGTGCCTCCCTGTTGCAGCCAGGGTGATGGCAGCAGCCACTGCCATCAATATTGGCATTAGTCTGACTTTTTTTGTCCTTGTCTTAGAATATGAAATATTTGACAGCCCTGCTATTGAAGGGTTTCAGTTAAATAAGAAAGCTTAATATAAGAATATTTACATGTTATTTAGATTTTAATTAATATAGAGAACAAATATGGTAAGAAAAACTTTCAGAAGTATAAGACCTGGAAATTTATTTTAAGGAGATTTTGTTCTTTTTAAAAATTTCAATTTGTTAGGTTATATTCTTTGACAGTTTGCATAGAATTATACACATAATTATAAAGCCATATAAAAATGGAAACATTATAAAATAATAAAATTATTCACAATTAAATGAATTATGAATAGTTGTGGCTGCTTACAAAAAGAAAAATAATAGAGAAATGCTATTCTAAACAGAAACAGAGGCAGAAATTTTATTCTGTATTATTTTGTTTTAAAAATAAATGAAAGACATTCTTTGTAGGAACAATAAACTAGAAATCACCCACCTGGATGAATAAAATCAGCAAATAATCAAGTTACATAGCAACTGAAATTAATATGTGGTTAATAGCATTTATCTGCTTTCTTTGCTTGGAAACTGTCAGTCTTTCATGCTTAATAAATATCAATGATTTACTGAAAGAAAACTTACAAGTACTTAAAGTCTCATTTTATTATGTTTACTAATCTGTGTGAACTTGGATTCCCTTATTAGCAGAATTTGTGATAATGCAGTAGCAGGATCAAACCTGGATCTGCCTAATCCAATCTAATTTGAACTTGTAATCTCCCCTTACATCTGTGGGGTGTCTAGATGATCATATAGACACTCATTTTAATAAAGCAGTTCAATTAAAATATTTATTAGCAAGGACCCCATGGGAGAAGCCACAATGTGGAAAGACTTGGCTGAGAGGGGTAAAAAAATTAAGTCAAATTCATTAGCCCTAAAAAAACTAACACAATATTCCACAAAACCATCAGGAATCAGCATGAGCAGAGACTTAGTAGACAATGCCACATGTTGGGTCCATTTTCTAAATACTACATTTTTATTAGTATTTGCTACACATACACTTAGATTGTACATGTTATTGACATGTCATGTCAATATATTTTCAAGTGCCTGAAATAAGAATGGCATTATTAGTACAGTATTAATCTTGGTACTAATAATTTAGATTTTTATCCTATTTGGGGGGAGAGAATCAAATGCATATAAAAGACCCAGAAAATGATATAAATGAATTATAATGTCCTATCCTACAGAAGGATGTTGTGAAGTAGTAGAGTTTAGTAGTCTGAACTAAAATCCCAACTCCACCAATTATTATTGTTTGACCTTAGGATAGTTGGCCTATAAGCTTCAATTTTTCTTATCTGTAAAGTGACTTTAATAGTGAAATTTTCCCATAGGCTTTTTATAAGAATTAAGTGAAGTAGACCATATTAAGCATTTAGTAAAGCATCTAGCTTAAACTTTCAACAAAAGTATTTGGAGATAATGCTAGTAATGATTATAATGATATTCCTAAACAGAACCTCCTCTTGCTGCAAACCAATACAAATAATATAGATGAAACATATTGAAGCAAATCTGACTTCTGATTCCAAGCAAGATGTAAATAATCTACTCATAACAATTAGAAATGCTCACAGCATCACAGAAAAAGAAATTATAATTTAAGAAGTACCAGTGGCTGGGAGCGGTGGCTCACACCTGTAATCCCAACACTTTGAGAGGCCAAGGCAGGCAGATCAGGAGGTCAGGAGTTCGAAATCAGCCTGCCAACATGGTGAAACCCCATCTCTACTAAAGATACAAAAAATTAGCTGGGCGTGGTGGCACGCGCCAGTAATCCCAGCTACTCGGGAGGCTGAGGCAGGGGATTTGCTTGAACCCAGGAAGCAGAGGTTGCAGTGAGCCAAGATTGAGCCATTGCACTCCAGCCTGGGTGACAGGGTGAGACTCTGTCTCAAAAAAAAAAAAAAAAGTATCAGTGAACTATAGAGGCAATGAGAACTAGAAAAACTGAATTTCAAGAGAGGGCTAAAGTGTCCAGAAGTGAGGTGAGATGATAGCTGATCTTTCCATGTAGCATCTGCTAATTATAGGTACAGGCTAGAGGTTGAGAACCACAGGTTGCTTTTGCTAAAAAGAGAAACATAAAAATCTGTTAGTAATCACAGAGATGGGAGTGACAAAATTGGAAAACTCAAGAGATCTTAAATAAAAGTTGACTAATCTCCACATGAGACATTTGTTGAGTTGCGAGGCTGCATTGGGGAAGCAAATAAGCTAAACTGAAATCTGTGGAAAAAGTAGACTACCCTATAGTTTCATGGGCCTTACAGAGTAAAGACCTATCAGAAGCAGGAGATATGACTTTTTTTTAAAAAAGCGAACAAGAAACAAAATTCTTGGAAGGAATTTTAAATAGAGTTGAGAATTAACACTAAGTATCCACAGGCACTTTTTCCCTAGAAACACTTTTTAATGTTGAGCATAGCTGGAGGCTAATAACCCAGGCTTGAAGCTGGCAGAAGGCTGCTGCTGAGATACCAAGAAACCAACCAACACTTTGGTGTTGTGTTGAGCCAGACTGTTAAAATTGGAGACATGAGGGCATCAAACACAATGTCAGTCTTTTCCTCAAGACCAAATTTTGAAGTTTTATTGAGTGTGAGGCTAAAGAGCTAAGTTTAAAACCTCTGATAGGTGGAAATAATGTCCGCGGTGTTTCTGCTACAGATCTTTGATGGAGGCAAAGATCCATCAATCTCTCACTTGAAATCTGTGGTGGCAATGCCCTAGGAATCAGGAAGACCCAGGTATAGATTGAGTCTTACCAAAATTACAACCCAGCCTCAACACAACCTAATTCCCGACTATACTGATATGATAAGCCCTCCAACCCTACCCTACCTTGAACTTTATGTTCTAAACAAAGGAAGTGTTTAATTCTTTCTGATGGAAGAGAATGTCATCTGGAGGGTATATGGGTTTTCATATATACAATTTCTGACATATAGTAGCAGTGATAGAAAATGAAAGCAAACTTGTAAATGATTCATATAATCCAAATTTTAAAGTAGCAGACACGTACTTAAAAATAATGACCACTAATATGTTCAGGAAAATACATTTTAAAATTGGGGAAAAATAAGTAAAAAGATGAGAAAAAAATACCGAACTGAAATCTATATGAATAATGAGTATTCTAGAACTAAAAATACAATATCAATATCTGAGTTAAGAAAACAATCAAGGATTTAACAGTAGACTAGAAACAAATGAAGACAGAATTAATACACAGGAAGAAAAATCAATAGAAAACACTGAAATCAAAGTATAGAGAGAAGTAAGTATGTGACTTAAAAAAGAAAGAAAAGAGCAAGAGGAAAATATAGAACATGCTCAAAGTTTGTATTTATAGGAACGCGGAATTCTAGAAAGGCAGAATGGAGAAAATGGGGCAGAAGCAATATTCAAAGAGATAAAGCAGAAGAATTTTTCAAAATTGATGGAAGACATAAATTTACAGAGACATAAAGCTTAACTAACCAGGACAAATACAAAAAGACACACATCTAGGCTCATCATAATATAATTGCTAAACACTCAAGACAAATTAAAAATTAAAAGGCAACCAGAGGAAAGAAGACATTACCATCAGAGGTATAGCAACGAGAATGACATCTGACTTCTTAAAAGAAGTAGTATATGCCAGAAGACAATGGAAAGAAATATTAAAGTGCTTAAAGAAAATAATTACCAACCTAAAATTCTGCATCAAACACAATTATCTTTCAATAGTACAGGTAAAATAAGAATTTTATCTGATAAAGAACATCTAATGGAATTGATTTTTAATAGGCCTATAATAATATAAACTAAAAAGAGTTATTTAGGCTGAAGGAAAATGGCCCCAAATGTAAACACAGACATGCAGGAGGAAATGAAGAACATTGGAAAGTATACATATGCAAGTAAATAAAAACCATGTACTTACTGTATAAAACATTAATAGTAATGGCTTTTGGAGTTTAAAATATAGGGAGAACTAAAATGCATGGCAACAATAATGCAAAAGATCAGAGGATGGAAAAATGGAGACTGTATGCTCTAAGTATCTACATTACTAACAAAGTATTAAATGTAATGTTTTGTTCTAGATTTCAAAAAGTCAAAGATATATTTTATAATCTCTAAGATGCCCACAAAAAGAAGAATCAAAGATGTATAATTAACAAAGCAATTCAAAGAAAACATGGAACAATAAAATATAATGAAAAAACTCAAAACACATACCTGAAAGGGAAATCACTAAGGGCAAAAAAAAAAGAAACAAATCTAGAATGGAAAACTTGTGACTATTTAGATAATTCTATAGCCCCAAAAGAATGTCAGGCTACTATGAACCCTGACGGCTAGGCTCTTGAGTTTTTTCTTGAGTTTTGAACATCCACACAGATTGAGGAACATAATTTTTGGGCCCAGGTGAGGCTGCACACTGGAAGAGAAATTTCCGCATGGAGCTGAGACTCTATATGTGCTGGGTTCTCATGGAAAGAACAATTAGAAATATCCTATTCTTCTGCTTAGGAAAGTAATACCAAAACTTGCCTTTCCCTCAGGATTAAGATGAGGCAAGGCAAAGCACGGCATGACAGGACAAGACAAAAAAAGATTTATTTATAAACTTTAATTCCAGGCCTACATCATGTAAAAATTGGAAACTACATTTACACAAACATAAAACCTTATCTTGGACTGCTTAAAGCTGGAATTCATCAAGGAAAAGTTATTATTGTCTAACTTAAATAACTCTGAGAGCACTGGACTCCCAGGAAATAATATTTCTCTTTTATAATTGGCAAAATTTCCAGAATTAAAAAAAAAACACAAGGGGAAATGATCCACCAAGAAATATGATCAACAGTCCTAATAAATTAGAGAATTTGCATCCTAAGGACTTGAGATAATATTAGGCCACAAAATAAGTAAACTTAAAATGACAAAAGATATATAAGAAGAAATAGAAAGCATAGTGAAAGAAAAAAAAAACTAAGAAAGAAGAAGTTATTTTAAAGGAACCAAATAGAACCTATATAAATGTGAGGGAAAATAACTGTCAATAGAATTGAATACTCATCTACATTAGCATTTAAAGTAACATTTCTATATAAGATATTTTCAGATAAAGACAGATAATTGCTGACTCCAAGATCATTGAGGTCTTGAAGAGAGAGAGATAGATGTGTGTGTGTGTGTGTGTGTGTGTGTGTGGCCTATACACATATAGTTGGAAATTCTCACCTTTTTTTCTCTATATTGTGACCATAGAAAATATTCCAAACAATTCTTTAGTTGAACTTATACTTTAAAGATCTCTTTAAATTCTTTATTGTCTTTTGATTTTAAAAAGTGTTTTTTTTCTTACTTCCCCAAGAAGATATCTTAAGAGACTAAATCCTTTTCTCTCATCTGAACACAAGGTTATTTTTATCTTCACTTTTGGCTAAAAAATAATATTAAATTTGCCACAACTAACAAATTATATTTTCAATAAAAAAGACATAGGTAGATAGAAATATAGATATATATCCACGTATACATATATGACACACATATGCTCGATATAATTTTAATCTTAAAAAGAGCTATTTTTCTACACATGTATACATTTTGTTTAGTAACTCAAAGATTTTAATGGAAGGCCAGTCTTCTGTTGTACAGAATGTAAGCCTTATATTTCTAAAATAAATATTTTTTAACTCCTATCAGAACTTAATAAACCTATGTTCTGGTTAATGTCATCCTCAATCTTTCATTTTACGGAGGCTGTTAAGTGTATTACAGGAAATAATTACGACAATATATGCATGCATATTCATTTAGTTCTCTTATGCTGGTTCTGGGCCACCTAAAATGTAATTTAAAATTCACAAGTATTACAAATTGGTAATTTGGCACATAGATTATACTATCTCCACTTCTAAATTTACTAGGGTGGTTGGAAAATTATGTAATCAACTAATTTATATTTTCTACTTTATTTTTGCTTCTCCTCCAATTGGATGTGCTAATGAGCAAGGTCATGAATAAAAGGTTAGCAGTATAAAAAATAGTAACAGCAAGAGATATGAATAATCCTCAAACTGAATAGTTGGCATTACTTAAAAACTGATGCTTTTTAGAACAGGCTTTAAGGCATGCTGAAATGGAGCATTTCCTAAGTTGTAAAATGTTTTGAGAAAGATACATCCTACAAATTGGCCCTTGCATGTCAAATTTTCTAGTATTACATGCTGAAGAAAACATCATGACTTTTCAAATCTCCAACACCCATATGACTCACCAATATGAAAGAGTTTGTATGGAAGCACTGGCTTCAATTTCACTGAATTCCAATGTGAAATCAACCACCTTCAAAAAAGTTAAGTCAAGCTTTTAAAAAGTTCACCTAAATTTTATCTATACATAGTTATTTCAAATATTCCAAGAAATCACTGAAGTTGAGGATGGCAAAATATTCCTTCAATTTCTTCAGAAAAAGTAAAGCCTAATCACATCTTGACTTCCTTGACTAGGAAAATATTGGAACTGAATACTAAAATAAGATGTTCTATTCAAAAATTATCAGAGATTTACATGTCTTTTAAAAATTTAGGAGATGGGAGCCAAGATGGCTGACTGGATGAGCCAGGAGCAACATGTGCCACTGAGAGACCAAAACACTGGGAAGACTAGCACACTCCGAGCAGATCTTCAGAATAAAGGCATTGAGAGTGGATGGAGAGAGGACACAGTTGCTGCGCTGAACCAGGAGGAAGCTGAGAACTGTGTACAGGGCTGCTGAGCACCAGGACTGATGCCTGGCCCATGACTCCTGAGGAAGGAGTAAGCTGAACAGGTGAAGAGTGGCCTGCTCTTCCAATAGACCTCCAGAATCCTCCATGACCCACACAGACAACTGAACTGGCAGGTAGAGCTGCTTAGAGAAGTGGAAGGGGCAGGACTCCAGCCTGTGCAAAGCCCAGAGGATTTGGCATCGGAACAGCTGCAGTAGATCATGGCCAGGGATGCCTGTCTCCCAGAGTTTGCTATGCTCCCCTAGGAGGTTTTAGTCTTTGGGTGAAAAACATGTCTTAACAGAACAGAGCCGTCTTGCCCATGGGACAGGGTCAGTCCAATGTCAGTGTCCCCTGTCTGCTAGCTTCTCCTTGGGCCAGAGCCTGATGCACCTGCTTGCAGCACAGCCTTAGATGCCCAACCAGAGTGCCTCTTGGGGCCCTTATCATAGTTCCTTCACAGGCAGAACATGCTTCAGCAGACCAGCCCCTGTCAACATGCACCAGCCCATCTGCAGCCTGCCCCCACTGCAGTCTCCTCTCTCCGCTTTGCCAGGATTCACTCACTCCCCTCCCCCACTGCTTTGCCAGTGGTTGCACATAGGTAGACCCTCCCTCCCCTCCCCCATCAGACATGTGTGCATTCATATTCCCCTGACCCACCACTGCCAGTGCCCTCCCTAGGCTGACGTGTGTGCACATCGCCATGCTATCATGGCTGCTGGTACATGCAGGTGAGTATGCATCCTTCTGCCAATGCCCCAGTGAAGCACTTTGCCTGGCAGCCCCATTACAGTGCTGTGGCCAACAGACTGGGAACACCTCAGCCCCTTCAGTGCAACAGGTTCCTAACCTCAAGGGACCAGAGAACAAAGCCAAGGGCCCAGTACCAGCCACCCAAAATTAAAGAATGCAGATCAGGAGTGCTGAGCTGATCTTTAGCCTCCTAAAATCTTCCAGAAATGAAGCCAGTCAACTGAAACCACTTTATACCACAAGGAAATCCTCAAGGGCATCAAAGAAGATAAGAGCAAAAAACTCCCTCCGGAAGAAGAGCAACTTCAATGATTAAAGGAACATCAGCACACGTAGATAAGAAAGAACCAGTGCAAGAATTCTGGAAGCTCAAAAGGCCTGAGTGTCTTCTCACCTCTGAATGACTAGTTCCTCAGCAATGGTTTTTAAACAGGCTGAAATAGCTGAAATGACAGACATAGCAATGACAGACATAGAATTCATAATATGGATAGAAGTGAAGATGATTAAGGTTCAGGAGAAAGTTGAAACCCAATTTAAGGAATCTAAGGAATACAATAAAGCGATACCAGAGCTGAAAGATGAATAGGCCATCTTCTGTTTAAGAAAAAACCAAACTGAGCTTAAAGAGTTTTAAAAACTCACTACAAGAATTTTATAATACAATCACAAGCATTAACAGCAGAATAGACCAAAGTGAGGAAAGAATCTCAGAGCCTGAAACCAGAAGACAAAAATAAAGAAGAAAAATTAAAAAGTGAACAAAACCACTGAAAGATAAGAGATTATGTAAAGAGAACAAATTTATGACTCATTGGAGTCCCTGAAAGAGAGGCAGAGAAAACAAGTAACTTGGAAAACATGTTTGAGGACAACATCGACGAAAATCCAACATTCAAATTCAGGAAACGCAGAGAACCCCAGTAAGATAACTTACAAGAAGATCATCCCTAAGATGCATAGTCATCAGATTATCCAATCTCAAAATGAAAGAAAAAATGTCAAAGGCGGCTAGAGAGAAGGTGCAGATCACCTACAAAGAGAACCCCAACAGGCTAACAGTAGACCTTTCAGCAGAAACCCCACAAGTTATAAGAGATTGGGGGCCTATATTTGGCACATTTTTTTTTTTTTTTTTTTTTGAGACAGAGTCTCCCACTGTTGCCCAGACAGGAGTGCAGTGGTGCGATCTTGGCTCACTGCAAGCTCCACCTCCTAGGTTCACGCCATTCTCCTGCCTCAGCCTCCCATGAGTAGCTGGGACTACAGGCATGTGCCCCCACGCCTGGCTAATTTTTGTATTTTTAGTAGAGATGGGGCTTCACCATGCTGGCCAGGCTGGTCTCAAACTCCTGACCTCAGGTAATCCACCCGCCTCAGCCTCCCAAAGTATTTGGCATTCTTAAAGGAAATAAATTCCAACCAAGAATTTCACATGCAGCTAAACTAAGTTTCATAAGCAAATGAGAAATAAGATTATTTTCAGACAAGTAAATGTAAAGGGATTTCATTACCACCAGACCTGCTTTACAAGAAGTCCTTAAGGGAGTGGTAAATATGGAAATAAAAGACTGCTACTGGCTATCTAAATAATACATTTGAGCACATAGCCCACAGCCACTAGAAAGCAACTACACAGTCAAGCCTACATAACAACCATCTAACAAAATGGCAGGATCAAATCTGCACATACCAATATTAACCTTGAATGTAAACAGGGTAAGTGCTCCAACTTGTCACAGAGTGACAAGTTGGATAAAGAATCAAGATCTAACTATATACTGTCTTCAAGACACCCATCTCACATGCAACGACACCCATAGACTCAAAGTAAATTGATGGAGAAAAATCTGCCAAGCAAATGGAAAACAGAAAAAAGCAGGGGTTGCTATTCTAATTTCAGAGAAAACAGACTGTAAACCAACAGCAATAAAAAAAGACTAAGAAAGGTTCAATTCAACAAGAATACCTAACTATCCTAAATATATATGCATCAACAAAGAAGCACACAGATTCATAAAACAAGTTCTTAATGACCTGTGAAGAGACTGAGATTACCACACAGTAATAGAGACTTCAACACCCCATTGGACAGTATTAGATCATCAAAGCAAAAAGCTAATAAAGATATTTGGGACCTGAACTCAGCACTTGACTAAATGAACTTAACAGGCTTCTACAGAACTCTCCACACCAAAACAACAAAATATACATTCTTCTCATTGCCACGTGGCTCATACTCTAAAATCAACCACACAATTAGCCATAAAACAATTCTTAGCAAATTAAAAAAAGTCATACCAATCACACTCTTGGACCACAACACAATAAAAATAGACATTGATACAATGAAGATTGCTCAAAACTATACAATTACATGAAAATTAAACAACCTTCTCCTGAATGACTTTTGGGTAAACAGTGAAATTAAGGCAGAAATGAAGAAATTCTTTGAAACTGATGATAACAAGTATATAACATGCCAGAATCTCTGGGACACAGCTAAATCAATGTGAACAGGAACATTTGCAGCACTGAACGCCCATACAAAAAGTTAGAAAGATCTCAAATTAACAACCACTTAACATTACAACTAGAGGAGCTACAAAAACAAGGGGAAAGCAACCCCAAAGCTAGCAGGAGACAAGAAATATCCATAATAAGAGCTGAACTGAATGAAAGTGGGACCAAAAAAACATTCAAAAGGTTAATGAACCCAGGAGTTTGTTTTTTGAAAGAAAAAATAAGATTGATAGACTGCCAGCTAGACTAATAAAAAAGAAGATGCAAATAAACACAATCAGAAATGACAAAGGGGGCATTTTACCAACACAGAAATAAAACCCTACAGAAATACAAAAACCTTCAGAGACTATCATGAACACCTCTGTGTACACAAAGTAGAAAACCTACAAGAAATGGATAAATTCCTGGAAACATACAAGCTTCCAAGACTGAACCAGGAAGAAATTGAATCCCTGTACAGACCAATAACTAGTTCCAAAATTGAATCAGTAAAAAAAATCCTATCAACCAGAAAAAGCTCAGTACCAGAAGATTTACAGCGAAATTTTAGCAGATGTATAAAGAAGAGTTGGAACCATTCCTACTGAAGCTATTAGAAAAAATTTAGGAGGAGGAACTCCTTACTAACTCATTCTATGAAGCAAACATCATTCTGATACCAAAACCTGGCAGAGACACAAAGAAAAGTAAACTTCAGGCCAATAACTTTGATGAACATAGATGCAAAAATTCTCAACAAAATACTAGCAAATTGTATCCAGTAGCACATCAAAAAGTTAATCTACTACGATCAAGTAGGCTTTATCCCTGGAATAGAAGGTTGGTTCAGCATACAGGAATTAATAAATACGATTCATCACATAAACAGAACTAAAAACAAAAACCACATGATCCTCTCAATAGATGCAGAAAAGACTTTTAATACAACTCAATATAACCTTTACATTAAAAATCCTCAACAAACAAGGCATGGAAGGACCATACCTCACAATATTAAGAGCCGTCAATGACAAACCCACAGCCAGCACCTGGAAGCAAAACCTGGAAGCATTCCCCTTGAGAATCAGAACAAGACAAGAATGCCTACTCTTACCACTCATATTCAGTATAGTACTGGATGTCCTGGCCAGAGCAGTCAAGTAAGGGAAATAAATAAAAGGCATGCAGATAGGAAGTCAAACTATCTCTGTTCACATGGACACAACAAAGGCAACAACAGACACTGGGGCTTACCTGAGGTTGGAGGGTGAGAGGATGGTGAGGATCAAAAAACTAGCCATTGGGTACTATACTTACTACCTGGGTGACAAAATAATCTATATATCAAACCATCGCCACATAGAATTTTCCTATCTAAAAAACCTGCACATGCATCCTTGAAGCTAAAATGAAAGCTAAAAAAAAAATTTAAATGTTGATATTCCATAAATAGTTGAATACACCATCTCAATGCTTTCTATAATGCAGCTTCAAAGTAAGGAAGATGAAGTACATCAGCACAAAATATTAATTCTCATGGAAGTGTCTTTAGACACTTATGATCCCAGGGCTGAGTTCTTAGCAAAAGGTGATACGCTGATTCAATCAATTCTACAAATGAAAAGGAGAAAGGTCATTATTATGATTTAACCTTCTTGGTTCTGCTAAGTACTGTATTTACAATACTACAAATAATGAACTCTAATAATTGTTTTTTGTCCCTGGTGGTACAGCTCCACATTAAGGAATGCCATATAGCAAAGATACACATATTATCACGTTATGCCTATCTGTCAATATACCTGCATGAAATAGGGTTTCCCTAGTCAGATCTCCTTATGCAGTAAAATTTTCTTTTCTTAGGTTTTGGTTTCCCTGGAACACAATTTCAACTGTGCTACTTATAAAGAGTTCACATTTCTATTTTTATTTTTCCCGTGTCAGAAAATAAGAATTTTTTCATTAACATTGATGTAGGTTCCTACCTTCATTTAGGGATGATCGACCAGAGGGGAATTCAGATGAGGAATCTATTATAAAAGAAGAGCAGAAAGTATCAAGTCTAGTTAGTAGAAAAAAAATTGAGTTAAGATATATTCAGGAGAAACTGTGAAGCTCAGCAAGAAAGTATGGACAGATGGGAAAAATAATGGAAAATAAAAGAAATGGTAGAATATTAAGCAGTTTTTGACTACAAACCTTAAGTGAGCCAATAGCACAGTGGGAGCTTTACCAAATGGAGTTAAAATTTCACTAAAGAGTGAACTGCCAATAGATCTTTTCCATGACACCCTAACTAAGGGGCTTCCACCTTGTGATAATGACATTTTGATGAGAAAAACTACGTGCAAATGAGAAAAATCATAATCATAGGCAGTTTCACATGGAGTCTATAAAACACTAACATGAAAGAAAGTGTGGGAAGAGCTGCAGTCGGGGGTATGCCACAGCAGAGCTTGTGGAGTAAAGGAGGTGTTGTACCATAAGTGAAGAAGTTATGACAGAAGATAAAATTGAGTTATGTGTTGAACCTATGTACTTAAAAGGTCCTGAATTTAATATATATTTTTCTCCACTGATATGGGTTAAAACAAGTGTAGATCAGTGGTTTTTTCAAGTGAGGTTGAGTTTGCCACCCAGAGGACATTTGGCAATGTCTGGAGATAGCGTTGGTCATCATAATTTGGAGGAGAAATAGAGTGGAGTCTGGTGTCCCATGAATAAAGAGTCGGGATACTGCTAAATATGCTATAATGCATAGAAGATTTCTCCACAACAAAAAAATATTTACCCTAAAATATCAATAGTATCAATGGTGCCTAAGCTGAGCAACTTTGGCTTAAATAATAAATGATATTGTTTCCTAATGATGTTGTCTTATTTCTCTATTTCCCAGTATTGTTGACAGAGCATGGCTTAATAATCATGAAAATTCACTTTCCTGGTAATCTGATATAGTTAAATTGGAATCATTTACAAAATGGGCAAAAGGCATAAAAAATTCACCAAAGGGCATATATAGATGCAAATAAGGAAATTAGAAGATGTTCAACATGAATAGCCATCAAGAAAATGCAAATTAAGGGTATGATGAGATATAACTATATACCTATTAGAGCAACAGCAATAAACAGTAGTGACAACACCAAACACTGGAGAGAGTGTAGAGATACTAGACTTCTTCCATGTTGCTGGTGGGAATGTCAATGGTACAGTCAGCCACTCTGGAAAATGGTATGGCAGCTTCTAAAGAAACAAAATACAGAAAAAACAAAACCGTAAACAGGGAGACTTTGGCTTTTGGCAAGATGGAGTAGACATACTTTTTCCTATTCCTTTCATTAAGTACAAGTAAAATCCCTCGACATGATTTATAAAACAAACACAAAGGCTCTGAAAGGTAAGAGAAGGCAGAATGCTAGAGACATGAGGACACATAGAATCACATGGCAGTGATTTCCATTTATCTTTTGCCTCTTGTATATCAGGCCTGTTCCTGAAGCAAGCAATACCAGAAATGTCAATGAGCATTAAAACAACAATGACAACAACAACAACAACAAAAGCTTACTTTCTCTAGCAAAAGGATAAGAAAAGGAGTAGCCTTGCAAGAATGGAAACTTTTAGAAAACAACTGCTCTGCTGAAGCTAAATAACACAGAAAAAATCGTAGCCCCCAACCACACACATGTTAGCAAAAGCTTAGTGAGGAGCGTAGACTTCCAGCCTAACCAGGTTGTATTGAGGTATCCAAATCCTCCACTGGGGGAGTGTAAGAGAAGTCTAAGTAGGGAGTCAAGGCTTCCAACCCTACTAGGTAGTAATGAGCTCCTCCCTCCCCTATCTTCTTCCCCATGTCAGTGGATTCTCAGGTGGTGGGGATCCTGAAATTTCACCCCCTCATGACCACTGCATTAATGAGAAACCCCTCCCCCTCCCTGCTGGGATGGTGTCAGGACTTTCCCCACCATCGAATGCTGGTAAAGCCACCCGCCTGACCCCCATGTTGTCAGTGAAGGGCCCTTGGAGAGCAACCAGGAGGCATTCCTACACATTTCAACCAGGGAAGCCAATGGAGGCATCATGGGGAACAAGAATTCCCACCCTCACTCAGTAGTCATGAAGAGTTTCATCGGTAGATGTCAACAAAGTCACGTGGAGAACTTGAACTTCTAACCCCACTTGGTAGTAAAAAGAGTGCTCCCCCTTTACTTGCCAGCATAGTATCAGAAGAAGCCATCTAAAACAGAGGTTTAAATAAAATCCAGGGTCTCATAACATAATACCCAAAATGCCAAGGTTTCAATCGAAAATCATCATACCAATATCCAGGAAGATTTCAAACTGATTTTTTTAAAAAGACAACTAATAAATGATGACACAAAAATTAGATATGTTAGCACTATCTGACCAAAATTTTTAAGCAATTATCATAAATAGGTTTCAATGAACAACTATGAACACACTTGAAACAAATGAAAAAATATTCTCAGCAAAGAAAATACAAACAGGAACCAAACAAATGTTAGAACTAAAAAATACAATAACTGAAAATAAAAATTAAATGGTTGGACTCAACAGCAGAATGGAGGGGACAGAGGAAAAAATTAATAAACTTGGCCAGGCGCGGTGGCTCACTCCTGTAATCCCAGCACTTTGGGAGGCTGAGGCGAGCGGATCATGAGGTCAGGAGATTGAGACCATCCTGGCTAACATGGTGAACCCCGTCTCTAATAAAAATACAAAAAATTAGCCAGGCATGGTGGTGGGCGCCTGTAGTCCCAGCTACTCGGGAGGCTGAGGCAGGAGAATGGCATGAACCCGGGAGGCGGAGCTTGCAGTGAGCCAAAATTGTGCCACTGCACTCAAGCCTGGGTGACAGAGCTAGACTCCGTCTCAAAAACAAAAAGCAAACAAACAAAACAACAACAATAAACATAAATAAACTTGAACATACAGCAACAGAAATTATCCAGTGTAAACAACAGAGAGATAAAAGAAAAAGAACAAATTCTCAGAAATCTGGGGGACTGTTAACAAAAGGTCTAACATCCATGTAGTCTATGTCTCTGAAGGAGTAGAGAAAGAAGGCAAGGCTGAAAAAGTACTCAAAAAAATAATGGTTGAATACTTCCAAAATTTGGCAAAAGACATAAATCGATATACTCAAGAGATTTAATCAATGCAAAATAGGATATATCCAAAGAAATTCACGACAAGATACGTGATAATCAAATCTGTGAAAACTAAAGAAAAAGGAAATGTCTTTAAGCAATGAAGAAGAAAAGACATTTTACCTATAAAGGAAAGCAATTCAAATTAGAGTGGGTTTCCCATCAGAAACTATGAAGGCCAGAAAGAAGTGGCATAACATGTTGTAAGCGCTAAAAGGAAAAAAAAAAAAAAAAAGACACACACACACACACACACACACACACACACACCAAGAATATCCTTCAGGAATGTAGGGGAAATGAAGACATTCTCAGATAAAGGAAGACTAAGAGAACGTATTTTCAGCAGACTTACCCTAAAAGGATGGCTAAGGAAGTTTTTTAATAGAAAAGGGGACAATAAAGAAAGGAATCTTGGAATAGCAGGAAGAAAGAATAAATAGAATAAGCACAAATATGGGTAAATACACTAGATTTTTCTTCTTTTCTTGAGTCTTCTCAATTATGTTTGACAGTCGAAACAAAAGTCATGATGATATCTGATTTGGTTCTAAATGCAGGTAAATATTTAAGACTAGATTATTATAAATGGGAGAAAATAAAATGATATAAAGGCAGGTAAGATTCCTATACTTCACTGAATCTGGTGAAATGACACCAATAAACTGAGATAAGTAATATTTAATGTAATACACAAAGTAATCAACTATAAGCTAAAAAAGAGATTCATTCAAAAACATTATAAATAGGTGAAAATGTAATTATAAAATATGTTCAAATAACTTATAAGAAGGCAGTTAAAATAAAACAGGGCAATGAAAAACAGAAAGAAAAAAACATACAACCAAAAAATAAAATGGCCGACTTAGTACCTACCATATGAATAATTACATTAAAAGGAAATGGTCTAAATGCAATTAAAAGGCAGAGATTGAGAGGTGGCTTTAAAAAAACATGACCCAACTATATGTAATCTACAGGAAACTCATTTAGAATATAACCATATAGGCAGGTTGAAACTTAAAAAAAAAATAGAAAAATATATCATACAAATATTAATCAAGAATAAACAGGAGTGTAAATATGAATTTCAGGTAAAGTAGATATCAGAGGAAAGGAATATAAAAGAACATTATATAATAATAATAGGTTCAAACTATTAATAAAAGACATAGCAATTCTAAAAGTATATGCACTAAACAATAGCTGAAAAATACATGAAGCAAAATCTGACAGAACTGAAAAGAAAAATAAACAAATTTTCAATTATGATTAGAGACATCAAATATTTTTAATATTTGATAGAACTATTAGGAAGAAAATTTTCAAGGATATAAGAACACTCATCACCATCAACCAAGAAAATCTAATTGACATTTATAAAACACTCCATCCAAAACCAACACAATACACATTCCTTTCAATGTCAGTAGAATATATGCCAAGATAGACCATATACCGGTCTATAAAATAAACCTCAAAAAATTTAAAGAAGAGAAATCATACAGAGTATGTTTTCTGATCACGATGAAATCAAAGTAGAAATTAATATTATAAAGATAACACGAGAACACTGGAATAGTTGGAAACTAAACAACATATTTCTAAATAATCAAAGGATCAAGAAGTCTCAAGTAAATTAAAAAATATTGAATTAAATGAAATTAAACATTAAAACTTGTGGGACACAGACAAGACTGTACTGAGAGGGAAAGTTATATCACAAAGTACATTAATTAGGAAAGAGGGAAAGTCTCAATAATCTAAACGCCCACTCAGGAGCTAGAAAAATGAGTAAAAGAAACCCAAAGTAAACAAAAGAAAAAAATAAAGAGCAGAAATCAATGAAACTAAATTTTTAAAAAGTAGAGAAAAATTAATAAAACAATGAGCTAGTTCTTTGGAAATATAAAAAAAATTCAAACCTCTAGTAAGACTGAATAAGAAAAATGAGGGGAAATTGACATTACCTATATCATAAGCGAAACAGGAAACATCAGTACAGACTCTGCAGACATCAAATAGATATTAAGGAAATACAACAAATCCCTCTATACACATAAATTCCTGCAAAAACACAAACTACAATGCTATGGTCTGAATGTGTCGCCCCCAACCAAAAAAAATAATTTGTATGTTAAAATTTAACCACAAGGTGACGGAGAAGTGGGGCCTTTTGGGAGGTTACTGGGTAATCAGGGTAAAGCCCCTATAAATGGAAGCAGTTCCCTTATAAAAGAGGCAAGGAGCTTGTTTGCCCCTTCCACCCTATGAGGACAAAGAAAAGGCACCATCTACCAGGAACAAGCCTTCACTGGGCACTGAAATTGCTGGCACCTTTACCTTGAACTTCACACCGTCCAGAATTGCAAGAAATAATTATCTGTTGTTTACAAATTAGTTAGTCTAAAGCTGCTAATTTGGTTATACCAGCTTTAACAGACTGAGACAGATATTGGGTACTAAGAGTGAAGTGCTACTCTAACAAACACCTAAAGTTGTGGAAGTAGCTTTGAACCTGGGTATTGAGTAGAGGCTGCAAGAGTTGTTTTTTGTTTGTTTGTTTGTTTGTTTTTTGAGACGCAGTTTCACTCTTGTTGCCCAGGCTGGAGTGCAATGGCGTGATCTCGGCTCGCCGCAACCTCCACCTCCTGGGTTCAAGTGATTCTCCTGCCTCAGCCTCCCAAGTAGCTGGGATTACAGGCATGTGCCACCACACGTGGCTAATTTTGTATTTTTAGTAGAGACGGAGTTTCTCCATGTTGGTCAGGCTGGTCTCGAACTCCCGACCTCAGGTGATCCACCCACCTCGGCCTCCCAAAGTGTTGGGATTACAGGCGTGAGCCACTGCGCCCAGCCTAGAGGCTGCAAGAGTTTTGAGGTGCATACTAAAAAAAGCCTACATTGCCGTGAATGGAGTATTAAGAGTCATGCTGGTGAGAGTTCAGAAGAAGAGGCCTGTAAAGAAAGCCTCTGTCTTCTTAGAGATTACCTACGTGGTTATCAACAGAGTGTTGGTAGAAGCATGGATAGTAAAATTCATTCTGATGAGGTCTTGGATGAAAATGAGGAACATGATATTGAAAACTTGGAAAAAAGACAATTTTTATTATAAAGTAGCAAAAGAAAATCTTAGTGAATTGTGTTCATATCCTAGTGTTTTGAGAAAGGAGGACTTGTGAGCAATGAAATAGGATATTTGGTAGAAGAAATATCTAAGGAAGGTGTTTTGAGGAAGTGCCATGGCTCTTCTTGACTGCTTATAGTAAAATGTGAGAGTGATGACTTCAAGATAGAATCCATAATCAAAAGGGAAGGAGAATTTAAAGATCTGAAACATTATCAGCCTGGCCATGTTGTAATCAATGAAAAAGCATGTTTGGGACAGAACACCAAGGATGTGGCCAAGTGACCATTTGATAGGGAGATTAGTATGGAGAGAAGGACACCAAATGCTATTCATCTGAACTGTGGAAGAATGAGCCTGAAGACATTTCAAAATCTAAGAAATACATCTAAAGGTAAAACCCCAAAGACCTAAAACTAATAAGTGAATTCAGCAAGGTCACAGGGACATAAGATGAATATACAAATGTCAGTTGAATTTAATTATACCAGCAATAAACATGTGGGACACTGAAATTTAAAATATAATACAATTTACAAGCCAAAAAAGAAAAATAAATGCTTAGCTATTAAATCTAACAAGAAGGTACAGGACTCATATTCAGAGAACTACAAAATGCTGATGAAAATTAACAAATCTAAATACATGGAGAGACAGACCATGTTCATTGACTGGCAAGACAACATAGAAAAAAAGTCAATTCTCCCAAATTAATATACAGGTTAAATGCAATTCTTATTAAAAATTTTTAAATTTTTTTAAATGTAGGCAATATTATTCTTAAATTTATATGGAACAACATTAGAAATAGAAGAGCTAATACAATTTGAAAAAGCAGAATATGGTGAGAGGAGTCCAGCTATTTGATTTCAAGACATTATATGGCTACAGTAATTAAGACATAGATCAATAAAATAGAATATAGAATCCAGAACTAGATCCACAGAACTATTTGCAACAAAGATCTGAAAGCAATAGAATAGAGGAAACGATAGACTTTTCAAAAACTGGTGCTAGGGCAATTGGACATCCAAAACCAAAAGAACAAACTGCAACCTACGTTTCACACTTTATATAAAAATTGACTCAAATTGGATCACAGACTTAAATGTAAAATCATAAAACTTTAAGAAAAAAATAGAATAAGATCTTCAGGATCTGAGACTGAGCAAAGAGTTCTTAGGCTTGACACCAATACTGAATTTCCATCAAAATTAAACAATTTTGTTCAGTAACTGATTCTAGTAAGAAGATAAAAGACAAGCTACAGATTGGGAATAAATATTTGCAAATTGCATGTCATATGACAAACTAGTATCTAAAATAAATAAAGACCTCTCACAACTCTACAGTAAAATAACAAACAATCCAATTAGGAAATAGGCCAAAGATAGGCAACATTTTTACCAAAGAAGATACATGGATGGCAAATAAGTACATGAAAATTTACTCAAAGTCATTCGCCATTAGAGAAATGCAAACATAGTAGCTTTTTTCCAGTTTATCCATTCCTCCTTTTACCATAGATCTGCACTCACATAATTTCAGGAATATTGGTTATCTAAAATAAATATAAAAATAATTCAATTTAAGGAAAAAACTTCTGCAGATTGCTGTATATTTAATCCTATCTAGATTAAGCAATATACTAGTAATACTAAGGTCTAAAAATGATGCCTCAGTCTTTAAAAAAATTTTCTTCCTTGTATCTACTTAAAAATCATGAAAGAAGGAATTAGCTTCACAGAGGTTAAACGTAAGTTTTCCTTCATGTATTATGTAAAGCTAACAGAAATAGAGAACTGCCAAGTGACTAAATCAAAATTCCTCCTTAAAAGTAATATTACTTCCAGGTCAGTAGTTTATAAAGATTCTTTGCATAAAAAGCACTCAGATATAAAATGAAATATTTTCTTTTTTATTTATGTATTTTATATATATACATACATACATTTTAGATACATTATGCAGGTTTGACAGTCCAGATAAATACCAACTATTTCTTTGGTTTTAGAAGTGCATTGTGTTTCCAATAAACACAGTAGTCTTCTAAAATTATAGAATACAACTCTGTAAAGCAAAAATGTATGCTGTAAGAAGTCAATATTCTAGTCACAACGGTGACAGTAAGTAGATAGCAGTGATCTCCCAGAGTTTTATTTTTCTGTGTGTAAATTTGAGTATATGCTACTTACATTCACAAACTATTTTGTTTTATGATAATTAATTTGAGTTCGATACTATTTTCTTAAATACTTGGTGATATTTGGATTTCTATTTCCCTACCAATGCTTTTATTTTAGAAAATTATGGAAGACCCTGAGTCTCATCCTGGTGAGTCTTATCCAAGACTAGCAGAATCCTTCAACATTTTTATCATCTAGTGCTTTTTCTTTTTTTTTCTAAAAAAACCCAGCTCTTTTAAGATATAATTTACATTCCATAAAGTGTGCCCACCTAAAATATACAATTCAATGTTTTTAATATTATTTGCAGAGTTGGGCAACCATCACCACAATCTAATTTTAGAACTTTTTTTAATTACCCAAAGAAACATTATATCCAACAGCAGTGATTTCCCCTTCCTCCTTCACCTTCCTACAGCTCTAGGCTATTTTACCTTTCTATAGATTGCCTATACTGGACATTTCATGTTAAGTAGAATTATTCACTATGTGGCTTTTGGGGCTGGCTCTTCACTCACATCACATTTATGAGGTTTATTAATGTTGTTGTATCTATCAGTAGTTTGTTCCTGCTTCCCACTAGCAATATAAGAGAGATCCAATTTATCTACATCCTTGACAACACATTTATTATGTGTCTTTTTAAAATTATAAACATCCTAGTGGATGTGAAATAATATCTCATTGTGATTTTAATTAGCTTTTCTCTAATTAATGTTGTTGAGTGTATATATATCTATATGATTATTAACTATGTATTTTATTTGGAGAAATGTCTGTTCAAAGCATTTGCCCATTTTCAAACTGGGTTATTTGTATTTTTATTAATTAATATTAATGTTCTTTATATACTCTGGATACAAACCTCTTATCAAATATATAATTTGCAAATATGTTCTCTCATTTTGTGGGTTCTATTTTCACTTTCTTCATAGTACTATTTGCAGCACAAAATTTTTTAATGTTGACAATATCCATTTTACATTCTTTATTTTGTTACTGTGCTTTTGGTATTATAACTAAGAAACCACCATCCAACCCTAAGTCACAAAGAATGACCCCTACATTTTTTTTTCTAAGGACTGTATAGTTTTAGCTCTTACATTTAGGTCTATGATATGTTTTGAGTTAATTTTGTGTGTGGTGTAAGGAAGGGGTCTAGCTTTGTTCTCTTGCATGTGGACCTCCAATTGTTCCATTTGTCAAAAAGAATATTCTTTTCTTTTTTAATCACCTGGGCACCCTTGTCAAAAATTAACTGACTCATAAATGTGAAGATTTATTTTTGGACTCTCAATTCTATTTCCTTGATCTGCATTTCCATCCTCATGCCTACTACACTGTCTTGAGAATCTTTCAACTTTTAATAACCATTTTTCTCGCAAGAGAAATGTGTGAGTGTATGTGAGAAAGAGAAAATGAGACAGACCATATTAAAGTTTCCAACAGGAGCAAAGAGATCTTTGTTCCTCTAGGGAAAAAGTATTTCTCCAGATGCTCTGATACGTTAAGAACATTTAGAAAACTTAGGTACACCATGCTACTTTCTGGAAGGTGGGCCTGGGTTGAGGAGTACATAATGCACATAAGCTTACTAAGAAGTTCTGAGAACAGACTGGATGCGGTGACTCATGCCTGTATCCCAACACTTTGGGAAGCTGAAGTGGGTGTATCATTGAAGGTCAGGAGTTCGAGACCATCCTGGCCAACATGGCGAAACCCCATCTCTACTAAAAATACAACAATTAGCTGGGTGTAGTGGCAGGTGCCTGTAATCCCAGCTACTCAGGAAGCTGAGGCAGGAGAATTGCTTGAACAAGGGAGGCAGAGGTTGCAGTGAGCCAAGATTGCACCATTGCACTCCAGCCTGGATGACAGAGCAAGACTCCATCTCCAGAAGAAAAAAAAAAAAAAAGAAAGAAAAAGAAAAAAAGAAAGGAAAAGAAGTTCTGAGAACATATGGACACAGAAGGGAACAATATACACAGGAGCCTATTGGATGGTGGAGGGTGGGAAGATGGAGAGGATCAGGAAAAATAACTAATGGGTGCTAGATTTAATACCTAGGTGACAAAATAATCTGTACAACAAACTCCATGAAGCAATTTTACAAACCTGCATGTTCCTCTGAAATTAAAATAAAAGTTAAAAAAAAAAAAGAAGTTCTGTGAAGGGTTGGCTTTATACAGCCAGAGCTTCCTAAATTAATTTGGCCAAAAAACTTTTGGTTTATTTTTTACATATAACATGTATTAATATCCCATAAAACTAACTTGCTGAAATTCTGATACAACCTATGCCAGGTAAGGGTATAGGAAAAATGAAAGCAGAATGAAGACATCCGGCTTGGAGAGGCTGAAATTCCGAGGACAGGAACATGATGGGTTATTTAATGGTGGAGCTTTGAAAGTGAGCAAGGAGTAAGGTATTCTTGCCTAAGGGATTTTTAGGTAGCAGGCATTCTGGGAATCACTCTCTCCATTAATGTCCAACTCTTTGCTTTTATTCTCTTCCATTTGTATCTCAAAATCTCTTCCAGAAAATCTTTGTTTACTAATTACTAACTAATTTAACTAGAGATTCGTTTTTCTGAGTACCTATTGTGTACTAGGTGTGATGTTACATGTATTTTGCTGTTCACAATAACCCAGTAATGTCAGTGTTTTCTCTATTTTACAAATGAATAAATGGAGACTCCAAGTAAATTGCCCCAAGTTACACAGTTAGAAATTGTTGGAGTGGGAGGCCGAGGCACGAGAATTCCTTGAACCTGGGAGGCGGAGGTTGTAGTGAGCCAACACCGTGCCACTGCACCCCAGCCTGGGCAACAAAGTGAAACTCTGTCCCCCAAAAAAAAAGAAAAAAAAGAAAAAAAAAGAAATTGTTGGAGCTAGTATTTTTCACATTCCATTCTATATTCACAACTAAAGAAATTCGTTAATTTGGACAATAGAAAATGCTTTTCTATCATCACAGTCACAGAGCACTCAAGAATCTTTCCTTGATCTAAGAAGCAAAGAACAGTGAAGAGTATCACTGCTTTTACCACCAAGGGAGTATAAGAATGACTAAATTCCAGGGACATTATTCATCTCTTACACTCTACAGTTGCAAACAATCTAGACAGCCACCACTTTTCGCTTGCTTCCTACCCTCTGTAACCTGTACACCATTTCCTCAAAAATATCTTCCCTAACTTCCGAGTACCTCGCACTTTCCTTTGACCTTATCAGGATTGTAATTTGATTATTAATCATATCCTGTATCTCCTCAACTACAATGTCATCTCTTTAGTGGCATTGTTCACTTCTGTGTCCTCAGGACCTAGGCTACTTACCTCCTTCAAGAGAAGTTGCGGTAATATTTGTTGGAGGAATGAAGGAATACATTCGAATTATATCATCTGCTCAAATGTAAGGTTTTATTTCTACCCATTTTTATTTACTATATTTGAAGTAGAAGGTACACATATCCTAAAAGGCAAATAATTATTTGAGATTATTTATATTTTATCAAACTTGATTGCAGATGTATGTCTCTTCCACTCCTCTCTGCATCCCTCCTTTTATTTATTTATTTATTTAGAGATGGAGTCTCACTCTTGTTGCCCAGCTGGAGTACAATGGCGCAATCTCGGCTCACTGCAACCTCCACCTCTGGGATTCAAGTAATTCTCCTGCCTCAGCCTCCTGAGTAGATGGGATTACAGGTGTGCACCACCATGCCCAGCTAATTTTTGTATTTTTAGTAGAGACAGGGTTTCACCATGTTGACCATGCTGGTCTCAAATTCCTGCCCTCAAGTGATCTGCTCGCCTTGGCCTCCCAAAGTGCTGGGATTACAGATGTGAGCCACCGTGCCCGGCCTCCTACTTCTATTTTTAACTCTCTCTCTCTCTGCCTAGTATGATTCCTTATTGTTCAGTTGTATTATTGAAAACTTGAATGATAGCCAGCAAAGGAAAAAAGCGAATGCCGATTTAATTCTAAAAGTAACAATTCATTTTGTGAATAGTTGACCAATAAATGTGTATTATATGTTCAAAATTCAGAGCTCACTAAAAATCTGCTCTGGTCTAAGCAATCGTAATAGAGATATATTTTATGTAATTTACTATATGATACAGGTAAATGTCTCCTCTGGTCTTCACCTCTGCCCCCTAACCCCCTTCAAATCTTCTACTCTAGGCAGGAGAGGAATAAAGACAGATAGAAGCAATAGGATCTGATGTCACGTCACCGTTGTCCATAAAAGTCGGCCTGAGTGTAAACTATAAGTTTTATTGTTCACAAAGGCTCAACCTTAGTTTTGCAGCTGAGGTCTGTATATTTGAACATGCTGTGTATGGATGTGTGACTTCTTTTCTAAACCAGCTCACCATCACTTAACATGAACCTTAAATCAAGTCTTGTGGTACAGATTGGTTATTTGCAGTATATTACAGACCTGCACTGATTAATTTCATATGTAGGGCTCAGAATCAACCAGTTCAATCTCACAAACACTGTATAACACGACAACTGCAGCCAGGCTTAAAACATGCAATCTTCTTTTCAATTCTAATTTTAATATTTTGTAATAGGCTATAAGCATCTCATTTGTGTTTATAAATGAGATCCATGTGAGTTGGATATAAAACTGAAGCACATGTTAATCACATATTGCAGAACTCTGGTATTGGGTGTAAATATATACCCACCTATGTATATAGGCCAAAAAAAAAAAAAAAGCAAGGAAATGAGGGGTCAGACGTTCAGTATACTCTCCTCTCCCATGGTTCAAACTGAGATTAAATGCACTTGGTATAATTTACAATAGAAGGCTACTAAAAATTTAAATCACAAAAGCAAGTTTTAACATTAGTAAATAAATTATTGCTAACCTAAGGACAAGTGTATTTTTATTTTTAAAAAAGAAAGACAGCAAATTGTTTCTACTTAACAGGCAAATATATACTCCCTTTTTGGGCTCCTAGGTCACAAAAGGTGGTTATCCTGTCACTACGGCTGATTTTTGAAAAGTGTGACATGCATTTAGTTGTCAGTTCCTATCAGCAGCATTCAGGAATCAACATTACATCAGCAGCAAGACACACCATTTTATGCTCTTTTTGAAGATAATTAGAGTTCCCTTTTGTTGCAAATAAGATGTAAAACAGCTATAACTGCTGGAGAACGTGATTAAAGTAACCTCTATAGAACCCCATTATTCTAGACAGATTCCTTCAGATGCATAATTTTCCCATTTTTAGAAAATATAATGCATGCATATAAAATTCAAATTGTCGAGACACTTCTAACAAAAATTAGTACTCTATTAAGGCATTCTTAGTAGCTGGTTAACATGTAAAACTCCTTAAGAGTATTTTAACATAATCATGAAATAATAATATGTGTCACAAAAGGTAAACATTTTACAACGAGAGGATTCTTCAGACAAGATTCATGTATTTAACTTTTTTTAACTTACGAAACTTTTGACAGATAATGTATGAGAACTTGTATCCCAAACACTCCAAACCCATGGAAATATGCATGCATTCTTTCATCATCTTGTGCTTCAACTCTAAGATAGGTGGTTGTAAACACATAAATGTACATACACAAGCATGCACACACACATGTACACGCACACTCCTTACTTGTTTAGACACTTAAGTGTCATCTCTTTGAAACACTAAGACTCCATATATCATTTTTAGCAGGTAGTCTATAAAGCTAAATACACTTATTTCAAAAAAATAGCAGCTATGCACCAATATCATATGTATCACAAGGTTTTACAAAAATAATTGCTTTCAAATATAGGTAATTTTCCAAACTCTGTAGTAAAACATGCTTTTCAAGTGGATTTTAAAAATAACCCCCTTCTTTCCTTGCAGGTCTTATTCTTTTCCAAATGTAACCTAGGACAGACATAGACGCCTAAGAGATCCAGTGTCCTACAAAGTAACTCAGCACGTACTTGTCTATGGGTGTTCCAGTTATTCAACAAAATATACATTCTGTTTGAAAAAAGATATGTAAGGTGGTGATTAGTAAATTCCACCAAGATTACCCACACACTGACCATAACTTTTTATGAATGGTTATAATTATAAAATCAAGTTCTTCGTTGACTCCACCGGGAACCTCAACATCTAACAAAAATGTTATTAAAAAAGCTTACAAATGAATAATCATTCTCAACAACTCACAGCAGCCTTCACAGCATGAAAGTGGGAAAAATGGAAAAAGTTTTAAGGTGGGGGACTGATTAGGATGACAACAATCTCTGTCAAGAGAATGTATTGTGTAAGGCTTCTCAGGAGAAACAATTTTCACCTGAAAAGAGACAGCATTATGAACACTGAAGAACTGAGGATTGCAGGACACTGATCTTATTAAGAACTTATGCTAATTTGCACACTGTCTCCTGCTGAACTGGAAGCAAGTTTACCACTGGGTTTGTTAATTTGCCCAGGACACGATTATCTTTGGTTGGACTTAATGTATCAGAGTAGAGGTCATTAACTGCTGGACTCATGATTATCTAGCATGAATTACCGACAGGATAACCAAAATACATCTGTACTTTGACTTCATTTCTCTGGATGCATTTGTTTTCTTCAGATGTTATTTAAATTCTATAACTAATTATTATCTATGTATATTTGCATGCTATTTGCAGAGAATAGAGTACAAGCACCAATGTTCACAATGGACACTGCTATTTCTATTTGGCTTCCTAGCATTTCAAAATAGTCATAAAATTACTGTATAAAGGATCCACTTTTTTCTTGCTGAGGCTGCAAATGAAGAAAGGTATGGTCATGTGGGAATTTTTAATCACAATAAAAATGCATAATTACTCTGGGAAATTTCCTTTGTCCGTTAGCGTTTACATTGCCCTGGATGGTTAAATATTCAGAGTGAAGTTGTCCTGAATTTGCTCTCTCTGCTTTTGCAGTTATTTTATTTCAACCATCTATCAATCATGGCTCTAAACTTATGTTCTATCCCAAACAAACATTTTGTTAAGAGAAAAAAGAAACACTATAAAATCCCACTGGTGCATTTATTTTAGCTTATAGTTCAATAAAATCACTATGAACATTCATAAAGAGAAATCCTGGAATTAAAAGTTAAATAGGAAAGTGCATTCTTAAAAATATTTGTGGTTTCTGGTTAAATAAACACATTTTCATAAAGCTGCATGTTCAATCTATTTTATATAAATGGAACAAATCAACCAAAAATTCATTTACAATTTTTATGGGTAAAAGCCCATTTCTAATAGCAGGGAACACTTTTGTGTCTCTGCATGATATCTGTAGAAAGAGGTGAATTTTCATTTATTTAATGCAAATATTCATACAAGGTAAACTCTTCAGGCATATATGGAGCATGCTTCATGGCAGCTTTGTGGCAATAAGAAAATAACATGACATAATTGTACAATAAATGGAGTGCTGCCACCTCAAAATTACCTGCAGCACGGTGTTGTGAATATAGAGAAGAATACAGAAATTCTGAAGTGTTTTTTGCTAGTTTCTAAGCTACTTTGCTTACAAATGATTTAATTCTGATCTTATATAGCTGGACATTTATGACAATCTAATCTTCAGAACTGCAAAATTACTAAGATCTTTTTTTAAGGCTTTGAATAATGAAAAGTGCATTGTTAGCAGATGTGCCACAGCTTTCAACGGCACAATACACATTTCACTAACAAAGTAAGAAAGTGAGCAGAGTAAAGATGTTAGCTTCAGACTTACTGCATATTAAGAGTTGGGCTTTTATATCTGTTGCCTGAGGAGGCATTGTCCTGGCTCACACCTTAATAACATCATTTTCCAGGTAAAGTTGAACACCAATCTTTAAAGCAGAAATATGATTTTATATTTTCCTTTGAAAATTAGTGTTGACACAATGACTTGAAAATCACTCAACATATAAAAATATGTCACCTGGTTTTGAAATACCTTTGATAAAGAGTTTTTCAGCATAAGTGGGTTTTTTTCTATCACAGAAGAGGATGTGGAGCAGTTTTACTAATTAAATATATATGAATATTTATTAGAAAATTATGTTTTCAACTTTGTGGAATGATATTTGTTTTGTGTTTTATTCTGGGGTTTGCTCTGTTTAAACATATCCATAAGCTGAGAATAATGGCCCCAAGTCAAAACTGCCTTTTACGCCCTCCTTTTCCAACCCTAGCTTTTGATATTTTCTAGCAAATTCAACTTGGGACTTTTAGTGGGCAGGAATCTATTCTAAATTTAGGCAGTATCATGTTTAGAATCATGGCAAACTACTGCAGTCCAGTTCATAATTAAACCAACTTCTAAAAGTCATGTCTGGATACTCTCAGGGAAAACAAAGTTTGAAATTCTTCATCTGAAAAGGCTACCTCTGTTACGCTAACTAGTGTGGGATCAATGAAAAAAAGCAGATTATAGACCACTAACCATTCTCCTAAATTAGAAGCATTATTGCTATAATTTACATATAATTTATATGATTTATTGATTCAACAATATTAGAATAATTTTATTCATTATTCCTTACCATATTATTCTAAAATTCAGTTTTACTATTCTTAATAATCAATTCTCAATTAAATATTTTAATAAAAAAGAATGTTGTCCAGGCACAGTGGCTCACGCCTGTAATCCCAGCACTTTGGGAGGCCGAGGTGGGCAGATCGCTTGAAGTCAGGAGTTCAAAATCAGCCTGGCCAACATGGTGAAACACCGTCTCTACTAAAAATACAAAATTTAGCCTGGTGTGGTGGCAGGCGCCTGTAATCCCAGCTATTTGGAAAGCTGAGGCAGAAGAATCACTTGAACCCAGGAGGCAGAGGTTGCAGTGAGCCAAGATCATGTCATTGCACTCCAGCCTGGGTGACAGAGCAAGACTTTGTCTCAAAAAAAAAAAAAAAAAAAAAGAATGTTATACATGTTGGTAGGACCACAGTTGATTAAATCCTAGTGGGATGAAGTTTCAGAAATGGACCTGTTATTTCTTTCTCTCTCTCTCTTCTTGTTCTCTCCACATACAAGTTCACTATTAAGAGCGCATTAGTACAGATGTTCAAATACTCATCATTTTTCAACTGAGCAATAGCCTCCTCACTGGTATCTTTGGTTTAAATCTTTAGTTCCTCTAATCTAAACTCCAAGTGAATGCCCAAATAATTCTTTTAAAACACACATTTGATCTTCACTCTGGTTTAAAAACCTTCAGCAGCTGTTCACAGCCTTCATGATAAAGTAAAATTTTCAGAGTTCAGTATATAGACCCACCACCTCATGGCCAATACCAACCTTACTAACTTCTCATTTTGTTACCTCAAGTGGTCCTCTTAAACAACACAGTCTTTCATAGTTCCAGTCCTTACCAATAGTAATCCCTCTGCCTTACTCATCTGGCCAACTCTTACTCATCTTCAAAACTCCAATTACATTGCTATCATCTGTTTAAGTGTCTTTCTCTCCCCCACTAAACATAAGACCCTTAAGGGCAACGGCCTTAAATTCTAGGCCTAGCATAGGTCCCAGAACATAGCGCATGGTTAATATTCGTTTGTTGAATAAATAAATGAATAAATAGTATAGAGATACTCTATTGCCTCAAAAACAGCATACTTAATGTAATGAAAGTCCTCTTAGCTGACAGAACTGAAATTAGTGATTCTGTGATTCAGCTGCAGTCACATAAATCAAGGTGATCTCCTTGATTGCCAGTTTTGATGGCAGTGGCAGCCTGTCTGGAGCAGGCCTCCATGACGCTGGCTGCAGTGGGGGAGGCACCTTTGGGGCTGTGTGCTCCACGAAGCTGAGGGGATCTGGGAACAGGCGAAAAGTTGGAGGGGCGGGGGCCCTACCTTCCTAGTTGTAGCTGCGGCTGCAGCTGCGGACCTGGGAAGCCGCCCCCCACCCGACCTTGCCCTGCAGGCTTGGAAGTTCCTGCTCTTTCTGCCTGGCCTCTCCCCATTCCCGATGACTGCTCCTATTTCCGAGCAAAGTTATGGCCCAGCCAGGGCACTGTCATGACCTGGCAGCTGTGTGTGTGTTCAGGGCAGTGCTGATATGCCAGCCCACTGCCACCTCAGCCCCCTCCGGACTCTGGGCACTGAGGAGCACTGGCAGGAGGCTGAGTGGGGGCTAAGGGCGGCTCAGCACAGGAATGCAGGCACCATGGGCACGAACAACCTTGGCTCTGTGGGCAGCGTGGACAGCAGGTTAACGGCAGCAGAAGGCAGACAGGCTCCTGGGTGGAAAGAGGCAGGTCCCTGGTGAAACCCCACCTTCAGATGAGGGAAGGCCTGAGGCCTGAGGGCCGGGCTGCCAGTTCCATGGACTGGAGTGAGAACTTACTGTGCTTTTTTCTGGGCCTGCCCATGGCTGCCCATGGACCAGTCAGCAGGCATTTCCTCCCCTTTGAAGCCCATAAAAACCCAAATTTAGATACACTGGGCATATGACAAGACAACCTGCCTGCGGAGGGGAGCTACCCACTGTGGGTCTCCTCTGAGCACTTCTGTTGCTCAATAAAGCACCTCTTTGCCTTGCTCACCCTCCACTTGTTCAGATACCTTATTCTTCCTGGACATGGGACAAAAACTTGGGAGCTGCCAAATGGGGGAGCTGAAAGAGCTGCAACATAAACAGGGCTGAGACATGCCCCTTGCTCACTACATTGTGGGTGATGAGGAGAGAAGAGTGGCAGCCCTTTGGGAAACCCAGGCCTTGGGGCCCCCAGAGCCAGGGATGTGACACCCTTTTTAGGGCTCTGTAGTTCCTGGCATCTCCAAGCTTCTGGGCACCACCACATTCCCCTGTGCCAGCCGTGATAGCTGCTTGCAGTACACCTAGTCCAGCGACAGCCTCACAGGGGACCAGGGCCCGTGCTGGTGCCTGGAGCTGCCCGCCCTGCTACAGCCAGCATGTCTGGCTCTGCACAGTGGCCAGATCCCATGCTCATTCACTCACACACTCCTCCCTGCTTTGTGCCTGGCTCACCCTTGGCAGGCATGGGATCCAAGCCAGTAGCAGGAGTAGAGTGCAGCCTGCCAGGCCAAGTGGGCAGAATGAACACAGTGGGCCCAAGCAAAACTTGGGCAAAGGCACCACCGGTCACAGAAGTTTCCAGCCAGAAAAACTACACCACAAGGATCCTGTGACAATTTGAACTGAATTAGGAGCTTAATGACAATTGTGAATTAATCTCAGGGAAGAATCTAGGTTGACAAATGACTTTTTCTCTCAATCCTTTGTAGTTGCTTTGCCCTCACATATTTTGATAGTAACTTTTTAGTGACTTGCTTTGTTGAGTCCTCAAAGCAGTCAACTTAGAAACAACAGCTCTCTTCTCCTTAGTTCATCAGTTTACATAATATTTAATTAAATTATGTAATTACAAGAACAAGCACAACTGACATAATCAGATTTGGGAGCAAATACCACGGGCTCTTGGCAAACATATAACTCAACCTGCAGGGGAAAAAAAAGTGTGTCAACATGCTTGCCACAGGAGTGCAGAAGCACGTGATATCAGTCCGTGAGTTTTGCCAAAGATGTAGAGAGAATCAGTTTTGCTAGAGGTGGTTAAGTGGAATTAGGGTAAGAGATATTCTTCTATAATAGGATGTTTTTGTTACTTATTTTAAGATGCTGCAATGCTTTGAAGTTAGTATTCTAAACATTAATTCTCAATGTACAGAAGCAAAGCTCTAAATATAATAGGCACAGGAGATTGAGCCGAATTGATTTTGACTCCAGAATATAGTCTGGGCAGTCCTATTTTTAATGTCTCATACTTACCAATTCTTTCTTTCAAATAGTACAATATAAAAAAATAGAGAACTTAAATTCTGGTAGAGTTTTTGTTATATATTGTTTTGTTTTATTTTCTCCTTATCTCCTTCAACTTGGATAGACTACAATGATAAAGATTAATATTCAAGAATTCATTGAAAATTTTTGACTTCTGCATTATGGAAAAGTAAAGGACTGATGAAACAATGATATTTTGTTTAAGAGAAAATGCGTCTGCCTTTTTAAAACTTTGTGTTAATCTGAGCCATTTTTAATCAGGATGACCCAATTACATAGCTCAAAACAAGAGCAATGCAGAAGTCAATGCACCAATTCCAAGGATAAAACACTGAAAGCATCACACAGGTAGAATACACACTATTCTTTTGGTTACAGGCTCATCTCAAATGCAGGAAAAACAACCTTTCAGAAAAACACCAAGTCAAGGGGTTTTATGGTGGGATGGGGGCACTTAGGAAGACTCAGTGTTCTCTCCAACAGAGGAAATAGTTACAAGGAGTGGATATGTGGAAGCCAGATGTTTCTGGGACTTTCAACAATACCATAAGTAAGCAAGTCTCTAAGTAATCTGTACAGATTGATTTTTTTAAAAGCAGTGGACTCCTTTTGAGATAATTAGCCTGTCTCTCATCACCATCACTCAATCTCAAAGTGGTGGAGTCTTGGATCATTTTCTCTTCCATTGCTGAACTTCTTCATCCACAAGCAACAGCTCTCATAAACATACATACTTCAGAGAATCCTAAAGGAGAAGTTTTGTTTTTGTTTATTTTTCTGTAATGTGTACAAATGTACATACTAGTATATATGAATATACATAGTATGTCATTTATATAAAGTACATCTTAATATATTACATCCACTGTAATATCTTTAATCTCAGAAAGTAAAATTGTCCTGAGGGGCAGCCACATACCAGGTGTCATTAGTAATCTCAGATTAGTTGGAGCTCCTAGACTAGCCCATCAGTATCATCAAACAAATTTATTCTGTTATTCTCTGCTTTGGAATTTTCCACTCATAACCTAATACCCTCGTTTTCCACATTCCACACAACTGTTAAATTGGAACTCACCTCCTTCTTGAAACAAATGTCTTCAGTCACCACAGAAGCAGCCATGCTGAGTGGAGAAAGCAGAGTAAGCATGATCCCAGCTAGACACCAGCCTCAAAGTGCAAGCCAAGAAACCACCACAGGAAACTGAAATAGACCTCCCATACCCCAAACACATGACGGCACCCCAGCAATGGGTCTGATAGGAAGGGATTCCAGCTCTGTGGTCATTCACATGACCTTCTGCCTTTGCCACTCTCTGATGAAGACTGCTTTCCTGCACATAGAAAAAGTGTCTTACTTGCAGACTGAACTGCATTTATTGAAATTTCAAAGGATGGCTCTTAATTTATTCCTGTATTGCATGCAAGGAATTGTGGCTGAATTTTTTGGACAGTATCTAACAGTTTCCTCAAACCTCGGAAGGCTAAGGTCTCTGGAAAGAAGGCATTCTTTGCTGACATCATAGTTACTGGTGCTCAGCAAGTGTCATACCCACAGTCTGCTGATACTATGGGCAGTAATATCAGCAACCTCCCAACGTTTTACTTTTTTCTTTGCTTAAAGAATACTATTTCATCAGACCTCACTTTTGGCTCAAAGTCTTCGATATTTGACCCCTCACAGTTTCCTCTCTTATCCATCGTGTTATAGGCAGTCTTACTGTGGGAAACACCTGGCAGACATTAGCACTGTTGTTAACAATAGACAGGCAGGTCAAGAATGAACTCCAGATGAGATCAGAAACAAGAGTTTGGAGAAAAAAAAAAAGTGTGCAGAGGACAAAAGAAAAGATGGAAGGAAGGAGAGGAAGCATTCTAACAAAAGTGCTCTCTGCCCTCTCCCCTCCTCCACCCTCCACGGCTTCCCCTTCGGGACTAGGCCGGACTCTGATTTCATATCTCTTCTTCCCACCTCCCACCACTCTCCATCTCCAAACAACACGGATTCCAGAGACAAGCTATAGTGATGGCTTCACCAGCAGGCTTGCTTCAAGGTCTGGCCCTTGGCATCAGAAACAGTAGTGACCACAACCATGTCGGACGTCAGACTAAACACCGCAAGGACGTTGGACTAAACACTGCATGCATTCCTAGAAATCCACCTCCCCTGCAATTAGTCACCACAGAAGCAGCCATGCTGAGTGGAGAAAGCAGGGTAAGCATGATCCCAGCTAGACACCAGCCTCAAAGTGCAAGCCAAGAAACCACCACAGGAAACTGAAATAGACCTCCCATACCCCAAACACATGACGGCACCCCAGCAATAGGTCTGATAGGAATGGATTCCAGCTCTGTGGTCATTCGCATCATGAAGCATCAGCCCAAGTCCACTGTCACTTCTTATAAGCTGCCAATCCACCCAAATTTGTCTGGCTTTGAGTCATCGATCTGATGAGAACTGGAAATGCTAACTTGATTCTCTCTGCTTTCAAAGAAATGATGCAACCCAGATGTGTGAGTAATGAATGACCAGAAAATGGGTAATGTAAAAACTTAATCCAAAATAAACAAACAAAACCTAAAACCATGATATTGGGGGATTAGAAATCGGGAAGATATTCTGAAATGTGCACCGAATTGAGTAGGCACACTGGGAGTCTCAGTTACCACACTATATGAGATTTGGCATGAAAAGAGACAGAAACATTGTCGCTGTTCATCACAGACAATGTCAGAACACCAGCCAAGCAACGCATTTGTAGATTGTTACACGTGTCATTGATGGCGTCCACTTCCTGCAGAGGAAGTCAGTGGCATGGTAGGATGCTTGTCCAGGAGAATCGTAAAGGAAATAGGAGCTATTTTGCTATTTTGGGGTGAGCAAATGGGAAGTCACGTCAGCCTTGTCCCCAACACACACAACCTCTATCTCCTATTTAGTTTTTCTCCTGTTAAGCTGTTGCCACCTTCCTTTTCCCTTTCCCCACCTTCTGCCACCCCTCCCCAGAGAAATTCCAACTACACATAAACAAGAAGATATTAAACAAATGAATTGGCTCCAGACGTCGTCATGAAATTGGGTATAAATACCCACTTTTCTGACCCTACTCTGCAGTTACGTAAGGAAGAGCAGGCTTAATTGATCCAATCCCACGGCTATGTTGACATATTTCCAAATGATTACATAACTTCCCCACATCCTTCTCTGGGAGGGAGTGTTTATCAAAAGCGTGGAAGCTGACAGGATGGCATTATTAGCGTGGCTCTGAGCTAATCCCGTTGCCGATTTGTTGAGGATGATTCTCACTCTAGTCACTTACAGACAGGATGCTTCCTGACACATTGCCCTCATGAAGGTAGACTACAAAATAAAGGCATGCAAATGGAATGATAGGGGGATTACAGAGACAGGAGCTATGGTGGGGGGTTTGGGGACACATTCTGAAATTATTGTAAGGCTAACAATGAAAACATAATTTTGGGTTCACCTACATTTGGGAGTGTCTATTTCAGATGTATATGTGGAAATGGTGCACCAGGAAACTGAATTCCAATGACGTTTCCTCTGGAGGCAGGAAAAATAATTTCAATGTAATTCAAACAGTTGTAGGGGAGGGAGAGGGAAAGGAGGTTTTCTGTGATTGCCAATCATGACAAAGAGTTCAAAGCTTTAGCAGATGAGCTGTTTCCTTCATAAACAGAGCCATAAAAGGGTTGTATCCAAGTTGTATCCTCCAACCTGGCCTGAACATTTCAGTAATATTGAACCAATGTAAACAGACTTGGATAATCAGAAATGGCTCTCAAAAAAATGGTACTCATAAGATACCTAATTTGTGCAGGTGAGACTGGACCACATAAAATGTGTCTTAATTGCTGGGTAAAGCATTTTCTTTTTTTTTTTTTTTTTTTTTTGGAGACAGAGTCTCGCTCTGTCGCCCAGGCTGGAGTGCGGTGGCACAATCTCGGCTCATTGCAACCTCTGTCTCCCAGGTTCAAGCGATTCTCCTGCCTCAGCCTCCTGAGTAGCTGGGACTACAGGTGCCCACCACCACACCCAGCTAATTTTTGTATTATTAGTAGAGACAGAATTTCACCGTATTGTCCAGGTTGGCCTCGAACTCCTGACCTTGTGATCTGCCCGCCTTGGCCTCCCAAATTTTCACTGCCTTCTTAGTAACTGATTGTGGCAAATCCAAAGAGTAGAGTGGGCGCCTGGGCTTCTTCCTGGCTCCCAGCAGTGCTTTGGTCGGCAAGTCGAGATGTGAGGACCATAGGTGGAGATTCATGTCCCCAGAACTCGCCCCAACCAGAGTCAACAAAAGGTTGCACCTCAGCGGCAGGGTGGTTTGGTTGAGGCAGAAGTGCCTGAACAGCTCCTTGCTGCTCACTCTCATTTGTAGAGGATACAACAGATTTGTCTGATTTGCTATAATTATCTGGAGGAGAGTCTGCAGATCACACAGTAGTGTTAGCATTTGGGCTGGCGCTTTCCTCCGGAGAGTCCATTCAAACACCCTGCAGGACTGCAACCTCTCCCATTTTGTATGTTTACCTCTCTTCTGTGTCATCTCTAGCTTCTGACTCCTTAGCTAAAAAGTCTGTTTACTGCCCACTTCTCCCTTACCTCCTGCCTCCCATTCAGTTTCATTTTACCTCTTTATGAGGAAAAGAAGTAAAAGAGAAAGATTTCCAGATTATTTGATTTAAGAGTATGGTACTGAAGGCAATGGTTATGTTGCTCTGTAATTCACAGCCCCAAGAGCCAGGGCAGCACTGGCACTGGTGGTCTCCAGGCTGCCTAAGGAACAGGCTGGGTCTGAGTGAGAGGTGATCTGATGTTATCTCCATAGTTTTTCACCATATAGCGCTAATTGCTTATTCTGTTTTAGACTTATATTAAGACTCTTTTGTAAAGGACCCAAAGCACCTTTAAAAAAATTCAGATAATTTTTTAATGATCATCAATTCTAAAAATTACACAATTGTCAAAGAACATGAATAAACAATTGATATAAAATGAAGTCCAAATAGTTTATGAACATAGGAAAAGAAACTTAGCTTTAATCATAATTAAAGATATGCAGATTAAAACAGTAACAAGGTACTATTTTTCACATATTGGTATGGTAAATAGATAAAAGAAAATTAATTATACACAAAGAGTTGGTGTGTGTGTAGGAAAGCTGACACTCGTGAATATAACATTGATGGGAGAATAAATGTACCTAACTTATAGTGGGTCAATTTGGCAAAACAGATCAACCTTTTAAGTGCATATCCATTGATAAACTTTTTAGTGCAGTTTTGAGTTCACATCAAAATTTGGCAGAAAGTAAAGATAGCTCCCATAAACCCCAATCCCCACACATGTACAGCCCGCCCTACAATCAACATCCTGCATCAGAGTGGTACATATGCCACAATCCATGAACTTACACTGAACTGACATTGAAACAGATTATTACCCAAAGTCCGTAGTTTACATCAGGGCTAACTCTTGGTGTATATTCTGTGGGTTTGGATAAATGTATAATGACATGTGTCCACCATTGCAGTAACATACAGAACAGTTTCACTGTCCTAAAAGTCCTCTGTGCTCTGCCTAATTATCCCTCCCTCCCCCAAACCCCTGGTAACCACTGATCCTTTTACCGATTCCATGGTTTTGCCTTTTCCATAATGTCATAGAGCTGGAATCATACAGCAGGTAGCCATTTCAAATTGATTATTTTCATTCAATAATATGCCGTTAGTATTCCTCCAAGTCTTTTCATGGCTTGATAGTTCATTTCTTTTTACTGAATAATATTTCATTGTCTGGGCGTATCACAGTTTATTTATCCATGCACCTGCTAAAGAACATCTTGGTTGCTTCTAAGTTTTGGCAATTATGAATAAAGCTGTGACAGACATCCGTGTACAGGTTTTTGTATGGACATACATTTTCAACTTCTTTGAGTAAATACCAAGGAGCATGACTGATGGATCATATGGTAAAAGTAGGTTTAGTTTTTTAAGGAACTGCCAAACTGTCTTTTAAAGTAGCTATACCACTGTTCATTCCTAACAGCAATGAATGAGAGTTCCTGTTACTCCACATCCTTGTCAGCATTTGGTGTTGTCAGTGCTTTGGGGTTTGGCCATTCTAATAGGTGTGATGTGATATCCTACTGTTGTGTTAGCCTGAAATTCTCCAATGACATATGCTGTTGAACTAAAGCATCTCTTATATATATATATCCATTAATCAAGTGATGCCTTTGAATGAAAAATTAACTTTGGGAATATGATGGGCTGGAAAACAAAATGGGTACATTATGAAATAAACCTCCTCCCATCAGAAATACACTATTAAAACAGCTCAGAGAACATGACATATTCATATCCTAATGAATTTTTGTTCAATATCACCCAGATCAGTGTTTTCCTAACATTTTTGATTATCATCTGCAGTGAGAAAAGCATCTTACTTTTGGGGTATACACCCACATATGCCTAAAACAAAAGCTTCAGAAATAAGTATTTACCATTCCTACATCTGCTGCACTCAGTTTTACATTTCAGTTCTAATATACTCTTATTTATTCTATTGCATTTTTTTAACTAAATTGTGTTTGCTAAGTCAACCTTATGACTCATTAATGAGTTGTCACCCAAGTTTTAAAATAATCAAATCAAGATAACTATACTTTTTAAATGCGTAAAGTAATAATTTGTGGAAAACTTATCTTTAAGATTAATCATAAGTAATTATCAAAGAACTTGGGTCTAAACTTTCAAATTTCTCTGGATCAAGATTTTCCATTTGAACAATTAAGACATGAATATGATGCTCAGGACCTGATTAACTTCATATTTTTTACTTTTTATTTTAAAAGATGCCAGATGTCCATCTACAATCTGCTATATCATATCTTCAGCAAAGTTAAAAAGAAAAATCCAACCTTGGAAATTTTATCATATTAAATATCACCATGTTCATATTTGAAACTTAACTTCAAAGTCTCTAAATACAAGTTCTGATCTGCGACTATCTGCTTTCACTTTCATCTTTTAGAAATGTACATGTATTTTCTTCTTTCTTTCTACCTCATTCTTTGTTTAATTGCTTTTTGTTTCTTTCCCTTCATTCCTTTTTCCCGCCTTATACCTTCCTTTCCCATTTCTTTCTTGCCTTTCCCTACTTCCTCTCTTTTTTCTGACTTTCAGTCTTTTTTATCTTTTCTTTCTCTAGCTCTCCCTGTCCCTCCCATTTCTTCCGTCTTCCTGTCTTTTTTCTCTCTCCTTGTGTTCATACCTTTCATACAATAACAATAGCTAGTATTTTTCTTTCAACTCACTCCTAAAATTTTCTTTCTTCTCTTTTAAATATCCTTCTATCACTCAACTCTACTTTTCAATTACCTTTCCATGCCAGTGATTGTAAATGAAAAGTTATTCCCACTTGATACCATTGGAGATAAAGACAATAAAAATCTGCCTCATTTAAAGTTTGTGTGTATGCGCATGTGTGTGTGTGTGTGTCTGTGTCTGTGTATAAAACCTAATATGAATTTTTATTATTTCAGAAAATGTTATGAGTATATTTCCAGAAAGCTGGTTTTGATAGGAAGAAAGAGGAGTAAGCACAGAGCAATGGGAGGAAAGGGACCACTACAAAGATCCATGTTTACTACAAAGACTCATGTTTGCAAAAAAAAAAAAAGGGGCCTAACTTGAATTTAAGAGTCATATATTCCTTTTATGAGGCTCAGCATACTTATCTGAAAACAAAAACAAAACTAAAAGCAAATACTACAGTAATAATTACAAGTTGACTACATTTTATTATAAGGTGCCTTCACAAAGAGCCAGTTTCATTTGTTATATCTCCCTGGAAAACCTTTCTAGCCCATCTTAAGCCACAGGTCCTGGTTTCCTAGGACTTAAAGATGAAATAGATTCAAATTACTTTCTATTTCAGGTAAAACGTGTGTCTACTTTGGTTCCTCTGTGAGGCAGAGGAGACAATATCCAGCTTCTGGTGGTAACACTGCTCCCAACTTTTGATTAAGTCCTTTAACCTTCCTCCTCTGTAAATCATATAAAGTAGCACCTCAACGAACAGCACCTGGCGAAGTGGAAGGGTTAACTAAGATAACAAATGTGAAATGCTTTGAGAAAGCCAATACAGCTTTATAAATGTGTTATTAAAAATGCCATTTTCATAAACCAATGAAAATACCTATTCTGGAAATATAATGATATCCTACCTCCATGGTTTGTTACCCAGCAACAAATTGGGTACGTAAAAACTTAACAACTTGAAATATTTCTCATGCAAGATCAAAACCTCCAAGTTTTCTGCCCACCACCTGTACCCTATAATACCCACAAAAGGGATCACTTAGAAAGGAAGGGAAAATATTATCATTTTAAATTAATTTAGCACCATGGAGGTGCTAAGTGATGTTCAGAATAATATATTCAAAATAACACACGGAAATAATAAAATCCTAACTTGCTTATTCCTCCCTGAGGCAAAAGTTTGATTTGCTTTATTCTTCCTCAGTGTCTGCGTACCTCATTGTTTACCAGGTAACAGCAATGTATGATGTGCGGACAACTTTTTTCAATGTTTTAAAATTATAAAACTTTGACATGAAAACACTTTTTTACTCAGTTGATTTTATTTCTCCCTCTGGTGTCAGGGATGTGATGCTGTTTTGTCGGGCAGCTGGAGACAAGTTAAAATAGCTCACCAAAGGGAGAGGAAATCATAAGGCAAAGGGAGATGATTCTGACGCAAGGAAAACCTCCCAATAAAATAAACATCTGGGGCCACAGGGGACAGGTAATCTGATGCCCTGCAGTAGCTTGTATCAGTTGCAATTACTTCTTTTCCAGCACAGAAGTATTCAAACTTCCCCCAAATCCAATCCAGTCTCTGTTTTACTTTTAGATTTCAAAACTTAAATCACAGTTATTAACCAATAAACAAACAAAATGTATTATACGAAACAGCTCTGAATTCAGCCCTGCAATAGGATACTGGAAATCAGTCTTAAGAAGCAGCATCACATTATTCACAAACGAGAGGCTACTGGCAGTAGGAGTAAATATGTTACATTTGTACACTATGGGCAAGTGTGTATAGAAGTCATTCATTTCTGCTTTCCACCTTTCTCCCCAGTACGAATCTACAAAGTCAGTTTGTAGCCTGAAAGTCATATCTGGAAACTACTTTAATGAATACAAGTTTCTCCTGAGCCAGAAAAAAAAGGATTGCCTTCCTTTTCCTAACTTCCTAATCCTTTTCACTCCCCAGTTGTCCAGTGTGGTATCAAAAGGAGACTAGATTTATCTCCAAACCACTCCAATAAACTCCAACAAAAGACAGCACCTTATCAAGGCACTTAGAGTCTCCCTGACTTATAAAATTTTTATCTTAAAAATATGTCATTATATTTTTTCAGCACAAAAGAAAACCATATTTAGATAAAAGCCTTATTTAAGTAGCCACACGTATAATAAACACACATGTCCTTCCTTTTCTGTGAATTTAGTACATGCTCCAGCCAGCCGTTCTATTCTCAACACCTGTGAAGACTTATTTGTAAATGTAATGAGTTACATTGTAAGGAATATGTCAAATCATACATTGAAAATGAAGCTTGGAATGCATCTGCCTTGTAATTTTACCCAGCAGATATGTACTCATGTTCACCTGGCTTTATTTTCGTGTGTGTGTGTGTGTGTGTGTGTGTATGTAATATTTTTATTTTAAGTATACTTGCTACGAGAATCCCTGATGCCTTGTTCTCACTGTAAGTCTTTATTATAGTAATATATTCTGTAAAACAAAAAAACTGATGAGAAGCTGGGGTTGGAGGAATTGGAAATAAAATCCCTGTTCTTAATTGTTCCTTCACAACTGGCTTCTTAGCCACCAAACGTTTGGGTGATTCTATCAGGCTTGGGTTGTTTGCTGCCTGTCTCTGCCAGCTGCTGCAATGGTGATTTCATATCCTAGACTTCTTTGTTGACAGACAGGTACATGCTGCTATTATGCACTGTATCTGACGGGTTTTTCTATAGAAAAGTAAAGAAAGTAAGTTAGGAGCACAGGCAGCTCCACTGCTCCTGCACCAAACCAACAACACTTTGGATAATGATACTTGTCATCTGCTTAAAGTAACAAGTAATTCAGTTCCCATATGTTTATATGAAATTAATCATATAAGGGACTGCTTTCTGGCCCAGGTTCATTTAACTTTATAAAACGTAGCTACTTCCAACTGGGAGATCTTGAAAACAGCCCTACAATGAATCAGACAAAAACAGTGAGCTCAGCTTAGCAGGGAAGTTAGCAGGAAGGCAGAGGTTATGTCTATAGACACATATAAATGTACACATACATGTTAGTTTTCAATGATTGTTTCTGATCTATGGCACCAAGTGCCAAATGCTGCTGTAATTTGAGGTGCAGTTATTCACTCTGTATGTCTTTCTCCTGCTTAAGTTTTAAAGGCTGATTCAAGGGTCAGTTGAGGTGTTTCATCAGCACTAACCCATCCCCTTGTGAAAGGCTATGGCCATATGTAGGACAGGATGCTCAAGGCACAACAACGGAGCTCACTCTGCAGAGAACCACAGAGCACTAGGTAGCAGCTAGATTCTCTCATATTTATGAACATGTCTCCGCTTCTGAAAAAAGAAAATGAAACAATTATTTCCCCCTACCTCCCACTCTCCTGTTTGAGTTGGTTTTCATAGTGATTTTTTTTTGTAAAGAGAATCTGTTCTCTCATTTTGAATATATATTTGACACATCCTTAAAAAATATTTTTGAATTTTAGGATTTTCCTTTTTCTTTGTTAAGGCTCCAGCATTTTCCTTCAGTCCTATAGATAAGAATAATAGAACATTAGATATGAAAGGGCCTCAGAGAGCTTCTAAGGAGCCTAACAGCTTCATTTTGCAAATGAGGAAATTGAGTTCAAGAGAAGGAATGGTGAGCCCAAGTTCACGTTGTCAATTCCTAGCAAAATAACAAGAATGACAACTAGGTCTCATGACTCTAAGGCTGGGACAGTTTTCCCTGAGCACTGCTTCTGGGTGCCCCACATTAAAAAAAAAAAATCATGCAGTTGCTTTGATTCTCAGGTTCCTTCACGATTTTTAAAGAGCAAAGCCATCTTTAATTTTCAATGTATCTTGAACATGATATGTACACCCAGCAGGTATTTAAGAAATGTTGCGTGAAATAAAGTGTCGAGACCTCTATGAAAGATTTTTTTCTTCATATAATGAAAAATAAAACAGAATACAAAAAATTCAAGGAAAAGAAAAAATTCAAGGAAAACTGCCATCTGTAAAATAATTCTTTTTCCCAGCCTTGGCCTTGGGCATGTATGATTGGCCCTCCTAGCTTCTTGCTTACCCTCTGAACTTGGTATCACTATTAAATCCTTTCTCTCTGCTTAACTCTGGGGTGGTGTAATATTTCAGCATCCCATTTGCAGAGGTGGAAGATTTAAGAATAAACATTGATCTCTAGACAACATAGCAAGTCACTGTGACTACTGCAAGTGTGGCAAGACAATTCCCATCTTACTCTCTAGAACACACAACTGCTTTAGTTTATAAACATCTATAGGACCACGGAGTGTTGCTTTTCCTCTGTTTACAAATGCTTTATGCAACAGCAAAGCACTTCTAATCCTGCTGCTTTTGTGTGAAACTATGCAGAAAGATTGCCTGGCACGTGTGGAATATATATAAGACAGATTTTTTTAATACAGCATGGCAGTCAGAAGCATTCATTTTGTTTAGTCTGTGTGGTATTTGGGGAACATTCCCATCAGGGTGGCACTGTTTGAATGCATATTGTAACACAGTATGTTCCAGTAAATTGGGAGCAAATGTTCATCCTTCAAAACCATAGGGTCAAAAAACTCTGTGGACTCATTGTTAAGAATATATTTAAGATATATTTAAGATTTATTTAAGATATACGAACCAGGAAAAATATCATGTAAATAATTAAAGTGTAAGTGCAATTATTTTACTAATATGATAATTTGTATTAATATGAGTATTTGAGAATTAGGTCAAATTAAAAAACCCTATATAGTTAGAATGTGTTATTTTCTGTATTCTTAGTTTGAACTGCAGATTTTTTTTTCCCCTTTGAAAGAATTCCAGTTATTACCAAGTAAAAGATGCAAGGGCACTTAATGACAAAAATTTTAACTTCAAAGCCAAAAAGTAGATCAAAATAGAAAATAAACTGGGTTTCAATGAATCATTTCACTGACTAATACAAGCTCTGCCGAGGATGCATCAGGTCCTAAAGGAAAACTTTGAAATAATCAATGTGACTGACACTCAAGGGTAACAAACCCTTCATTTTTGATACAGTTGAGAATTTTTTGATTGTCAAAAGAACACACTTCATGTGTCTCCAAAAATAACATGCGATACCTTAATATAACATCCAAAAAGCTTATTTCATTTTTATGTGCTGTATGTTATTATTATGTTAATATTAATATTAAAAATGCAATAAAACACTAATCAAGGTTTCATTCCCAACAAGTCATCATTAAATAAATGCCACATTCTTGATTGCACTAAGGCCAATTAAATCTAATTTCTCTTCTGTTTCCATACATAGGCTGCAGCTGTATGTGCAATCCAGGGGTAATTAATTGCCACCAACTGCCTCTCTCTAAAAAGGAGAGTGTCTGAAATTGGTGGCACCACATGTGTCCCTGAGACCAAACATAGCCTAATGCTGTTTAGGATGTTCATGGTTCTTTAATTACCCAGGGTAAACTTTTTCTTTCTACAAACTGCCATGCATTTTGTCTGTCTCTTGTGCAGAGAACTACTCAGGGCTTTTTGGCTTCATAAACAAATTCAGACTACATAGAAAGCCACAGGCAGGATAGAAAGGGTTACTCCCATCTCCACCCGCTGCAAGAACTAAACACAGCTTTTTAGTAGGTATCAGCTCCTACCAGGACATAAAATTCCAAACAGGTCAAAGTTTAAAAAAAATAATTTTTCAACATTATTAGAAAACAACCTGCCACTTGGAGAATGTACTTGCAAAAGGAGAGGGAGTTATAGTTTTTATTATTTAACATTAAGTTTCAAAAGAAGCCTCAGGAGGCCTAATCGCTGTTAAAATACACTCTAAATGGCAATGTCTGAAACTGTGCACGGGGACCCCTGCTCTAGATTTGTAGATTCTTGAAGTTGGAAGGAACCACAAGAAGTTAAACAACCATTCCCCTTCTCTTAGGGACAGTGTGTTTTTAGCCTATTTCTAACCAATGTATATCAATTCTACTTTTAAAATCTCAGCAACAGAATATGCCGCTCTTGCTAACTAATCTGATATTTAATGATCCCGTGATTTTAAAAAAATGCATTTAATCTCACTCCATCCTGCTGGACCAGTTTACTGGGAGAGCAGAAAACAGCTTGTTCCCAAACTCTAGATAAAAACCCTTTTAGAAGTAAATGTGGTTATTCAGTCTAATTGCTCTCTTCTGCAAGCTACATATCTCAATCCTTTAACTTTTTCTGTCCAAATTCTCGCACTGCTCTTCATTTATAGCAGCTAAGTTGAAAACAGCTCAGAAGCTGAGAGTACTGAACACAAAGGTTATTTTACATTCCCTAAACTAGACCATTTTTAGTAATCATAGTAGCTTTCTTGATTTTTCAATACTTATTTTGTTTTTCTATCAGCTAGCTCATCCACAATGAAAGCAAGAAAGGTTATTCCTACCCTTGGAGAGAGTTAGGCATCCCCTATCTCCTATGTGCAAGCTTAGCTTTCTTACCCAAGGGCACCTCCCCTTTCTGATGAATTTCTGGCCATGCCTCATAATTTACCAAAGTCACCCTTAATTTGAATGCTAGCTTCCAGGGTCATCCTCAAGCTTGGGGTCAGTTTGTCTCTATTCCATCATTTTGAATACTTATAAAAGTATTAGACAACAAAGGTCCATGAGTGGCCTCTAAACAACTCCCCTAGGTTGAAGCTGATTCACTGATAACCACTCTTCAAACAGACCCTGCATTTAACCTGTTCATGCTGGTATTTTCAAATTCATCTGAATTTTCATATTACATGTACCTATACCCTCGATGAAACCCTGTGATGATGTATTCACTACAAAATGCCTGTGTGTATGTTTCTCTGCGGGTATATATAGTAAATTAAGATGTCCTTCTGAGATCGGTAAAGCTGTGCCCGGGAATGCTATAGCATTTAACCACAGGTTTGATCCAACTTCCTTTGTAAATCACCTTGGGCATGTGTTTTCTGAAATATGTACGTGCATTATTGCCTTATTTTCATATTGTGGGTATTGTTTATTATGGAAGGGCCATTAACCCTGCAAGATGCAGATAATCTTCCACTTGCTTGTCTACAGCAGAAGATCATTTACTGTCACACTGATTAAATATATTATGACAGCAAAGCTAGTAATGTGCAAGGTATGGGCACGGGAAGAACATGCTTCATGCACCTTCTCTGCCAGCTCTCTGCAGAACAGTTTCTGTATCTAATTTGATACTTTTCAAATAAAGAACATCACATTACCAGGAGCCATTTTACTCTCACATTCTCACATACATTGGTCTCCAGAGAAAACCCAGGTAAAGGATTTATATAAAAATTGTACTTACAAAGTAACACTCCTGATTAAGTTTATTATTAGTGTCCAGAGTATGTGTACTCTTGATGCCTGAAACACTGAACTCAAGGTTTCTCCTTTAGTACAAGCAATAAAACAAATCTCGGGCTGATCTTCTCCTAGACAAGTGCTAAAATAATGGTATTCCCCAACTTACTTTTAAACCTAAGACTACAAGGGAAGCTTCAACATGATACACAAGGGCGCAACCACATACACATGTACATATACATAAAGATACATTATAAATTACATTTTCTACATACTGTCTCTATACACACACAGAAGCTGCTATAATTTAGTTATTTACTATGTGCTACTAGTGCTGTAAAATGTCATTGTCTAAGAATACATTTGAGGCTTAAGTCAGCATTTTTATGATATCGTCTGCACTGGGAAAACATTAAAGGCTCAATATTTAATAAACATAATAAACATCCCCATGAAACAAATTGTTCATAAACTACCTGTTTAATTTTTCAGGGTTCCTGAACCACATATTTTCTTATTAGTTGTGAGCCTGCTGGGTTGGAGGATAGATAGGGCCTGTCAGGGATAGAATATAATGTAGCGGTTTTATGAATTATTTCTGTGAGGAAAAGCCTATTACAGCTGACAAGAGGGTGATGATATTAGCCCATCATCATTCAGACGGCACCACCCTGCCCCCTTTCATCCGTCAGGCTCTTGTATAGGGGCTGTAAGCCACACCGTCTTTGCACAGCCAACACAAAGACAAATTTTACTCTTTTTGCGAGTCCATGAAACATTTAGTATTTCATTTTGAAGCATGGCAGATGACAGAAACAAATGGCCTAATGAATCTCGCTTATTGTCCCTTGCAAATCTGAAGATGAGCTAAAAGTAAAATCTCTGTTTCTCTTCTTTTTTTTCTTTCTTCCTTCTTTTTTTATTCTTTTTTGGTACATTTATTCCTCCTGGACAGATCTCTGCTGCATTCTAAATAAATACTGTGGTTATAAAATTATTTTTATAAACAAGTTGTTTGATTTGGAAATCAATTCCACCACTCTTGGACAGCCCCTTTCACCATCATCTTCTATAGTCATCTTTGGGACAATATGCATTTTTACCCATTTGTTGCTCTATAAAACATACATACAACAGGAGGCAGGATCAGAAGGAAAAGTAACAGGAAAAATCTTAATGTATTTGGGGAAAATGACAACTACTCATCAAAGGTTAATATGAATTATATACTTTTTTGTTTTATTTAAAGGGATACTAATTGTCTGCCCGAATCCTCCAAAGTGCCAATTTGCAAATAATTTGGCTGAACTTACAAAGCTTTTATGGTTACCTTTCCTAGGTATATTTACTTTAAATATGGCGTGGGATTGTAAGGGATTTGTTGGGTGGGGCTGCTCTGAAATATAATGGAAAAGACTCCGAGAAGTGATTCAGCTCATCAATGGCATCATTCTCTTATTTGTCATTTGAAAGGCTCCTGGGCGGAACTGAACACAGGTAGTGCTGCTCTGATGGCCTGACAAATATCACCTATCAGGAGATTTCCTTCATGCTCTTTGCTGCCCTTTTTAAAGGAGAGTCTTCTCTCCAGTGTTTGCTGGCCCTGTCAGCTGCATCACACTACATTGCCACGTGTTCCCAACAGCCCACAGCTCCCAGCCCGTGCCCCTTTATTATACATGCATGTTTTAAACAAAACACAAAGGCTTTGAGACATATGCATTTAACTTTGTAAAAATGGACAAGGAAACATTATAGAGTTGGGGCTAGAAATAGGAAAAAATGTTAGGGGCTAGTAAGACAAAAATTCCTCCTCTTGTTCTGGCATGCCTTGGCCTCTTTTCCCCCTTTTCTCTGTGACTCTGTAATGGCTTTTTCACAGCCATTAGAGTTGTCAAGTAAATTTTTCTTAGTTCAAGTATGTACAATTGATCCTGATAGATGTTAATAGCTCCCAAACTAAGGCAGAGTCTGCAGTCAACACACAGGAATAACAATTCTGTGGTTAAAATGAAAAAGGGAAGTTTGACAGTTAATGCCATAAGATAGGCCAGATGCACTCCAGGTCAAATTTCCTTCACTTTTTTTTTGGAGTAAAAGTTGACCAATGATGCTCATAAGTCATACAACATGAATTATTTAGGTTTAAGTAATTATATAATGTTTTTATAGAATATAAAATGTGGCAAGCTACTTTTTAAAAATGATATTTAAAAATATCTTTGTTTTCTCTTATCTTACAATTTTTCTCAGACAACACACTACATGAAATTTTGGTTTTAATATTAGTGCTGTGAATTTTTCTAACAGAATTCTTGCTAGTTTTTTATGATTATGATGTTAGGAAATACTGTACCAATGTACTTCTATCACTTTTATTATGCTTTTGCATTACTGGTTCCAAAGCAACATTTGCTTTTTCCAATGAGCAAGCATTTTAGAGCTGATAGTCACTTATTTCATAAATATCTAAAGAGTAAGAAGTTCTTTCAATCCAAATACACCAGAAACTGAAATCAAAGGAAGAATGTCAGTTGCTCAGACAGGAAATGTGTAGGGCTTACAGTTTTTAGCGCTGTGTTCTTCTGTATTACCCAATGCCTTTTGTGGCCTCTCCTCGTCAGTCTCTGAGCCCATCCTAAGTACCAGGCTGAATGAAAAATTTTTTTAATTATAAGAATAAATGATAAATACCTTATACTTCTTCCTGCATATTATTAGGCAAAGGGGAAAAAGTTGGTTGACTAAAGGAAATACATACCAACTTCCTTTCAAATATATAATAAACTAACCCAAAAAGAACTAAAAAAGAGTGAAAGAGACATATTTGCCCCCAAAACTTACCTTGTTTCTTAAAAGACTGAATATGTAAAGCAATGCTTAATAGGGTCATAGTGAAAGAAAGCTCTGAGCAACCAAATCAGTATCTTCTGGTTTCCATGGTGTTGCTATCAAGGCAAATATGTTTGCTTCTAACTTTGGTGTACTTTCTAGTTAAACAGTGAAGGCCAATTTTATAATGTTATTAAAGGGTATCTCTTTAAACTTCCTAGAAACACTTACATGTTAAAAATGGTGCAATATTTTTTAAAAGATTGATGTAATATTGCAGAATTACCAAGCAACTGAAGTTGGATGGAGGAAAATGAGAAGTAAGGCACAATATTTGTGTATACTTATTAACAGAGAAAGGAACATTGGCCAGCTAATATTAGGTGGAACCATATAAAACTGCTGCTTTTGTAGGTCAGAAATGGTTGAATATCAGCAATTTCATATGGTTCAACCTAATTAGATACAGCATTTGTATTAAGCCCAAGTTGCACATTTCTTTTAGAAAAAGAAGCACATAAAATCGTTCAACGATATCTTGGTGCCTGATGAGGGGTAGTTATTACTTCCAAAGTCAACATAAAATTTCATTAAAAGAATTCCATACCAGTACAGTTTAAGGGAACCTTCCAGGAGATAACTTGTTTAGCTGGCAGTATTATTTCAACTCTTCCCATTCCTTAGAGGAGCAGTTCCTACTTCCCTTATGAAAGTAGACATGGTTCTTTTCTTCCAGTGTCACATTCTTGCATCCACAGAAATTGTCAAGAAAAGCTTTAAAATTACAGTATGGAGACACTAAACGATGATGGGGCCTCATTCTTCATTGCATGAGCTTGTGACCAGTAGACATACAGAGCCTCACACTCAGAAACCACCCCACTCTGGTGCTTAATGCTTTGTAGTCACTAACTTCAGATTGTTAATCATTTAATCTTTAATAATAATTTTATCTTTGATTTTGTTTTGTTAGTGAAGTTCGATGGAATAATAAAGGTTGTACCAGGGGCTTGGAGACTCAGCTTATATACAGCCAGCCTCCTGCTACCTCTGTGGATCAGTTCTTAGCCATCTCCCATGTGTCCATCTAATGACTACCTCAACCTTCACCCCTGGCAGGGGCCTGGACACAAATGCAGAAAGGACTGAGTTGGTTATGCACACTCCACAGGCTTTGCATCTCATGGTAGGGCCCCAGGCACCTGTGACCATCTGCACCTGGTGGCTGAGGAAGCACATTAACTAGGTGGAGAGAGATCAAGGACAAAAAAAAGCCTTTTCTTTTCTGGCTTTTAAAACAAGGACAGTCCCACATTTTCATTTTTACTCGATTCTGCAAATGATGTGGCTAGCCCTGTTTAAATTTATTTGTAACATCTGTGTGAGAAAGCGGAAGTGCCAGAGAAAGCTGAAGAAGATAGTGTGGAATCTGGAAGATGTGTGTGTGTGTGTGTGAGAGAGAGAGAGAGAGACAGAGAGAGAGAGAGAGAGAGAGAGAGAGAGAGAGTGTGTGTGTGTGTGTGTGTGTGTGTGTGTGTGTGTGTGTGTGTGTGTGTGTGTGTGTGTGTGTGTGTTTTGAGGAGAAAGGAAGGATAAGCAAGGAATCTATTAGAAGGATAGATTTGGCCGGGCGCGGTGGCTCACGCCTGTAATCCCAGCACTTTGGGAGGCCGAGGCGGGCGGATCACGAGGTCAGGAAATCGAGACCATCCTGGCTAACACAGTGAAACCCCATCTCTACTAAAAATACAAAAAATTAGCCGGGCGTGGTGGCGGGCGCCTGTAGTCCCAGGCTCGGGACTCGGGGGCTGAGGCGGAGATTGGCCTGAACCTGGGAGGCGGAGCTTGCAGTGAGCTGAGATCGCACCACTGCACTCCAGCCTGGGCGACAGAGCCAGACTCCATCTCAAAAAAAAAAAAAAAAAAGAAGGATAGATTTGAAGGAAAGATGTGCAAAGTCCAGAAAATAGAAATTACTTTTTCTACCAATAGTTTATGAATTAAAAAAATACCAATTTCAGAAATAAAAAAGAAGGCTCTAATATCAAATTAAAGCTCAATTTGTTCTCTTTCTTGCCGATATTGAATCCAAATGCAGATTATTTCAGCACAAAACAGCTGAGAATGTGTCAGAGGTACTACAATAAACTTTAGGTTCCAAAAAGATTGAGAAAATCTGAGAAAGGCAGAAAAATCAGGAGGAGAAGCTGGAATCTGGAACAAGAAACTTTTGTACAATTTTAGGTCCTGTAAGTAATGTGGAAGACACTCAAAAAATTGAGTTTTGCCAATGTTAGAAGATTCCATTTAATATGCATGTATTGTTATAACACTTTTTCTTATTATTTTCTGCTAAATAATTTCATTTTCCTATAACCATGTACTGAGAATGATAATTGGGTATTCCAAACATATCGCAAGGCAGCTATTTCCAGGAGTGTGGGTAGAATAGATACACAAGTAAAAGTAACTTGGCATTTTTGTTGAAAGGCTGTTTCTGACACTAGGGTCCTGTGTTTATTTGGTGCTAAGGTAAAATTCAACTCTTTCTTTCGACATCTAAAGCCTGGATGTATGTCTTAATTTTCAATATATACTGTCTTTTAATTTTAGATTTATTGTTATGTACATTTATTTCATCCCTTGAATTGCTAACTTCTTTGAGAACATAATCTCTTGAGCATATTAGTTTGCTTAGAGTAGGCACTCAATCAAGTTGTTAACTGATAAATTAATGAAGATTAAAGTCAACACGGGAGAACTTTTTATCTGCGATCTAATTTTTGATTGCTAAATAGTCACCACTGTGCTGTTTGTGAATGACTTCTTCCATCTACTTGAGATTTCTTCCTTCTCTTTATTACCACTTTAAATCCTTCCAGTTGCCAAGCCACAGATCAAATGCAAAGTCCTACATGAGGCTTTCTCCAGTTCTCCCATGGAAATTTCTCTGTCTCTTTGTAGTCTCTCAGCGGATTGAGTTTCTGTTAGAGGAGTAATCACACTGTGCCACATTCCGTCCCGTTGAAACGAGCACTACAGAAAGCCAGTTACTCAAACCCTAAACCCAGTTAAACATAGGTCGCCCACACCTATACACACACTTTATCTTTCTTTCTTACTTCAATCATAATCTACTCCATTTTCCAACATAGAAACACCAGTTTTAGGCCGGGCGCAGTGGCGGCTCACACTTGTAATCCCAGCATTTTGGGACGCCGAGGTAGGCGGATCATGAGGTCAGGAGATCGAGACCATCCTGGCTAACACAGTGAAACCCCATCTCTACTAAAAATACAAAAAATTAGCCGGGCGTGGTGGCGGGCACCTGTACTCCCAGCTACTCGGGAAGCTGAGGCAGGAGATTGGCATGAACCCGGGAGGCGGAGCTTGCAGTGAGCCGAGATCACGCCACTGCACTCCAGCCTGGGAGACAGTGAGACTCCCGTCTCAAGAAAAAAAAAAAAAAAAGAAACACCAATTTTATTATTTCCAAGAAGTTAGGGCTATAAAAATAGATGAGTAAGATTTACAACATGGTAGTATTATTTAATATATGCTAATTTGTAAACCAGTTAAAATTATTATTCCCAAAGTATATAATTACTGTTTCCATAGGAAATTAAGAATAAACATAAATTCCATACTTAAACTGACACTCGGTGACAAAAATGTCCAGAAAACAAAGAAAATTCTATTGTATTGGAACAATAGGCAGAATTACAGCAATAGCTTGTTAGAACTAAGGCAAGCAATATCAGCTTTCTCAGGATAAATGGAGTCAGCGTTTGGATATTCCAGAAAATCCCAAATTTTGAAATAATGAATACTTTGTCTACATCTTCACCTTTAAATACGTTGTTCCCTTTATCTTCAATGCCTGACACAGCTGTTCATACTTTGTGACCCAGTTCATTAGTTCCTTTTATCTATTACTTTGCGTTTTACACCATAGTCATTAACAGGCTGATCTTCTTTACTGAACTGGGAGATCCTCCAGAGCAGCGGTGCTGTTTTTTATTCCTTCTTTTCTAACCATCGGTACAGTACCTCACAAAGGGTCAATACATGATGGTTGGGCAGATAGATTTTTAAAATATTTTAAAATAAAGATTAGGACATTTGTTAACCAATTTTTATGCTTTGAACTATATTGGACTGAGACGGATTAATATAAGTTAGGAATTGGAGAAAAATCAAACCAAGCAGGACATATTATAATTAGTTAGAAATTTATAAATTAAAAAGGAACTGAAGGTGTATTTTGTGGAACATATCAGATACCCAAAAGGCATAACAAATATTATAATGGATACTGATGTATCAAACTTAAGATACCAAACATTATTTATATGGTTGAATGTCCCTGTGTAACCACATGTATCCCATTCTTTCTTCTCCCTCTACCTCCCGAGTAATCAGTCTGTTAAATTGGGTTAACATCTCCACACATATTTTACACTTCACTATATGTTTGCATCTCTAGTGATAGCATATTTTGGAAAAATCAAAGATTAAACGAAATTATCCTTTTTCTGTTACTTCTTTCAACTAAGCAATATGTTTTTGAGGATTATTCATGATGATAAATATTCCTCTTTATTCATTTAAATCACTACATGTTGATCCATTTTTAACATACTGTTCTGTTTTTGATAGACATTTGGCTGTTTCTTATTAGTCTGTGTTATTTTCAACATTCTTGCATTCATCTTCCTGTACAAGAGTTTCTCGTGTATATATTTAAGATTCTTAATTTCGTTATTATTGAACTTATTATTATTTTCTTTAGAATTTTTTCTATCACTCTTAAGAGATAAAATTCTTTATCCTGAGGTAAATATATCTTATTTTTTAAATTTTCAAAATTTTAATTTTTTAAAAAATTTCAAAATTTTTAAGTTCTTGATTTCTCTAAGGTTGATTTTTGTGTATACTATGAGATAAATAATTTTTTCAGATAAAAATATTTTTTATTTTTAGTGACAGCAATATTTACTGAATATATTTTCCTTTCTTCATTGATCTCAATGAAAGCTATATCCATAAATGCATGTGTTTTCATTTATAAAAAGGTTCCTTGACTGTCTATTTTGTCCATTGATCCATTTTCCATCCCTACACTAATACCGCTACACTGTGTTAATAATTTTCCTTTATAAGTCTTGATATTTAATAGGACAAATCTTCCTGCCAATGCTTCTTTAGAGATGTCTTTGCAATTTTTAGCCTTTTATTCTTCCACATAAATTATTCAATGAGTTCATTATTTAGAAAGGTGAATAAATATATTAGAACTTGAAATGATGTTGCTTTTAAGTGTTGGATCAGTTTTGGAAGAACATATATTTTCATGAATATTGAGCCTTCCATCAATGAACATGGCATATCTCCTCACTTTCTGTTGATCAATTACCTGTTATAGTTTTGTTCCTAACAGCTTTACCACATCCTTTTTAAAATTTATTTTTAGATAACTTATATTTTTAGTTAGTAATTTAAGTGACTTTTTAGGGTACATTTTTGTAATTGGTTGTTACTCGCATGCAAAACTGTAAGTGGCTTTTGTGTATTGGGCTTATATCTAACAACCTTTGAATAATTTTTCAAATAGCAAGTATTCAGGTTCTGGCAATAGGGCTGACTTAGAGCACCAAGGAACCCTTTACTGCAAAATAATTGAGGTTTGAAAAGCTACACTATTTGAGAAATCTCTGACTCAAAAAAGGTAAATCCTTAGTTTCTAAGGATCCCTCCATTCCAAAAACCATAAATAATAAAAGCAGAAAAGCAAACCAACAAAACTATCAAAGCTTACACAACGATACAGAGCACCGGAATTCTCATATACTGATTTAAATTTTTAGATTACCTTGGAAAATTATTTGACATTTTCTCTCAAAGGTAATCCATTAAATACCTTACAACAGATAAATTCTATTTCTAGGTATCTGCCTGTGATGAAGTTTTATGCACATGTTCCAGAAGATATACATGAATGTCAATAGCCTTATTAATAAGAGTAAAAAGCTGGAAAATGTAGAAATTTTTCATTAAGATAGTATAGATACATTATGGCTATCATACAGCAGTAAAGGAAAGAAACAGGTACATACAACAACAAAGATACATGTTCAGTTAAAAAAGCAAGTCTAAGAAGATAAAGATAACTTAGAATACCACTTTTATAGAACCCTCCCCCCAAAAAAAGCAAACAATATATTTTTAAGAGCTAGTATTTCTGAAACAACTCCATATTTAAAAAAAAACGGAATAATAAACACGAAATTTAGGATAGTGGTATCTTTGAGGAAAGAGTCACAGTTATAAGACAGGCAAGGAACATGTAGGTAGATGAAAATTACTGGTAATGTCCTATTTCTTGGGCTGAGTATTGGGCTTATGAGTCGTTGTGTCCTTATGCTTTATTAATAATATTTGCATAGCATATAAATCTTTTGTGTATGCAAAAACATTGATATAATAAAAATAAAATGAATAAAGATATAAAACACTCATCTATTCATTTAGCAAATACTTATTAAATACCTACTAGTGTTAGAAAGCACCCTATGTACCAGATATTAAACCATACCAATAATACCACTGGTATTATATGTGACAGAAGAAAACTCTTGTATTTATAGACCATGCATTCTACTAGATTCAGCTAAACTAACTTAATGCAATAGAACTTATGAAATTAACCTACTTACAAAGTTGCCTGTAGGAGAAATAAAGTCAATGTTTTTCACTTAAAAATGACCAATAATCTGGACAAAAGGAGGTGACAAAAAAATAATAGATCAAATCTCTTCAACATAGTCATCTTGTTTCACCCTTTCCATACAAAGTAGAGCCTCACGGATGGCCAAAGTGTTTGGTTTGAAAGGCAAACTGAACAAATGATTGTTTTAGCTGCTTAAATAATTTATTTTCTATTTAATGCTTCACAAATGTGAAAAAGAATTGATGTTTTTCACCTCTGAATATTCAATACTCTTTAGGTGCAGATATGGACTGAGCATATCATAATTGTAGATAATAAACTTTTGCCTATTCCTTTAGAAACAACGTGAACCCTCAACCAAATAAACACTTGTCCATATTAACCATATACTATCCCAAAGTGGAGAATCTGGAGGTTATCACTTTCAGGGTGTTAATGTTAAGCACTCAGTCAGCTAAGAACTGCAGAGAAGTTACTAATCAGAAAAATATCTAATATGGCTACAAAATGTGTTACTTTTAGTTTGCAATAATAATGAATGTTTCTAGATAGCAAGGCTGTCCTCCTATATAAATAGGAGTGAGCAGAGGGTTAAAGAAACACAGTCAAGTACAAAAACTTCAAGTGGTCCTTAAGTCTGACTATAAAAACAAAAAGGTAGTATTTGCTGCCACCTGAGTAAAGTTTTGTAATTTAATTTTAGATTGAGTTACAGCATTTATTGAGCTAAACTAAAAAGTTTCCAGCACTAATCCAAGATAGAGTATTTGGCACTAAATTTTCTAAGGTGTATTTACAAAACAAAAGATTTCTAGTAAACTCAGAAGATACCTCAAAAATGGCAAAACAAATGTTAAAAAAATCAGCGAATGTCATCTTAATGTAATATCGCTAGTCTAATAACAGCCATTAGTTTTCTTTTTTTAACCTGAATTAATAAATAGGTTTATATCATCTTGGCATGAATCTAAACAGATTTCAGAAAATCACTGATCTAAAATAAACTGGAACCAGGGAATCCTGAACAAAAGACAATACAATTTTTTTTATTCATAAAGCTTAGTAGAGAATTGCATGCACTGAAACAGTACAAAACATGCAAAAATTAAAGAAGGCTATTTTTTCTGTCCAAAACTTTCAGACTGTAAAAATTGAGGCGTAGACCAAAGCAAAGTCAATTATCTGTCATGGAAATTAGCTCAGAATCAGACAGTTATGAAAAATAAAGAAACAAAAGTAGAGTCCATAGCCAGAATAAATTTTTTAAAAACTGTATGTTTATCATAGTACCTGGCACCTAGCAATCACTCAGTAAATGCGTTAAGCGTAGAGGTAGCAGTGTTCTTGTTCCTGATTGATTTAGAATTGATGATCTTTAAGGTTACTGTCATCACTTCTGGATGCCTCTCAAATCACCAAACAATATGTAGATTATAATATATTTAACCAGTAGGGTCTGATTTGTTATAATGAGTTCAGAACTGATTAATTTAAATAAAAGAGAGAAATAATACAAGTAAAACCTACGTTTGCACATCATTGTCAAATGAATATTTAAATGAGAAAAAGAGACATTTTGGAAATACCCTGAGAAAACTCCCTTTCTGAGGAAAAAAAATTAGTGGGTAAAAGCATGGTAAAGTTTTCTAAAAGTAATCCACGTTTTATAATAAACTCTCTTCAGATACCTAAGAAATCCCCTTACTTCCATATGTTAATATATTCTTTGAATATAAAATCCAAATTAAAAACTAATTCTTAATAGAAAGCTTTTGTTAAAAGCAACATTTTGAAATGCTGTCAGTAACTATCATAAATATTTGAGAAGTTAATATTTTAATCTTCAACTATAGCACAGAAAACACTTTTAGTGACAGACAGTGCTTCATTAATGGAGTTCTGTGTGTCTAATTGCTTTAGGCACAGTGAGCTGCATTATTTTGACACATGACATGCAATTAGTACATGGTCACACGGCTAACGGGAGATTTTACACCTTTTTTCCTTCTACATTCAGAGTGAATAATTAGCATATTTTTTCTGCTTAGAATAATAATCAGAGCCTTAGATCCAGAAATTGCCTAATGAGGTAAAATTCCAGTTGTTGACATTAATACATGTGACACATTTTTTCAGTTGTTAAAGTAAACCTTGTGATACCATTTCATTTACCCTTTCCCAAGTGACCTTATGAGTCAGGAGTTATGTTGTTCTTAGCATCAAATTGTTGAGAAGAAAGACCCCAATAGATGTTTTATACCATTATTTCCCTGCTCCTCACACAGTAGGTGCCAAATAAATACTGCTGACAAAATCTTAAAGGGTAACTTTTGGTATCTTCCATTGTCATTAAAATATTATCAAGATTCAAAGTAGAAATAAACTATGAAGACACTATATGCTATTTTGGAGAGTTCTTAGAATTTAAGAAGTGGATTATTTTATAATACCAAATTAGATCCAAACAGAAGTTTTTATCAAAATGTTAATTTTATTTAAAAATATTTAAGATTAATGAAAAACTCACCCAATATTTCCCTAGAGCAGAGGCAGATTTTTTTTTTTTTTTTTTTTGAGACGGAGTCTCGCTCTGTTGCCCAGGCTGGAGTGGAGCAGAGGCAGATTTTACGCAAAGTTAGTATAGCGTTAAGTGTCAAGGTCCATCAACGAAATAGACCCTCCAAGGTGAATATTGTATTTCTAATAATTTTATCTTCATAATTTTGTATTATTTTCCTTAAAAAGTCCTCACCCAAGTTGCCTATGATTTAGGCCCCACAAAATTTAGATCTGTCCCTGGTAAACATCATCATGCTGCCAGAATATAAGCTGTTAGATCCCTCGAATGTGACGTATATGCACCTGGTGAAATATTTTTTCACCTGTTATTTTCACTGTAAAATGATAGAAATTGGTTAAAATAGATACATAGAACATTAGAAAAACTATGTAATATCTAAAAATTAAAGAATTATTATTCCTACCTCCTCTGTGAACTGTGCCATACAAAACAGGTATTCATTAATTTAATGGCTTTCCAGGCTATTTTCTCCCCTCTCACACTATTGGCTTACATTACTTGAGACAAATCATTTTCTTTAATTTAAAGATTGAAATAGGGTAATTGCCTGGCTTCTTTCACATTTTAACAATTTTTATTTCTAACGTAAATCTGTAAAACAACTATCTGAAAGTTTGTATTAGTTGTTTTGACTTTATAGGGGTCAACAACTGCCGCATTTTAAAATTTGATTAATTAACATTTCAGAATTTAAAGATAGGACAATTTCATCTTGTATAATTTAAACTAATTTTTAAATATAATTTTCATTTTTTACTTCTGTTATTCACTTGGCTATTACTCAAATAAACCATCTTCATATGGAGCCATGGGACTGAGCACATAATTTTCATTTTTTGAACATCTTTCAAGAAAGAAAAATAATACTTTCAGATATTATTGAATTCTTTATTACTTTTGCACCAACGTACTCAAATTATATTAATTTACTAATCTCCCCTTTAATAAAGAAGACTTTTCTAAATGTTTACTGAAGAAAAGGAGGCTGTAAAGTAACATTTTGGACTATCTCCACTCTGAATATTACGTCCCTACATCCATCCGTTTAAAAACATCCCCTCAACATAGTGAATCTCCTAGGCTAAAATAAACAGAGCTTTTAGTCACGGTACATATATCACCCACTCTACTGGGACCCCTTCATTTATCACTCTTTTTTGTCTCCTTAACGATACAATTTTATTTATCCAACAAATTTTATTGAGTGACCATATATCAGAATCAGTTCTTCTTCTGAATGGAATTCTGCTGAATAATTTCCAGATACTACCAAGAGCCTTTTAAAAACTTTTTCTTATTATTTATTTTTTTCAAATATGTTTATTGCATAATACATATAAAATTTACTATCTTAACCACTTTTAAGTGTACAATTCAGTGGTATTAAGCATACTCATATTCATGTACGACCATCACCACCATTCATCATCAGAACTATTTTCATCTTCCAAAACTGAAACTCTATGCCTGTTAAACCATAACTCCTTATCTCTCCTCTCCCCCCAGCTCCTGAAAACCACCATTCCACACTTTGTCTTTATAATTTTGACTACTCTAGGTATCTCATATAAGTGGAATTATATATCATTTGTCTTTTTCATTACTGGCTGTTCCACTTAACATATGTCCTCAAAGATCATCCATATTGTAGCATATGTGACAATTTCCTTTCTTTTTATAAGGGCTGAATAATATTTCATTGTGTATATATATTCGATTGTATATTCCATCGTGTGTGTGTAGTGTGTGTGTATATATATATGTGTGTGTGCGTGTGTATATATACATATATATTATATATATATATATTCCTTTTGCTTAACTATTCATCTGTGGATGGATACATGGGTTGCTTCACATTTTAGCTATTTTGAATGATGCTGCTATGCATATGGGTATACAACTATTTTTTCAAGACCCTTTCAATTGTTTTATGTATATACAAATTTAACATGGCCGAAAACAGAAGTGAAATTGTTAGATCCTATGGTAAATCTATTTTTAATTTTTTGAGGAACTGTCATACACTGTTCCCTGGAACAGCTGTACCATTTTACATTCTCATCAACAGTGCACAAGGGTTCCAATGTTTTCATTTCTTACCAAGACTTGTTATTTTCTCGGTTTTGTTTTTTTTGTTTTATTTTTATATAGCCATCCTAATGGGTTTGAGCTGGTATCACATTGTGGTTTTGACTTGCATTTCCTTAGTTGTAACTGACATTGAGTATCTTTTCATATGTTTATGGCCATTTGTATATCATTTGTATAACATTTGAAAAATGTTTATTTAAATCCTTTGTCCACTTTTGAATTGGGTTGTTTGTTTGTGTTGTTGTTGTTGTCGTTACCAATAGCCTTTTAAAATTAAATTTTCTCTTTAGGAGCCTATTGCTTCCTAATTGATCCTTAAAACAGTGCACCATTTCACATTGTCTTTCATGTAGAGATTCATAGCTTTGAAAATGCATTCCCAGAAGTTACTTCATTTGAGCATTATAACCTAGTAAGAGAAGCAAACTCATTTTATTACATTCACCTGAAAGAATCTCAAAAACATCTTGGAAAGTGCCTAGGCAGACCCCTAGACTCCTAGATGAGTTCATCTACAAAATCATGCCATTCATTCACAATTGTTCTGAATTTTCTCTTTCAATGTTTTGCTTTTTGGAAAGAAATCAGGGAACTGATTTAAACATTTCATTCTCTTTCCTCTTTTATCTCACACATGCCAAGCCAAAAGGACTTCAGAGGAACTCATTTTATATTTCACCTTCTGTCAGACATAATATCCATCAGCTTCTAATATACCTAGTTATGGCAATTTTCTTCTGAGCAACTGATTGTTTCCTCTCAGTGTCTTTAGCTGACTTTGGCTCCTCTGCTCCATCTCTAAATATTGGAGCATTTCTAGAGTTTTATCCTGAGTTCCCTTTGTCTTCTCACCTGCTCACTTTTTCTAAGTACACTCACCCTCTTTGATGGTTTTAAATGGCTACATGCCAATGATTCCATCATCCACATCTTTAGCCTCAAACATGCACCAGAACTCCATGGTCATTTAAACAACTGTATTCACAACATTTTCACATGGCTAATAGGCACCCTAAACATGGTCAAATTTAACATGGCTCACAACAAAGCTCTTTGGAATGCAGCCCTCCAGAAAATTAGATCCTTTCTCCAGAATCCCCATCTCAGTAGATGGCAGCCCCATCTACCCAATTGCTTAAGCCAACAATCTGAAAGACTACCTTTGAATTTACTCTTCAATGTATCTCGATTTCCTTGCGCACCTCATATCTATCGAAAAATATACCTTGTATAGTCTATTCTCTATTTCTTTACTACTACCACCATGTCTCACCTGACCTACTACCATCACCTCCTAACTGGTCTTGGCCCTTACAAATCATTTCCCAAACAGCAGATATTTGCCATTTTCAAACTTAAATCATGTTACTCTATGCTTAAGATCTTCAAGTGATTTCCTACTGCAATTAAAAAATAATAAAATCCAAACTCTTTACATTGAATTGCAAAGTCCTACATAAAAAGATGTTTCCTTCATCTTTCCTTTCTGTCTTGTCCCAATCTTAATGGCATTCTCTCAATTTCTTGAGCACATCGGTATATTTCTTATTTTTGGACATTTCATCATCCACTACCTTGATTGCTCTTCACCCTGATCTTTTATGACTGGCTCTTTCTTGCCATCTAGATGTTATCTTAAATATTATATCAAAAAGATCTCCTCTTACTAACCACTCAATCTCAAATAGCCAATTAATTTCTATAATATAATCTTATATTATCCCTCTGAATAGGATTTATCCCTAGCTGATCTATTGTATGTTTATTTGTTTAATTTATCTCTAACCCTGAGAAGAATACAAGCTCCATGAAGACGTTATCACTTGTGCTCACCATTGTATCATAAGCATACAGCAAATAATAAGTACTCACAAATAGTTGAATAAACAGATTTAAATTCTCCAAAAAAGCTTCTGGAATCCCTAGATCTTGTTGATTTACCTGGGTCTTCTGATAGCCTATTTTATGACCTTTCTCAAGATGAAATGCAAGGTGCCTAAAAAGACAGTCTTCCAAAGTCACATTACCAGTGTTAAACACTTGTTAAAAAAAATAACTAGAATCCAAGTCGTATAATTAGGCCACAAACAGCTGAACTCACTTCTAAATATCCTAAAGTCAGAAATAACATTGATTCCTCTATTAAAGAAGAATTGATTACTTTAAAAGAAATAAATTTTAGGTAATTGGTAAATAGACTGCTGGCAACAAGAGGAACCAGCTTAGGAAACTATAGAACTATTTTGGCCCAGTGCCTTACTTGTGTAAATTTGATTTGTTTTTTTTTACCTTACCTAGTTTCTACTTCAGGTGACAAAATAGTTTAAGAAAAAGATAATCACATTTAATATATAAAATAAAATTATTAACACATTCAACATAATGATATAATTTTTGTAAACTCAAATCTCTTAGAAATATGAAGCCCTGTAAAGTACTATTTAATTTTAATGTGAGAAATGTACAACAAATGATATTAAATGAGACTCTTTCTCTCATTTCAGAGTTTCAGAAGAGACCCAGAGGTCAAGACAATCGGTGTTAAATATTCTACATATTATGGGGAAGCATGACCATCATTGAAAAACTAGGAAAGAGGTGAACCAAATGGTTTTTCAGCATCAATCTATCACCAGCCTCTCAGCTTAACAAAAATGAGAAAAACTTATCAAAGTCTAGAATTGGAGGGAAAAGTAATCAGTCTAACCTCTCCTAAAAATACAACTAGAAAAGCAAGAAAAAGTATGAAAAAGTAAAATCTGTTTGCAAGTATCATAGAGTAACAAAATGCTGAAGACTCACCAGCCTAGGTTCTAGGGAAGACAAAAGCTTAGAGAAGTGAGTTACTCAGGACAACACTACCAATTTGGGATCATTCTTGGGATCTGTACTAAATCCAGAGCGTGACTCTAAATGGCTAAAATACTGAGCCCTAGTTTTTATGGCTTCCATGGGCTAGAATAAAAAAAAAATGGATGTTCAACTGCCAGCAGGAAGGTAGTGCTGGTGATTCAGAAGTAAATAGGGTAAGCTGCAAGTAGAAAGATTATTACAGGTACTGCAGCTCAGCTTTGAGTTATCTCCATTGCTAAACTTGGACTATGGTGAGTCCATACTGATAGGGCCACCAGTTGCCTGACATAAACAAACAAGACTCCTCTATGTAGGAAAGTATAGGTTAGTGCAAAAGTAATTGTGGTTTTTGCCATTTAAATTAATGGCTTTACATTATTTCTACAAACAACTCTGCAAACAGAAGGTCTAGCACATTAAATAAATAAACAAACAGATACAAAGAGCCAACTCAACACAAATAAAGCCAGAAAAAAACAACAGACAATAAAACCTACCCAAATGGAATACGGAGTTGGAGTTATCCTACATACAATTTATAACAGCTATATTTACGATGTTCAAGGATATAAAAGAAAAAAATTTAAAAAATCATCAGAAACCTCAAAATATATAGAAGAATAAAACAGAAATTCTGGAACTTAAATATATAAAAATACATATATAATAACCCAAATAAGAACTCAACAGATAGGTTAACACTGGACAGTTATTGCTGTAAAAAACTATTAGGAAACTGGAGCATATGTCAGAAGAAAATATACAAGGTGAAACAAGAAAAGACAAAAGAAGGAAAAATAAGAAAATAGTGTATGTGACATTGATTATACCATAGAAAATACTAAGATACTGGAATCCAAAAAGGTGTGGGAGAGAATGAGGAAGAAGTAATACTTGAAAAGCTAATAGCTGTGAACTTTCTAATACTGCTGAAAGACTTTAAGCCACAGATGCAAAAAGTGTTATAGGATTAAAAAGAAACTGGGTGCCTGCTACAGATTGAACATTCCTAATCTGAAAATCAGAAATCCTAAATGCTTCAAAATCCAAAACTTTCTGAGTGCCAACATTATGCCACATTTATAAAATTTCACACCTGGCCTTACATGATGGGTTGCAGTCTAAACTCAGGCACACAACACACAGCTTTTTCAGTGTCTCCAAGGGAAAAAAGACCTTCCCAGGTCTCTTCAGCTGCAATGTATCTTTTCCTTACATGCTCAGATTTCCCTACAGAAGCACACCCACAAAGTGTCATAAAATGACACTAATAAAGACCAGATGGACCAATGGCAGTTTCCCCACGATGACTTACATGAACAAGACCTACACGCATTACTCACTGTGGTTTTTTTGTTTGTTTGCTTAGTCTCTGTTCTATGGTATAGACATCGTTAAAAATGTTCAAAAGGCTGGCACTGTTGGTAACAGTGATAAGAAAGAGAGGAAACATTTATTATTACCTATAGCACAGAAAGTCAAGCTTCTGGAGAAACTAGACAGCAGTGTGAAAGAAGAGTATGGTGTTCAAATAACCATCATATATGAACTGAAGAAACAAAAGGATAGACTGATGAAGTTTTATGCTGAAGGTGATAAACAGAAGTCAATGGAAAATATAAAAACACTGCATAGGCCAGGCGTGGTGGCTCGTGCCTGTAATCCCAGCATTTTGAGAGGCCAAGGTGAGTGGATCACTTGAGGTCAGGAGTTCAAGACCAGCCTGACCAACATGGTGAAACCCCATCTCTACAAAAAATACAAAAGTTAGCTGGGCAATAGGGGCACACACCTGTAATCCCAGCTACTTGGGAGGCTAAGACAGGAGAATTGCTTGAGCTTGGGATGTGGAGGTTGCAGTGAGCCGAGATCACACCACTATACTCCAGTCTGGGCTACAGAGTGAGATCCTGTCAAAAAAAAAAAAAAAAAAAAAAAAAGAAGGAAGGAAAGAAAGAAAAGAAAGACAGAGAGAAAGAGAGAGAGAGAAAGAGAGAAAGAGAGAGAGAGAAAGAGAGAAAGAAAGAAAGAAAAAGAAAGGAAGAAAGAAAAAGAAAGAAAGAAAGAAAAGAAAGAAAGAAAGAAAGAAAAGAAAGTGCATAAAGCTAAAACTGAAAATCTCAATCATATATTGAAAGAGTGGATCCATCAGAGTCTCAGTAAACACATGCCACTTCATGGTATGCTGATAATGAAACAAGCAAATAGCTACCAGGATGAACTGAAAAATTGAAGGGAACTGTGAATACTCAACAGGCTGATTGCAGAAATTTAAGAAAATACATGGCATTAAATTTTTAAAGATTTGTGGTAATAAAGTATCTGCTAGTCATGAAACAGTAGAGAAATTCATTGACGACTTTGCCAGCATTATCCCTGGTGAAAATCTGACAGTAGAACAAGTATATAATGCTGATGAAAGATCACTGTTTTGGTATTATTGCCCCAGAAAGACAATGATAACAGCTGATGTCCTATAGGAATTCAGGATGCCAAGGACAAAATAACTGTGCTGGGATGTGCTATTGCAGCAGGCACACGTTAAATGTAACTTTCTGTGACAGGAAAAAGCTTTGTGTCCTTGCCGTTTTCAAGGAATGACTTCCTTACCACCCGCGGTTGTTATGCTAACTAAAACCATGGATCATCGGGGACATATTTTCTCTTCTTTTTGTAATTAATTTTTTTCCGTGCATCATCCCTTTATTTTTTTTCAATTTTTATTTTGGATTTAGGGGGCACATGTGCAGTTCTGTTACATGGGTATATTGTGCGACGCTGAGGTTTGGGTCATGGATCATCCCGTAACCCAGTTAGTGAGCATTGTAACCTATAGTTTCTCAACCCACGGCCCGCTCCCTCCCTCCCAACTCTTGTAGTCCCATACCCAGTATCTATTGTTCTCATCTTTTTATCTATGTGTACTCAATTTTTAGCTCCCACCTATAAGTGAGAACCTGAGGTATTTGTTTTTCTGTTCTTCAGTTAATTTACTTAGGATAATGGCCTCCAGCTCCATCCATGTTGCTGCAAAGGACATGATTTCATTCTTTTTTATGGCTACAAAGTATTCCATGGTGGTATATGTGCCACATTTTCATTATTCAATCCACCATTGAGGGATACATAGGTTGATTCCATGTCTTTTCTATTGTGGATAGCACTGCAATGAAAATATGCCTATATGTGTCTTTTTGGTAGAATAATTTATATTCCTTTGGGTATATACACAGTAATGGTATTGCAGGATCAAATGGTAGTTCTGTTTTATGTTCTTTGAGAAATCTCTAAACTGCTTTCACAGTGGCTGAACAAATTTGCATTCCCACAAACAGTGTGGAAGCATTCCCTTTTCTCTGCAGTCTTGTCAGCATCTGTGATTTTTTTGACTTTTTAATAATAGCCATTCTGACTGGTGTGAGATAGTATCTCATTGTGGTTTTGATTTGCATTGCTCTGATGCATTTCTTCTGATGATTAGTAATGATGAGCATTTTTTATATGTTTGTTGGCAACTTATGTCTTCTTTTGAGAAGTGTCTATCCATGCCTTTGGCCATTTTTTAATGTTTTTGTTTGTTTTGTTTTCTTGCTTTTAAGTTCCTTGTAGATTCTGGATTTATATCCAGATCTGATCTTCGTCAGATACAGTTTGCAAGTATTTTCTCCCATTCTGTAGGCTGCCTGTTGACTCTGTTAATATTTTTTTCTTCTTGTTTCCAGTGGGGTTGGAGCTGTTAATTTTTTTTTAATTATTATACTTTAAGTTCTAGGTACATGTGAACAACGTGTAGGTTTGATACATAGGTATATATGTGCCATGTTGGTTTGCTGCACCCATCAACTCATCATTTACATTAGGTATTTCTCCTAATGCTATCCCCCAGTCCCCCACCTCCATCTCCTGAGAGGCCCCAGTGTGTGATGTTCCCCACCCTGTGCCCAAGTGTTCTCATTGTTCAATTCCCGCCTATGAGTGAGAACATGTGGTGTTTGGTTTTCGGTCCTTGTGATAGTTTGCTGAGAATGTGGCACATATACACCATGGAATACTATACAGCCATAAAAAAGGATGAGTTCATGTCCTTTGCAGGGACATGGATGAAGATGGAGCTGTTAATTTTTAATTTTAATTTTTTGCTATGCAGAAACTCTTTAGATTTACTAGGCTCCACTTGTCAATTTTTTATTGCAATTGCTTTTGAGGACTTAGCCATAAATTCTTTGCCAAAGCTGATGTTGAGAAGGGTATTTCCTAAGTTTTCTTCTAGAATTTTTAAAGTTTGAGGTCTCTACATTTGAATCTCTAGACCATCTTGAGTTCATTTTTGTACCTGGTGAAAGTTAGGGGTCCAGTTTCATTCTTCTGCCTATGGCTAGCCAGTTGTCACAGCACCATTTATTGAAGAGGGAGTCAGGGCATCTTTTCTAATTAGTTTCACAAACATTTTATACCAATGACTCATGGTCACTGCAGGGAAACCGGACTAGATAATGAATGCAAGATTTTGTTATTCCTTGACAACTATTCTGCTCATTCTCCAACTAAAATGGTCATAAAAATAATGTTTATGCGATGTACTTTCCCCAAATGTGACTTCATTAATTCACTCAGATACCAGTATATCCTTGGATCAGTGAAGAGTAAATATAAAAACACTCTCTTAAACAGCATGCTAATAGCAGCGCAGAGGCGTGGGTGTGGAAGGTTTTCAAAAGGAAGTTAGCATGAATGATACCATCTACGCTGTTGTCAATGCTTGGAATACAGTGATGAATGACCCAGTTTTATGCAGGCCAGGCACAAATCCTGCCTTGTGACTATGTTCAGTGATGATGTTAAATAAAGTGGTGACTTTGAAGGATTCCATATGTCAAATGCAAAAAATATCTGACCTTCCTACATATGCAAAATATATACTTTCAGAGTCTCTCAGTAAGCTGGAAGAAGTGGATATCAAAGAGTTTTTAACATTGATAATGAGACTTCAGATTTTCATTCATTAATCAATAAGGAAATAGCCAAAGTGATTCTGAATTAAGGTGATTGTGATAATAGTGAAGATGAAGATGATGTTTTTAACACCACAGCCAAGTGCTCATAAATGACATGGTTAAAATGTGTGATGGGCTTGTAGAAGGACTAGAGCAGTATTCACTCATAACAGAAAAAGAAATAATGTCAGCTTATAAAAACAAAGAGAGGGCCAGGCGCAGTGGCTCATGCCTGTAATCCCAGCACTTTGGGATGCCAAGGTGGGCGGATCACCTGAAGTCGGGAGTTCAAGACCAGCCTGACCAACATAGAGAAACCCCGTCTCTACTAAAAATACAAAATTAGCTGGGCATGGTGGTGCATGCCTGTAATCCCAGCTACTTAGGAGGCTGAGGCAGGAGAATCGCTTGAACCCGGGAGGCAGAGGTTATGGTGAACCGAGAGCACGCCACTGTACTCCAGCCTGGGCAACAAGAGTGAACCTCCATCTCAAAAAAAATGAAAAATAAAATAAAAGAGAGACTTCTGAGACAAAAAACATTGTTAAGGCATATGACTCTGGAGAAAACATTTTTAACTTTGTTTTGTTTTGTTTTTTTGAGATGGAGTCTCGCTCTGTAGCCCAGGCTGGAGTGCAGTGGCATGATCTCAACTCACTGCAACCTATGCCTCCCGGGTCCCGGTTAAGCAATTCTTCTGCCTCAGCCTCCCGAGTAGCTGGGATTACAGGCATGTGGACCATAACCAGCTATTTTTTGTATTTTTAGTAGAGACAGGGTTTCACCATGTTGGCTGGGTTGGTCTTGAACTCCTGACCTCGTGATCAGCCTGCCTTGGCCTCCCAAAGTGCTGGGATTACAGGCATGAGCCACTGTGCCTGGCCGAGAAAACATTTTTAAAAGCCATCCAGCATAATGCCTCTCTATCCCTAGAGGGCCCACTTCCTGGTCCCTCAACTGCTTCTGATGTTTCTTCCCACCAAAAAAAAAAAAAAAAAAAAAAAAAGTGTTCTGTAACCTTTTAATAGCTGATCCAGGTATTCTGATGATGACACTGTGCTGCTTAGTTAACCTGAACACATTATTTTTTTCTGTACTAATGGTATGTCATATTTTTTACTGTTAAGTATTTATGCATGAGTAAGAGTAAGAAAATGATTACTTATTAGTAGCGCATAAATTCAGTTAGGAATAATGATGATGACAAACAACCACAGATTCTCCACATGGATGGCTGAGACAATGACACCGTTGCTTTCTGATGGTTCAGTGTACACAAACTTTGTTTCATGCACAAAATTATTATTATTTTTTATTTTATTATGATTATACTTTAAGTTTTAGGGTACATGTGCACAATGTGTAGGTTAGTTACATATGTATACATGTGCCATGCTGGTGTGCTGCACCCATTAACTCATCATTTAGCATTAAAATTATTTAAAATATTGTTTAAAATTACCTTCAGACTATGTGCATAGAGTGTATATGAAACAAATAAATTTTGTGTTTAGACTTGGGTTTCATCTTCAAGAGATCTCATTACATATATGCAAATATCAAAAAAAATCCAAATCTGAAACATTTCTGGTTTCAAACATTTCAGATAAAGAATACTCAACATGCAGTAAAGTTATTTTTGAAAACTATTGAAAATGAAAAGCATTTTTAAAAAAAGTACTCTCTGCTATTCTTTAGGTAAATGGGTAATTATCCACGATGGAAGCTGAGAGATCCAAGGAAAAATATTAGAAGTTTAAAGGTTTGGGTAAATATAAATTAATACTGATGACTTAATACAATAGTAATTACTTATTTTTGTACTCATTCATTTATATTTAAGACAAAGGCATGCAAGTCAGTAATAGGAAAATATGGTTAAGATATTTCAAAGTCTTTACACTGACCTTTAAAAAGGTTAAAAGTGTCCATTTTTCATAAACAATAATTCATGTTGTCATATTCAGAGAAACCATTAAAATATTAAACTTGTATACATTTCAAGCTAATATGAGGGAAAACGGGACTAAAAAGAAACTCAAACCAGAAAGAACTCCAGTGAATGTGGAGCAAATAGAAAACATTTAGTATGATAATAGATTTAAACTCAAATATTTCAGTATGTATGCTGAAATATAGTCACGTGCTACATAACAGCGTTTCAGTCAATGATGAACTGCATATACAACAGTGATCCCATAAGATTGTAATACCATATTTTCACTGTACCTTTTCTATGTTTAGATATATTTAGGTACACAAATACTAATACTTTCCACTATGTTACAACTATTTACAGTAGTCAGCACAGTAACATGCTGAACAGGTTTGTAGGCTAAGAGCAGCAAGATATACCAAATAGCCTAGGTGTGTAGTAGGCTATATTATCTAGGTTTGCTCTTCAAACAAGAGCAAAATTGCCTAACTGCATTTCTTGGGAAGCATCTCTGTCATTGAGTGATACATGACAGTATACTAAAGGCTCCAGTTAAGAGGCAAAGATTGTCAGACTGAATTAAAAATAAATACCCATAGGGTAAATAAGAGATTATCTAAACTATATGAGCATTAAAAAGGTGTGATTAGTCCATCAGTTACTAAGAAACAGCTTTCTTAGTTTCTTACTATGGTTTTGTATTTGTCTATTTCTTCTTGTAATTCTGCCAATTTTTGCTTTATATGTTTTGACATTGTTTTATTAGATGCATACAAATTTGGAACTCTAACTACTCCTCTCTATCTCTAGTATTGCTTTTGCCTTAGACTACTTCACTTTACATTATTTTAGATATATCAGCTTTTCTTTTCATTTTTTAATTTTTAAATTATAAAGGACATACATTGTCATTATTTAAAATTCAGATAACAGGTGTTTATTTTGAAGTTCGGTTTCGAAAATCTTTGCTGTGTTTCTTTGGTTATGTTTGACACATGCACTGCTTAGTGGTGATCTCAGTATTCGTTTCAGTTCAAATAGAAAATGAGGGATGTCCTTCAGCTCTCTCCTGCCAGGATTTTCTGCCATTCTCTCTAGTTGTCAGAAACCCCAGTTAAGAGGTTTCTAGTTCCCAATTCCTCTGATCAGGAAGATGAGATTATTTCAGAGTTTTAGCCTTCCTGCCTTCTTGTACAGTTCCAAGCAACTGGGGTACAGTGGCAAAAAATGAGATAAACAATAACTGGGATTCTCCCCACATTCTTCTATGTCAGGAGCTCCTTTCCTAGCTCCCTTATCTGAGGTCACCTCTCAAAGTCGTGGATGCCTGTGCCACTGTGCATTTGGAGCTGACACAGGGGAAAGGCATGGGACCATAAAGAAAAAAAAAATAGGGATTACAGGGGAGGATGGCTCATAAAGGGAATTTATCAAAGTCATCAAGGTGTGAATCAATTTTACATTGCCCATCTAGTACTGATCAGTTATGCTCAGGAGTAACTGGAAATCTTTCCAAATTTCTTGTGGCTGTCACCCATCCCATAAAGTCTTATTTTGTCTTCATGAGTGGTATTTACTACATTCCTAAAAATCTTAAGTTACTGATAACAAATGAATGGTAATGAGGACAAAAAATCTAAATATAAGATCATTGACAAGAACAAAATATGAACATTGCTTGTACATAAATATTCTAGGTGCATATGTGTAACTTATACGACATTAACATGCACAGAAAGTCCTGTGAATCTGTTTATTTTTGACATTATTCTTGGTAATTTAGAGTTGGAGATTAATAACATTTTTCAGAAGTTAGTTTGCAATAACAAAAGCCAGGGATAACTTTTTACTTCTGTCTACTAAGAAGACATCTTCTCTATCTATGAATCAGAGGATCTTTTATTCAAATCTATTTGAGTTATATCCATCATCTCCAATAAATTGAAAATTTGTCTATAACAAATGTATATTCATGAGAGTAACAGTTACAGTTTCATTTTATTGCTCTATCATTATGGAATAAGTTTTCTTTAAATATGACTTTATTATTTCCATCATCTTTCTAATAGGAATCAGTATCATAAGTTTTCAAGCGACCTCAGTGGTCTTTTAAATATTTAAGAGTTGAGCACACTGATTTCTTTTGATTATCAAAAATTTCATCTGGGAGCACCTGGGTCCAATTTGTCTATTACTGTTTTTATGATAAGGTGATGATGAGCTATTGCACCCTGAAGAAGAAAATAATGAAATGTCTAATATTTTCAGTTGCATATCTCTGTCAGTATATTTTGGAAATACATTATTCTATTCTTGGAAATGTGAAAGTTGTGATAAGCAAAAGCTTTTCTTGATAAATTCGAAGTTACAATGAGATTATGATATTGAAATTTGACAGCAAGATACAGTCTTTTAAGCCAAGTCAATACATTGCAAATATACACTGATTACGTTATGATAACTGAATCTATCACAGCACTGCTAAGCTGTTATCAAGCAAGTAAATATTTTAAAAAATAATAAAAAAGAAGAAATTTAATCATACTACTAGGTATATTGTAAAGTAAGAGAATATTTATTGTCATTATTGACTTCGTGTGTTTTGGGTGAGTGACAATTCTTGCTAAAATTAAAAACCCGTGACTAAATTTCCTAAAGCCAGAAATATTTCAGTATTCTAAAGCTGTGCTGTCTAACTACATGTGTCTTTTTAAACTTTTGGAATGTGGCTAGTCAATGTTGAAAGATGCTGTAAATGTAAAATAGATACCAGATCTCAAACACTTAGTTTGCTATAAAGAATGTAAAACATCTCATTAACAATTTTTATGCTGATTATATGTTGAAATTGTGATATTTTGGAAATTTGGGGTTAAATAAACTATATTAAGGCACAAAACAGCAAGTAATTCCACATGTCTAAAGTTAGGAGATACTGAGTTATAAGTGGTAATTCATTTATTCAATTTATTCAAATAATATGTATTGAGGAAGTCTAGTGTATGTTTTACCAGCTCTAGCTCTAGATCTAAATTGGCTGTGTTGAATTCCTCTATGACTTACTAATCATGTGATCTTGGGTAATTTTTTTAAAAACATCTATAAGCCTCAATTTGCTTACATGTACACTGGGAAAGATTATGATAACAGTAATTACAATTTATAGAGTTGTTACAAAAATTAAATAAAGTAATCCACTTAAATTTCTTACCATTGTCATATTCTCCAGCCAATGACCATTAAGAACACACTTGTAATTGAGTAAGTTGGGTTTCTTGCTTGTTATAGTGAAATAGAATGCACAACATGGGGAGCCATGGGCTCCTCAGTAAGAAGTGTTAAGGAAGACCTATCCTAGAATTTGGGCTTTGGTTGAAAGATTTAGGGGATGATCCAAGAAAGCAGAGTTTGGCTCTAGACAGGGCTCAGGAAGTTGGGGGAATTCTATTACTCGGTATCTCAAAAATTATCCTCAGAGAAGGCAGGCTACAGCATGGCTAAAGTGGTAATTGGTTAAGTAGTGGCCACTCATATTAGCCAGGAGAGTGGTATTTTGCACAGTGATCTTGTTTTTGTCTGTGCTTAGACAAAGTTATGGAGTGGTCTTTTGTCTTATGGTCTCAGAGTGACCTTGTCTGATGTTAGGAAGATTATATATGCCCAATAGGAGAATATTATGGCCCAGCTGTAGGTGAGACCAACTCTCAGATTTCAAGGGCTGCTTTTTCTCATTATTATTGTTTCTTAGCATTGCATCTAATACATCGTAAGCATATTTGAAGTTACTTTGAGATATCAGATGGAGATGTCAAGTAAACAAAGGGTTTACCACTGTGCTCTCAGAAGCTATCATTTAATGGCCAGATAGAGGAGAGAGGCTGCAATGAAAAATGAAAAATAACCAGAGAGATGGAAGGAAAACAAGAAGAGTGTGATGTCACAAAGCTGAAATAAGGGAATAATTCCAGGAAGAAAAAAGTGGTGAATAACTCTCAGATATTGCTAAGAGGTTAAGGATTATGAGTTCTGAAGATTGGAATTAGAAACAGGGAGGTCGATGACATTGTTAGTGAGGATGAAAAATGCACAGGAGACAGACAATTGCTTACAAAGAGGGAAGTAAAATTAGGTTCCTGTTGGGCAAAGGAAGATTTACATTTTTTTAAACATAGAAATCATGTTACATTTAAAAGTTCATGGGATAGTTCCAGTCGAGCAGAAGAGGTTAATTGGTAGGAAAAATTGGTAATGAAAGTTTCTAGAAAAAAAGCTGGCTGGAATAGAATCCAAAATACATGGTAGTAATCACGGGCTCCATTGTCAGGTACGCTGTTGTTGTTGTTGTTTGCCTCATTTGAGGTATTAATGATAATTGTCTGGATAGGGTGAAATTATGGAATGATTCCAAACTTATAAATAACATAATTAGATTTGTATTTTAGAAGATAACAGCATAGTATGAAAGATAAATGGGAGGATTTCAAAACTGGAGGCATAGACATCATCTAGGAAGCTAGCCCAACAGTTCAGAAAAGAAAGGTATGGATTTGAACTACAGCAATATCAGTTGGGATAGAAGGAAAGACTATAAGAGTATTGGACTCTAGGAGAGGCACATGATACTATGTGGTCATCAATTACGTTTGAGTGTCATAGAGCAAATGAAATCGAATGTAGAGGATAAGTTCAAGATTTTAGAAGTGAGTTACCAGGAAGAAGATGGTGCCTTTTCTTTGTAAGAAATACAAGAGAAAAAGCAGATTTGGACAGAACTACCAGGCAATGGAGAAGATTATGAGTTTGTTAATTCATCCATCTAGTCATTCAACTTAGATTTCTTAAAAACCTATTTTATGTCAGGAATCATACTAAACTCTGAGGAAACAGTCATGAACAAGACAGCCATGTTATCTGCCCTGTTTGGTGCTTGCTTCTTTATTTGGGTCAGAGATAATTTTAAGATTTCTACATATATGTGTTAAATCAATCAGTTGGATAACCTAATGTAGGGTTCAGAAGAAAAATCTGGGTTGCAAATTTTATACATACATACACACACACATACATATATAATATATCTATGGATAGAGAAGGAGAGAGAACATCGATGATAGTCTTAAAATATCTTCACATCGGCTAGCCTGAGTATAGTAGACTGTAATTAAGGAAGCTACATTTCTAAGATCTGTGGTTATTTTGGTGGTCAGAGCACATTAACTATCAATCTGGCTTTTATATATAAATATACCACTTTATACTTATCCACATGGCTTAATTGATTGGCATTTCCCTTAGGGCTAGATGGAATTTGGTTTGAATTCTATCTCTGCCCCTCCAGATGTGAAAACACAAATCATCCAATATTTATTAAACCCCTACTCTATATCAGCTCTTGTGCAAGGCACTGAAGGGTGTGGTTAATAATCTATTGTCCTTACCCTGGAGAAGCTTCTAGATTCCTGAAGCAGGTTCATTTTTATCTTTGCCAACATTAGGGATATAATACATTTCTCATCAGGTTATGGGGAATAAGTGAGGCAAGTATGTAGAGTGCCTGGCCTAATGCCTGACACATATTTATCTAGATCATGCTATAAAGTTAGCTAAAAAATGACATCATCTTTTAGGGTCACAATGTCACTAAAAGTGCATTCCTTAAAAAATTAGTGGATCCTTCCACTCCTGAGATTGCTAGTAAGTGTTCCCAATAGCATGCTATATTTATTGGCTTGTCTTTGAGGAATCTTAACAGTAGCTGAAATTTTCATGGATTGACTCTCCCAGGTAGAGACAACATTTTTTTTCTAGGATATAGTTATGCCAAGCACCAATCTGGCATAAGCAATGAATGGCATGTGCTATGAGGTCATGCCCCACTGAGTCTTGATAAATTAGCCTTTTAACAAATTACTACTTATGTGCCTTGTGCAGTGCTTCCTTTAAAAGACTCCAGTACATAACGATTTAAACAATACTTTCGTTTGTGGAAGAAAGAAGGTAACTTAGGAAACAAAATAATTAAGGAAATAATTCAAAAGACAGAGATTCATAGAAAGCGGGTACCTGCAATACATTTTCACTGATGTTTGACAGTTAAGTGCAGTGCCTAACAAAGTTTTTGTACATCGATATTTATTACCAGCTGCTTATAAATTCCCAGCCCTTAAATACATATGTTACAAAGCTAAGGATACTTTGACTAGACATAGCACCTTAAGCACTACTGGGCAAAGTTCTTGTTGGTTTTCTGGAATCAGTGGACTATCACGAAAGCCTAGAAAGTTTTCATTGTAACTCTCCATATATTCATAGGTATGCTGCCCATGAATCCTCTGTGCAGTACTGCACAAAATGTATTCTGAAATCCTTAACCAGATTTATGTTAAAATCTTCTGTGAGGGCTGATCTATACAAGTTGTGATTCTCATAAGGAAGATTTTTTTTTTTCCCCTAAAGGGAACAATGATCTAAGAAACTGAACTGTAGCTCTTGTGAGATTAATATTAGAAAGGGGTGAAGAGGGTGGGGGTGGTGCTGTAACTCACATGTCCTAGTAAACTTAGCTTTCTTTAGAAAGAATACAGCCTCAAACTTTACCGTGCATTAACGAAGTGATTGACTCTAGGGAATATTCTAGAAGTATTTAGAGCTTTTTTGCTCACATGGAGCAATGGAGAAAATCACATTAAGCTGCAATAAAGCGTATAGGTATTTTAACCCTTTTTCCATCTGTCTTCCACCACATCTCTGGAAGTGGTATAATCTATTACCATTTCAATGCTTGACATCAATGGTGCAATGAGATACACACACCTATTTAGCACAAAGATTTCTTCCTGGTTATAGATTTAAATCCTTTTTAATACCAAATCCCAAGGCACTAGGGGAAATTGTTATGAGCGAGATTTGACAATACATTGGTCATTTGGGGCTCAGTGGACTTTTCAGATGGGCTATGTCAACTTTACCTAATCCATGTGATTTTTCAATACTGCGAAATAAAAGGGGGAAAAAAAACACAGACTTTAGAATTAGAAAAACCTAATTCACATAAGACCTCTATCCCTACAGTCTTTGTGACATTCAGAAAATAATATAAACTTTTTGGTCTTTGGTTTCTTTAAAAGATGTTCACAATAATGCCTTTGTAGAGTGTTTTTAAGGATTAAAAAGTATGTGCTAATACATAATAGATGTTCAATATGCTGGAGCCATTACCTTTAATTATAAATATAATGGCTTTCAAGCAAAGGAATCTTCTGAGATGCAATGGTGTACGAAACAGCAACATTTCAAGTGCACTTCACATTAAAAAAGGATTCATGATTCTGTTTCCTTACATGGCAAAGGTGAAGGGATTTTGCATATGTAATGAACGGCCCAGATCAAGTTGACTTAAACTAATCAGAAGAGAGATTATCTGACTTAATCAGTTTGAAGCCCTTTAACAGAGTGCTTAGACCTTCTCTGAGGTCCAATTCTCTTGCTGGCCTCAGAAAGCAAGCTTCTATGTCGTGAGAGGTGTGTGGGAGGGTTACATTGGAAGGAACTGGGGTAACTTATAGGACCTGAGAGTGACCCCTGGCTACAGACAGCCAAACAAAAGGAGACCTTAGTCCTACAAGCGCCAAGAACAGATTTTTGCCAAAAATCATGTGCACTTGATCAGGGGCCTCAAGCTCTAGAAAGAAACACACCCTGTTCAACCCCTTGACTATCGTCCTCTGACTCCCACCCCACAAAAACTATGCCACAATAAATGAGTTTCTTTAAAGCTATTAGTTTTGCGGTAATTTGTTACACCACAGTAGAAAACGAATACGAAGTTGATCTTTCTCTAGTCTTCCAACAGGCTATTTACGTGTTGGTTCAGGAGAAGATACTGTCCAGTGATTTGAAAATCAGAGAAGAATGTGACTGGAATAAAATATTTTCGCAAGCAAATCGTTGAAGCTGTGTAAAATTTTCAAACATTTAGGTAGAGTTATCGGCATGCAGTTTACAGACAGAAAATTTTTTAAGAGGGAAAAGAAACTTTACTTTCAATTCCATTAACAACCTACTCACCATTATAAATAACTAACCAGTCCAAATTATAGTGGTTCTTAATTAAAGACACAGCAACTTGACCACTATCCTAATAAAATGGTTGAAGTGTTGGTAGACACTCAATTTAATTGGAAGAAGTGGCTCTATGTAACAGCATAAATAATGTAAATAATCTCGTAGAACTAATTATAAGGGATAAGAAAATCTTAGGAGGGCTAATAATGTATTTAAATGCAAATCCTTGGATTTGATTAGCTATTTTAACATTATACAACTTATTCTAGAGTCAGCCCCAGACATTTATGGTTTCCAAGTATAAGCTAAAAATTTAATATCTAGATATTAAGAAGTCACAAGCTTTGGGAAAGAGGAAAATGAGAATTACCTTATATAATGGCCCATGTGAAACCTGTATATGTTTAAATGAATTAGGTCAATAGACCACATGATTACGCTATTTTTAGGTGTGAGTTTATGATAAAGATGAGGGAATTAATGGTTCAGTATCTTCAAATCCTCAAACAGCAAAGCAAGTTGTATTATCATTCTTAAAGTAAGACTGGGCTCACAGCTATGAAGAAAAATAGGCTACAAAATCAGAGGCAAAAATGGCTCCTGATTAACTGGTAGAAATGAAAAAGAGCCACATACACTTGTTTTCTTGTAAGTCAAATACACATTTATCACTTCAGAGGACTTATATAAATAGACTTGGTTCTGGAGGACTTGAAAATTTAAATGTAAATGTCTGTGTGTGTGTATGTGTATGAATGTGTATAGGCATATGAATGGAAAGATGGAAAGGACTTACGAGGGAAAGCACTCAAGACTTTGTGCTCCTTCCCTAAGTAGATTTATAAGCTGTGTCAACCACATTCATTTAGTGTGAAGGTTATGGTTCAAAGTTTCCTAACTATTCCACTTTATTTCCAATTCAGGTCATCTTTTCAAGGAAAATCTTGAATGCTTATCAATGCTTATCCAGGGAAGATGAGAGTCTAACAGATAGAAAATGAACTCCATTTTCTGACTCTATCCAAAGTTTGAGAGCTGGTGTCATCAATTTGCAGTGTTGAGGGGCCATATGAATATCTTGATGGCTACTACTCATAAGCTGGTCATCACTCTGAACTTTCGTATTTGGAAGAACATGAAAAAGTAATCTCCATCAATGTTGAGCAAATATTATAATATACATAGCTTCTCTGACTGATCAAATGAATGTTAAACTTCAATTAAAGCCCCTCTCTAAGATGGTATCTAATTTTCTGACTGCAACAGATAGTTTTGTGAACATGACCAGGAGATTAACGCAGTTTTATCATCACTTTTTCTATTCAATAGTCAATTAAAAATTATCAATATGCAAGAACATATGTTCATTACATAAAAACTAAAATACAAATAAGTGAAAATAACATGTTAGATATCTGTAATCCCCCACCCATTTTTGAAGGATATCCTTGCCCTTTGTCTATGCAAAATATGTATCTATGTGTATATACATATCCTTTCCTTATATGATAGCTAACATAAAAATTAAGTTAAAAATGCTCTGTGTAGCTAAAACAACACTGGATTTTATGGCAACCTAAGTTAGAGGGTGCAGCCAAGAGCCCCCATGGATTCTCTCAATTGCAAGGGCAAGCCCATGATATAGAGTAGGATGTGGTGACATTTATCAACAACAATCTCTATATTTTAATGGATCCTAGCAATAAACATAATACTTGTCATATATTTAATAGATTAAATTTGTATCAGAATATATTGATTCCATACTTGTACACAAGACTTGCTTCAGGGTTTAACTGTATTCAGCATCAAATACCAGGCTAATAAAAACTGTAGCAGAAACAGTTTTATGACCCTCCACTGACTTGTGTCTTACATTATATTATCTTATTGTAGACATCTGAATTAAAGGTTAACAAACACTATTTAATGGGTTGTCTAGATGAATGTACAGTGCATGAATACATGCTCCTTGCAATTTCTATCAGTTTTAATACTTCACATGCTTTATGATTTGGGTAAAGACGCAACTGCAAGTGGGTGATGGCTCTTGACTGACTCTTTTAAATAATATGAAATAGCGTATTTTGTTACCCTTCCTCCAATTAAGTGCATATCCAACATTAAAGCAATCTGTCATCATTTTAACAATGTCATTAACATCTACAATATAGCTCACAGGGGCTTTGTTCTTCTTTCAAAATTAGTGGCACATACATTGATATAGAAAGACTGAAATACAAAAACAAATTTAAGAAGCCTTCAACTCTAAGCTATACAAATATTTTTAAATGGGTTATACAGAAAGTATGAATTTACTAATAAAGAACAGCCCACAGAAATTATATATCCATTAAAAGAGATTAATGACATAAAAGATAAATTTCTTTTCTTTCTAATGTAGCAATCAAGAAATATGGTTTACTGTACCGTTAAATGTACTTCAGCTAATGAAAATAATTTAAATCATTGAGCTATTGAAAGTAAAAATCAGTATATAAAATTTATAACTTATATATAAATGATTATCAGTCTAGAAATATTTTAGAGAAAATTTAATTCATAAAAATAATATATTAAGTATTTAATAGAGACGGTAAAATTTTATTAGCAAATTTAAATTGTAATATTTAACTATAAATTGCAAAAATACATCTTATTTACTGCTATGGCTTCAGTAAATAATAATTCACATTAATAATAAATAATTCACATTAATAATTCACATTAATAATAAACGCAAGGAGAAAGTTTAAGTTCACTAAATACAGTGGAGGTTCTTCTCCTTATGTATATTTTTTTCTACCTATAGTCATACAAAAGTATATACATTGTATAAATTAGAAACTGAAATCTGTTTACCGTCAACTAAAGTCAACACATACAAAACTCTTCATTTAATAACACTTTCCTCATTAATAATTAGTTTACAAATAAAATATCAAATGAAACCTAACTAGGAGGAGAGAGACAGTTGTTACTATTATTATTATTATTATTTTGAGACAGGGTCACACTCTGTTGTCCAGGCTGGAGAGCAGTGATGAGATCATGGCTCACTGCAACCTCGACTTCCCCAGTCTGAGGTGATCCTCCCACCTCAGCCTCCTGAGTAGCTGGAACTACACACATGCACCGTCACACTCGGCTAATTTTTTGCAACCATTCTGCAACCTCCTTTAACTCGCATTTCTTCCAAGAATTCTGCCTTTTTTCGAATTCTCCCCATCAGAAGTGACTCAAAATTCATATGCAGTAGAACCAAAATTCCTAATGTTGCTTAAAAGATAAACCTGAGACATTAACATATACTACATCAGATTAGGACCAAAGAGGATTTAAGGTTGGGAACAAAATACTATATAAATAGGCAAGGATAATCCATTTTTAGATTTAAAGGAATATTAACTAAAACCAAATTTGTGCTTTTCTCCAGTGGAAGTTTTTAAGACAGAATAATACATTTTTGGAAAGCTTTTCTCTAAAGAATAAGTGATACTCCATCCAAATGACACCAATTATTTCACTTCATCCTCTATTACAATTATTTTTCCCCTAAAACAAAAGAAATCTGAACCACCGAGAAATCAATTTGCTAAGTTCCAATACAGAATGGGATGGAATTTAAACTCAGATTCATCTATTTCAAGAACCAGGTTCTTTCCACTCCATTACACTGCCTTACAAGGTAGCAGAGGAGGTATCCCCATCATATCCAAGGTAAAAACCTAGCATAGTATGTCTAACATGTATTATAAATAAATAGTCACATACAGTGTACACCTGCCTAACAAAGAAAATGTCCTTAACTGGGGTTAAATTATAGGTTTCCTCTTTTCATTTATAATGTTTTAGGAAACAATGATTTTTTTTACCTCATTAGAATAATCAAATTACCGTCTTAAACATTTTTCAAATGGCTAGAGGAAAAAAATATGATGAGCAGAATTCATTTATAAATCTGTCTGAAAGCAAGGGATAGACCATAAAATTGAATGAGATACTTTACTGACTTAAGATCAATATTTTCCTTGTCTGTAGAGTAAATCTTATATTTAGAGAATAGCTTCATTCACAATTTTTAATGTCATTGAATTAAGATAATTAAAATTTTAAATATACACATATTTTTCATGGTTCCAAAACCACCTAGAGACAGTTTTATTAGGTTATTCTGGTTAATTCACTGACTGACTGAAACCCGTGGGTATTAAGATAAACTTTAGCTTTAATTAAACCTTCTTTAGCTTTAAGTGAAGTTTTTTTCATTGAGAAGTTCATCATACCTAGAAATCTGCATAACCATTTATTCATTTACTTATTTATTCAACAATAACCTTTAAATATGACATAGACCATGTCCTCTGATATAGGCAAAAGATTTAGAAAAGAACACTAAGAATGTAGCATGTATGGTTCTTGCCTTCTAAGAGTTTATTTCACTGTCTAGTCTTAAGAACTGAGCTGGGAGAAGATAATTAAACAAGTCACATCAACATTATATAATGAACATTTTCATAGACAAAATACAGGTGGATATGTGAGCCCTTAATAGGAAATATAACTTAGTCTAAAGAGTCAACGAAGCTTTCTTAAGGTAGAAACATATTAGCTAAGGAGCTGAAAAATGATTATAGTGATGCTGATGGGGTGAGGGAAATTGACGTAGACTAAGTGGAAATCCAGAGAGACAGTGAAATTGCACACAATCTTTTTTTCTGTAATGGCCTTGATAAATACCACTCATTAGGCCCTATCTCTTGAAGAATAATCAAAGTATTTTGTGGATTTCAGTGGAATTACCATTGTATATATAGAAGCCCTGCCTGAACAGCATTCTGAACTTGATTCACAGCGTGAACTTTGATTCTACAATGTATGCTCTTCAAACTAAGATTGAGCATAGCTGTCAATACTAAGTAATTTATGATCACCTTTAAATAATCAAGGATCTGGTTCTATTGAATGACATGCCAAGTATATGATAGCACAAGGTATTATGGCTAATGCAAATAATTATTTTTCTTGTGAGTTTAATTAAGAGTCTTTATATTGATGTAATTAAAACTTCAGTGACATTTGAAATGCATCACCCAAATAAAGTACCTTAAGATTTGCCCAAACAAGATTTGTAAGAGATCTAAGTAATTAAAAATTTCATTCTTTTATTCCATATGTTATTTCCCTGAAGAAATCAAAGTCTATATGTAAATAAATACATGGCCATATTATTAATAAGTATTTCATTATTTTCATGGACAAAACTGTTCACTAATAGCACATCAACATAAGATGTAGGAGCAAATGGTTTAAATTTAAGAGTTCCCATTGCCCATTATCTGTCTGTTAGGAATTATAGGTTCCAATATAACCAATTCCATGTTAATCACATGCTTTATAATGAGATTATTTGTTATCCCCAGCCTTCAGCCACACTGATTCAGCCCCTCAGCATACTCACTAAGTTGATGTTTTTCGTACCTACTGCTTTGATACCTAGTACAGCGTAATTTCTAAAAAGCAAATGAGGAAGTGTATTACTTATTGTTAAGTTTGTCCTATAGATGTTCTCTCTGCATATAACCGGTGACATGTACAGGTATCCCACAGAGGATAAAGAAATTATTAGCATAGGGAAAGAGCCCCTCAGTCCTCAGCAATCTAAATCAGATTCTACCTTCATGCCATCCTAGAACAAATGAGTGAGTATTAGATAAGATATTGCTTACAATATTAGATTATTAAACTCATTTTAAAATTACTAATTGAGATATTGATATAAACATACGTGAATATATATGAATGATGTATAAAATTGTCAACTCAGCAAAGGTACATAATCTCTATTTTGTTTAGGAAATTGAGGCTTAATAAGTTACCTGATTTTTTAAAATGAGTAACCAAAAAAACCCAAAACACGACAAGCTTCCAAAATACTATCCTGAGTTCTATAGATTCTGAGAAACTCCTGCCTGTATTTGAAGCGATCAACAGAAAAAGAAATCTCAATAGTAACTTTGCAACACTGCATTTTACCCCTGCACACTCAAGCTCTGGCTATAAAGAAATATTTGCATCATAATATTATGGAAACATAGTAAAGTCATCATAAGGTGGTTTTATTGAAGAAGCAGTTTTTTCGAAGAAAATAGAAATGAAAGAACAGATGTACAATAAAAAGAAACTTTATACTTTATTTGTTCCTATTCTGATTGCCCACATGGTCTGCTATAAGAATATGTCACTACTTTCTGTTCTGGTTACCTCAGAGCACATCACTAAACTAAATTATTATATCCAGTGGCTATTTTTAATGTAAGGAATCAGTACTTTATCCACAGAGAGCAGTTGGAAATTTTAGTCCTGAACTCATAATTTATTTTCTTGTAATATTTGTGACTATTCAAAAGCCCAATCATAATTTCTACTTCATACAATATTCACTTCCAAATCTTTTTCACATCTATGAACTACATTTATCTTCATGACTCTGGTAAGTAATTGAGGTTATCTCTGCTTTACAAATAGGGAAACTAAGTCACAGGTGAATGTAACCCATTTAAGTGAACAGACTTGCAGAAAAAATAGTGGCTTAAACATGATTAGCTGTCCCTGGTCCACTTTCCAAATTGTCTTGAAATGACTACCCATGCATGCAAACAGGAAAAAGACTGTATCAGCCATGGAAACAGTCCATGAGGCATCAAGCACCAGAATTCCTGAGGTGTCTGCTACTACAAACAGTGAAAGAAGGGCCAACTCAGCTCATAATCTCTATGGAACACCTGAAAAGTGAATGGGATGGAATCCCAGCAGAAATTCACAAAAATCTTTAAATTGGGTGAGGACCACTGGCAGATCAAGAAAATAAAACACACAGACAAACACGCACACAAAGAAAACAAAGCAATAATAGGAATTTGTAAATTTAAACAGAAATACAGAGCAAACAGAAGGGAGGAGGAAGAGGAGAAAAACAAGAAGAAATTTTTTGAACTGAAGAAATATTGGACCCTGTGAGTTGAAAGAAAGAATACACCAAATACTAAGAGTTTGGATGGGGTGCCCATTGTCCTCCTGAATCACAAAGAAGACAAAATAATCATGTAATGAGAAATGAAACTATCAGTTGGTTCATAGCGCTGATTTGAGAACCTGACTTAAATCTTAGACCACAAGAGTTTCCTAGTAGTTTAATCCTGAGTCAGACAGACATACCCACCCAAGTCACTAGCAAGGCTGTGCAACTGCAGCTCTCCAACACAGGGGCTGGTAGCTGACCACAGAGGTCAGAGGACAACAGATATGCATCTTCTGTGCAGGTAGACTGAACTAAAAAGACAGAGATAAATATTCAGAAGTGACTGACCAACATCTTCTAAACTCACAAAATAGAAAAATAGATAAGTAACTCCTTCCAAGGAGCTGGCTAGAGAATGGAAAAGGAGCCTCCAAGGGGACCAAGAGTGTCAATGAAGCCTCAACCATGAGGCAAAGGGGTAGAGTTTACTCTCCCCATACATACACATATAAGACAAAATACATGTAAAAGATCTATATATCTTGATACATTCTTGGAATTTTAATAATAAGAAAAAAAAATCACACATTTGTTCAAGCAGAAAACAAATTTTAAAAACACGTGATCTCTAAAAGAAAAAGAAAAATCCAGTTGTTCTGTTTTTAATCTCCAGGACAAAATTAATTCTCCAGGATAAAATGGTGCAACCCCTATAACTTGAGGAAGAAGTATGGCACTAACCCAAGTAGCCACAGATATGCATTGCCAGGCATGTGGTAAGAACAATAGGAATATATTGCCAAGAAAGCAGGGCTCAGAAAACTTACCACCCACATTATATTCCCTAAAAATTATTTAAGGCCATTCTCAAGCTGATGGAGAGATAAATCTAATAACTTAAAAGCCACTAGCCATTATATTATGTTTATTTATTTATATTTATTTACATTATATTATATATTTCATTATATTATGAAGGAGCATTGGTAATAATAAAGTATTTGAACAACTGCTTAATTTTTGAAAATATGTTCATAAAATGTAATGCAAGTGTCATAATAAACATTGAACGAGGTAATACATACTCTAAAAGTGAATAACCTGATTTTTGTAATTCGGGATTATGTTATGATAAACAAGAAATTTTAATATAAAGAGGTAAAAAACAGCTAGAGAAAGTACAAGCATACAAAATTTCTCATTTTCTTGGAATCAGTAGAAATTGCTTTATTTTTACCTTAATAGTTATAAATATGTTTTCAATATCTTAAAGAATAGTTTAATATATATTTCTTCTAAATTTCAAAGGACTAAAAAGATTTTTTAAAATTAAACCACCCTAATACTAAAGAAAAGAAGAAAAAAAGGTATTGAGTTATGGATTGAAAAAGAACTCAAAGCTTCAATTTTGAGCTATAAAAAAGTTAATAAAAATTAAAAAGCAATATATATATAAATCAGATACAAAAATACTCACCATATGCATTTAAGTGTTTTTAATATAAAAAATAATAATAATATAGGTAACTGAAAAGCTAAAGATAAGAGAAATAACTCTTAAACAGAAAAAACAATTTTAAAAGAATAATATGTAAAATAAACATGAGCTGGTTCTTTCAAAACATATAAAATGGAAAAATATTTGATAAACCTACCCAAACATAAAAGGAGACCAGAAAAATCAGGAATTAATTTAAAATAGATTAGTATATGCAATATCATAGCTCTCTTTAAAAAAAAGAGATGATCAATTTTCTGGGAAAATATAAATTACCAATATTGATTTATAAAAGAAGTAGTTAAAATTTTGATAATAAATTTAGCAAGTTACCAAGTCATTTTATTCCAATAGGCTTTTTAAACTTTTAAAGAATAAATGATTATTATATCATATAAATAATTCTAAAAACTAGAAGTAGAGAAAATCATTTGCAATTCACTTTTATATAGTTAACATAATGAAAACTTGGTAAAGATTGTATATTTTCTAAAGAGGCTGGGAGCTAAACTTAAGCTTACTCCTGAATATATATACATGTATATATGTGTGTGTTTATATATATTCCCTTCTCTGAGTTCTTTATTCTATTCTATCAGTTTATTTATCTTAAATTAAGCAGATACAATACTCATAGAATACATTTGCAAGAAATTTCAGCTAGAGCTTTGAAAGAGCTTCCAATAAACTTACAGATTATTGGTGTAAATAATGGTATCTTTACATGTCAAGTTTTCCCATCCAAAAGCATGGACTATCTTTATATTTTCTGAGCTATGTATGTTCTTCAATATGGTTTTCATCATTCTCCACAGAAGTCTTAGGACTGCTTTGTTTAAATATAAAATACTTTATAGCTTTCCTTGCTGTCTTATTTTGTTGCTTATGTTTTGTTAAATTTCTTGGTTGCTTGTTACTATTGGCTTCTATTAATAATTGTCATAAGTGAGTCTTATATCTGAGACCAGTCTTCCCATCAGCTATATTGGATAAATTTTTAAAAAATGGGAAGCAACTTTAAAGAACTCAAAAAGTATAATTCTAAATCTGTGGCTAGACAAATAATATTGGCATATGAGAATGAAATAAAGCATTTACCAGCCACAGACTGACAAATATTCTGAAGTAGTATTAAAAGATGGAATTCAGCAAGAAGAAGAATGGAGTTGGGGGGAAACAACAATAATGACTAAAAACTTTAAAATAATTATTAAGTCTACATAAATAAGCATATAAAGTTTATTAATCTGGAAATCAAATTTCAGATGATATCAACAAAAGAAATAGGGGTTGAGGGGACAGATAAAATTAAAAGCATGCTTCTTTCTTGACTTACACAGGGGGACAACATAGATAATGAATAATTATGACAGGAAAAAAATAAGCTGAAATGTGTTTACTTAAAAATCTAAGAGGCCCATTTCTCCTTTTCCCTCCTTTGGAGAGGCTAAGCAGTGCACCAGCTGCATTGGTATATTTGGCATGGCTGGGGCTAAGGAGGCAAATTGCAAATTGAGGATATTGTTTTTATATAGGGAGACTGAGTAAATAAATAAACACAATGAGGATAGTGGGAACAACATTTCTCTTGCAAGAGGTGGGAGTTACAAATATGAAAAGGGAACAGTCTAAAATAAACCTTGTAGTATTGGTTTGGTATTGACGATATTACTGTGAACACATAGTTTCTAATACAGAAATAAATATAGAAGTACATGTGGAAACATATATTTCTAAGCTCTGTCCTTGAAGCAATGACACTTCAGTAACAAACACACTGAGCACCCAAATCTTGGTTTCTACATACCTCTCCTCATTAAAAAATTTAAAAAACTAGAAATCCTTGGAAAAATAGCTGTGCCAGAAAATAAACAACTGCTCAAAGAATGAAGAGAACACAAGAACAAAGGGCCAAATCTTGGATAATCTGAATATCAAGATAAATAATGATACTAAGGAATTATAATCCATTTAATAAAATAAGAATCTATTACTCTATACTAATATTTTTTAAAAATGAATACTAAATGGACAAAACCAGAAAGCTTTATCTTGTAGCAAAACACCCAGTAATAAATCTGTAAAGAAAGATGGCATTAGACAATCCCCTTTTGCATCCTACTATTAATTATTTCAGGCAAATGTCAGCAATGGATGCTAAAATCAGTGAAGAAAATTTTGATGAGAAACAAGATTTTTTAAGTGTTTCTGAAAAATACTTATTGAATACTAAACAACTATAGAATGTGTTTTAATTAAATTTACAATGGAGAAACCTAGAAGAGACCATTTTAATAGTGTCAAAAGTGAATATCACATATATCAGCATTGTGTGCCTCTTATATGATGTAGACATCACTATAACCAAAGCACAGCCTAATTCTAATCACAAAGAAACAATAGACCAATGCTAATTGAGAGACATTATACCAAGAAACTAACCATACTCTTTAAAAATATCAAGGTCATGATACACAAGAAAAGATTAAAGGACAGTTCTATATAGAAAGAGACTATAGAGACATGATAACTAAATGCAATTCATGATATTTGATTGGATACTAGAACGAGAAAAAATAGTTATAGATGGCTTTATTGTGACAGTCAACAAAATTTGAATGTTGATATTGTATCAATGTTGATTTCCTAATATTGATGGTAACAATGTGTTATGCGGGAGAGTGTTGTTTTAAGAAGTACACGCTGACATGTAAAGGGACAATGGAGCACTTACGTGTGTGTGTGTGTGTGTGTGTGTGTGTGTGTGTGTGTGTTTCTGTAATGCATAGGAAAAAAGTTTGGACAGATAAACAGAAGTTTAATAACTGGGTAGAAATTGGAATTGAAGATGGCGATTACCTTTACTAATTTAATTTTATACGAAAAGGAGGTGTTCAGATATTAAATGTGTCATTAAAAACTAGTTTAAAAAATATGTGAGAGCTATTTTCTTTGTTGTTAATGGAGTTTTTATCTGAGCATTTTTATTTTCCTGTTTTGTTTTACTCATCCCTCTTTTTTACATTTCTTATAATAAAATGCATCATGTTAATAACTAAAAAAGAAATATAGATACTATTTTTAAACAGATATTGCATTATCAAAAGGAGATATCAAAAGGAGACCTGACTCTAAGGCCTGAATTTTATGAGATTACATAACCTATACTCATTCCACCAAAAATTTAGACACAATACAAGGTATACTTTTTTTCGAAAAAATTCACTTCCAGGCCTCCAAAGCGTAACTAATAAATGGTTAGTGGTCTGAAAATCTACACTCCAGCTGTCACATTTTCCTGAAGGTCTGTGTATGTTCTTGCTAAGGATTCATGAGTTGTTCCAGGGAGCATTTAAAAATTAGAAGAAGCTATGGCTTTACAATCCTGAGAGCACTATAGGCTAGACATTCACTGAGAAGTCAGCATGCATTTATAGAAATTCAGGTTTTAATAGACAAAGCCCCAATGTCACCAAGGACGATAATATTTATCATCACCTCAGCGTAGTGTCCGGAGTATAAATGGAACAGAGAAGCCAGTCCAACCCTGGCAATTAATAGAGAGGATAAGATCACAGTCAGACATACTGACACCCAGCAGCCAGTAAGAAATAATGTTACTAATAGATATACCCAGGTATAACTTTCACTATTATGGCAAAATAATAATTAACAGATTAAAATCAAAGTTAAAGTCTCCAAATTTTTATTAGTTTCAGTGGACACTTATGTTAGATATACTTTTTTAAAAGAATATTTGAGTCATTTAAAAATTGTGACAATAACTCTTACTGAATCTAATAAGGACATATGTCCATGCTGTAGCAAACATAAAAAATATTAATCCTATACTAGAAATTTCAATGGAACATTTCAAAACATTGAAGGAAACTTTAAAATGCTTCAAAATAAGAAATTTCCTTTACAAAATTCAACCTCTAAAGTATTTGGTGGTTAAAGAAAACCCAAGTCCTACTTCAAGAAAAGAGTAGAGAGGGGACAGACTGATGCTATTATTGATGCTATACTAGAAAATGCTATTATTTTGTTTGTCTTTGTTGTTTTATATATTTATTTTAGTACTATGGTAGAGGTGATACGTAAGTGCAATACATAAATGTGGAGAGAAGCAGTTCTCCTCCCCATAAGTTTGGTGTTTTTAATCTAGTAAAAATCAGAAGCAGAATCACCACCTGAAGTGGTACAATCTGTGAAGTTGCCACAGACAGCTACTTTGTTCAGTGAGTTTTCTTTAAGAAAAACCAAGGACAATGATGGAACTTGAGAGAGTAACTCCTGGTAATATTCTACTGGACAGTGCAACATGTTGAATTATCAGTGTCCATCAAAATCTTGTCTAGTAATGAAGATTGTTTTTGAAATAATTTTCTTCTGTCAGCATTACAGTTAGTGAGTCAAATGTATTTAAAGGCCAGGCACGGTGGCTCACGCCTGTAATCCCAGCACTTTGGGAGGCCAAGGTGGGCGGATCATGAGGTGAGGAGATTGAGACCATCCTGGCTAACAGGGTGAAACCCCACCTCCACTAAAAATACAAAAAATTAGCCGGGTATGGTGGCACACACCTGTAGTTCCAGCTACTCAGGAGGCTGAAGAAGGAGAATCACTTGAACCCAGAGGGCAGAGGTTGCAGTGAGCCAAGATCTCACCACTGCACTCCATTCCAGCCTGGGCGACAGAGAGAGACTCCAACTCAAAACAAAAAAAAATTATTTAAAATCTGGAATGATAAACTATTGATAAAACCACAGTTAAGATATGGTCTTTGTTGTAAAGAAAAATCAATGCTTAACAGAAGCCAAAAATTAATTTGCACTTCTACAGTTGCTAGTAGTTCTTGAGGCAGGCATTCAAATCACTTTCCACCAGAATGTATGTGAGAAAAAAACAAACACCTCATACCAATACCCTAATCAAACCCTAAGAGAGAAACTATTGTTAACATATATAGGAAATGTACCCTAAAGATAGAATAGACAAAATAGGGAAACTCCACTCAAGGTGAAAAAAGACAATGTAGGAAGGCCTTCTTCATCATTAGCTTCAGCTCAGATAATCCATAACATCCAGAAGTCTTCTTCCTCTAGAGTATCTATGTGGCTTTTATGATAGGCAAAGTAAATTTTCACATGCTGACTCCCAGTCCCAGTCTCAGGAAAGCATGGAGAAGGAAGGTAGTAATTCTTGAGTAATTGAATTAATTAATCTTTCTATTTTAATTTGCACTTAGAAATTCATAGATGATATAAAAGATCTGGTTTTGGCACAATCTTTTTATGAGATTTAGCCCTAACTAAAAGAGTTTTAGAGCTAGAGGATAGGGGAAGAGAGGACACGGAGTATTAGAGAAATAGAAATGGACATCAGGGCATGTCTTCCTGCATTGGTCCAAGAAGCTACCCTAGAGAAACAACTGATAGACACTGACTGGATCACGGGAATTGTGCTCTGAACTGTTGAATCAGCATGCTCTCCTGCTCTACCTCAAAAAAGATGAGCTAAATTTAACCCAAAGTCAAGCTCTTTTCTGAATATAATCTAGTATAGAAACTAGAACAAACCTGAAAACAAGGCATCTAGCATATTCAATAGCATGCAGAAGACCATTATATGGGAACAGAAAGCCAGGAGGAAATAACAAAATGAGACAAAAGAAAATAGGATAGGATGCAAAAACTATAAACTAGATGACAAGGAAATAAATTGCAACAATAAAATCATACGTTCTAGTGGATGTGAAAGGGGGATTGGATCAAGATGGTGAATTCTGCTCACATGACTCTCTTTCCTTTATACAGATGCCATGAAACAATGCATACACACACAAACACTCACACACACACACATACAAACACACACAGACACACACATTTAAAAAAATAATTCATAACAGTGCAGGAAAGGAAATCCATGTAAGATAGAAGCAGACAGTATTATATGTATGAAAATTTAAAACTGAAGAAAACTATAGCACTAAAAATGTTCAGGAATAAGCCATTATGGAGTAAGGATTGTTTGAGAGGAGGATGCTTCGAAATCAACAGTCAGTGGAGACAAGAACTCCTGCTACATTCAGAGAAGAGAGTTGCATTTAGAGAAGCTAAACAAATAGATACCAATATGGTTAGGCTTCATGTCTCCACCCAAATCACATTTTGAATTATAATCCCCATAATTCCCATAATCCCCACATGTCAAGGGAGAGACAAGGTGGAGGTAATTGGATCATGGAGGCTGTTTCCTCCATGCTGTTCTCATGAGAGTCAGTTCTCACAATAGTCAGTTCTCACAAGATCTGATGGTTTTATAAGGGGCTTTCCCCACCTCGCTCAGCACTTCTCCTTTCTTCTGCCTTGTGAAGAAGGTGTCTTGCTTCCCCTTCACCTTCTGCCATGATTAGAAGTTTCCTGAGACCTCTCCAGCCATGCTGAACTGTGAATCAATTAAACCTTTTTACTTAATGAATTACCCAGTCTTAGGCAGTTCTTTATGGCAGTATGAAAACTGACTAATACAGTAAATTGACACCACAGAGAGCAGGGTGCTGCTATAAAGATACCCAAAAATATGGAAGTGACTTTGGAACTGGGTAACAGGCAGAGGTTGGAACAGTTTGGAGGGCTCAGAAGAAGAAAGGAAGACGTGGGAAAGTTTGGAACTTCCTAGAGACTTGTTGAATGGCTTTGACCAAAATGCTCATAGTGATATGGACAATGAATTCATGCTCCAGTGGTCTCAGATGGAGATGATGAACTTTTTGGGAACTGGAATAAAGTTCTTGCTATGCTTTAGCAAAAGACGGGCAGCATCAGCATTTTGCTCCTGTCCTAGAGATCCATGGAACATCAAACTTGATAGAGATTAATTCAGACATCTGGCAGAAGAAATTTCTAAGCAGCAAAGCATTCAAGAGGTGACTTGGGTGCTCTTAAAAGCATTGAGTTTCATGTATTCACAAAGGGATGGTTTGGAATTGGAACTTATGTTCAAAAGGGAACCAGAGCATAAAAGTTTGGAAAATTTGCCGGCTGACAATGTGATAGAAAAGAAAAACCCATTTCTGAGGAGAAATTCAATGTGGCTGCAGAAATTTGCATAAGTAACAAGGATTCAAATATTAATTGCCAAGACAATGGGGAACATGTCTCCAGGATATGTCAGAAGTCTTTACAGCAGTCCCTCCCATTGCAGGCCTAGAAGCCTAGGGGAGAAAGTGGTATCATAAGGCAGGTTCAGGACCTTGCTACTTTGTGCAATCTTGGGACTTGGTGCTCTACGTCCCAACAGTGGCTAGAAGGAGCCAATATAGAGCTCAGGCCATTGCTTCAGAGGGTGCAAGCCTCAAGCATTGGTGGTTTACACATTGTGTTGGGCTGTGGGTGCACAGAGGTCAAGATCTGAGGTTTGGAAACCGCTGCCTAGATTTCAGATGATATATGAAAATGCCTGGATGTCCAGCAGAAGTTTGCTGCAGGGCAGGGCCCTCACAGAGGACCTCTGCTAGGGCGGTGCAGAAGGAAAATGTGGGGTCAGATCCCCCACACAGAGTCCTCAATGGAGCACTGCCTAGTAGAGCTGTGAGAAGAGGGCCACCATCCTTCAGGCCCCAGAATGCTAGATCTATTAACAGCATGTACCATGTGCCTGGAAAAGCCACAGACACTCAATGCCAGCCTGTGAAAGCAGCCAGGAGGGAGGCTCTACTCTGAAAACCACAGGGTGGCGGTGCCCAAGGCCGTGGGAGCCCACCTCTTGCATCAGCATGACCTGGATGTGAGACATGGAGTCAAAGGTGATCATTTTGGAGCTTTGCCCCACTGGATTTCTGACTTGCATGGTGCCTATAGCCTGTTTGTTTGGGCCAATTTCTCCTATTTGGAATGGGTGTATTTAACCAATGCCTGTACCCCCATTGTATCTAGGAAGTAACTAACTTGCCTGTAATTTTACAGGCTCATAGGTGGAAGGGACTTACCTTGTCTCAGAGGAGACTTTGGACCTGGACTTTTGGGGCAATGCTGGAATAAATTAAGACTTTGGAAGGCTGTTGGGAAGACATGATTGGTTTCGAAATGTGAAAGGGACATGAGATGAGATTCGGGAGGGGCCAGGGACAGAATGATATTGTTAGGCTCTGTTTCCCCACCCAAATCTCATCTTGAATCCCCATAATCCCCACATGTCTAGGCAGAAGCAGAGGTAATTATATCATGGGGCAGTTTCCCCCATGCTGTTCTCATGATAGTGAGTCCTCATGAAATCTGATGGTTTTATAAGGGGCTCTTCCCACTTTGCTCAGCACTTCTCCTTCCTGCTGCCTTGTGAAGAAGGTGCCTTGCTTCCCCTTCACCTTCCATCATGATTGTGAGTTTCCTGAGGCCTCCCCAGCCATGCTGAACTGTAAGTCAATTAAACCTCTTTATTTTATGAATTACCAAGTCTCAGGCAGTTCTTTATAGCAGTGTGAAAATGGACTAATACAATACCTAACTCTACCCCAAATCACCTTCCAAAAACACCCTGTATTTACACTTTTATGTATAAAATATAACAGAGACTGGTGACACTACAGTCAGAGAGGCAGACCAGTAATCCAGATAGCCAAGTGTTCCATAAGAGATGAGGAATACCTGTGTACTGTTAGTAAACTCTTGGACCACTGCATAGTATGGGCACTATCATTCGTTCACTCAGTCATCTGACACAAGCTGCTATAAGCATAACAGGTCAATTAACAGGGATTCTCATATTCAAAGATGATCAGAAAAATTTTTAAATGACAAATATTCAATATTCCTAACTATTTGAGAAAAATTAACACCATGAATGAGAAAAGAAGGATGTCAAAGCAAAATGAAATAAAAAATAAACTAAGATAAGTAACATATAAAAACCCTCAAAAAGACAATAGGGCAAACAATGTCCATTGGGCATAACCACCTTTAATAATCTTAGAAAAATTCAAGACTATATTCACAAATAATAAAAATTAACCAACAGATAATTTTAAAACAAGATTTTATTACAAAAAATCTTAAACATATTCAACTAAAGAAAGTATAATATAATCAACGCCCCTATATGTACCTCTCACATACCTTCAATAATTAGCATCTCATGGCTTATTATATTTTATCATTACCCCCACTTACCCTTCCACTTCCACCCTGGGCTATTTTAATTAAATCCCAGATATGATGCCACTTAACCCATAAATATTTGGGGACAATTTTTATTAATTAAAATTTTAATTAGCAAAATAAAAAAGTATAGTCGGGCTTAATTATTAAGTAGACATAGCCAAAGATAAATCTAGTGAACTGAGTGATAGAACTAAGAAATTCTCCAGAAATGGAGTGTAACAAGGTAAAGAGACCATGGAATTATATTTTTAAAAAGCTGAGACAAGGATTTATATAAAAGTAATTTATTAAGGACCACCTCCCCATGAAAAAGAAAACTTGTATGCAAGAAAGAAAACAGAAAAGAAAAAGTCAAGCAAAATTGTGATTTCAAATGATGTCTAGCCTCAATCTATTTTATGGAGCATTCTGAAAGGCAAATTTCCCTAGAGAGTTTGTCTCACCTTGAGGCAAAGGATCTGGGCTTTTATATCCCTACCTCGATTAGTCATTGACTACCGGTCATCTCCCAAGCAAAGCAGCTCCAAGTGCCCAAGGAAAGCTCTCCAAAGAAAGTCAGAGGTGTAAACTTTTGGCAGTAATGCAGATAGCATTTGGAAAATATTTTCAAAAGTGATGATTGGGAACTGAGTGGAGCATCAACAGCACCAGCTACTGATGGAAAATATAATTAAAAGTTACGTGACACGGAGAATAGATACAGAACTTTCAGTATCTTCCCATAGAAATCACAGAAAGATAGAAGAATATAGTAGAAAATAAACAAGGAAATTATAAAAGATAGTTTCCCAAATAAAAATTATAAAAGATAATTTTTAAAAAGGTAAAATTATTCACGTTGAAAAAATTCACCAACTGCCAAACAAAAGTAATGTGAAAATATGCATAATTGGAAATTACTTTTCCAAAACCTTACAATAGCATAGAAAGAAAATTCTAAACATTTCCAGGGGAAATTAGTCTAGCTACTATGGTGAAGATAAGTTTTACAATTGATGCTCAGACTATGACACCAACAAGGAAAGTCATCCAAAGCTTTGAATGAGCAGAATCAATTATAGATTTACTAGTATGTATCCTATTGAGTTAGATGTGCCTTGATGAGTTAAATAATGCTCAAGCTATACACCATTTATGTCTCATGCAGAAGGAAAATGCGTATAGGATGGCAACTACCAGATATTTGGTTGGTTCCACAGACTTTCATATTTAATACTCACTTCTTGCAGATGTATCTAGGTTCTACTGGAATTTGGCCAAGAGACATGCCTGACCACACCCTTAAAGGCAGGCCCACTGACCTCAGTCCTATTGCAGATCCTGAAGTGTGCCAGTAAGTTGGCTATAGACTCTTTTGACCACAGTCAATGAGCAGTCTTGCCTCCCCAGAGACCTGGCAGCAGATATACCCATCTGTGTCCCTGGAGGCAGGCTTGAAGATCTTGATTCAATTCAGATCCTGAAGTAGCTCTGGTAACTCCATTTTAGCTCCTCTTATCTGTGGCCCAGGAACAGTCCTACCCACCCAAGGACCCTCCAGGTGACATGCCTGTCCATGCTCCGGAATCTAGATCTGCCAACCTCAAATCAACTCTAGATCCTGAGAAAGCCCTGTGACCCAGCTGCAACTGCACTCAGCCACAGTCTCAGGGCAGTCCTACCCATCCAGAGATCCATACAGTGACCTGACAGAACCCCTTATAAAGACCCAGCAGGAATCACACCCATCTACACACTTGGTAAAAGGTCTGCTATATGTGGATCCAATTGTGGACCTGAAAGCAGACCCTTGTACTAGTGCCAGCCCTATTGACCAAGGTCTTAGAGGCAATATCCTTTGCCCAGGAACCAGACAGGATCCATGCTCACTTGAAACTCTGGTAATAGGCCGTTCAACCATAGACCCCAGTAAAAAAAAAAAGTAGCAGCAACCACATAACCTGGCTCCAACCCCAGTTGACTGTAATCCCAGAGGCAATCCATCAACCCAGGGACTTCCAGCAGAGGGTCTTTACCTGCTGAAACTGGTTTTTAAAGATTGGAAGAGGTGTTTGCTCCTTCAAATGCACAAGCACTGATGTAAATCTACATGAATCATGAAGAATCACACAAACACAACACACCCAAAGGAAACTAATAGAGTTCCAATAACCAATCCAATAACCAGCTCCAATCTCCAATTTGTAGAAATTGAGTCTATAAATTACCTGACAAAGAATTCAGAATAATCATCTTAAAGAAGTTCAATGAAATATAAGAGAATACAAATAAACAACTATATATAATCAGGAAAAGAGCATAAACAAGATAAGAAGTTCAATAAAAAATAAAAACCACAAAAAAGAGCAAAACAAAAATCCAGAAGTTAAAGAATACAGTGGCAGAACAAAAAAAAAAAAAATGCAATTGAGAGCTTCAACAGCAGACTCCACTGTACAGAGAAAAGAATCAGTGAACTTGAATACCAGTCTTTAAAAATAGCCAGACATAGGCACAAAAAAGAAAAGGAATGAGAGAAAAAGAACAAAGAAAGTATAGGGGACCTATGGGATGCCATCAAATGAACAAATACATGCATTATGAGAGTTCCCAAAAAGAAGAGAGAGAAAACAGAGAAATAATTTTAGTTAAAGCATATTTCTTGATTAAAAAAAAATAGGGTGCTGTGGCTCACACCTGTAATCCCAGCACTTTGGGAGGCTGAGGTGGGCAGATCACTTGAGGTCAGGAGTTTGAGACCAACCTGGCCAACATGGTGAAACCCTGTCTCTACTAAAAATACAAAAATTAGCTACTCAGGAGGCTGAGGTAGGAGAATTGCTTAAACTCAGGAGGCGGAAGTTGCAGTGAGCTGAGATTGCACCACTGTACCCCAGCCTGGGCAACAGAGTGAGACTCCATCTTAAAAAAAATAAGAAATAAGGGTTTAAAACCTCCCAGAACTTGAGAAGGATATAAGGCATGCAAATTCCTGAAGACTCCAACCAAGATGAGCCCAAAGTAAATACCTGAGACACATTATTATCAAATTATCAAAAGTCAAAGACAAAGAGAGTTTTGAAAGCAGCAAGAGAAAAGTAACTTGTAACACACAAGGGAACTCTATGAGCCTGCTAACAAATTGCAGGCCAAGAGAAAGTGGTGTAATATATTCAAAGTACCAAAAGAAAGATCTGCCATTCAAGAATATTATACTCATATAAGGTACTCTTCATAAATGATGGAGAGATAAAGATATTCCCAGACAAAAGCTGAAGAAGTTAATCACCATTAGCTATGCCTTACATATGACAAAGAGAATCTGTCACATTGAAATGAAAGGATAGTAAATAACAACATGAAAACATGAATGTATAATAGCCACAGGTAAAGGTAAATGTATAGTCAAATTGGAATGCTCTGATACTGTAATGGTGGTGCACAAATTACTTTTACTTCTAGTATAAATGTTATAAAAGTATTAAAAATAACTATAGCTACAATAATTTGTTAATAATATAGAATATAAAAATATGTAAAGTGTAACATCAATAGCATAAAATGTGAGGGAGGAGAGAAGTAAAAGTGTAGAGTTTTTCTGTGTGACTAAGTTGTTATCAGCTTAAAATAAAGTATTATAACTATAAGACGCTTATATAAGCCTCATGGTAACTATAAAGAAAAAAATCGCTAGTAGATACACAAAAGATAAAGAGAAGAAGAATTAAAGCATGCCACTATTAAGCAAATGAACATGAAAATTAGAAGCCCCATGTCCTCAGGAGATAGGAGGGGATAAGGGGAAAACCCTGGCAAGGTCCTGAAGTACAGGTAACCAGATCCATCTCCATCCTTGTGGCAATCAAAAGCAATAATCCTGTACTTACTTTAAGGACTTATAATTATGACTTTATTTTTTTAATGACAGGTCAGATGTGGGATAGGAGGCATGACTAGCTTCCTGCTCAGACAGACAGAGCAACATGTGAAGGCTCATATCATGAATTTTGCTCCAATAACTACTGCAGGAATATACCAGGAAAGCTGAGAGAATTCACAAACCCTTTGAAGGAACTGAATCACAGCTGCAGGCTCCCTGAGATAATAAAAAACTATGAGTCTGCTTGTTTTCTTAATGCAGGAGGCTCATAGTCTGGGGCAAGTTCTCAGCCCTGGTCACTGGCTGCCTGGAAATAGTCTCAGTGCTTTGTGGAGTGGGGGCACAATGGGAGTAAGATCAGCCTTTAGGACTGTGAGCTGCATGGGAGCAGGGTGAGGCCTGTAACTGCTGGATTTCCCCCACTTCCCCTGGTGACCTCTATTACTCGGCTGAGGCAGCCATAATCCCTCTGTGAATATAACTCTATTGGTCTTGGAGCCACATCCCCATCCTCCACAACAGCCATAGCAAGCCCTGCTCAAGGAGGGGCTGAGCTCAGACATGCTTATCCTTGCCCCACCTGGTGGTCTTTCTCTACCTAGCTTGGTAGCTGAAGACAGGTCATGATCTCTTGGGACCTCTATGGCCCTGCCCACTGCCTGAGAAACTTGAATACTTAACCAACCAGGTGTCCCTACGGCAAGTTTGCATCCTCCCTGTAGGATTGCACCTGATGCATTCTTGAAAGCACCACCTCCTGGCTGGAGGCCAACCAACACAAAACCAGCACACTAAACAAAAACACAGCTGAAGACCCTCACAGAGTTCACTTCACTCCCCTGCTAACCCTGCTGTAGCAGGTGCTGGTATCCACAGCTGCAAGACCTGAAGACAGATCACATCCGAGGACTCTTTGCAGATACTCCCCAGTACCAGCCCAGAGTCTGGTAGCTCTGCTGGGTGGCTAGACCCAGAACAGCAAAAACATTCACTACAGTTCGGCTCTCAGGAAGCCACATTACTAGGGAAAGGGGAAGAACACTACATAAAAGGAGGACCCTAAGGGACAAAATAACCTGAAAGGCAGTCCTTGATTCCCAGATCTTCCTTCTGACATAGTCTACCCAAATGAGAAGGAACCCGAACAAAATTCTGGTAATACGACAAAATGAGGTTATTTAACATCCCTGAAAAGATCATACCAACTCATCAGCAACTAATCCAAAACAAGAATAAAGCTCTGAAGTGACAGAAAAAGAAGTTAGAAGGCTGATTATTAAGCTAATCAAGGAGGAACCAGAGAAAGGTGAGGTCCCACTTAAAGAAATAAAAAACATGATACAGCATATGAAAGAAAAATTATTCAGTAAAATAGATAGCTTAAATAAAAAACAATCACACCTTCAGGAAATAAAGGATACACTTAGAGAAATGCAAAATGCATTGGAAAGCCTCAGTGATAGAACTGAACAAAAAGAAGAAAGAAACTCAGAGCTCAAAGACAGGGCTTTTGAATTAACCCTATCTGTCAAAGAAAAAAGAATTTAAAAAAAAATGAACAAAGCCTCGAAGAAATTTGGAATTATGTTTAATGTCCAAGCCTAAGAATAATTGGTATTCCTGAGGAAGAAGAGAAATCTAAAAGTTTGGGAAACATATTTGAGGGAATAATTGAGGAGACAACTTCCCTGGCCCTGCTAGAGATCCAGGCATCCAAATACAAAAAGCTCAAAGAACACCTGGGAAATTTATCGCAAAAAGATCATTACCTAGGCACGTAGTCATCAGGTTATCTAAAGTCAAGACAAAGGAAAGAATCTTAACAGCTGTGAGGCAAAAGCATCAGGCAACGTATAAAGGAAAACCTATCAGATTAACAGCAGATTTTTCAGCAGAAACCCTACAACCTAGAATAAACTGAGGTCCTATTTTTAACCTCCTTAAAAAACAATTATCAGCCAAGAATTTTTTATCCAGTGAAACTAAGCTCCATAGATCAAAAGATACAGTCTTTTCCAGACAAATGCTGAGAGAGTTTGCCACTACCAAGCTAGCACTACAATAACTGTTAAAAGGAGCTCTAAATCTTAAAGCAAATCTTTGAAATACACCAAAATAGAACCTCCTTAAAGCATAAATCTCACAGGACCTATGTAACAATAACACAATGAGGAAAAAACACAAGGCAGTCAGGCAACAAATAGCATGATGAATAGAATAGTACATGACATCTCAATTTTAACATTGAATGTAAATGACTTAAATGCTTCACTTAAAGACACAGGATGGGAGAATGGGTAAGAATTCACCAACCAAGTTTCTCCTATATTCAGGAGACTCACCTAACATGTAAGGACTCACATAAGCTTAAGGAAAAGCTATGGGAAAAGATATTACATGCAAACGGACACCAAAAGCAAGCATAAGAAGCTATTCTTACATTAAACAAAACAAACTTTAAAGCAACAGCAGTTAAAAAAGCTAAAGAGGGGCATTATATAATAATAAAAGGACTAGTTCATTAGAAAAAGATCACAATCCTAAATACAATAGAAATGATCAACAAAAGTAAGAGTTGGCTTCCTGAAAAGATAAATAAATGGACAAACCTTCAGCTAGACAAATGAAAAAAATAAGAGTGAGAGAACTCAAATAAAAAAAATAATAAATGAAAGATAAGACATTACAGTTGATACCACAGAAATACAAAGGATCATAAGAGATCACTATGAACAATTATACACCAACAAATTGCATCACCTATAAGAAAGGAATAAATATCTAGAAACATACAACCTACAAAGACTGAATTATGAAGAAACAGAAAATCTGAACATAACAATAATGAGTATGAAGATTGAATCTATAATACAAAGTTTCCTGTTAAAGAAGAGCCCAGGACAAGATGGCTTTACTGGTAAATTTTACTAAGCATTGAAAACAAATTAATGCCATTCTTTCTCAAACTCTTCCAAAAAATTGAAGATGAAAGAATACTTTGAAACCTATTTTATGAGGTCAGCATTACTCTAATATTAAAGCCCAATAAAGACACTACAAGAAAAGAAAATTACTGGCAAATATTCCTGATGAACATAGGTGCAAAAATCCTCAACAAGATATTGGCAAACCAAATTCAACAACACATTAAAAGGATCGTACACCATGAACAAATAGGCTTTGTCTCTTGAATACAAAGATGGTTTGACAGAAATCAATAAATATGATAGTCCACATTATCAAAGTGGAGGATAAAAATCACATGATCATTTCAATAGCTGCACAAAATGTATTTGAAAAAAATTAATATCCTTTTGATAAAAACTCAATAAATTCAGTACAGAAGGAATCTACCTCAACATACTAAAGGCCATGTATGACAACCCTACAGCTAACATCATACTAAATAAGGAAAAATTAAAAAGTGTTTCCTCTAAAATCGGAAACTAGACAAGAGTTCCTGCTTCCACCACTTCTATTCAACAGAGTACTGTTCTACACAGAGCAATTAAGCAAGAGGAAAAAACGTATCCAAATCAGAAAGGAAAAAGTTAAATTGTCGTTATTTACAGATGATATGATCTATACATAGAAAACTCTAAATAATCCTCTAAAAAATTTTAGGATTAATAAATTAGTTCAGTAAAGTAGCAGAAAGCTAATCAACAAACAATAATCACCTGTGTTTCTTACACAAACAATTAAGTATTTGAAAAAGAAATTGAAACATTCCCATTTACAATAGCAACAATTAAATACTTAGAAATAAATTTAATCAGGGAGTTGAAAGATCTGTACATCAAAAACTATAAGACGTTGAGAAAGAAATTGAAGAAAACACAAATGAATAAAAAGATAGTCCACGCTTATGGATTGGAAATATTGATAAAATGTCCATACTATTCAAAGCAATCTACAGATTCACTGTAGCCCCTATCAATATTTCAGTGGCATATTTCATACAAATAGAGAAAAAAATCCTAAAATTCATATAAAACCACAAAAGGCCTCAAGTGGCCAAAGCAATTTTCAGAAAGAAGGAAAAACCTGGAGACATCACACTTCCTGATTTAAAACTATGCTACAAAGCTATAGTAATCAAAACAGTATGGCAGTGGTATAAAAGCAGACACATAGGCCGGACATGGTGGCTTACATCTGTAATCCCAGCACTTTGGGAGGCTGAGGCAGGCAGATCACTTGAGGTCAGGAGTTTGAGACCAGCTTGACCAAAACAGTAAAACCCGTCTCTACTAAAGGTGGATTATGCATAGACCAATGGAAAAAAATAGAGAGCCTAGATATGAATCCTGGTATATACAGTCAAGTAGTCTTTAATAGAGGCATCAAGATTACACCTTGTAGAAGGGACAATCTCCTCAATAAATGGGAAAATTGGATATTTACATTGCAAAGATATGACATTGGACTCTTATCATGCACTATATACAAAACCTAACTTAATATGGATTAAAGATTTAAATGTAAGATCTGAAACCATAAAACTCCTAGAAGAAGACACTGTGGAAAATCTTATTGACATTGACTCAGGCAAAGATTTTTTGGATATAACACCAAAAGCATAGGAAACAAAAGCAAAAACTAAACAATTGGGGCTACATCAAACTAAAAAGTTTCTGCACAGCAAAGGAAACCAACAATAAAATGAAAAGGCCACCTATGGAATGGGAGAAAATATTTGCGAATCATATGCTATTGTCTGAATGTGCCCTTTAAAGTTCATGTGTTGGAAATTTGATCCCCAATGTGGAAGTGCTGGAAGGTGAGGCTTTTAAGAGATGTTGAGGTAATGAGGGCTCTACCCTCATGAATGCATTAATGCTGTTATTGAGGAGTGGGTTCTTTATAAAAGCACAAGTTCATCCCACTTTTGTCTCTTTCTTGTCCTCTCTTTGTCTTTCTGCCATGTGATGCCTTCCACCATATTATGATGCAGCACAAAGGGCCTAATAGATGCAGGTACCTTGATGTTGAACTTCTCAGCCCTCAAAACTGTAAGTCCATACATTCCTGTTCGTTATAAATTACCCAGTTGGTGGTATTTTGTAATAGGAACACAAAACAGACTAAAACATCATATGATAAAAGGTTAATATCTAAAATATGTAAGAAACTCATACAACTCAATAGCAAACAAACAAACAAACAAAAAACAGATAGCCCAAGTAAAACATGGGCAAATGACCTAAATAGACATTTTCCCGGAAAAGGTATACAAATGACAAGTATATAAAAAGATGCTCAACATCAGCAATCATCAGGAAAATGCAAATGCAAATGAAAACCATAATGAAATATCACCTCCTGCCTATTAGAATGGCTTTTATCAAAAAGATGAAAGATAATAAGTGCTGATGAGATTGTAGAGAAAAGGAAACCCTTGTACATTATTGCTAGAAATGTAAATTGGTACAGCCTTATGGAAAAGAGTACAAATTTCCTAAAATAATTAATAATAGAACTACCACCTGATCTAACAGTCTCATTGCTTGGTATATCTCCAACAAATATGAAATCAGTATCTTGAAGAGATATCTGCACTCTCATGCTTACTGCAGTATTATTAATAATAGCCAAAATATTGAAACAACCTCAGTGTCTGTTGACAGATGAATGGATAAAGAAAATGTGAAGGGAGGGGTTGTGTGTCTACACATATACACCCACACACAATGGAATATTATACAGCCATAAGGAGAAAAAATCCTGCCATTTGCAACAACACAGATGAACCTGGAAGACATTATGCTAAGTGAAATAACCCAGACACAGAAAGCCAAATACTTTATACTATCACTTTTATGTGAAATTTAAAAAACTTGATCTCACAGAAACAGAGATTAGAATGGTGGATGCCAGGGAATGTGGGGTGGAGGAAATAGGGAGACAACAGTCAAGGTATACAAACTTTCAGTGATAAGATGAATGAGTTCTGATGATCTAATGTATAGCATGGTGTATATAGCTAATAATATTGTATCATATACTTTAAATTTGTTAAGAAAATAAATCTTAAGTGTTTGTACCACACACAAAAATGATAATGATGTGAGGTAATGATGTGTTAATTAACTTGGTTGTGATAATCATCTTACAATGTATACACATAGCAAACCATTATGTTGTACACCTTAGAGAGATACTTTTATTTATAAATTATACCTCAATAAAACTAGAAAAATAAATAAAGATAGTTTGGAAGCATGTAAACATTCAGAAAATGAAGATATGAGATAGAAGAAACAGTCTGAAATATAATAGTTAAGACTAAATAAATATTCTAAATAGCTAAGACTAAATAAATACAAATATAAAATTTATCAATTTTAAAATGTAATAGTCTAATTCCAGATGATTGTATTAAGAGAGTTAGCTGTGGTGGAGTTGGGGAAGCAAAAAGGAGGGAAATGGACGTATATAACATTTATGTCTTCGGGGGAAGCTATATACATTTGTTCTATTTAGACTTTAATAGAAAAACATAAGTGTAAAAGTATGGTTCAGGATGTAAGAATAACCATTATAAAAAAATAGAGAAAATATGATTGCCAACCAACAAGAAGGAAGAAATAAAATAACGAATTCAATCAATCCCCTAAAAAAATAGCAAAGGAAAAAAACCAAAAAAGTACAAATAGAAAACAAAATAATTATCAGGATAAATATATACATATAATTATCCAATATAAATATGACTACCATATACTCATTAAAAGAAACTGTACACAGAAAAATAGCATATTACGTAAAAAGCTTGAAAAACTGTACCAGACGAATTTCACATTGATAAAATATACACTCTACCAAGGACAATCTAAAAATATAGTGTTGAATTATATAAAGGGAAAAAATTGAGATTCAAGAAGACATATGGCAAATCCACAGTTCTGTGGAATGTATACCTCATTAGCAATCAACAAATGAAGTAGATCAAAAGTTGGTAAGCATCAGAGGGTGAAGGTTTTCTTCCTTCCCATTCTCCTTTTTGCTTATCTTCTTCCCCCTTTCCAAATTTTTGGATGAAATCCTTGATTAGATATAAAGATAGAGCTACAGATAGAGATGTACACAGAGAGAGAATATATAGACTATATTAGCATAATTATGCATTAAAATTATGTTGTAAGAACTAGTTAATATTATAAAAAGAAATATTTCTTTACATTGCAGATATTTCATTCTAAAGCATGTACTTAATAGAATTTTAAGATATAATAACCCCTCTGTACTCCCCAGATGGTGCTTAGATTTTGGGGACAGGAATAAAAGAATATCTAGGGGGTTATGAACAAAGAAAGAGGAAGTGGGATCTAAAAGAAAAGAACTCCCGGCCGGGTGCGGTGGCTCACGCCTGTAATCCCAGCACTTTGGGAGGCCGAGGTGGGTGGATCACGAGGTCAGGAGATCGAGACCATCCTGGCTAACACGCTGAAACCCCGTCTCTACTAAAGAAATACAAAAAATTAGGCATGGTGGCGGGCGCCTGTAGTCCCAGCTACTCGGGAGGCTGAGGCAGGAGAATGGCATGAACCCGGGAGGCGGAGCTTGCAGTGAGCCAAGAGAAAAGAACTCCCAGCTAGCCATTTACAATGGGATTTTTTTTTTTTTTTTTTTTTTTTTTTTTTTTTTTTTTGAGATGGAGTCTCGCTCTGTCACCCAGGCTGGAGTGCAATGGCACGATCTCGGCTCACTGCAACCTCCGCCTCCTGGGTTCAAGCGATTCTCCTGCCTCAGCCTCCCAAGCAGCTGGGACTACAGGCACCCACCACCACGCCCAGCTAATTTTTGTATTTTTAGTAGAGACAGGGTTTCACCATATTGGTCAGGCTGCTGACCTCGTGATCCACCAGAGTCGGCCTCCCAGACTGCTGGGATTAGAGGCGTGAGCCACTGCGCCAGGCCTTTTTTTTTTTTTTTTTTTTTTTTTGCTGTTTAATAAAGCTTAACTTGTTGGTTGCAGGGGGGTGTTGCTTTTTATTTTTATTCTAACTTTCATTTTACGTTTACAGGTACACGTGCAGGCTTGTTACACAGGTAAACTCGTGTCATGGGTGTTTGGAGTACAGATTATTCTGTCACCCAGGTATAAGCATAGTACACAATAGTCATTTTAAAAAATCCTTTCCTTCCTCCCACCTTCCACCCTTTAGTAGGCCCGAGTGTTTGTTGTTCCCCTCTTTGTGTCCATATGTTCTCATTATTTAGCTCCCACTTATAAGTGAGAACATGCAGTATCTGGTTTTCTGTTCTAGCATTGGTTTGTTAAAGATAATGGCCTCCAGCTCCATCCATGTTGCTGCAAAGGACATGATGTCATTCTTTCTTATGGCTGCATAAGATTCCATTATGTATATGTATCACATTTTCTTTATCCAGTCTACCATTTATGGACATTTAGATTGATTCCATGTGTTTGCTATTGTGAATAGTGCTACAATAAGTATATGTGTGCATGTGTCCTCGTGGTAGAATAATTTATATTCCTTTGGGTTTATACCCAATATTGGGACTGCTGGGTCAAATGGTAATTCTACTTTTAGTTCCTTCAGGAATGACTACACTGCTTTCCACAATGGCTGAACTAATTTGCACTCCCATCAGCAGTGTATAGGAATTCCCTTTTCTCCACAACTTTGTCAGCATCTGTTTTTTTTTTTTTTTTTTTTTTTTTGAGACGGAATTTTGCTCTGTCACCGATGCTGGACTGCAGTGGTGTGATCTCAGCTCACTGCAACCTCCACCTCCCAGATTCAAGCAATTGTCCTGCCTCAGCCTCCTGAATAGCTCGGACTACAGGCGTAAGCCACCATGCCTGGCCAATTTTTGTATTTTTAGTAGAGATGGGGTTTCACCATGTTGGCCAGGATGGTCTTGATCTCCTGACCTCGTGATCCCCAAAGTGCTGGGATTACAGGCGTGAGCCGCCACACCCGGCCTGCCAGCATTTGTTATTGTTTGATGTTTTAAATAACAGCCATTTTGACTGTGTAAGATGGCATCTAATTATGTTTTTGACTTGCATTTCTCTAATGATTAATGATGTTGAGCATTTTTTCATATGTGTGTTGGCTGCATGTATATATTGTTTTGAAAAGTGTCCGTTCATGTCCTTTGCCCACTTTTGAATGGTTTTTTTTTTTTTTTTTGCTTGTAATGTAAGTTCCTTATAGATTCTAAATATTAGGTCTTTGTCAGAAGCATAGTTTGCAAATACGTTCTCCTTTTCTGTAGGTTGTCTGTTTACTCTGTTGGTAGTTTCTTTTGCTGTCAGAACTCTTTGGTTTAATTAGGTCTCATTTGTCAATTTTTGCTTTTGTTGGAATTGCTTTTGGCATCTTTGAAATCTTTGCCAGTTCCTATATCCAGAATGATTTTTCCTAGGTTATATTCCAGGGTTTTCATACTTTTGGGTTTTACATTTAAGTCTTTAATCCAACTTGAGTTGTTTTTTTTTAATATAGTGTAAAGAAGGGTCCCAGTTTCAATCTTCTGCATATGGCTAACCAGTTATCCCAGCATTATTTATTAAATACAGAGTCCTTTCCCACTAGTTGTTTTTGTAAGCTGTGTCAAAGATCAGATAGTTGGAGGTGCGCAGCATTATTTCTGGGCTCTCTATTTTCCTCCATTGTTCTATGTGTCTGTTTTTGTTCCAGTAGCATACTATTTTGGTTACTGCAACCCTGTAGTGTAATTTGAAGTCAGGTAACATGATGTCTCCAGCTTCATTCTTTTTGTGTAGGATTGTCCTGGCTATTTGGGCTTTTATTTGTTTCCGTATGAATTTCGGAATGATTTTTTTTCTAGTTCTGTACAGAATAATATTGAAAGTTTGATAGGAATAGCATTTAATCTGTAATAATCTTTGGGCAGGTAGTGTGGCCATTTTAATAATATTAATTACCTCTTATCCATGAGCATAAAATGTTTTCCATTTGTTTGTGGTCATCTTTGATTTCTTTGAGCAGTGTTTTGTGATTCTCTGGGTAGAGATCTTTCACCTCCACGGTAAGCTGTATTTGTAGTTATTTTATTCTTTCTGAGGCAACTGTGAATGGGATTCTGTTCCTGATTTGGCTTTTGGCTTAGATATTGTTGGTAGAAATGCTACTCATTTTTGTACATGGATTTTGTATCCTGAAACTTTGCTGAAGTTGTTTATTACCTTAAGGAGCTTTTGTGCAGAGACTACAGAGTTTTCTAGACATAGAAGCATACCATCTGCAAACAGGAATAGTTTGACTTCCTCTCTTTCTATTTGGATGTTCTTTATTATTTTTTTCTTGCCTGAGTTCTCTGGCCAGAACTTCTAAAACTATGTTGAATAGAAGTGAGGAGAAAGAGCATCCTTGTCTTGGGGCCTATTTCCAGCTTTTTCCCATTCACTATGCTGTTGGCTGTGAGTTTGTCATAGATGGCTCTTATTGTTTTGAAGTTTGTTCCTTCAATGCCTAGTTTATTGAGAGTTCTTAACATAAAGCCATGTTGAATATTATTGAAAGCATTTTCTGTACCTATTAAGATAATCATGTGGTTTTTTGAACTCAGTTCTGTTTATATGATGAATCGCATTTATTGATTTGCATTTGTTGAACCAATCTTGCATTTCAGAGATAAAGCCTGCTTGATTGTAGTGTATTAGCTTTTTGATGTGCTGCTGGATTTGGTTTGCTAGTATTTTGTTGAGGACTTATGCACCAAGGACTTTTGCATCAAGGATATTGGCCTGAAGTTTTCATTTTTTGTTGTGTCTCTATACCAGGTTTTGATATCGGGATAATGCTGGCCTCATAGAATAAGCTGGGGAGGAGTCCCTCCTCCTCATTTTTTTGAAATAGTTTCAATAGGAATGGTACCAACTCTTCTTTGTACATCTGGTAGAATTTGTCAATGAATCTGTCTGAGAATCTTCCTGGTTTAGTCTTAGGAGGATGCATTCATCCAGGAATTTATCCATCGCTTCCAGATTTTCCAGTTTGTGTGCATAGAGGTGTTCAAAGTAGTCTCTGATGGTAATTTGTATTCCTGTGGAGTCAGTGGTAATATCCCCTTTGTCATTTCTAATTGTGTTTATTTGGATCTTCTCTCTTTCCTTCTTTTTCAGCCTAGCTAGTGGTCTATCTTAATAATTTTTTCAAAGAACCAACTCCTGGATTCATTGATCTTTCATAGGGTTTTCCATGTATTAATCTCCTTCAGTTCAGCACTGATTTTGATTACTTCTTGTGTTCTGCTAACTTTGGAATTTGGTTTTCTCTTCTCTAGTTTTTCTAGTTGTGATGTTACATTGCTAATTTAAGAGATTTCTAACTTTTTGATGTTGATGTTTTAGTGCTATAAATTTCCCTCTTAAACTGCCTTAGCTGTGTCCTAGAGATTCTGGTATGTTGTATCTTTGTTCTCATTAATTTCAGAGAAATTACTGATTTCTGCATCAATTTCATTATTCACCCGAAAGTCCTTTAGAAGCATATTGTTTAATTTCCATGTAATTGTATGGTTTTGAGTAATTTTCTTCACATTTTATATTTGTATTGCATTGTGGTCCAAGAGTGTTGTTGGTATGATTTTTTTAATTTGCTGAGGATTGTTTTGTGTCCAATTGTGTGGTCAATTTTAGAGTATATGACATGTGGTAATGAGAAGAATGTATATTCTGTTATTTTTGGATGGAGAGTTCTGAAGATATCTTTTAGGTCCATTTGATCAAGTGTTGAGTTCAGGTTCTAAATATCTTTGTTAATTTTCTGCCTTAATGATCTAATACTCAGGGAGGTGCTGAAGTTTTTCACTATTATTGTGTGGGAACCTAAGTTTCTTTGTAGATCTCTAAGAACTTGCTATATGAATCTGGGTCCTCCTGTGTTGGGTGAATATATATTTAGCATAGTTAGGTCTTCTTGTCAAATTGAACTCTTTAATATGAATGCCCTTCTTTGTCCTTTTTGCTCTTTGTTGGTTTAAGGTCTGTTTTGTCTGAAATTAGGATTGCAATCCCTGCTTTTTTCTGTTTCCCATTTGCTTGGTAGATTTTTCTTTATCCTTTTATTTTGAGCCTATAGATGTTACTGCATGTGAGGTGGGTCTCTTGAAGACAGCACAACATTTAGCCCTGCTTCTTTATCCAGCTTGCCACTGTGTGACTTTTAATTGGAGCATTTAACCCATTTACATTCAAATTTAGTATTGAAATGGGATTTGATCCTGTCATCATGTTGTTAGCTGGTTATTATGCAATATTATAATTGTGTGGCTGCTTTGTAGTGCCACTGATCTGTGTACTTAAGTTTTTTTGTAGTGGCTGGTAATGGTCATTTATTCCTATATTTAGTGCTCTTTCCAGGAGCTCTTCGAAGGCAGATCTGGGGGTAATGAATTCCGTTAGCATTTGTCTGGAAAGAATCTTATTTCTTTTTCCTTTATGAATCTTAATTTGGCTGGATATGAAATTCTAGATTGAAAATTCTTTTATTTAAGAATGTTGAATATTGGCCCATAGTCTCTTCCAGCTTGTAGGGTTTCTGCTACAGGGAAAAGGTCCTCATGGGACTCCCTTTGTAGGTGACCTGTCCTTTCTCTCTAGCTGTTAAATGTTCTTTAACATTTTTTTATTTCATTTCACCCTTGGAGAATCTGATGATTATTGTCTTGGGGATGAGCTTATTGTTTAGTATCATGCAGGAGTTCTCTGGATGTCCTGAGTTTGAATGTTGGCCTCTCTAGCAAGACTGGGAAGGTTTTCATGGATGATATCCTGAAATATATTTTCTAAGTTGTTTGCTTTCTCCCTGTCTCTTTCAGGGACACCAATGAGTTGCAGATTTGATGTCTTTACATAATTCCATATTTCTCAGAGTTTTCATTTATTCCTCTTCATCTTTTTTCTTTCTTTTTGTCTGTCTTATTTTAGAGAACTAGTCTTCAAGCTCTGAAATTCTTTCCTCAGCTTGGTCTATTTTGCTGTTAATATTTGAGATTCAAGCTAGCAGAAGGCAAGAAATAACTAAAATCAGAGCAGAACTGAAGGAAATAGAGACACAAAAAACCCTTCAAAAAATCAATGAATCCAGGAGCTGGTTTTTTGAAAGGATCAACAAAATTGATAGACCGCTAGCAAGACTAATAAAGAAAAAAAGAGAGAAGAATCAAATAGACACAATAAAAAATGATAAAGGGGATATCACCACCGATCCCACAGAAATACAAACTACCATCAGAGAATACTACAAACACCTCTACGCAAATAAACTAGAAAATCTAGAAGAAATGGATACATTCCTCGACACATACACTCTCCCAAGACTAAACCAGGAAGAAGTTGAATCTCTGAATAGACCAATAACAGGAGCTGAAATTGTGGCAATAATCAATAGTTTACCAACCAAAAAGAGTCCAGGACCAGATGGATTCACAGCCGAATTCTACCAGAGGTACAAGGAGGAACTGGTACCATTCCTTCTGAAACTATTCCAATCAATAGAAAAAGAGGGAATCCTCCCTAACTCATTTTATGAGGCCAGCATCATTCTGATACCAAAGCCGGGCAGAGACACAACCAAAAAAGAGAATTTTAGACCAATATCCTTGATGAACATTGATGCAAAAATCCTCAATAAAATACTGGCAAACCGAATCCAGCAGCACATCAAAAAGCTTATCCACCATGATCAAGTGGGCTTCATCCCTGGGATGCAAGGCTGGTTCAATATACGCAAATCAATAAATGTAATCCAGCATATAAACAGAGCCAAAGACAAAAACCACATGATTATCTCAATAGATGCAGAAAAAGCCTTTGACAAAATTCAACAACCCTTCATGCTAAAAACTCTCAATAAATTAGGTATTGATGGGACGTATTTCAAAATAATAAGAGCTATCTATGACAAACCCACAGCTAATATCATACTGAATGGGCAAAAACTGGAAGCATTCCCTTTGAAAACTGGCACAAGACAGGGATGCCCTCTCTCACCACTCCTATTCAACATAGTGTTGGAAGTTCTGGCCAGGGCAATCAGGCAGGAGAAGGAAATAAAGGGTATTCAATTAGGAAAAGAGGAAGTCAAATTGTCCCTGTTTGCAGACGACATGATTGTTTATCTAGAAAACCCCATTGTCTCAGTCCAAAATCTCCTTAAGCTGATAAGCAACTTCAGCAAAGTCTCAGGATACAAAATCAATGTACAAAAATCACAAGCATTCTTATACACCAACAACAGACAAACAGAGAGCCAAATCATGAGTGAACTCCCATTCACAATTGCTTCAAAGAGAATAAAATACCTAGGAATCCAACTTACAAGGGATGTGAAGGACCTCTTCAAGGAGAACTACAAACCACTGCTCAAGGAAATAAAAGAGGATACAAACAAATGGAAGAACATTCCATGCTCATGGGTAGGAAGAATCAATATCGTGAAAATGGCCATACTGCCCAAGGTAATTTACAGATTCAATGCCATCCCCATCAAGCTACCAATGACTTTCTTCACAGAATTGGAAAAAACTACTTTAAAGTTCATATGGAACCAAAAAAGAGCCCGCATCGCCAAGGCAATCCTAAGCCAAAAGAACAAAGCTGGAGGCATCACACTACCTGACTTCAAACTATACTACAAGGCTACAGTAACCAAAACAGCATGGTACTGGTACCAGAACAGAGATATAGATCAATGGAACAGAACAGAGCCCTCAGAAATAACGCCGCATACCTACAACTATCTGATCTTTGACAAACCTGAGAAAAACAAGCAATGGGGAAAGGATTCCCTATTTAATAAATGGTGCTGGGAAAACTGGCTAGCCATATGTAGAAAGCTGAAAGCGGATCTTTTCCTTACACCTTATACAAAAATCAATTCAAGATGGATTAAAGATTTAAACGTTAGACCTAAAACCATAAAAACCCTAGAAGAAAACCTAGGCATTACCATTCAGGACATAGGCGTGGGCAAGGACTTCATGTCCAAAACACCAAAAGCAATGGCAACAAAAGACAAAATTGACAAATGGGATCTAATTAAACTAAAGAGCTTCTGCACAGCAAAAGAAACTACCATCAGAGTGAACAGGCAACCTACAACATGGGAGAAAATTTTCGCAACCTACTCATCTGACAAAGGGCTAATGTCCAGAATCTACAATGAACTCAAACAAATTTACAAGAAAAAAACAAACAACCCCCTCAAAAAGTGGGCAAAGGACATGAACAGACACTTCTCAAAAGAAGACATTTATGCAGCCAAAAAACACATGAAAAAATGCTCATCATCACTGGCCATCAGAGAAATGCAAATCAAAACTACTATGAGATATCATCTCACACCAGTTAGAATGGCAATCATTAAAAAGTCAGGAAACAACAGGTGCTGGAGAGGATGTGGAGAAACAGGAACACTTTTACACTGTTGGTGGGACTGTAAACTAGTTCAACCATTGTGGAAGTCAGTGTGGCGATTCCTCAGGGATCTAGAACTAGAAATACCATTTGACCCAGCCATCCCCTTACTGGGTATATACCCAAAGGACTATAAATCATGCTGCTATAAAGACACATGCACACATATGTTTATTGCGGCATTATTCACAATAGCAAAGACTTGGAACCAACCCAAATGTCCAACAATGATAGACTGGATTAAGAAAATGTGGCACATATACACCATGGAATACTATGCAGCCATAAAAAATGATGAGTTCATGTCCTTTGTAGGGACATGGATGAAATTGGAAACCATCATTCTCAGTAAACTATCGCAAGAACAAAAAACCAAACACTGCATATTCTCACTCATAGGTGGGAATTGAACAATGAGATCACATGGACACAGGAAGGGGAATATCACACTCTGGGGACTGTTGTGGGGTGGGGGGAGGGGGGAGGGATAGCATTGGGAGATATACCTAATGCTAGATGACGAGTTAGTGGGTGCAGCGCACCAGCATGGCACATGTATACATATGTAACTAACCTGCACAATGTGCACATGTACCCTAAAACTTAAAGTATAAAAAAAAAAAAAAAAAAAGAGAGATTCATTACGAAATTCCTGTAGTGTATTTTTCAGCTCTGTCAGGTCAATTTCATCCTTTTTAATGCTGGCTATTTCATCTATCAGCACCTGTTTCTTTTTTTGTGATCCTTATATTCCTTGGATTGGTTTTTGATGATCTCCTGAATCTCAATGATGTTTGTTTCTATGCATATTCTGAATTCTCTTTCTGTCATTTCAGCCAACTCAGCCTGGTGAACAACCCTTGCTATGGAACTAATGCAGTCTTTGAGTTCCTTTAACTGTGGTGTAAATTGAGTACAGTCAGTAAACTTCTTTAGGACATCAGAAAAGGACATCACAAGAAAATGACCACCTATTGGTCAGTTTCACTTGACAGATGTAAAATTCCTAAATTACATGTTAATGAGTTGAATTTAACTAACTGTAGTAAAAAGAATACATGATAGCCCAGAAGAATTTATCTTTTGAAATACAAGATTGGCTAAGTATTTAAAAATCTTGTGATGCATTTGAATAGGTTACTGTTTAAAGGCAAAAAAAAAATCATATCAATGGTGAAAAAACTTGATAGAATTGAACATCTATTTATGACAAAAAGCTCTTATCAAGGTAGACTTAAAAAGAATTTGCCTTTAAATGTTAGAATATTATGCAGAAATTATGCAGAAACTCACAGCAAGTAGTACACTTAATTGTGAATTAAAAGCCTTCTCATTAAAGTCAGATTTTAGTGCAAGGAATTCTGCTATTACCAGTACTATTCAGTATTATTCTTGCAATTGCAGCCAAAAGGATCTGATAATAATATAAATAATAGATATAGAAAAAGAAGAGAAAACAAGCATCTTTGGTAAATGATGTGAATAGCTAAGAGAATTAACTGAACAACTACTACAACTAGAAGGCCTAGAATCAGTACATTGGATTAATAAAATATCTGCATATAAAAACTCAATAGTTCTCTTTAGAACAATAACCAATTAGAAAATGTAATCAAAAATTTTAAAAAACCTAATTCACTGAATAAAACAACAACCAATACAATAAACCTCACATGAACCTAGCAAGAAATGGTCAAGTCCCACATAATGGTAAGTATAAAACTTTATACAATAACTTAAAAGAAGACCCTACTAAATGGAAAGAAGTGCCATGATTCTGGATGAGAACATCTAATTTTATAAATATTTCAGTTCCCCCCACCCCAAATAAATCCAATGCTTTTGCAATTAGAATTCCAACAGAATGTTTTAGAGAATTTCTTAAATTGTTTCTAAGATTTACTTACAGAGAAATGTTCAAAAATAGCCAGGAAAATTTTGAAAAAGAATACATTCATTCAAAAATTGTCTATTCCGTGCTCCCTATTTTCCAGACATTGTTCTGAGTGATGGAGATACGGCTGAAATAAAAATTATAATCTAATTTTAGGTCAAAATATGGCAAAGTCAATTATATAGTAGCCAATGATAGAAAATACTATCTTTTCTACTAGTTTTGAAGAGCTTTTTTATATTAACTATAGGTTTAAAAAAGTAGATGGAAGTAATGAAAACCAAATTCAGATAAGAGTACATTTACTATATACTAGGCATTTAATATATATTGAGGATGTCAAGTACCAAGCTATGTACAATAATGCTTTTTTTGTAAATCCTCACATCAGTTCTGTAAAATAAATGCTAATATCATCACCATTTACATTTGATGAAACTGAGCTTTAGACATGAAATTTACCTTTTCCCAAACCAGTGATTAAGTCTGGATTTGAACTAAAATTCATCTATCTTTAGAGCTCAGGAACTTTATCAGTATGTTCTATGAAGATTAATGATGACACAACATAGCAATAGTTTTATATGTTCAATCTAAATACTAATTAAATAAATGGCTACTTAACAGCAATAATCAACTATTAAGTTGAGCATGATTAAAAAATATCCAAACTTGATTAGGGCACAATGTGGACATACAAAATTTTACAACCTTTCAGGAAAGCATTCTGGTAAAGGGATTTAAGAGTCTTTGAAATCTTTAAAACTTTTTAAGATAATTTTTTGTACATATTTAAAGTATACAACGTGATGTTATGGGATACATATAGATAGTAAAAAGGTTACTATAGTGAAACAAATTAACATCCATTGTCTCACATAGTTACCCATTTTTTTTAGTAGCAAGAATTGCCAAAAACCTACTCATTTTGCATGAATCCCATACACATACCTTTATTATCTATAGTTATCATGTTGTACATTAGATGTCTAGGCTTGTTCATCCTACTATCTGTTGCTTTGTATTTTCTGACCTACATATCCTCATCTCCCTACCTCCCACCGTCATGCCTCTGTTAACCACTGTTTTGTTCTCCATCTCTGTATATGATTTATTATTATTAGATTTCACGTGTAAGTGACATCATGCAATATGTTTTTCTGTGTACGGCTTATTTCACTCAGCAAAATATCCTCCAGGCTCATTCACATTGTGGGAAATGGAAAAAAATTTGTTCTTTTTTAAAGCTGAATAATATTCCATTGTGTATATGCACCGCAGTTTCTTTATTCATTAATTTGTCTATGGACACTTAGGTCATTTCCATATCTTAGCTGTTGTGAATAATGCTGCAGTGAACATGGGAGTGCAGGTATCTTTACAGGGTGGTGATTTTATTTCCTCTGGATATATGCCCAGAAGAGGGATTGCTAGGTCATAATTCTAGTTTTAGTTTCTTTTTAATTTCTTTAGAAACAGTATGGAAATACTGTTTTCATAATGACTGTACCAATTTACAGTTCCATCAACAATGTACAAGAGTTCCCTCTTCTCCACATCCCTGCTAACATTTGTTATCTTTCGACTTTTTGATAATAGCAATCCTAATAGGTGTAAGTTAGTATCTCACAGTGGTTTTGATTTGCATTTCACTGATGATCAATGACGTTGAGCATCTCTTCATACACCTGTTGGCCATTTTTACATCTTCTTTGGAGAAATGTCTACTTAGACCTTTTGCCATTTTTTTTAGTTCGATTATTTGCTTTTCCACTATAGAATTGTATAGGTTCTTTATAAATTTTGGATATTAATTCCTTATCAGATGCATGATTTGCAAATATTTCCTGCTACCATATATCCTGCTGTTTCATCTTGTTGATTATTTCCTTTGCTGTTCAGAAGCTTTAAACAGTGTTTCTACTTCTAGGAATTTCACTTGAAGAAATAATCAGAAATGCCGACATAATTTTCATAGAAAGATGTTCAGCTGAATGTCATTTATAACAGCAAAATTTTGAACTCATCTAAATAATAAAATAATGGCATCTTCATAAGATAAATGACTGTAGATAGTATTAAAATCAAAATTAAGAAGAGTATGATAACATGGGACATGATAATTATGCAATATTAAATAATAAAGATAGGATAAAAAACAACACAAAAATTATAAGCCCAATACCAAATTTTGTATAAAAATACATTGATATAAAGTACTGTATATAGAAAATACTTATTTAAATTAAAAGACATTTATAAATCAAAATTTAAATAACAGTTATTTACACATTTAAGAAAAATAAAATAGTAATAGAGTTTATGAAACCAGTGAAATAATTTTAAAGGAGAAGGTGTTAGTTTTCTTTCTGAAACTTTACTATATTTCCTTATTCTACAAATGAAAATAGATTGCATGGCTCACACAAATACATAAATATAGCAAAATAAAAAATAAAACTAGATAAGAATAATACCATTGTGTTTTGCACAGAATCCAATTAAAACTTCTAAGTATACTAAAACAGTGTTAGTAAGTCTTCATCTGCTTTTCCTAACAGAGAGAAAATGCTAATTAATTTATAGATAATATTTAAAGTTTATTTTATGCACCATGTCAGCAGATGCTGTTAAAAGAGAAAAGTGTGCTTTACAGTCCTATGGAAGGTAATAAATGTCAAACACATGTAGATACAGTTATAACTTTATGAACACTCAGGGTAATGCACACAAGGAAAACCTTACGCAAACACCAAATAAAAAGACATGCTTTCTAAGCACAGTCAGGGGACTGTTTTTAGCTCTATGTGTAATGTAGGTGAGATAGAGGGTTAAGGGCTGCAGTGCAGTGTTCTGCAATAAACCCCCTGCAAGCGAGGGTTTTGATGGGGTGCTAATTGAGTAGCAGGTGAACATAAATAGAAAACACCAAGGGTGTGTAGGGGGGAGTCTTTTTGTTGATGAGAGAACATAAAAATGCTGAGCTCTGTAATAAGAAATAAATACAATCTGGGGCTTATTTCTCCAACCTCATTCTACCCTCCACAGTATGGGCCTCTCTAGATAAAAATGTTTGCTAGGGATTAATGTGGCTTTTAAAATGTTTGGGTGAAAACGGAATAAATCAGGTAGGTTCCCGAAGCATATAAAAGCTTAAGGGTTTGTGTCTAGTGTTCTGCCCTTGTTCATTAGTTTGTGGTTAGATGCAATGTTTTGTATGGTTGTTGCTGATTTCTGACATGATTGGCTCAGAATGTCTCAAGACATTAACAATGGCTGAATCATGAAGCATCTAAAGTAAAATTTCATCAAGATTTTATCAGAATGTAGATACCAAAAACATATAAAACAGAGTGAATAGAAACGTGAAGACTGACTCAAGCTTTCTGAAGTTCAAGATTCTTTTTAAAAAAAGTAAATACTGCTTTTTGTTTAGCTCACCTAGACAGGTTTTAAAAATTTGTAGGTTCTAATGTTGATATTTCACCTTTTCCAGGAAATCATATAATACAAATACATACAACCATCATATTGAAGATTTACCTTTCTCTGAGATGCATTTTCAGGTGTATGTAAAGTGCTATATTCACTGACAGCGTTGTATATTTGAACAAAAATGAGGTCCCTGCACAGCATCGTTAATTCTAATAAAAGTATTATACACATCCAAGATGTAAGACATTTTAAAACTATTACGTTTTTAATAACGATAGATAATGACACATTTCTTGTGCACCAGCAACTGTGCTAACCACTTTTTACATACTATTTCATTTGATCCTCACAACAATCTTAGGAAGTAAGCACTCTTAATTAAATTTCTAAGTGAGGACACCAATGTGTAGAAAGATTAAGTATCTTTTCCATAGTCACATAACAAATTAGTTGTGAAGCCAGATGTTGAACCTAAGTAAACTGATTCCCTACCGAACACAAATCCTAAACTGCTCTTTTATACACCCTCCTTACATTCGCTCTTCCAATTCCTGAAGAATATTCACTAAATGAATGCTTTGCTGTAATGAAGACTCTTGCTATTTTCAAAGAGTTAAGGTAGACTAACAAAAAGTTTACTTCCTCACATGGTCTAGAGCAGTGATGTTAAATTTTAATGTTCAAATAAATCACCTGGAGATCTTTTTTAAATGTAGATATTGATTCAGTAGGTCTGAGGTGGGACCTGAGAGTCTGCATTTTCAACAAGCTTCCTGGAGATGTCCTTGCTGCTGCCTCAGACCATACTTTAAGTAGCAGGTCTGGCCGGGCGCAGTGACTCACACCTGTAATCCCAGCACTTTGGGAGGCCCAGATGGGCGGATCACGAGGTCAGCAGATGGAGACCATCCTGGCTAACATGGTGAAACCCCGTCTCTACTAAAAATACAAAAAATTAGCCAGGCATAGTGGCGGGCGCCTGTAGTCCCAGCTACTGGGGAGGCTGAGGCAGGAGAATGGTGTGAACCCAGGAGACGGAGCTTGCAGTGAGCCAAAATCCTGCCACTGCACTCCAGCCTGGGGGACAGAGCGAGACTCTGTCTCAAAAAAAAAAAAAAAGAAAAAAAAGGTAGCAGGTCTGTGGAATTTTTCCTGAGATGCATCAAAGGGATAGAAGTACAGCTCCAGTTGTTTTCCTGTGCCCTCCTTTACATTACCTAGTTTCTGTGATGTCATAATCTAGTTTGGAATACCCTTTTCAACTTCCTGACTCTTTCTTCTTCTATCCTATTTTCCCCTTGTCTCAAAGAAGAAAATTGGAATGCTAATATAAATATAAATATTGCCACCAAATTCCGAAAGGGAGATAACCAGCTCAGGCATGTGTTAAGGAAAAATAATCCTGTGTCTTCTTTGTATTACTTTGTAGATTACAGACTATTTCATAAAAGTGTGAAATAAGTCTTACACAGAACGCTTTCTATCACTAAGCTCACCGGGTAAAAATCAGAAAAACAAACATCTCCAAAATTGCCATTTTCAGAAGTATCAGAACAACCCTACAAGAATAAGAGATGCAAGAAGTAGAATGGTGAGTATTTTAGGAACCAAGATATTGCTCAGAAGTTTAAGACTCATTTTAGGTTTATCCTGCACATCCAAACTTGTCCTTTCATATCCAACCATTTACCACACCCTATAGATTTAACATAACAAACAGCAATTCTTTTTCATCCACCACTGCTTTGGTTTAGTTCCCATCCCTTCTCACTTTACCAGTTTCCTAACATGGGCAGGAGAGAGGATTCCTGGTTAGCCCCAGGACTACTTCAAGGCCATTCTCTACACTGCTGCCAAGGAAACTTTTCCAAATTATTAATCTAATGTCACTTTGCTTTGCCTCCTTTCAACAGCTCCCTATAGTGTTAAAGTTCAGGCTTCCCAGGTTAGCACAGATAGCTCATTGTGGTCACACCCCCTCTGTCTCAGTAATTCATTCCTTCCATTACCTCACACAAACCTTTTACTGGTACTGAACCAGAATACAGCTCTACTATTGCATCACGGTGTTTTACACCTTCCTGCCTTCTCATGTTCTATTTTTATTCAGAAACTCTCCCCTTTCCCTTCTTTGCTCTCCTTCCTAGCCCTCCCTCCTACACACCTAGCCAACTTGCCAAGAATCAGTTCAAGAAGTGTTCTGGAATACCTGAAAGCTCCCTGAATCCTCCTATTAAGATACTCAGAGGAACTATAGTAGGAAAAACAAGACCTCATAGACTACATCCGCAATAAGTCTAGATCACAAATATAACTCTAAAATATAATTTGGTGGGGCTAAGTTAGGAAAAACTACAAGACCTATATGGTATCAAAACAGTATGGCTGAAATCAGAGGAAAGACAAAGGGACTGCTGATGACCCTGAGAGCTGGAAACTCCCAACTATCAGGCACCCCTAGAAAGCACAGTGGGCTTTTCTGAGAACAACAGGAGACAATGGGAGAGGATTTTGAAAGTTCCACTTTGAGAGTAATGAGGGCAAGTGCAAGTGGCCTAAAGAATGATCTGATGGTCCCAAAGAGTTTTGGGGTCTGGGGTCTATAAACTCTCAAAAGTGACAGACAAATCAACCCTTACATTACAGAGCTTAGCCCTAAGGAGAAACTGCTGGTATTCTAAGCCACAGAGAGCAGAACAGGGACTATAAGAGTAAGGAAAAACAAGATGAAGATAAAACTGAGAAGAGTAGCAGAGGAGGAGGATCTAAGAGGTAGCTATTTTGATCTATCTTCTCTTCTAAAAGTACATAAAAAGTCATTTTACTTAACAATGAAGAGCAGCAAAAGAATGCCACAGGATCCTACATAAAATTAGCATAAAAAATAAAATAGTGAAAAAAAATCTCTCAAATAAGGAAAGCACACCAGAAAGAATTAGAAATAAAAGAAAAAATAACTACCTCTAAAGTTAGGAAAAAACACAAAAGTAAATAAACACAACAAAATATGCCTTAAGAGAAATAGAATATGGAAAAGAGGAAGTTTTATAGATAATAGAATTTTGAAAGACTACTAAAAAGCATTTGAGAGTAAGTGATGAATACAGAAGAAAAGCAAGAGATTCAACATAAATATACTAGTAGTCTCTGAAGAGGAAAACTAAAGCAATGGACAGAATAAATATTAAAACTATAACTCAGGAAAATCTTTTACAATAATAAAAAGTCTTAAAACTAAACATTGAAAGGGTATACCATTTAGCTGGGAATTAAATCTATAATGCCAACATTAAGAAATATTCTACTAACTGACTGGAGATATATACATGCATATGTGTGTGCGTGTGTGTGTGTGTGTGTGTGTGTGTGTGTGTTTATTCAGGGGATATTATTCCCTTAAACCTTCTCTGAATAATCTATTAGAGAATGAGCTTCATACAATGAAAATGACTTAAGAGGCTTTGACATAAGTACAAGAGGTAGCACTAAATATATTTTTTCTATAGAATCAAGGCTGATGATTATAACAATAAAATGTCTCTGTGCCCTAATAATATAGCTATAATACAAGAATCAAATATGGATAAGTACAACAAACTCATTTATTATTTCATATGTATTCATTAGGTCTACAAGGATATTACATCAACAAATGCTGGATTCGAGAGAAGAAAGAAAGAGAAACAGGTCACTAGTTGGTTGCATTAGTGCTCATAGTAGGAAACAATAGTCAATAGCCAGAAAGGGAGGAATGGAAATTACTATTACAAAGGATTTATTAAAATAAATATAAAAGTAATTATTAAAACAAAAAATGCAAACCTTCCTAAATGCCAGAAGATATTTTCAAAACTTTTAAATTTACTTGTGGGGAAAGAGAAGAATTGGAGTGAAACAACCAGAAATAAAAGCTAAGCTTCGTTTATTATAACTTGCTTCAAAACTTTGATTCTGGGGTGGGCGTAAGGGCTCATGCCTTGTAATCCCAGTGCTTTGTGAGGCCAAGGAGGGAGGATCACTCGAGACCAGGAGTTCAACACTGCTGTGATCTATCCTCATGCCACTGCCCTCCAGTCTAAGTGACAGAGCAAGATACTGTCTTTAATAATAAATAAATAAATAAAACACAACTTAATTTTGGACCCTTGTAAATATTTTTCATAATTTCAAAGCAAGCTTAATTTATAAAATACAATCTCTAAAAATCAAAAATAAAAGTATAAAAATGACCCAACTGTATAAACAGTGCAGGCGTAACTATACAGAAAGGAACTAATTCAAGTGAATTTAAAACATGGTAATTTAATTGCACATTCCGAGGACATGCCCTAAGGATTAAAAGTAGAATAAAAGAGAAAAAGCAAACAAAAACACCCACTACGATCAGACTATTTTGAGAAATCATATAGTTAGTGGACATGTTGGTAGTGTTATCCTTAGGTTGCTGTGTGATTACTATGGGATAAACAAATGAGAATTACGCTGGTGTTATTGAAAGCACGGATCTTTCACAGTGAAAGAAAGAAACACTATTGTAACACATAATAAGGTTAAGTAGTCTTGAACTGTAGTCTTGAATTTTGATTGGAACTGTCAATACAAAGTCACGATTTGTTTTTCTTTGAAAAATATTTCCCAACTCAACCATCCATAATGTCTCAAAACAATGTACATCCCAGCTGAAATTAGTGTCTTTGGTCTTCAAAATATGGGTTCTAAACTAGACATCATACTATAAAGAAACAGGGATCCGTGCATAAATTGCTGATTCCAGGTCTGGGATTGGAATGCGAAATGTTTGAGATGGTCCTTAATGAATCGAAAAGCTAACTGGAGCAACTCTAAAAATCTGGTCACTGGGCCAGTAGAGCTCTAACATCAACTGGGCAGTTGTAAGGAATGTAAGTTCTCTGTCTTACCTCAGACCTGCTGAATCAGAAGATTTGGGGTAGAGCCCAGCAGTTTGGGGTTTAATAAGTCTTCCAAGTGATGCTGATGAACACTGAAGTCTGAAAACCATTGCTCTAGGGCAATGATTATCAATGGCTCTTAACATCAAAAACAGGATAAGCAACCAATTATACTTTTTCTGACAAAAGTACATACTGCCAACCTATGAAGTAATCTTGCCTCCCACCAAAACCAAAGTTGAACCTGGGTCAGATTAAGCTCTAGTTCTTACAATCAAGTTATAGAAAATAGAGATAAACATGTTATGCAATCAAGAAAATCCAGACAGAGGGAAATTCTATAGGTTAAATAATCCAGGGTTTTCCAACAAAGAAATTCTAAGGAAAAATTATACATGGAAAAAGAACCTATAGAATAGGAAAGGCCAATTATAATAATATATGGACCTTAGCTGATCCAAATTCAGATAAACTGGAAAAACAACATTTATAATATAATTAGATAATTTTGAGCACTGAGTATTCAATAATATTAACCTTTAATCATTGATTTTTTTGGAAGATGGTGATACTGTACCTATATTTTGGAGATACACACGTAATTATATGCTGTCCACAAAAAAATTCAAAATAAATCTGGGGAGGAGACAGCGAAGTGGATGAGATAAATAAAATTGGCCTTGAGTTGATGGAATGAATGATTACTGAAACTGAGTAATGGTTATTTAGAAGCTGAGAAGCCTATTACAATATTCTTTCCATTTTTAGGTATTTGAATTTTTCAGTAATAAAAGGTTTCACATCAAGCATCATCTCTTCCAAAAAAAACGTTTCCTTAGCACCACTCCCAACTCGATTTAGATAGCCTTTGTCAGTGTTTCTGTACTGCTCTGTGTGTAACCCTACCTTATCTATGATCAGTTTCTTGAGAATATTGGGTTTTACAACCTTTTATAATCCAGTGGCTATTGTAGCCCCTGTACACAGCATATTTTTCAGTTCAGGGTCCTCAAGGGAAACAGAAATAATACCCAAACAGGGTAACTGAAGAGGGTTCAATAAAATAATTACTCAAGGTTAAGAGAAAAAACTAGAGATGAGGCATATGGGACTGGCAACAGCAGAAAGCCCTTACCTCATCTTGCCCAATGGGAAGGGAATGGGAGACTTACCTGAAACCTAGTGGGAACTGTGGCTTTAGGAAAGGGCTCCTGAGAGGAGCGGTAGCCTTTGTTAGAGGAACAGACCTGGAGCCCTATGGGGGGTGATTGCAGGGAAATACATACTTCAAAGTCACTCCAATATTCTGCTGGTAGCTTTCATTGATTGAATCCAAGTAGAGGCCAGCAAGCCCGTTAATGCAGTCAATAGGAAGAACACGAGGGTGGAAAGTGGATCTTGATGGTGAAAAAATTCAGCACATTAATCAATAATAATTTTTGAATAAAAGAATGATGCCTACAAGCAAATAAATCCAAAGACAAAACGATATAATGGTCCAGAAAAGTAATCAATATTGATGTCAGAGGTAGACGCAATGCCACAGAGACAAGAGGCTTCCTTAGAGATTCAGGGGGTTTCCAAATCACGACTTAAACTGTTTGGTGTGTGTGTGTACACACAGCTGTGTGGGTGCGCATGCAGAGGGGTGGGTGTGTGTGTGTAAGGAGGCACATTTGATGACACCATTCTCATGGAATCTCTTGCTCTTGCTCTTAATCCATAGGGCAAAGATTTTGAGAAAATCTTAGTTTATTTGTAGCAGATTTTAAAATAACCACAGATATTTCTATTGATCATTTAAAAGAATGATCTTTGTCTTTTCTATCAGTTTATCTCTAATAAAAAAATTATTTGAATACATACTGTATCACCTCCAGTGGTATTTTTTAAGCAGCATGCTAATATCAGAATAGCAGTGTAAATACACCTGCAATTGTCAGCTAACCTCATGCTATTATTTTTAGACTGCCTGCGGCAGTGTATCAGTACTGTCAGAAGGAAAAAATAATACAGAATAAGGCATTTTCACATTCTTTTCCACAAGCCAAGACACAAAATGGGCTCATTATCAACATGTGGTTGCCTACATTTCAATATTAATATATCTTTAGCTCTCCAATAACTGCTGTGGAGTTGTCTAATTCAGCAAATGTAAACATGTGTTCCCCCAGGAATGATACGCTGCCAGGCAAATTAGATATTTTTTCCCCCTCAAATCCTTCCTTGAAATAAACTAATCAAGTCTAAAGATTCCAGGGCACTATTCTAGAGAAAAATGTTTTTTTTGAAGATCACAGTGTTGCTAGTGTTTCTACCCAGGGAGTTCAACCTGATGACCTTGTTACATACATGAGGCCTAAAATTATTCATGTCAAGAAGGAATTTCTTTTCTTGTACCAGATTCTCACAGGACCTTTAGCTGATAATAGCTACTAATGTCCATGGAAAAAAATTAAAAATTATATGATTCTGGAGTATGTACATCTTCATACTTTCCATGATATCCGCAACCATATCTTAAAGCATTTACCTGGTAGCAGGGACATAAATTCAAACTTTGTCACCAGGGACCAGTTTCTTGGAAGGCAATTTTTCCATGGGGGGAGGCAGGAATAGTTTGGGGATGAAACTGTTTCATCTTAAATCAGCAGGCTTTAGATCCTCATAAGGAATGCTCAACCTAGATCCCTTGCATGTGCAGTTCACAATAGGGTTTGTGCTGATCTGACAGGAGGTGGAGCCCAGGCAGTAATCCTTGCTCTCCCACCGCTCACCTCCTGCTGTGCAGCCGGGTTCCTAACAGGCCACAGACTGGCACCAGTCTGCAGCCTGGGAATTGGGAAACCCTGGACTAGAGTGCTGGTTTTGCAAATCCAAATCTTGAAGCAGTATCCCGACTAAATATCCCAAGAGATGATAATAAACATTTACTATTCTTCATGTACAAAGACGGTTTAGTTTTCTACCAGTTAGATGGCAGCCTCCATTTTTTTTAGTAAAGGTAATCAGTTCGCATCACATACACGGATACCTTGTTCTCCATGAAAATAGGAGTTTTCTGTTCAGCTATAATAGCTACCAGCATGCACAGGAACCAAACCTATGACTTCTGCCGTAAGGGCCACAAAGTTACATCCAGCTGAGTTCCCAAATGCCTCTGAGTCTTTGGAGTCAAGTATAGTGGTATACTTAGAAGAATATGTGATCTGCAGCCAGAAGACTTGTGGTTTGGGTTCTGTCTCTGCCACTTACAAGCTATGTGAATGTGGGCAAGCCACTAAACATATTTGAATTGTAGTTTTCTTATCGATAAATTATAACTATTTATAATTATTGCTGTCCTACAGAGCTGTTGTGAGGATCAAATAACAGTAAATGTGAAAGAAGTTTATAAATTGCTGAGTGCAATATAAGGTAAGTTTTCTGGCCTTTGATGTAATTGTTTTATCTGATCAATCCACATTATTTGAGATCTGTCAACATGGGATTTCCAATTATCTAGTTCTGTTTCCTCCATCTTTTCCATTTACCCTCTCTTTCCAGTTTTACTATTCTCCATCCTAATTTAAAATATTAATTCCCAATACAAATCTCAAATCTATCATTGATGGGCATTTGGCTTGGTTCCAATTCTTTGCTATTGTGAATAGTGCCGCAATAAACATATGTGTGCATGTGTCGGGGTGGAGGGAGGGGAGACGGGGAAGGGATAGCATTAGGAGATATACCTAATGTAAATGACGAGTTAATGGGTGCGGCATATCATCATGGCACATGTATACATATGTGACAAACCTGCACGTTGTGCACATGTACCCTAGAACTTAAAGTAGAAAAAAAAAATCTCAAATCTAAGTAAATGCTATAGCAAAATATTTTAACAAAGTTTGCTCTCTCTTTTTACCCTTAAAATTTATTTCTAGCGCAGCTTCAGGGATTAAAGCCAGAGACCACAAATGTAAAGCCAGGCCAAGAGTCAGCCTCAGGATTAAGGACCCCAAGAGGCTGGGGAGGTCAAAAATCACCCTGAAGACCCCATCTGTGGAGACAGGGTGTGTCTCACAGAGAGGTACACCCACAGTGTTTGAGGGTTAGGAAACTCCAACACCTTATGCAAGGAGATGCCAGCAGGAGGAAAGGAAAGTCATCATAGATGTTTTAGTCCACCAGCAGATTGTCTGGCCAATAGGAGTTTGTAAAGAATTGAGAATGACTAAATGCCATATCAGGAAAAGCATTTGACTGATAGTAAGAACTAGTTTCACTTACTGTTTCTACTAGTTATGGAACCGGTTTGAGCAAGTTTTGTTTTGTCTTTCTGGGCTTCAGATTCTTCAACTATAAAAAGTCCAGATCGCTTCTAAATTTCCATCAAGCTCTAAAATAGCACATTAGTCATAAGTAATTCATTTCTATTTTCACTATGCAAAATAAGATCAATCTGCCAAAAATAAAATAAAATAAAAACAGCCGTCACCACTAAAATTTGTGTTTGATATGATTTTGAAGTCTTCCCATTCACTTGGGAAAATTCAAGGTTCTATTTAAGAAGGTTCCATAAAAAGTCAGATTAATATCCTTTGTACCTACTTCTTTAAGATGACTGCTTAACAGGGATTCTGATCAATGACAGGAGCTTCTGCCTGTAGCAACCAATCAAAATGTATTATTAGTGTAACATTCCCATGTAACAACATGCCAATAATTATCTCTTAAATGGAAATGTGGAATCCTTAACTTCCACATGTACGGAACATTACAATCATTGGGACCTAAAAAAAAATTGTAATTAGAAATTTCAACTATGTCACATTCTAGACTTCTTGTTGGTTTTGTAAAACTGGCCCCAGAAGAGGAAAGCGCAAGGTCACTATAAGAGTGTCCCTCACTTAGCATAAAACCCAGGACTTAAACTTTCTCATCTGGATGGGAACCCTCTCTTCTCTCTTAATACCTCTTTTTATCTTTCCTATCCTCTTTATTGCACCCACAAAATAATATTGTCAGAGCTTTCATATTTATAAGCTATTGAAGAGATAATAGCAGATAAGAACTTTTTTTTTTTTTACTTCACTTTGTATTTGTTGTTGTTTTGATTCAGGAAAACATTGAATTGAGTTAGTGTAAAGGGGAGAAGACTAAATCTAGCCTGATGAAGAGCGGGAAGATATTAAGCAAATGATTTGTCATGCAGTAGGGGAGTCAATAAATATTTTATGTTGATAAAATCAGAAGCAAGTGAGCTAATATATAAGAACGCATTTATTAAACATAAGATACTATATAAACACTCTTATTGTCATCAGTACTTTAAGCAGAGCAAAAATGGAAAAGAGACAGAAAGAGATTCTTGCCAAATGCCAGTGCTACCCCCACCAAAAATGTGTTCAAGGCTGGAAGTTGGTTATTTAAGTTTCCTGTCTTCATAGGATGCTATAACTCTTGCTTTCTGTCGAGTTTCTTCATCTTCCCTTACTCCACCCACATTATATCGATGCCCAGAAAAGGCCAGTCTCAGTTTCATACTCAGTTCAATGTTTGAATCCATGGATCATGGACAGCCTCTTACAAGTCACAGAAAGAAGTTCATATTTAATTAAAGATGAATGAAGTCATTTAAAGACATCCTGTTTCAGCAGCTGAAAATAAATGATGTTTTTAGACCAGCATCTCAGGAGCTCTGTCAGAAAGCACAGATTTTAGAATCTTTAGTTCCAGTTCCTAGTGTTCTCTGAGGCTACAGTGGCAATCTTAGGCCCATCAGTCTTTCTCTGACCCTTGGCTTTAGGCTGTTAAGCCTTGGCCATCTGTCTTCTAAATACGCATGTTTGGTCTCCAAGGACCAACACCCAAGGTGAGAGGACATGGGTGGTCAGGGAAAATGTAAAGTCGCAGTTGGGATAAAAATAGAGAAAAATCATAAGGCATTTCCTCCATGTGGAGGATAAGCAGTATCACCTTCTAATGTGCAGGAAGATTTATCTCTTTCCCAAGGTAAGAGAACAGTACCACTGTGCTAGTGTTTTATCCATTGCCACCCAGCCTACTATTTTTGGTATTATTATTATTAAAATAAATAATGAAAATGTTGTTGGATGTTGGTCCCACAAAACTCAGCCTTTAAGAATGTTTCTGCTCTACAAGTAGGCTTCCTGTCATAACTGCAAACAAGGGATTAAAGGGGCTTGCAGGGCCCCAGAAAGCTCTTCCTAACTGTCATGGCCCATCCTTAAATGTTAAGAGCTGCTGAATCTCTGTCTGCAGAACTTGGTGCTTCAAAAACATAAATATATTGTTCTTAAAGCCCAGATAGAACACAGGCCTGATGTCATGAATACTGATGACTTTCCCCAGTAGAGGGACTATTGGGGTTGGCGAGGAGCGGGTAGGACAAAGGAAAGGAAACATCTCAGAGTCATCACAACAACAGACTCTTGCATCTCAGAGGAGTTCCAACCCTCTGAGTTCACTGTTAGGCTCTGAATAGAATTACCTACATGTCAGTCCATCAGGGTAGTTTAAAATACCTGTGCTCCTAAAGCCAAGGTGTCATTACACATTTAGCACTACCAGCAGTGTTCTCTTTGTCACACAATGAAGCAATATGGTTAATTAACGCTCACTGGGGAGCCTGGGATAATGACGCCTCTCTCTTCCTAGAGCCAATTACCCCAAATATTCAGATTACCTACCTACTATTTCACTGAAAGAAGTGTCTGGGTGTTTTTGTTTTTTTTTTTTTCAAGGCATTATGTATCATGTAACGTCACATTATGTGATGTTGTGTCACAGCCTGACAGCTTACAACGAGGGATATGCTGAATATATTGGGTAGTTAATACCTGTCTGAATTAACAAGACAACCAACTTTCCAAAGAAAGAAATATCTAGGGTACCTCCTGGGATATCTGGAAGGAGAACCATGTCTGATTCACTCAATCAACCACTGTGTGTCACTGTTGCTTCTTGTAAAGGCACACGAAAGGGTATTTGTCTGCAGAGATGGCACACGTATCTACACATAAACGATCAATGGTTTTGTACAGAATCCTTAATGGATGCCCATTCATAGAGATTCTATGCCAATTCTGTTTAAATGATCTCACTCATCTAGGAATTAATTATCAAGAGTCAGAGTAACATACAGGAAAGGGTATGGGATTGAGCAAACCAGATGAGAACCTGGTATGTGACCTGTACTTATTCACCTGTTCATTCAAAAAATATTCAATGCAAGCCTATTCTCTATAGGGATTCTGTTACTAGCAGATAGAATATACTCCAGCTCCATTCTTTTCATTGTGCCTCAAATAAGCCAGACATAATCCTGCCTCAGGGCCTTTGCACAAGCTGATACCACTATCTAGAATGCTCTTCTCCAAGATATCTTTATGATAAATTCTCTTGCCATCTTTAACATTTTTCCAAATATCAGCTTATCAATGAGGCCTATCCTGGCCAACTTATTTAAAATCCCATCCCCTTTTTTGTTTCAGTACTCCTTGTTCTTTTTTACTCCATAGGAAAAAACATACTTAGATTAACTTGTCAGAGAAACTGTCTTTGAGGAGGTGACATGGAATGTCAATGATGAGACATCAATGTCAAATGATGAGAGATAGATAGCCCTGAAAGGAATGGAAGAAAAGATGGCTTACTTTCCTCTTTTGTAACAGGGATAAATGTCATCTATCTGGTAAGGAGAGGATTAAATGAGATAATATATGCAAAGGCCATAGAATGTACTTTCTCAATATTCTAGTTATGTCATTTCCTCACTTAAAACCTTCAGTGACTTCCCATTTTCTTCTAAACAAAATTCATACTCTTAGATCAATAACTCCATTGCTCAGTCCTAGTTTCTTTCAGGCCTCTTTCATCACTAAACTCCATCAACTTCCACCAACACATACACACACACACACACACACACACTCTCACTCTCTCTCTCTCTCTGTCTTTCGTGGAACTATATAACTTCTTATAAAACCCAAATGCCAACATCTTGTCTTGATGCTCTCTCCATTGGCCCTACCTAGAATAAACAGTCTGCCCTGAGCAAACTTTCCCTTCATGCTCAATCAATCCTGTGTGTCCCATGTATCCTCTGCTTTCCTCTGCTATATTACTTATTGTACAATACTAAGATTGGTACTTTTAGTTTCCTTCCCTGTAACCACACTGTCAGATTACTGAGGGTAGAGCTATATCTGATTTATTTTTCTATCCCTAGCTCTTGATGCAGAGCCTAGGATATAGTAAACTCACAATGCAAACATTTGAATGACTGGCTGAATCCATTCAACAGATCAGCACTACATCAGTGATGGGCACATAGCTTGTTCATAATAAATGCTGACACCCTCCCATCACTCCCAACTAACTCATTTAATTATATATGTGAATAATTAATCTTTTAGTTTTCATAGGTTATATAAAGTTATAATTGTCTAAAACTAGATATTAATAAAATATTGTGTTTGACAATGCAACAAATATGCTTTCAGATCTATTATAAGCAGAAAATTCATATTTTTCTTTGGGTGAGGGGTAAGCATAAAGTTATAGATGAGAAATGTTAAGATCCATGCCTTCAATGAGCATACAATCTACTAAGGAAGACAAAGATATATGAACAGTTAACCAGCCATGGTTTAGACCAAAATTAATTGTCATAATACTAGCACATATGAAAGAAAACAGTTGACAGGGTTGTATAAAAAAAGGGAAAATAAGAAAAAGAAAACGATGGGCCTTTAAGGAAATGCTGTGCAGATGAGGCTGCAGTATCAGATGCATTCAAGGGTCCAGGGTCTGGACACACGGAGGCATAGAATAGAAAAGGTAGATGAGGTCTAGGTGGAGGAATAGCAGATGAGAGAACGCACTGGGATGTTTGTTCCAGTGTCTCAATGATACTTGCAGGGACATCAAATTTAATATCAGTATACTGATGGAATTTAAGAACTTGTGGCAACATGTCAAGAACAGTTGAAGTTGAGGTTGGAGAAGTGGTAAGCAGCAGGGATCCTGAAGGCAGGAAGGCAAGTTACTAGGCTATTATAAAAGAATGAAAAAAGGTGGGGAGGAAATAAACTAGAGCACCACTGGGATGAATTGAAAAGAGTCAACATTGTGAAGACAGACCAATGAATGTATCTGATAAGTGACTGATGACATCAATCATGATTCCAGGAATTCAAACAGAAGTTCAAGGGGAATGGTGAGCCCATTGTCCTAGAATAAGAAATGCATACAGAATAATTTAGGTGGCAGAGGGGAGGGGCAAGTTCACTAATGATTGATTATTCAGTCTTAGACATCATTAGCTGAGGTGTCAGGTGTGCAGGGGACACTCTGAGGTCAGATAGAGCAGGCTGTGAGTTATGAACTGGCTCAAGATTCAATCAGTAAAAAGTATATTTTTGCTAATATAAATAAAGTTACAAGAAACATTTACATTAAAATAGTTTATTTTTTCTTTTACTCTCTTTTGAACTATTTCCTTAGGGCAAGTTTCCACAACTGTATCACAGTCCTTTACAACGGCCTCTTCCAATCCCCTAATCCTTTCACTTGAAGCCAGTACTACCTCAGTGCTTCCTTAGAAACCTTGATACTTTTTTTGCTTTCAGCCCTGTTCCAACATCCCAATACACCACATTGTTTATGACAGTCCCCAATAATTTACAGCAATCACTTTAATAATTTTATAATGTGCTCTCCAGACAAGATCTCAGTTGTTTAGCCAGTACTTTGAGAACAGTTTCTAAGGTACTGTTATAATCTTGTTTCCAAAACCTCATTAACGTAAGCCGACTTTTTCCCAGGGTAGTGAGAGTAAAACATAATGAAACACTTGATTTTTTGGACTAAGTCCATAGCATTACTATGCTATTCACATATAAAGATATGAATCACTAAAAATCAAGTTTAGATGTGTGATTTGCAAGTTTACATATTTCTGTTGACAACATAAGTGTAGAAACCATAAATGGTATTTTTGATTTTCATAAACCTTGGTATATCCAACAAACATATCTCTATGTCTTCCTTTAGTTATTGTAAATGCAGTCTCTCACATTCTAAGCATGTAATCAGTAAGCATAGAAAGTAATTCCTGCTTTCATTGGCTACAATGAATATCTGGGACAGACATATCCATCCTGAGTGTTGACTCTGATGAAGGTTTCAATTTTAAACACGGATTCAATAAAACCTCAAGTAAATTGTGATAAATGCCTTGCCTCAGTGTGTTAATTTTTAGTTTAACAAATTATACTCTACATCCTTTGGGGTTTTCTTCTTCGTTCATCAGAGTTGTGCTTCACTTATTTTTTTTTTATGTCTGATAAAATTTATTTTTGTAAAGCTGTGATCTCACTTCTTTGAAAAAGACTAAATGGGAAATTATATTTTTCCAAGAGTAAATAAAGGCTTCACTTTAATTCAAAATTACAAGTCCAGAGCATTTGAGAGATTTTACAAACTGGCACAGCATGTTCTGTTGGCCTTATAGGAATAAGATGATCCAGGGAGGATACACAGCCCATAGATCAACATCAGCATCTCTCGGCCACAGAAAGAAATATGTAAGATCATCCTGCTCCACTCCCAGAAAACTTTTTAGGCCTAGATTTCCATCTCTAGTCTTGTCTCCCCTACAAATGTGAGTTATCTGAGTGCTCACTCACCATGTAATAGCCACCCTGCCCAATATGGAGAATATAAAGATAACACACAGGCCATTTCATTGAGGTGTTAGTAGAGCACTTTGCCCTGTCCACCTTTTCTGCCTAGCCAGCTGCTTCTCTTTCTTCAATACCCAGATCAAATGTCACATCCTCTGTGTAGCCTTACCTAATGCCTCCCCTTTGTCCCCAAGAGAACTAGCATCTTCCTCTTAACTCCTCCATGACTCCATTCACACCTGCATTAACTTATCCTGATGCGTTTTGACATATCTGCTTATGTTTATCTGGTTATATTAACAAAACTCATTTAAGCACAGGGACTTACTTAAGATTTACTAGAGCTAAGAAATACTCAAGAAATGGGTGTTGAAGATAGGAAGAGAGGCAACATGCCCTACAACACAACAATGAAAATCTTAGACTATACAGCCACATGGATTCAAATTCCATCTATATAACTTACTAGCTTTGTGATCTTGATTTAAATCTGGATGAGTTATTGAACCTCTGTGCCTCAATTTTCTCATCCAGAAAATGAAGAATATGGTAATACTGATATCTTAGAGTTATTGTTTGGCAACTTTAAAGACCCAGCTCTAGAAAATGAAAATAGGGGGAGAAGTCTTGGTTGTATTGTTCCTTTCTATCCACTGCAATTAATCATTAAGAGAATCTACTCTCTAAACATAGAGGAAAAATAAGCTCAATATGCAGTTTTTCTCAAATTTTGGTGAAGTATAAGTATGCCTTTGACACTATATTCGTAACTCTGTTACTTCTACCAAAGGGACAAATTGCACTGAAATCTTATCTTAAATGACTTTTCTCTGACTATAACATTCAACTTGCAAATTGTATGTATCTATATATATGGAAAATAAGAAGAAAACAAAGTTCACACATAATTCTTCTACCCAATGGTTCTTCAAAAGCTATTGTTAAAATAGTTTTAAATACTGTGGTTTGAAATAGTTTAAAAAATTGTAAACAATTGTTAATATGGTTAAAATTTTGTAACTTTTCTTCTGTTTATACTTTGGCTCATAATTCAATTTTACTGGATAGATTTTCATATAACATTGCTTAATAGAAATTTCCCGTTATTAAATATTCCCTGAAAACATAATTATCTATTTATATTTATTTAATTTTCTCCCACTATTAAATATTTAGGCAATAACATTTTGACAATCATCTTTGCTATAAGTTGTACACATGTATTTTTTACATGTTACATAACATACTTTATAGCATTTTCATAACTTAACTTCACTATGATCCTAAGAAATAGGTCAAATGTTACAATCTTTATTTTGTAGAAGAAACAAAGGATCAGTGTTAAGCAAGTTTCTTAGCAAATCACTGGTGAGGTAAAGACCATGAGTTAAGGCATCTGACTCAATTTGTTGCTCTTTCCATCAAATCACTTCACATGTAAAATTGAAGTAACAAACCTAACATCAGTATAAAATGACCATTGGTTGCATGTGTTTGTGAGCGTTGATGATTTTGTGCTAATTCACTCGAACATTCTTTCATGATTCCCTTTGTGATAAGTGACAAAAATATGTGATACTGCCCCCTTAAGGAACCAGAGCCTCCACCTTGTGCTCAAATCAGCACTGGGCTGTTAGCCACTGGGCTAATTAGCTCATTTCTGCACAAGGAGGTTATGTACACAGCAGCACTAAAAGCTCTACTGAGGCCTGCAAAAGGGGAATCTTCTAGTGGACAGAAATTTGAGTGGCATACCAGCTTTTTCAGTTTACCTGGAAGGAGATATGACTAGAGGTAGGGAGGGATATTGATTTTTGGTCAGTAGCTAACAGATGATCAAGGACTAGAAGGAACAGACTGGAGCACTGATGATACCATAATGCCAAGATTTTGCCCCCTACTGTATCCCATGTGCTAACAATGCTTAGCATAGCACATACTCTCGAAAACATTTGTTGATAGAAAGAATGAATAAGACCTACTATTGGCTAGCACAATGAGATGACTATAGTCAAAAATAATTAATTGTACATTTTAAAATAACTAAAAGAGTATAATTGGATTGTTTGTAACACAAAAGATAAATGCTTGAGGTGATGGATACCTCCATTGATCCTGATGTGATTATTACACATTACATGCCCAAATCAAAATATCTCATGCAACCCACAAATATACACTTCTACTTTGTACCCACAAAAATAAAAATAAAAAAAATTATTGAATGAAAGAGTAAAGGAATCTCAGAAAAAGATAGGATATGCTTCTTAGAATTGCCCCAGAATTGAGAATATTTGTATGTTTTATGAATTGTCATCCAAGGACATCCACTGCAGAGGAGCAGATATTCTTTGGTAAGCATTTTATCAAAATTTTTTCCCAATCAGCTTTGTCCCATAACTGCTTGAGGGCTTGTTCAAAGTATCCATGAACTGCTGGCTACAGTAGCAGGGCTTGATGTACATACACACTCAACCATAATGATTTACCTTCCCCAAAGCTGTCCTGGAAATGAATAGATACCTTGTCTTCCAACAGCAGAAATCAATCCTAAGCCTCCAACATGACACCAGTCCCCGCTAATTAATAACATTGGACCTATACCCCAAAGAAAGGCTAGAAGTTATTCCTTACTGGAAGAGAACAAAAATAATTTTTCTGCCCTGCCTGATCTGCATATACAAGCTCAGCATCCATGGCCTTATTTTACATATTATTTTTTATGCCTATATCCTTTCATTATAACAAAAAGTCATTATACAGAACATACAGAACGACAGTAAGGCAGTGGATCGACACTTACGGGATTCATTGGTCTTTTTACGTACCCCATCATCTGGAAGCAGCTGTACTTAAAGAATTGTGTAATTGGCCTACTGAAGACTTAATTGTGGTACCAGCTGGAGAATGACTACTTGCAAACTTGGCACTGGCCTATGTGATGTCTATATGATATGGAATATGCTCTAAACCTGTGACTACATATGATGTCATTTTTCCCATATTCAGAATGCGTGAATTTGGGAACCAACTGGTAGAAGCAAGTGTGTGGTTCCTCACGCTATTCTATCTAATGAATCACTTGCAAGAGTTTTTTGCTTTTCATCACTACAACTTTGGGCTCTTATGATTTAGAGGTATTCATTACTAAAGGAAGAATGCTTCTATCATGGGAAGGATATAAATATGAACTGGATGTTGAGACTGTCGTTCTCATTTCCTCTTCTCACTGAAACAACAGGCAAAAAAAAAATAGGTTACTATATTGACTGAAGAGTTTTATCTTAATCAACAAGAGGAAATAAGATAGACAATGGGACAAGCTTGTGTCTATACGCAAGGGATTATTTAGGGATACCCCAACACTTTTATGCCTAATAGTAAAATTGATTAGAAGCCTGAAGCATACTGGAAGGATGACCAAGAATCCCCTCAAGAATGAAGCATTGAGTGACTCTTTATTCATTCAAGAAACTAACCAGCTGAAGTACTAGTTGAGAGAAGATTGACTATTTAAAGCATAGCAGAGGAAGGAAGTTCTAGCTATCGATTACGGTTCAGTAACTGGTTGCAGTAATAGACTTCATTAGTTAACTTTTCTTCCTCTCTCTCTTTTTTTATATTTATGAATATTAACCTATTTAAAATTTCCCTTTCTACACTTATTTTTTATATTGCATGTACAATAAATTTCTCATTTAGTCCTTAGTTTATAGAATTCCAAGGTAAGCATCTGATTGAACCAAAAAAGAAATAAACATTGCTGAGATGGACTCACAATTAATGGCACATGGGTCTCTCTTTAGGTGAGAAGTTAAGCACTTATTCACTTGTACAATGGATACATTGCATTAATGTGGGACTGTGTTGTTTCTTTTTTATTATTTGGTAATATTTATGTACACTGAGTAAAAAAAGAGTATGATTCTGTTTTATATTATGAATTCACACTCAGCATTCATTCCAACATCCTTTCATCATACCTCCCTCTATTTTAGAGGCTGGGAAGCTAAAAATGACTTTTCCAAGACTCCCTTGCAGCTAGAGTGTTGAATGTGTAATTAAGTTCTATTAATGATATACACTTGCAAAAGATTTGGAAGGTAAATGTTAAAAAGGATAGCTTTGCTGCTATTTTCGCTGCTGCTCCTATGAAGCAAAGAGCAACAAAGGACCAGTTGGTTATGAAGATGCTGTGTCTACAGAAGCATTCGTATGCCTGGCCTTTTATGAGTTTGAGACACACTTGTGGCAGCAGCAATATCATGATCACTGGACCACACCTACGGCAGTGGGTTCCTGAACTCGGGTTCCTGTGATTGCCTCTTGATTCCACATATTTATGATTACAGGAGAGGAAGCAGTTCTCTTGACATGGCATTTCAACAGTCTTATTCTGAAAGTTACTCCTGGACACCCAACATAGAGTCTTCTTCTGTAGTACCTCTAATAATTGTGTAGTTACTACTTCCCCATATTAAAATCATTTCTTGCTTAAACTAGCTAGAGCAGGTTTGGTTGTTGTAGCTGAATCTTAATAGAACACAAATTAAATCAGCAGAAGAAAAATCTGCACCTTATGTGAATCAGTATTTACTTTGAAAAATAATACACACATGATCTTTGGGGTTATCTTTTATCAAACCTGATTCCCAATCCTAGTCTATTATTTTTCAGCAGTGGCACCATCATTATTCTAGTCAACCAACTTAACATCCTGGCATCACCCTTGACTCTTTTCCTTATCCCATCCAAGTCAGTCAACATATTCTATTAAATCTTCCTTTGAAAACATCTGTTGTTATTACCTGTCTATTCGAAATCCTCTTCACTTACTATTTCTTTTATCTGTTCTGACTCCAGTATTCCTACACAAGTAAAATAAAGGAAAAATCTGATGGAAACTTCTGGTTAAAGGTAGAAAAAATTTAGTATTAATATTTGCCACCAATTGCTTTCCAAACCTCATGAAAATTAAAGAGATTTTTAAAGACATAAACCATAAGAACAAAGATACTGGATTAAAACTCAATAGCCAGTGAGCTGAGATCGCGCCACTGCACTCCAGCCTGGGCGACAGAGCGAGATTCCGTCTCAAAAAAAAAACAAAAAAAAACTCAATAGCAACAAAATGTGGAGAGCTAGAAAGAAAATAATAGAATGGTAAATGACATAGAAGACATAAAAAAGCTGAGTTCTTGGCCAGGAATACAGAAGCCTAAAAACAACCTACTTAACATTGCAGAACTCTTGAAACATTCAGAATTCCACAACACAAGGTTCCTCTGGAAGTGGCTTGAAGGCAGGGCCAGAAATGGCAAGATTGATTAGAAATTTGGTAATAGAACTTTAAAACTATCATTAATATCTTTAGATAGATTTAAAAAATGTTGCACCTACACAAGAATAAAAGGATGTAATCTATAAGGGAAGTTTAAGAATAAATAATGGTTTTTGGAAATTAATAAGCAAGAGAGCATGAATTAAAAAAAAAAACAGTGGAAGGATCAAATTCCAAATAAAACAAAATAATAAGGTGGGCAGATCCCCACCATCACTCTGTGCAGTTGCGCCACTGCCCTTCCTAATTCTGGAAGAAGAATAAAGCTGTAGTTTTTTGGAGACAACAAGCTGATGATTATTGACTGGGAATTGTAAGCATTCTGCACTACAACTGGGGAGATTAAGACAGTGTGTTTCAGGATACCTGAAGGTTAAATGCCCTGCCTTTATTGGATCTGAGAATGCGGTCATCCAGATTTTCACACAGGAAGCATTAAACTGAGTCATCTATTTTGCAGCCCGAAAGACTTAAGAAACTAATTTTTGTTGCCTAACAAGGCACCCAGCCAGGTGATCCTAAAGTGAAAACCCAGAGGATAAGTCTTGCCCATCAGCTCAGTCTTCCCACTGAAATTCTGTATTTCTCCTTAAATCTGAGTTGGCTGCTAAAACATTTATGAAAAGTCTCTGATGGGAAAGCAGGAGGCCAAGACAAACAGAAAAGGGCCACATGTAACAAAAACTGTGGCAGAAAAAGAGAACTTTAAAACTATCATTAATACCCTAGATAGATTAAAAAAGACGTTACAGCTACAAAAGAATAAAAGGATGTAATCTATAAAGGAAGCTTGAGAATAAATAAAGGCTTTTGGAAATTAAAAGCAAGAGAGCATAAATGGAAAAAAAATGTGGAAGGATCAAAGATAAAGCCACAGGAATCTCCTAGAAAGCAGAAGAAAAGATAAAACATGTAAAATAGGCATGAAAAATAAGAAAATTAAAGGAAAATTCCAAATAACAAAAAGACCCAAGGAGAAAGAAAATGCATGGAGGAAGTCATCAACGACATGATTGCAACATTTTTTTTTTTCCAGAACTGAAGTACATAAAATTCCGGCATAAATGGTCTACCAAGTGTCCAGCACAGCGTATGAAAATAGACCCACACCACATAATGCCTTTGAAAATTTAAAACAGCAGGGCAAGGAAAATCTTCAGGAGAAAAAAAACAGTTTCAAATAGCCACATTAGAAGAAAGGGAAGACAGGAAATAGGTGTCGGAAAAATCAGAACATAGCAATAGAAGCATGTTATTTAGAGATAGGTAAACAAAAAGAATCTGAATTTAAAAGTGTGAACATGTTTTCTCCCAAGAAACAGAACAGAAGAAAGAGGTCTAGAGGATCATAGCCTTGTAGAATATTTGCCATGTTAAACTATTTCCATGCATATTTTGATGAAATTGAAAACTAATAGAAAAAGAGAGAGCCAAAACCAAAATCCTTCTGCACATCATCCCGCACAAAGCTTTCGTTAAAATACCACTTTTAGCATTTCTCTATTTTTTAGCCTTCAATAATTCCCATTTAGAATTTGTATTTCTGATATAAATCACCAAAAATGTGATTCCATAGCTGCTTTTCTTCAACCTAAAACATTTATTCTAGTCAGACTGTTCTTAGTAACTCTTAAATATAAGAAAGTATGCATCTTTCATTATTCTCTCATCACAATATGAATCAAATTCTAATTTTTCTCTTTTATACCGACATCCAGCACACACTCTTAGCTCTCTTCTTCGAATTATTCTATTTGCATATTCTAATGTGTTTTACATCACTTTCTAATTCTCACGTGTCAGTTCTATTCATGACTGCCAAGTAGATGTATGATACTCCTCATGTATCCAAACAGGAATTGAAACTACATACACTATAAATTCCAAAGCATTGTTTGTGAATCAGGAATGAATGAATACATACACACACACATACATACATACATATATGCATACACGCAGGCAGGAAGCTAATGAATGGTAAGTAAATGTCCAATTTAAACTTGTTGAAATTTTAAAAACAATATACATTTTCAACTTTAAAGAAAGGGTATGTTATCCTCAAATTTGCAATTTTCCAGGGTTTTTTCTTTGAACTGAGATATTCTTAGGTATTTGTAACACTCACATTTTATGGACTCCATAGGCTTAAGAAATGAGGAATCAATATATAATTGAAACTTCTAGAATCATCTTAGTCCATAATAATCTTAGGAACCACAAAAATCTCAGGAATCCTATGACCATGGGTAAGTTTTATAATATTTTCTAGGTATTTTTCCAGTGGTAAAATTTGCAGTTGAGAAATAATTTCAAGTGCCATAACAAATCATTTTCCAGCTGAAAAAGAAACATGAAAGCATCCCCTGTTACGAGAGAAATGAGAGGCTAATATCCAATCACTCAAGTGCTCACTAAAGGGTCTTCTGAAGGGGCCACTTGCCAGGGTGAATAGTTTGCTTAGCCTTGGTGACAAGTTGGTATCCTCTCCTTTATTATTCTCTTCCTTAGCCAAACCACAAACATTCAGGTTTAATCACATTTGTAGTCTGAGCCAATAACCATATCCTTCCACCCACAACACACACACACACAAAGAAGCTAAAATATCGATCCCTTCCTATGCTCTAAAATTGTTTAAAATGTTCATTTATATTTTCTATCATCTCTAGTTTACCTTATTTAAATACGATGATACAAATTAGGTCTTCGTATTTTAACCAACAAAACTTCATCCAAATAAAACTCAAAGAGAATTTTTTTTGACAGGGATAGTGGATTATTAACTACCATTTAACTTGAGTTAATGGATATGAAGGAAGCCGCACAAATAATTACAGCAGATTGGTAATAACGTACAGCCAGGTGAGGAAGATAACACACTTGGTCCACACCTGGAAAGCGGGATCTAGTATACGTGTAGTGCACTTCAGGGATGCGGCCCCTCCTCAACCACTGAGTCACCATGGGGTCCTCTGTGAAAGTCACATGAACCTGAGACTCAGATTATTTATGACAAAAAATACATTTGATTATTTGAGAAATAATGACTACCATTTATTCTATCCACTTCTGTTAACTAAGACCTTTCCTAAGCAATGAATATTTTATCTTGTCTAGTTGTAACAGCAAACCTCTGAGATTATTCTGCTCTGATGAAAATGAGGCCCAGAGAAGTTCAGTCATTTTGCCATATTCACATAAAGTAGAGGAGCTAGGATTTCTGCTCAGTTCCTTTTAATCCCACTCTATGTTATGAGTACAGACAGAAAAATGGGTTAAAAAAAGATTTTTATTCTCAAAAGCACAAAACAACTTTTAAGATGGGAGGAGCAGAATTTTCATACCTGTTTTGTTAATAACACAGAGATTGTGTGTTCAGTGACAACTGGAATTAAGATGACATCTCACATTATTTAACTTTTAGTTTAAAAATATTACATCAGAAATGCTTACCACCAGAGCTCGGAGATCACCTAATTTGGTAATATCATCATATATGGTTAAGATTCTAAGTCCCTCAGAGAAGGAGGTATTTCCTTAAGGGTACACGAAGCCAGGACTGGCCTGAAACCTGACTGACCCCCAAGCAGTTCAGTGCTCTCTCCTCTGCAGAGGGCAATGTCTGTCTGTCTCTCTCTCTCTTTCTCTCTCTCTCTCTCACACACACACACATACACACTTCTACATACTACATACTCTGATAGTTCTAATATTCAGCATCTTTTGATTAATAGGGAAATACTTCTCTTTTCAAAGTTCAGAGGAGGTGATAGCATGCCCATTTCTCTTTTTAATTTTCCACTGTTCACAGTACAATGGAGAGAATTTGACAGAGATTGACAGTGGCAGCACCCACTGCAATGGCAAAGACCTGTCAAGGGTGGGATCAGAAAAGAGGCCAACATAAAAATATTTGTAATTTTCTGCTTCTAAATGGTGCTTCTATGCTGCCGCCGATGAAATCCACTCCTTCTCCCACCCATTGGCCCCTTCCATTTGTCCCCAGTGCTATTACCTTAGTATACCTTTCATTCCAAATTTCTAAAGCAAAAGATATGCTTGATGCTTACAACATTTTGCTGAGCCAAACAGAAAAATAGAGAGTGAAGTTTAGAGAAGGAGGAAGAAAAGTGAAACTTTTTGTTCATGCCAACAACAAAACCACTTACTGCTTTCAGCAATATCATTTTCTATTCACAGTCTATGTAGGAATCATGAATTCACTACTGCATTCCCTGGGGTGAAACTCAGCAGTCACAATAGCCAAACAGCTCAAAAAGTTAACTTATGGTGAGCAAAAAGAAAAGAATGCTTATGTCAGCCCAAACTGCCAAAGTAGTGGCACATCAGACTTAGACTCAGTCAGAGAAATCATAGAGTCTGAGACCTGGAAGGAATTTTAGATAACAACTCCAATCCCCACATTTTCAACCCAGGGAAACCAAGGCTGGCAAAAGTTAAATGCTTGGTCCAAAATCACACAGGATCGGAGCTAGAAATAAAACCCAAGTTTCAAAATCCCACTCTGCTTTTATTCCACTAGAACTAATATGTCCTATTAGGCTCCATTGCTCAGTCCTTTTATGTTGACACTAAGGAGGATGACTACCATGCCTCCACCTAGAGTTTCTTACTGCACGGTGAGAAACAGACCCTCCTAAGCTAGGCAGGAGATCCCAGTTCATTAACAAGAAGTGAGACTCTTTATTTCCTCACCTTGAGATTGCAAGGTATATACTATCGGTGAGGCACATCAACAGGGCAGGAAGTAGACACAACTGTTAAAAAATATCCCTTGTCCTTCTGAGATTCTGGAAAAATTAGGGATATGATCATAACCCACAACAGGTGCCACAGAAGCTTAGAAAGCTACTACTAGAAAGGAAAAATTAATACATTTTTACATAATTCATGTATTCATGTACCATTTTCCAGGAACTGTGCCATGCACTTTTACATTGTTTTATACTTTTACATTGTTTAAAATTGCCAACATCCTTGAGATGCAGGAATAATTAGTACAGTGAACACAGTAGGTTGCCTACCTTTTCTTTTGTCTTTTTAACAAAGCGTTTCTCAGTATCCCTAAAAATTTTCCCACGGTGAAAACTCTAAATCCAAACTTTCTAGAAATAAATAATACAAATATTATAAAAATCTTCCATGAATAGAAAATAAAATGATCCCAATACATTTATGAATCTAGCATAACCTTGATATCAAAGCCTAATATTTACAGAGCTAAAAAAGGAAACTAGAGGCTGTTACAAATAAAGATGCAAAATTCCTGAATGAAATATTAGCAAAACAAATTCAGCAATGTGTAAAAAGACAATAACCTCATGACTTAATAAAATTATCATACGAGAAGATAATTCTAATCTTAAGCAAGGTTGGTTTAAGACTAGAAAACAAATCAATTAATTAACCAATCAATTAACATTAATTAATGAATCTATTAGACATGATTTTTAGTGGGGCAAAGAAATCAGGGAATTCAACATCTATTCTTGATCTATACTTTAAAAAACTCTTAGCAGCCTAGAAATAAAAGAGAATTTCTTTTTTATCTACACATACACACAAAAATCAAAATAATGAAATATTAAAATCTATTCAAAACAAGAAAGGAATGATCTTCAGGTCAAGAACTTGAAGTCCTAGCCAGTGCAGATTAACAAGAAAAAAAAAATACAAGAATTTAAAAATAAATAATTATTATTATTGTCAAAAAAACATATGATTGTGTACCCTGTAATTATAAAAGACTTTATAACAAATTATTAGAATATATCAGAAAATTTTAAGCATATTTGCTGGTTATGAAATTAATATTTTTTTTCCTGGTGCGGTGGCACACGCCCATAATCCCAGAACTTTGGGAGGCTGAGGTGAGTGGATCACGAGGTCAGGAGTTCAAGACCAGTCTGGCTAAGATGGTGAAACCCCATCTCTACTAAAAATACAAAAATTAGTCAGGCGTGGTGGCAGGCTCCTATAATCCCAGCTACTCGGGAGGCTAAGGCAAGAGAATCGCTTGAACTCGGGCTGCAGAGGTTGCAGTGAGCCGAGATCGTGCCACTGCACTTCAGCCTGGGCGAGTGAGACTCCGTCTCAAAAAAAAAAGAAAAGAAATTAATATTTTTAAAACCTATGTCATTTCTATGTACTAACCACAAAGAGAAATCAAAATTTTAAGAAAGCTGCTATTTCGGGTACCAACTGTTAGAGAATCACCAAAAATGTGAAGTGCATGGAAACAAATTTAACAAAAGATGTGTTAAGACCATTACGGAGAAAATTATAAAGCTCTATGAAAAAACCCCCACTAAATAAGCTCTAACTATATGAGCAGATACAGTATATTCATGGATTGAAGACAACATTTTAAGGTTGTAAATTCTCACAAAATTGATATACATGTAATGTCCTGTTGATAATATCAGAGCACTTTTTTAAGACATTCAGTAAGCTGAACCTAAACTTTAAAACAAATATCCCAAAGGGCCAAGGAAAGCCAAAAAATCCTTGAGGAAAAATCAGGCAGGAGGACTTTCCCTACCAGCTATCAAGTTTTATCATAAAGCTGTCATAATGAGGACAAGGTACTACTGGTGTTGGATAGACCAATGGAACAGAATTGTGTGTGTTGAAAGACCTACGTATATAATGGACATGATAGATATGACAGAAGTGGTATTGCAAATCTGTAAAATGGAATAACTTTTTCCAGAAAATTGTACTGGGGCTGCTATTTACCTAAAAATATGGAGGAATGCAGATTATTTTACATGCTTTCTTATACTAAAAAAAGTTTAAAGATAAACTATGAAATAAACCCAAAATCACGTATAGAAGAGTGACAGAATAGAGTATCAGAAATAGATGCTGGACTTCTCTGAATATCCTTTTTTTTTTTTAGACTTGGAACTCTCAATATTTTATTTGATTCTAAAACCAAACGAAATTAATTTTAATTCCTAAAAACAAACAAACAAAAACCAGAAACAAACAAACAAACCTAACAGTATCGCTAGTTGGTGACAAAACCACTGGGTAGGGAAGAATTAATTTTACCCAAAGAAAAATCTTGCCTTTGCTCTCAGCTACTGAGAGACGATGTCTAGCCTTCCTGGAATTGATTGCCTAATAGGAACGTCTTCGCCTGGGGGCTTTGGCCACTGGACAGTCTAACAGCGTGATTTGTTATGGAAACTGTGAGCCATGACACATCAGTTCTAACCTTCAGAGCAACTTGAGACTGTAAAAGCTTCAGTCTGTCCTCCAGGAGACGGAGCCACAAGAGTAGTTTATGATCAAGCCCCAATAAAAACTCTGGACACCAAAGGCTCAGGTGAGCTTCCTTGGTTGACAATATCCTTTGAGTACTGGTCCACATCATAGCAAGGAGGATGTAATGCCATATAGGACATCATGGAGAGGGAATAGCCAGAAACTTTGGACTGGACCTTCCCAGACTTCAACTTATATGTCATTCCCTTTTACTGATTCTGATTTTTATCATTTTATTGTAATAAATCTGTTATCATAAATACAGAGTTTGAGTTCTGTGAGTCATTCTAGTAAATCATTAAACCTGAAGGTGGTCCTCGGAAGGTCTGAGTTTGTAGCCAGCTTAACTGAAATGAGGGTGGCCTTGAGAACCCATGAAATTGTGGCCAGTGTTAGAAGTGAGGGCAGTATTGTGGAGACAGTTTCCTCAGACTTTGCAGTTTGGCTAAAGATCTATGTAACCACATAGAGCTCAACTATTTTAAACGACTAAAACATAGTAATTATCACTAGGAGATTTTTTAAAATACAAATAAAAAGTTAATCTGTATTTAGTAAATTGTATTATTGGTTGTAGTATTGGTTTGTAAGAACTTCCGAGATATGACCCATTCATTAGCAGTCGTATTTTATGTAGGTATGAGTCTATATCCAAAGCCTTGCCATTATAAACTATGTCAGCCTGGCTATGTTCCAAGAGATAAATTTGTGTATAAAATACACCTCATGACATTTATCCAGATGTTTCAATAACCCAAAAATTTAATGATAATAATAACAATGATAGATAAAGTTTTTGGAGCATTTGATATGTGCCTGGCGTTACATGCTTTACATACATTATCACATTAAATTCTCACCAAAATCCTATATTATTAATCCACTTAAGATTGTCTTATTACAGTATTACTCATTAATTTCCTTGAGCTGACAGCACTTTATAAAACAGAATAACCAAAATTGGCGCCATAGGTCTCAATGTCAAGCTTCTTAGAAAGGCATTGAATTGTAGCCCTAACACATGCCAAGTATTACTACTGCTCTTCTAAAGGATTTTTTTCTGTACAGTGAAAAATGAGGAAAAATACATAAGCAGACATTAAAAACAGAATAAATGTGGTACATTCTGATAGCAAGGTCTCAGTGTCTCCATCACCCTTTTCTTCTCTTTACCCCAGTCACCCCATATCATGAGAGTGAGAAATGGCTCATCATGTGAGGCCAAACAGCAATTAGCTTCTCAGCATGCTTCTGGAAACAAAGACTTTTGGAAGCAAAGACTTTGTCCCCTTTAAGTATCTTCATTCCCGAAATATCACTTTTTCCTTCGATAATTTTAATTTTGTTCAGTGGATTATTTCAATGTCTTGATCAACAGTGAGGAAAAAAAATGTCAGAAATGGTATAAAATGCATATGAACACAGCTCATCAGGGCCTGAAAACAGTATATAGGATCTTCGGCACTCTAATCTCAACTTTGCCTTAGAGATAACCTAATTTAGTATGTGCATTTTACAGATATATACAGATGTTCCTCAACTTATGATGGGGTTATATCCTGATAAACCTACCTTATGTTGGAAATATCATAGATCAAAAATGCATTAAATACATCTAACCTACCAAATATCATAGATTAGCCTAATCTACCTTAAACTTGCTCAGAACACTTACATTAGCTGAAAGTTGGGCAGAATCATCTAACACAAAGCCTATTTTATAATGAAGTACTGACTGTATCATGTAATCTATCAAATACTGTACTGAAAGTGAAAAACAGAATGGTTGCATGTGTACTCAAAGTACAGTTTTTATTGAATGTATATTGCTTTAACACCATCATAAAGTTGAAAAATTCTAAGTCATACCATCATAAGTCAGGGACTGTCTGTATAAATATACATATGTATATATACCCAGCTGATTCACTCTCCAACTCTTTGGATGACAATTTCTCATTATCTCCTCTCTCTTTAAACCTTAAACATCACTTCTACTTTTCCTTATTCTCAGCTGATTAAGCAGATTCTTACTTCACTGGAAAACAGAAGCAAGGAGAAGATAATATCCCCATATTCCTACCATCAAATGTACTTACCTATCTGAATCTACTCATGTGCTCTGCATAGCCTCCTCTTCTAGTGGGTTAACAGTCTGTGTTCTATTTAATGCTGACCCCTCCATTGAACTAGGTCCCATCTCCTCTCACCTACTTTGGGACTTTGTCCCTGCAATTATTTCCCTCTTTTCTGCATCATCCATTTTTCTCTCTCCTGGATAATGCTCCACACACCAGCTAGAGTAATCTTTTAAAAATATTTATTAGATTACTTTCCTGTTCTCTACCACCTTATGGTTTCTCATACCTAAAATAAGATCCAAAGACCACGCAACCTCCACCCCAGCCCCCTATCACTTTTCTGCCTTCTTTATTCTATTCCTCACACCACAAGCTAATTCTCACCATGGGGCTTTGTTCTTCCTTCAGATCATTTCTTCTGAAATAATTTCACTTCCTTCTTTCATGCAAGCCATTACTCAAAGTGTTACCTCCTCAAAATGAGCTCCCTTGACCCCCTTATATAAAGTAGCATCTGACCATGAGCTTTTACCACCCTACTTAATAATTTTTCACAGCATTTATCATTTTTTGACACTATTTAAACTATGGATTTACTTATTTATTGTCTGCCACTCATGCTAAAATGTCATTTAAGGATAGGAAATTTATATTTTGTTCATTAGTATAGGTACAACCTAACACAGTATAAGCACAGAGCAGACACTGAATGCGTATGTGATGTCAGAATGAATTAATAAACATAAAATGTGTACATGCAGGGCTTCATTGTTATCACTTAAGAACAAATTCCATGACATATATATTATATAAACAATTCAAATAGTATATGTAAGCACATACTGAGAGAACATATAAGTTCTTTCCATTAAAATATATTCATTTTCACATTAAAAAATGAGATAAAAAACTCATGTCTCATTTAATTATTTTAAAAATCTCTCCTACTATGTCAATATTGGGCATTTTGTTTCTATTTGATAAAAAGATTGATGGTAAGAAATAAAAATATATAATATTTATAGGTGCCATTTAGTATTGGTTCCTATGGCTTAGATGCAAATTATTTGCTTAAAAGACACATGATTAGTTAATAAAAAATGAAAGCAAAATATTATTCCTCTGTATTGTTCCATTAACTAGTTGTGTGAACTGCTGAGCTAGATGCTATTTGAAGTCCCTTGCAGTTATAACACTCTATGAAACTATGAATTTTTTTACGGCACACACAAATTATCTAAAGTCACTCAGTTATCACTAACAAAAAACATAAATGATAAAATAGTGACCTGTTGATTCTTTATCTGTTCAAGATGCTCGAAATGGACTGGAAAAATCCTACTTATCTTTAGAAAGAAAATAAAAGCTAAGGCTTCATTCCAATAGCCAACCAGCATTGAATTTACAATCAGTTTAGCAAGGGGGTGGATAATATTGTCATTTTTTCATTACTTCAGAAAATTCTTAAGTAAAGCTACATGAGATCATCACATTTCAAGTTCTGTTTGTTTCTTTTCTTGTTCTCTATCTCTGCAGTGATTTGCCTAAGTTTTGGCTGAGAAGCCATGGGATTTCTACATTGCTATACATTTCACACTCCCTCCAACACTACTTTTCCAAATTGATGTATGTCTTGTATATTTAGATCTTTGTCAAAACATGTATTACTCATACCCTCCTGGTCTGATGATAAAAACTAAAGAAAGGAACTTATCCAGGGATCTAAGCCATGTTTTCCTCTCCTATAATGAAGACAAGCTCACTTGTCTGTCAGGAAAACCAGCACCCTTCGGCCTTAATATTGACTTGAACCTCAGTCAGATCAAGTCCAACCGAAGAGTGCCAGAATCACATATTCACATGCTTCTGCAAGCACCAGCTCAAATATTACTTTATTTATAGAGTTTTCTCCATAAACTTCAAGGACAAAGAAGGAAGGGTTAGAGGCATAAAATAAAGTGGTCTTCCAAAAGTAGAAGTTTCTTTGAAGACTTATAATTTACTTTAAAACTGAATTTGAATTTACATTCTATAATATAACTGTTATGTTAACATTTAATGTTTTAATTATCATAAATAAAAACAATTGTTAATTTTCCTTATAGTTGATGGTAAAATTATGTATTGAGTCTATCAGTTTAGGATAGCTGGGCTGAGATGAAGCAAGCTGGTTTAGTATCTAAGCACTGCTTCTTTTTTGACTTAACATCACACTGCTTTGAGATCCTAGACTCACATAAACGTGTGGATACAAATGGCAAAACTCTTTTTAATGCTTTTTGAGTTATTTCAGGAAAAATCACTGCAATGTTATGACCAGAACGCTGCCAAAGAGATGGCAGAGTGCTTGATACTCATAGAGGGAATTTAAATAGTGGTATCTTACTACAAGGTAAGTTCCTGTGTATCTTATTATAAAATTGAAATTTCTGTGGTACATTCTGTTCTATCTCAAAGAAATATTTATCAAAGCCTTTTTCAGTAAATAAAAATACTTTTAATTATGTTCTGTAATTGATGCAGATTCTTAAATTTTTCTTAGTTGTAAATGAATTAAGTCCCATAAAACTCATAGTCCCTACATCAATTTTCTTCATTCAACTTTCAAATTTCAGTTTCAGTTCAACTATGTCAAGTAATGTAAAACCATTTAGAGTTCTACCATATTGATATGGATTGAAAGAGTCAGCTAAATAAGTAAATGTGGTCAGCCACTTTTTACCATAAGGCTGAGAAATGTATTCATTCTCTTCAGGGTTTTTACCATGTACTATGTATGATGCCTTATTTTCTCCAATTTAAAACACACACAGGCACATCAAATCAAGTCACCTTCTGCACTTTGTCCATGCTAAGTCTATGTAATAATGATTATAATGATACCTGACATTTATATTTACTATGAGATAGGATATGTAATTGCTTTATATACATTGTCTATTTAATTCAATTCTTTAAGTAACCCTATTAGTAGGTATAATGATTACCTGCATTTTACATATGAAAAATCCAATATTTAATGGTAGAAACAGGATTCTAACTCAAGCCCTCCAGAGTTTAAACTGTAACCATCATATTATATTGCATCCATCTATTTAGAAAAAAGACACTTTCAATGTCACTTCCCATTTCATTTATAAAATTGCTGGGCTAAAAATGATGACTGTGTGAATGTTTCAAGCCTTTCATTTTTCTCCTTTCTCTGTTTGTTGGATGGATTTCTAGCTTTGCTTTATTTAGTTTTTTTTTTTTTTTTTTGCTTTCTCCTGCCCTTAAAGGAGTCCTTTCCTCCCTAATCATTTCTTAGACCTTTGTGAATTGGAGGAAAGTAATGGCGAGAAAATAAGACAGCAAGTGTTTCACAGGTCTGAGGTATAGAAGGGGTTTTCTGAAAATTTTGAGAGGAGAAGAAAAGGAGTAACTATGGCCTATAGGGATAGTTATGAGAAAGAAACAAAAACTGCTATGCTACTATACCACTCTTCATTTTGTCCAATAAACAAGAAATATTATTTTAAAATTATTTTTGGTTGCTGGGGCCATGTTCTTTGGACCGGAGTAGGACTGGGATCCAATTGTGAAGGTTGAAATTTTGTAAGCAATTTATTTGATTAATTTTAATTAACAAATAATAATTACATATTCATGGAGTACATTGTTACATTTTGATACATACAATGTACAGTGATCAGACCAGGGTAATTGGAATATCCATCATCTCAAGCATTTATCATTTCTTGGTGTTGGGAATGTTCAATATCCTCCTATTCAATTATAGCTAATTGAAACTATACATTATTGTTAACTATAGTCATCCTACAGTGGTATAGAACATTAGAACTTATTCTTCCTATTTAGCTATAATTTTATATTTTTTAAACAAATCCATAACAAATTTTCTAAAATGAAATTTTTTCAAACCATTGTGTTAAATAAATATTGCCTTTTAGCACCTTGCCACATACATCAAGAAAATCAAGAGGTCAACTTTTGGAGCTTGGTGTTCTGCTTGCAACTGTGGTGGCTGCTGTCAGGGAGAGGGCAGCATGACCTTCACAGCAGCTTTTCATATCCTGGGTTTTTCCCCATCTGGGCTCAGTTGCATGCACATCTTTTCCCAGTCAACATCATGATTTTGAAATTACTTATTGGCAGAACACTTCTTTGCCACTTATTGCAACACTAAATATTTATCAAATTAGCATGGCTTCATATATGCCATCAATACAAATGTAAAGCATAAGGATGAATATGAATATATGTTTTCATGCCACATATTAAAGAACTAGGTTAACTTCAATTTTTCAAATAGTTGTTCAGGAATACATTTAAGACCACAATAAATGCATCATCTGAACTTTCAGTAACAGCAGCTCTTTGAGTCTATTTCTTCTTTGGACAGATTTGACCAGATATACGTCATTGAATTTTTATTTGTTATTTGAGAATCACTTTCCATGGTAATTCTGAAATTGACCTTGAAGGAGGCTGTGAGTAATTTCTGTTGTAGTTTTTTACTGTGGAAGTAACTGCAGTAGATGCTGTGTGTGCCCTCCCTTCCCCACTCTCTGGCCATTCTTCTTTGTACACTGAAGGCTGCTTACTGGAAACACCTCCAAGTCTCTGCCTGAGATCTTCTTCCTGGATGTAGGAGCACACTCACTGAGGGACCAGGATGAGCTACAAGTCTCAAACAGTAAGAGCTCATAGACATAGTTTCAAATATGACAGATGGAAGCAGTGGTTAAATACCCTAGTTTTCCTGGCCCCTCTGTCATGCTGACTCTGAAGTGTGTTCCATACTGTATTCCAGAATTCCCAGAGGACTTGCACCTCAGTTTTCCACATTCCATATACCTTAATAATACACTCTTTCCCCTTATTGTTTTACTACATTTTCTTGACTCATTTGCCTACTCTCCAGTAATGTCTTCCAAAATCACTTCCCAGTTAAACTACTTGCAATCAAATCCTTGTCCTGTGGTTGACTTCCAGAAGAAGCTAAATTGAGAAACAATTTTTACTTATATTTTTATAAACCAAAATTAGAGTGGTTGATTGCAATTGCAGAAAGAAGATGAACATATTTATAGGCACCAATGATGTTTTATATAATCAAAATATTTTTAAATGTTGCCTTGTAATGAGATTAATTTTCATTAATCAAGGAATACATATATAAATAAATAAGTATATATATATACATATATATATGTATATATATATACATATATATGTATATATATATATACATATATATATGTGTATATATATATATATACATATATATGTGTATATATATATACATATATATATGTATATATATGCATATGCATATAACTGTTTGGACCCCTGCAGGCCTGGTGAAAAATTCACACATTTATATGGCAATATTTGTTATTTTGAAGATAAGCCTTAATGGCATTGGCTAATCACATCGGCATAATCATTTTACCATAGTGCTTCAACGTGTTAACCTGTTCATGATAATTCTGCAGTGTTTGATAGCGCTACACAACTCCATACCACAGAACTAAATTTTAATTAACTGCAGAAATGCTTTCTTCACTGAGTTGCTACCTTTGCTTTCACATGCATGCAATAAAACTTTTTGCAGAGTTTAGAAAATCAGAACACCTACCTATGATCTCTAGTAAAACTCTAAAATCTCTAGTAAAAACTCTAAAACTCGAAAAATCTCTAGTAAAAGTCTAAGGAAAATGCATCTTTTTGACTGTGACATCTAGTATTCCCGGAACATTTCTGGGGATGTGCACACAGCAACTTGAGAAGTACTGACAGGATGATCCACAGCTCCCCTCAGAAGAGTGCTCATCTGTATCCCCCAAACCTTCAAAAAGCCAAAGGTTCTAAGAGTCTTGCATGGGTAGCTGGACAGTGTATTTATCATTTTGTTTGTCTTGCAGGTACATTTCTTTCTTTTGTTTGCATGGAAAAATAGAAAACGTCACCGTAAGCAGTGTCAGTTGAAAATAAAATTAGGAAGGACCTCCTTATTAATCTTCCCCACTCCTCATCAACTCTTCTGCTCTTTCCTAGGTTTACCCTTCCCTGTGTTGAGCTCTATGGAAGATGTTATTGTTAAGATGATCAACAGAAGCATTCACAACCGATAAATCCTCCCCAAGAAGCCCAGTCCATATGTAAGAGCACATGTTGAGCTCAAGACTTCATATGTAGAGGCTTGACAGTTAAGGATAACTGGTAGGGGCTGGGCATGGTGGCTCATGCCTATAATCCCAGAGCTTTGAGGGGCTGAGGCTGGAAGATTGCTTAAGTCCAGGAGTTCAAGACCAGTCTGGGCAACAGAGCAAGACCCTGTCTTCACAAAAACTTAAAAAAGTAGCTGAGCGTGGTGGTACATGCCTGTAATCCCAACCACTCAGGAGGCTGAGGCAGGAGGATTGACTGAGCCTAGAAGTTTGAAGCTGCAGTGAGCCATGACTGCACTCCAGCCCAGGTTACAGGGCAAGACCCTGTCTCTGGGAAAAAAAAAAATAGGAGGCAGAAACTTCAAGAAATTGGTAAACTGACAAAAATCCACTGAAACTGGTTATAGAGAATATTCCAATAGATGTATATGTGTTCAGTGTTTTTTATTAAATCTTAAATCCTGCTGATTTCTAATAAACAAGCTGATTGGATTTGTAAAAAGCTTTGATCATGAAATAAATTGCAGTTTTATTATGAGGAAATAGAATAATTCAAATTAGGATGACAAATGTTATTTAAAATAGAATCTTAGAGAACCACAGTAATGCACAGATGAGAATTATTTGCAATTAGGCTATTGTTTATTTGTATACAAAAACACTTGAGGACACTTAGAAATTGCTCCTTCTCCCCTTGAAATCCATCTAATATGTTTACACTGTTAATTACATTTCTTATGGGGGAAAAAAGGATCTGGAGTATTTCCTTGTTTTGTTTGTTTGTTAAATAAAATTTTGCCTTCCTCCTTCCTTCCCCTTTTAATACATGGCCTCTGAAATAATAAGACTTACTAAACTGAGAATTAGAGAGCCCTTGTTATGGGTTGAATTATATTCCCCCTGCCCCCATTTGTATGTTGAAGTTCTAACATCTAGTACCTCAGAATATGACCTGATTTGGAGATAGGGCATTTACCGAGTAATCACGTTAAAATGAGCTCATTAGGTGAGCCCTCATCCACAATGACTGGTGCCCCAATAAAAAGGAGAAATTTGGGGACAGACATGCACCAAAGAAGAACTCCATGTGAAATCCAGAGCAGAGATGGGGTGATATGTCTACAAGTCAAGGAACACCAGTGTCAGCAAACCACCAGAAGCCAAGAAGGCATGGAACAGATTTTTCCTCACAGCCCTCAAAAGGAACCAACCTTGATGACACCTTGATCTCAGACTTCTTGCCTTTAGAACTGTGAGACAATAAATTTCTGTTATTAAAGCCACCCAGTCTGTGGTACTTCATTACAGAAGCCCTAGCAAACTAATACAGCTCCCAAATGGGTTCTCCTTCCTATCTCCTTAGAGTAGTGAACTTGGGGAAATAAGTACTAGATTAGGCATCAGAGTTCTGTGTTCTGAACCCAGTTTCATCAGAGACTAACTACAAAAACTTGGATGTATCACCTGATTATTCCAGGTCTCAGTTTCTTTGTCTGAAAGATAATGGTACCATCCAACTCAAAAATTCTAAAGTGCAAAAACTGGCACAGATTTCTTTCAAGAGAGCATTAGCAGACTCAATTGTGTTTTATCTGTCATACAGAAATACAAGCTTACAAAACAAAGAATTCATGAATGAATGCACATATTGAAAACTAGTTTCTTTATATTAAAGCTAAATTCAAAACAATTTTTTTACTGATGAAGATTCTAAGTATAATGTTATTTATTAAAACTTAATTTACATGTATCTTTTCCAAGTATCTGTTACAGGGAGTGAAATATGCTTATGGTAGTAAAATTTATTCCCATTACTTTAAAGTCAATACTTGTGCTATAGAACTAGTAATAATGTATTTATTCCCAAAGAATTTCCTATTAAATTCTTTGTCCATGGTTTCCCAGATGAATGGTGCTGGATAATTTTAGGAAAAAAAAAAGTGACAGGGGAAATGGTTTCCCTGAAAAAGTTTCCCCATGTCCGTCATCTTTAGCATATATGCCAATTTAATTCTTGTTTTAGTCTAAAAATAATTATAATCTAAGCTCAAGGGCATGAAGTCAGTACTGACCCATATATTCTGGGCCATCTTCAAGATGGCTGGAAGTGGGCCACAACCTTTAACTGTTCTAGAGGTTAAATGATTAACAGAAGGATATCAAACTTAGTGTAATGAAGCTGTCACTGAAATGACCAGAAGGAGGAAATTTCTCATCTCCAGTCTTACAGCATCATTTGCTAAGAAGGCATACCTATATGTGGAACGGAGGGACTCATTATTTTCTTTACAAGCTTGAAAACCAGCCTCCACTTTCAAGAAGCAGAAACTTCACTCGGTGTGTGGAACTTTCTTTCCTTTTGAAAACTCAGGTCTCTCCTTCAAGAAATAATAACAGACATCTTCTTATGTATGTAATTATCTGATTAAAGTGAACTGGAACCACTTTTTATCATAAGTGCACATTAATTATAACTTCTTTCAAAGAAAAAAAATCTAAAAATTTAGCTGAGTAAAACTACGAAATGGCTTCTAAATGTGGAGGCAAATAAAGTCTTGCCTGCTTTCAAGTTGTAAGTGACTTGTGGGCTAAGGGCTGAATATATTTAGTTCAGGTAACCACTTCAGCTTGACTGATACAGTTGTTGTTTCAGTGCTTGGCCAAATAGCCTTTTATGTTGCAATCAAGTAATAGATACGAGATTGACAAGTAACAAAGAAAAAGAGCTTTCAGTCAACATGGACTAAAATCCATTATTGTGGTGTGTACACTGTGCAGGGGACCTGTAAACACATCTTCATTGATCCCACAGAAAGATAGAAATATCTCCCCTTGTATGGCTCAATCAAGGCCTGTTTCACAAAGGTAAAGTGCAAACAATATTGAAGAAGTAGAAAGAGACTGACAGTATAGTCAAACAGTAAATAATGGTTGGGCTCAGGAAACCTATCTATAACATTTCAAACTCCTGTCAGCTCAAATGAAATGTATAACCTCTCTATTGCAAACCCAGAAAGATCAGAACATGGGGGACTGTACATTCCTCTTATTGTCATCCCCCTTTTACCAACTGACCAAATCAATAAGAAAAAAAATCTCATTTTACAGTTTTGCATTTTCATGGGTATCTCAGTGGATAAGACTCTGAAAAAGATCTCATCTGTGAAGGTCAATAATTCATTCCTCCCCACCCCCAGCCCCCACATTTAGGATCTGCTGCCATTTATGTGAATGAATTTTGTTAATTATAAAATAGAAAAAAAATTATCATGCTGTGTGAGTAGAACTGGGTTTTCCTGCCAATTTGAAATTTTATTAGAAATGCCTACAGCATCAATTCCAAACTTCCACTTTCATTTATGTTTAAATACTTGTAATTAGGAGAAGCTATTTGGGAGCTGAAGACACCAATAGTTTGTATGGGTTTCTAAAAAGGTTGGCAGGATGGTCTGAAGCTCAGCAGAGTTTATAAACAGATTCATCTGTTATGTAAATCTCCATCCATAATAATTATTTATCCATTATGGCTAATCAGCATTCCAAGAAGAGGAAAAGTGGAAACAATCAGTAATGTCTTAAAAAAATGCTCTTATTCTTAAAAAAAAAAAAATGCTCTTATACCTGAAGATTCCTTAAATTTAGCCATCAATTGACTAGACATATAATCATTTGTTCCTCTTTTTAAATAATCCCTGAAAGAAATCAGTACTGCTCATTTAAAACAATGTTCTTATATAGATACAGAAGAGTCAAATAAGAAACAAATTGGATCACCCTTTTATACCACTAACTATCCTGCATCCCTCTTTTCCTCCTTTCCTTCCAAAACATAAGATTCCAAAGAAAACAAAGACTCATTTAGCTCAGAATGAGTATTGGTTATGCCTACATGCAGAAAGCAGACCTGACAGGATATGTTCTATGCCTGGGATTCTTGTGTAGGGAGTGTTAATGAGGTGCTAACACAGCTCATGGCATAGTCTTTTGATGTTGGTTTATAATCTGTGTCCCAAGTAAATATTCAGCATACGGCATGCACAATTCTATCTTCAGGACCCCAGGAAGAAGCTTATTAGAAGAAACTAAACCCAGTCAGGAGTAAACTGAATCCTCACGCCCATGCTCCACACCCTACCCCACATTTCAGGGAAGGTTTGAGGAGCTGATGTTCCTTTAATAAACAAGATGATTATTGATCTCCTATTATGTGTTAAACACCATGCCACCTGTGGTTAGCCTGTGTTGGAAAACACCAGCAAACACCACTTGCGCAAATTAAAGTTCCTTTCTGGAATATGGAATAAATAATTTTCTTCCAAGCCTTGAAAGAATAAAAAGGAATATGCACATTCCAAAATTTACATACACTCAGCTGAAAGTTGTGATAAAATTGTAAAATAAATATTGTATTTATTACATATAACATATTTATTATATATTTTCTTCTTATTCCCTGAGTTTTGTTTTCTTTCTTTTTGAGAACTCAGGTCTTTCCTTCAAGTAATAACAGATCTCTCTCTCTCTGTGTATGTGTGTGTGTGTGTGTGTGTATATACATATATATATATATATATATTTATTTATTTTATCAAAGTAAGACTGGAATCCCTGAATTCATTTCCTTGACTTCATTTTCTGCTAGATAAACACTTTCCCAGCCTCTATTGTCTGCAACTATTTGACTCTAACTTTAAAAATATAACTATCCTCCAAGTCCCAGTGAAAAATGCATTCTCTCCATAGTCTCTTTCCTAATTCTTCATCCAGAAATGCTCTCTTCTTCATTGGATGACCCATCACAACCTATACATACCATACCTGTCACTGAACAACTGTATTTTGGCCCATGACTCATCTTCTCTACATAGAAGGAGCTTTGTTTTATATTTTTTTTGCATGCCTATACCCATAGCACTTAATCAGCTACCTTAAACATAGTAGTCATACAGAAACACCTACTGATGTGATCTGGATCTGTGTCCTCACCCAAATCTCATGTTCAATTTTAATCCTCACTGTTGGAGGTAGGGCCTGGTGAGAGGAGATTGAATCACAGGGTGGTTTCTCATGGTTTAACACAAACCCCCTTGGTGCTGTCATCACGACAGTGAGTTCTCACAAGATCTGGTTGTTAAAATGTGTGTGGCACCTCCCCCAGCTCTCTCGGTCCTGCTCCTGCCATGTAAGATGCCTGATTCCACTTTGCCTTTTGCCCTAGGTAAAAACTCCCTAAGGATTTCCCAGAAGCAGAAGCCACCATGTTTCCTGCACAGCCTGTGGAACCATGAGCCAATTAAACCTCCTTTCTTATAAATGACCCAGTCTCAGGTATTTCTTTATAGCAATAAAAGAACAGCCTCATACAAAAAATTGGTACCAAGGAGTGGGGCACCAGAAGTGGGGTATTGCTATAAAGATCCTGAAAATGCGGAAGTGGCTTTGGAACTGCATAATGGACAGAGGTTGGAAGAGTTTGAAGGGCTCAGAAGAAGACAGAAAGATGAGGACAAATTCTGAACTTCCTAGAGACTTGCTGAATGATTGCAACCCACATTTTGATAGTGATACAGACAGGGAAGTCAAGGCTGATGAGGTCTCAGATGAAAATAAGAAACTTTTGGGGAACTGGAGCAAAGGGCACTTTTGTTATGCCCTAGCAAAGAGCCAGGCTGCATTTTACTCCTGCACTAGGGACCTGTGGAACTTTGAACTTGAGAGAGATGATTTAGGGTATCTGGCAGAAGAAACTCCTAAGCAGCAAAGTGTTCAAGATGTTGCCTGGCTGTTTCTAACAGCCTATTCTCATATGCATGAGCAAAGAAAATATCTAAAATGGGAACTTATATTTAAAAGAAAAGCAGAGCATAAAAGTTTGGAAAATTTGCAGCCTAGCCATGTGATAGAAAAGAAAAGCCCATTTGCAGTTGAGAAATTCAAACCAGCTATAGAAATTTGCATAAGTAAAAAGGAGCCAAGTGCTAATAGCCAAGACAATGAAGAAAAGGCCTTACAGTTGTCTCAGAAATCTTTGTGGCAGTCCCTCCCATCACAGGCCTGGAGGCCTGGGAGGGAAGAATGGTTTCATGGACCAGGCCCAGGGCCCCACTACCCTGCACAGCCTCACAATGCCACTCTCTACATCCTGGCCACTCCAGCTCTAGCAATGGCTCAAAGGGGTCCAGGTACAGTTCTGGCTGCTGCTTCAGAGGCTGCAGGCTAGAGAATCCTTAGTGGCTTCCACATCATATTAAGCTTGCATATCCGCAGAATGTAGGTATTGAGGCTTGGGAGCCTCCCCTGAGATTTCAGAAGATATACTAGAAAACCTGAATGTCCAGGCAGAAGCCTGCTGCAGAAACAGAGCCCTCACAGAAAACCTCCACTAGGGAAGTGTGTAGGGGAAGTTTGAGGTTGAAGCCCTCACACAGAGTCCCCACTAGGGCACTGCCTAGTGGAGCTGTGAGAAGAGGTCCATCAGCCTCCAGAACCCAGAATGGTAGATCCACCAGTAGCTCACACCCTCAGCATGGAAAAGCTGCAGGCACTCAACGCCAGCCCTTGAGAGAAGGTGCAGGGGCTGAACCCTGCAAAGCCACAGGGGAAAAGCTACCCAAGGCCTTGGGAGCCTACCCTTCACACCAGTGTGCCCTGGATGTGAGACACAGAGTCAAAGGAGATTATTTTGGAGCTTTAAGATTTAATGACTGCCCTGCTGGGCTTCAGACTTGTGTGCGGCCTGTAGTCCCTTTCTTTTGACTGATTTATCTCTTTGGGAATGGGAGTACTTATTCCATGCCTATATTCCCATTGTATCTTGGAAATAACTAACTTTTTATTTTTTGATTTTACAGGTTCATAGGCAGAAGGGACTTGCCTTGTCTCAGATGAGACTTGGGACTCTAGACTTTTTAATTAATGCTGGAATGAGTTAAGGCTTTGGGGGACTGTTGGAAATGGGTGACTGTATTTTGAATGTGAAAAAGAAAATGACATTTGCAGGACCAGGGGTGGAATAATATGGTTTGGATCTGTGTCCTCACCCAAATCTTATGTTCAACTCTAATCCTTAATATTGGAGGTGGGGCCTGGTTGGAGGTGATTGGATCATGGGGGCAGTTTCTCACGATTTAATACAATTGCCCTTGGTGCTGCCATCACCATAGTGAGTTCTAATGAGATCTGGTTGTTAATAAGCATGTGGCACCTCCTCCCACCTTGGTCCTGTTCCGGCCATGTAAGATGCCTGCTTCTGCTTTGACTCCCACCATAAGTAAAAGCTCCCTGAGGCCGCCCCAGAAGTAGACGCTTCCATGCTTTCTCTATAGCTTGTGGAACCATAAGCCAATTAAACTTCTTTTCTTTATAAATTACCCAGTCTCAGGTATTTCTTTATAGCAATGCAAGAATGGCCTAACACACCAACAGAACTGAATCATGCATGTATAAATTAAATGCTAGACCAAAATAAAGAACTCCTCAATTTTAATTAAAGCTCCAAAGGGTTAGCTAAGAAAGAAGGGGATTTTTCTTAAAGGTTATATCAAAAATAGTAGTTCTATAAATAGAAAATAATTTCAAAATCACCCTGATTTGTTCTCAGACTTTCTAGCCAAATTTTAATTCTGAATGCTCTAATTCGGAAAGAAACTAAGTTGAACTCTGAAGCTTAAAATTATCCAATGTCAATCACTTGTGATGAGTTTTATCACAGATAAAATATAAATAACTCTTTATTGGAATAATATTTATTGCTTATACCTGTGTTTGTCTCATGGTTGAGAATCCAGCTCCATTAAAACTGGTCCTGGAGAATGAGATTAGTTTAATTTCCAAGTGGGCTAAATGTTCTTTATTTCAAAGAGAGTAGGAATCCAGTAGCCAGAAACTGTTCGAAGTCCCCAAATATAAATCCTATTGTGTCACTTTTCTCCTCCCTGCATCCTAAATGTATCTCTTGACCAAATACTCTCTCATTTTTCTCTTACATTCCAACTCATGAGCCTTGAACAGCATTCCAGGTCTGAAACACAAAGCTACTTGCTTCCCCTCAATTTAAAACTATCTTAAAGTCCATGTTTAAGAAGCTTATTTCAATGAACTAGGTGGCCCAACCACTAAAGATGATTTATGGCACCTATTTCCTGGACTAGTAATACTTAAGATCTAAGAATAAAAAGGATATAAAGAGGTAATAGGTTGGCTCACTCTTTCCAGTACATAGTAAAGGAGAGCAGGGACAAGCACTGCTCTGTCATTCAGAGGACAGGGTATTTTGGTGTCATCCTGATGTTTCACTTAGAGATTTAGCTTCTCAGAACAATGTTAAATTAATAAAGACCAAATTCAAAGAATAATGGCTTAGACTTTTTTTTGGCTTCTTCAGGTTTTTTCTTTTCCTTCTCAAACCTCCGTGCCTTAGTCATGCAGAGAAACAACCCAAAATAATATAAAACTTTGGCATTCATGTATTCTGCATTCAAGGTTTCAGAACAACCCCAAAGACCCATGACATGTAGAAATGTATAACTTTGCTAGAGTAGAGTGTAGGAATGAACCTTTGACTAGTGAGTAGGTCTTCCAATCCTCTCAGCAGCTTCCATCTTCTTCATATAGCTTGTTGTCTACTCTTGTTATTTTGTAAGAATTTATGGAACATATTTTATCCTATGTTCCTGAGTGTGAATTTGAGAAATTAATCTATTACAAATTAGGTGTTCATTTCTTATTGGCATGTATAACAAATACTGAAATCTGCTATAATTTATCATCTGAGTGGAGATGACTGGTAGCCCTAAGCACCAGGATGACATATGTTTTAGCTTCCCTTATTTTCTTGGGATAGAATGTCATGAGCAACACTCTCCATCTTTTCTCCTATCTACTTCTGTGTCTGCAAACATCCTCTTAGGCACAACATCCCAGCTGTAAGCCCATTCCAGACAGCTGAAGCCTTACCTCTTCTCAGTTCCTACCAGCTTATTTTTCCTACAGTTAGTAGCTACTTGCAATATTTCTCATACTGTATTAACTTAATGATCTGTCTCTTGAAAACTTTTGGAATGACAGTATAGACTTTCAGCTTCTAAACAAAATGCAGTAACACAGAGTAACAGGGACTGGATTTACCCTCTCACCCGAAAAACAATACAAGTAAACAAAATACATGAAACAAGGATTTTCACACGTTGGACATCAGGCAGCACAGGACAAAGGAGCAAATAAATAAAGAGCATTAAGATTTCCCATGTTTATTACTTGGAATAAATTTCTAGGCCAAGGCAGTGAGTGAGAAACCTGAACCACATAAAACCTCATGTATTGAGGAGACAGAGCTGAGAGTGTAGAAAGTCCAACGTAGCTGGAGTAATCATGGCAGAGTACCAGGGAGACAAAAGCTGCACAGAGAGCATTTCAAATGTGCATAAGGTTTCCCTCAAGTCTTCAGCTGTGTACTGACTAGTGCATGATATGAAGGAACTAATTAATCAAGACTAGAAGAAGATCACCCAAAAAGAAACTGAGGGAGCAATCCCCAGAGCTCACACACAAGGCTATCGACTCAGTAGTAGGACAAAAGTAGCTATAGATTAAAGGCTGTTCTGGTTAGGCCTTGAAAAGCTTGAAAGCAAGCCTCAAAAAAATTTATTTTTAGTAATTTAACTGCCATAACAAAGCTTATAACTATTTCTAGATATATAGAAATGTCTAGGGCCCAACAATGTAAAACTTACAATATCTGGCATTCAGTCAAAGTTTACCAGGCAAGCAAAGAAACAAGAAAACATAACCCATAATCAGCTCATCAAAATCTGTCCAGAAGTGTCTCAGATGTCAAAATTAGTAGACAATGACATTAAAAGGGTTTTTATAACTCATTTCATATTTTTAGAAAGGTATAGAAAAGGATGAACACTTAAAGGAGACACGTAGAAGAGCAAAATCAAACTTTTGGAGATGAAAATAATATCTGAAATTCGAAGCAAAAAATATAGTGAATGGAATCAACAACAGTTTTGACAACGCAGAAGAAAACAATTTAGTGAACTTAATGTATCAGAGTAAAAACTATGTAAAAGAACACACAGAGAAAAAAATAGGACTGAAAACAAATTGAAGAGAGCATGAGTGAGCTATGGAACAACGTGGAGAATCCTAACATACATGTAATTTTAATCACTGAAGGAAACTCCAGGAAGTTGTTCTTCCTGTTTGAAGAAAGAATGACCAAAATCTTTTTCTAGCTGGTTTTAAGATTTTTTTCTTTATCACAGATTTTAATAAATTTGATTATATCAAAACTCACACTAAATACAAGTCAAGGTCTGAGGACAAATGTCTAGAGCAGTCGAGTGACATAATGTTGAGCTCTCCAAGACCACATAGGGCATATCAAATTTCAGAATGGCCAGCCCCTGGCCAGAGCAAGAATTGCCTTCCTTTCTCTAGCCCTTCCATTAGGAACTTCCAGCACTACTCCAGCATCCTTGGGTATGGTTGTAATAAAACATTATTGTTAAGGAGGTTTAATCCCAGTGTTGTATACATTCTGAATAAGCTGAAGTCTTGAAGGACATTTAAGAACGCTTGAGTGTTTTCTTTTCCATCTTTCTTTTTTTAATTTTTTAATTTTACTTTAAGTTCTGGGATACATGTGCAGAATGTGCAGGTTTGTTACCTAGGTATACATGTGCCATGGTGGTTTGCTGCAACTGTCAACACACCATCTAGGTTTTAAGCCCCGCATGCATTAGCTATTTGTTCTAATGCTCTCCCCCTCCCCTTCCACCCCACCCCCTAACAGGCCCCAGTGTGTGTTGTTCCTCCCTGTGTCCATGTGTTCTCATTATTCAACTCCCACTATGAGTGAGAACATGAGGTGTTTGGTTTTCTGTTCCTGTGTTAGTTTGCCAAGAATGATGGCTTCCAGCTTCATCCATGCCCTGCAAAAGATGTGATCTCATCTCATTCTTTTTTTTTTAGACTTGAGTCTTTATTTTCTAAATTCTTCCAGGTAAACTAGGTTTGCATACTGCTTAAATTAGTACATTAAATACATTTAAAATGATGTTCTAATAAGGTCCAATGTTGTAAAATTATCAGAATTACAATCAAGAGGCAAATATATCAGTGAATTTTAAAACATCAACATTAGTATTAGTGTATGACTTGGTTGGGGGAAATCTGCTTAAATGCCAATACCTGAGTGTATTTAGACTAACAGGTGAATACAGTTAGGTGCACTCCAGCCACAGCGTCCTCCTCATCATTCCTGAAGCAACTCATGCATGCTCCTACCTAAGTACCTTGCATGTGCCACCGTCTCCGCCTGGGTCATTTGTTCCCTTACTTCATTCACGTGAGACCCACTTCACTCTTCATTTTAAGAGAAAACCCTTCAAATGTCATGTCTCTTCCCAACCACCAAATAGTACCCTAATGTCACTCTATGTGCACTTACCAAGTTCTATGCATGTTCCTTGCACTTATTTGTACCTGACATTACGTCATATATGCAGTTGTTTGTTACTCTAGAACAGGGATTACTAAACTAAGGCCCACAAGCCAAATCCAGAATTATGCAACAGAGACTGCATGTGGGTTTTGAAGGCTAAGATATTTATTGTCTGATCCTTTCAGAAAGTGTTCGCCAATCCCTACACTAGAGTATGAATTCCACAGAGCAGGTATTTGTCTGCTTTGTTTCCTGTAGTAGACTGAATTATTTCTGCCCAAAATCTATATGTTGAAGTCTTAACCACACTATACCTCAGAATGTGACTGTATTTGATCGGATCTTCAAAGAGTTAAGATAAAGTCATAGGATTGGCCCTAATCCAATATGGTGTTCGTATAAGAAGAGAAAATTTGGACACAAACACACACAGAAGGAAGACCATGTGAAGACACAGGGAGAAGACAATCATCTATAGGCCAGAGTGAGGTCTCAGAGGAAACCAACACTGCACAAAGGAAACACACATCCTTTATTTTTGAATCGATAAATTTAGTTAAAATTAGGAATCATTTTTTCTCCAAAATAACATGATTTTTCAACTGAATTTAACCATTTTTTTTCCCACGGAAAATCATTTTAGAATGGTAGACAATGCCTGCTTTATAAAGCAGGTGAGTTCTTATGACTCCTGAATTATTGTTGGTAGACTGCTTTAGAGGAAACACATTTTATTTCAATTCGTCATTATCACATTACTCTAAAATACATATGAGCTGCCAATTTACAAAAATAACTAATTTTTTCTCACTTTCTAGTAAAGATGGGGAAAAAAGCTATTAAGAGATAAGAATCTAAGTCTGTTTACATTCCATGGATTTAAATAAGTTGAAATAGATTCAAGTATAATTATAGCACATAATATTTCTATAATATCAGAACATAATTTTATGACAAGAGTACACAGCAAACTATAGTTTTGTGCATTGTATTCTAGTACCAACATTACTCCTGAAGTTCACAAAATTCCCAGGCTCATCAATAACCACAAAACCCTATGTGTGAGCTCCAAGCAGTGTCAGTTTGTTCTTGTAATCGCTACACAGCTAGAGAAATGCATAGTGAAAAGATCAGAGCTTCAAAACTAATCTGATGAATAGTTATGGAAACAATAATATGAAAGTATTTTTAAAAGATCATTTAAAATTGTTTTAATTTAAAAAAATGTGCTGCAAAGCACACAAGTAGGGAAAACTTACTCATTAAAGCTCAACTTAGTTAAAAGGAAGAGATGATTCAATTCTAAAATAGAGCCATTTGGGGTACACAAAAGTGAAAGCACCATTCAACTCTGGCTTTTAATCAATCTCTGCTCCTCTTAAACTCTATAGAAGTATTTAAGAACCTAACACTTCAAACACTCACAATAATCCAACTAGACTGGATTTTTCAAGGGCAAGCACTGTAGCTTTTGTTTTCCTGTCTAGTATTTATCTTACTACCGTCTCCTCAAGCACAGAGCTGGGCACCAAGTATACATTCAGTAGATGGATGTCAGTTGCTCACGTTACTCTCTAACCTCAGGGAGACCTCTAGCATCTTTCTCTCTGCAACTATCAGCCATCTCCTGCCTTTACTTCTCTCTCTTTAAACTTTGGGCCCACAGTCTACTGCTTTGGCGACTCCCTTGCCATCTTCCTCAAATCTTCTGCCTCACTGATGGTCGTTCCACTTGCCTAAAAAAGCTCCAAACCTGAGTCAGTTGAAACGTCGCCACCCTGGCCTCCATTGAGACTACTTGATGCAGCTAGCAGAAAGCACAGCCAAACACCTGATGCCAATATTAACATTGGCTTTTCAACCTCAGCTGCACCCTCGCTGCTGCCTGCCTGCCACAGTCCTTCATCAGCTTTCTCTCCAGTTATGCACAGAGACTATTTCAAACGTTTTCCACTCCCCTAAAACTTGTCTTACCACGGATCTCCTCTTTCAGCCAAAGACCTCACCTCATACAGAAAACAGAAGTCCTTGAACTTTCTTTCGCAAGCCTACATATGTGTCTGTGCCTCTCCCTATCATTCCTTTGTTTCTTTCTGGAACAATGAAAGAAGAGGCTGTCCCTTCACCTAATCTCTGGAGCTCATCATTTTCAGTCTTCTCAGAGACATGGCTCAGTTGATGATTCCCTCTTTATCACTTCTGTCTTCAGCCTCCGCCTCTCTAGGGGTTCCTCGCTGTCAGCACTTTAAACATGCTCAAGTCTCTCTAGATTTAGAAATCACTGTCCCCTATTCCCCACATCACTTTGTGGTTACCTTCCTGCACTTCATTGTCCCCGCAAATTTCTTGAAAGCATTGTTACATGTGCTGATTTTACCTCCTACGTGCACTTACTCAGCCCACCATACCATGAAAACTTCTTTACGCAAGTTAACCAAGTTTGTGACTATCTTGCAATTAATTCTGTGGACATTTTGGTCCATATCTATGTGACTTCTTGGCAGCATGTGGCACTGTTGACTGCTATTATCCTTCATGAAATCTTCAACTTGACTTCTGTGACATTGATCTCCTCAGTTTTCTTCCTCCTGCCATTCTGACTGGTCCTCTTCAGTCAAGCCCTTCTTTCTTCCCCTGATCATGGTGTTTTTCAAGTTTTTATTTGTATTGGTTTCTTAAGGCTGCCATAACAAAGTACCACAAATCAGGTGTGTTAAAACAACAATTTTTTTCTCCCTCATTTCTGAAGACTGGAAGTCTAAAATCAAGTTTTCAGCCATGCCAGGCTCTGTCTGATGGCTCTGGAGGAAGATTCTTCCTTGCCTTTTCCTAACTCCTCGTATCTTAGGTGCATCATTCTCATCTCTGCCTCCATAACCATCTCACCACATTTCTATCACTCTTTTGATAGAGTCCAAACCCCTCAGCATGAATTTCATGTTCTCTCATGGTCAAGCCTCTGAATTTCCTACCTTCAGTTCTCATGCTCTATGCTTCCACCGTATTGAACGTCTTCCAGTTCTTCCAAGTTCCCATGTTTTCTCTCATTTCTTGCCCTCTCCACTGGTTATTCTCTCTGCCTGAGATATTTGTCATTTCTCTTTTCATCTGGCCATCTCACACTCATTCTCCTTGTCTCAGTTAGATGTCACTGATTCAGACAGTCTTTCCTGAACCTGAGATTGAATTATGTACTTCTCCAATGACTGTTCATAGCACACTCTACTTCCCCATGATCACCCTTACCATAACCCTTTAACCATTTGTACTATACTGCACTATAAAACCCTTCATGATGCTTAGTACATTTAACTGAAGCCCTCAGCACTGTGCCTGGCAAATAGTGCATGTAGAATAAGTATTTATTACATGAAAAATGACATACATACTACATACAAGCTTCTGGGAAAATGAGTTGAGTTCAGAATACCGTATTCGTAGACTAACGTAGATATCCTTAAAACTAAGTTACATAAATTTCTTATGAATCATTGAGTAAAAACAAATATAGAAAAATAGATGCTTGGCATCCTTTAGCTCCCATAACTTAACTCCTGCAGAATACTTATTGATTAAATTGAAATGTTAGAATAAAAAAGAATATCAAAGATATTTTTATAGCCAGAAACAAAAGTTTATTCTAATATAAATGATTCTTAAGTATGAAAAGAAGATGTCTTTTATGTAAGTCCAGCCTAATTCGAAAGCAATAGATAGATAAACTGAAGGAGAAATTTCGTAACTTCATATTTTTCTCACCATTATTTTTATTCTAATCCTTTTAACTAAGAAATACATCCTCCCTGCTTTTTCATATCCCTTGACCCAACTGCAACATCCATTTAGTCTAAATAGGAGACACTAAGCCAAAACATGGCGACCATTTTCAAGTAATTGAATTTTGTCTTCCAGAAGAAAGAACATATACCTCAGAGATATTGTGGGCTCAATTCCAGACAACCAAAATGAAGTAAATATGATAAGAAAGCAAGTCACACAAAATTTTTTGTTTCCCAGTGCATATAAAAGTTATGTTTACAGTATAGTCTATTAAGTGTGCAATAGCATTATGTCTAAAATCAACATACATACCTTAATTTAAAAATACTGTATTGCTAAAAATATGCTAACAATAATCTAAGCCTTCAGCAAGTCATAATCTTTTTGCTGATGGTGGGTCTTGCCTTGATGTTAATGGCTGCTCACTGATCAAGGTAGTGGTTGCTGAAGGTCAGAGTGGTTGTGGCAATTTCTTAAAAGAAGACAATAAGACAACAATGAAGTTGGCCACATAGATTGACTTTTCCTTTCATGAACCATTTTTGTGTAGCATGCCATGCTGTTTAGTAGCATTTTACCCACAGTAGAACTTCTTTCAAAATGAGAGTTAATCCTCTGAAACCCTGCCACTGCTTTATCAACTAGGTTTACAGAATATTCTAAATCATTTGTTGTCATTTCAACAATGTTCACAGCATCTTCACCAGGAGTAGATTCCATCTCAAGAAACCACTTTCTTGGCTCATCCATAAGAAGCAACTCTTCACCCATTCAAATTTTAACATGAGAGTGGAGGAATTCAATCACATTTTCAGGCTCCACTTCTAATTCTAGTTCTCTTGCTATTCCTACCACATCTGTAGTTACTTCCTCCACTGAAATCTTGAACTCCTCAAAGTCATTCATGAGAGTTGAAATCAACTTCTTTCAAATTCCAGTTTGGTGATGAAATTTTGACCTCTTCCCCCGAATCATAATTTTTTTTTTTTTTTTTCTGAGATGGAGTCTTGCTCTGCTGCCCAGGCTGAAGTACAGTGGCATGATCTTGGCTCACTGCAACCTCTGCCTCCCAGGTTCAAGCAATTCTCCTGCCTCAGCCTCCCAGGTAGTTGGGATTACAGGCACACAGCACCACGCCCAGCTAATTTTTGTATTTTTAATAGAGATGGGGTTTCACCATTTTGGCCAGGCTGGTCTCGAACTCCTGACCTTGTGATCCACCTGCCTCGGCCTCCCAAAGTGCTGGGATTACAGGCATGAGCCACCACGCCTGGCCTGAATGTTTTTAATAGCATCTAGAATGGTGAATTTTTTCAAGACTGTTCTCAGTTTACTTTGCCCAGATCCATCAGATAAGAGGAATCACTATCATAGCTACAGTATTACAAAATATATTTCTTAAATAAGACATGAAAGTCAAAATTACTCCTTGATTCATAGGCTGCAGAATGGATTTTTTGTTAGCAGACATGAAAATAACATTCATCTCTTAATACCTCTCCATCAGAGCTCTTGAGTGACTAGGTACATTGTCAATGAGCTGAGCAGTAATATGTGGAAGACAATCTTTTAAAAATATTCAGTAAACCATGCTGTAAACAAATTTACTCTCATCCAGGCTTTGTTGTTTCATTTGTAGAAAACAGGCAGAGTAGATTTAATGCAATTCTTAAGGGCCTTAGGATCTTCAGAATAATAAATGAGTATTGGCTTCAACTTAAATTCACCAGCTACATTCCCCTCTAATGTGAGAGTCAGCCTGTCCTTTGAAGCTTTAAAGCCAGGCATTGACTTCTTCTTTCTAACTATGAAAGCCCTGTATGACATCTTATTCCAATATAAAGCTATTTCATCTACATTGAAAAAATCTGTTGTTTATTGTAGGCGCTTCATCAATGATCTCAGCTAGATCTTCTGGATAATTTGCTACGGCTTCTTCAACAGCACTTGCTGCTCCACCTTGCCCTTTTATGTTATGGAGATGGCCACTTTCTTTAAACCTCACGAACAAACCTCTGCTAGCTTCCAACTTTTCTTCTGCAGCTTCCTCACCTCTCTCAGCCTTCACAGAATTGAAGAGTTAGGGACTTGCTCTGTATTAGGCTTTGGCTTAAGGGAATGCCATGGCTAGTTTAATCTATTCAGACCACTAAAGCTTTCTTCATATCAGCAATAAGATGGTTTTGCTTCCTTATCATTCATGTGTTCACTGAAATAGAATTTTAATTTCCTTCAAGAACTTTTCCTTTGCATTCATAACTTGGCTAACTGGTACAGGAGGCCCAGCTTTGGGCCTGTCTCAGCTTTCATTATTCCTTCCTTACTAAGCCTCCTCATTTCTGGCTTTTGGTTTAAAACGAGAGGCTTGCTACTTTCTTTCACTTAAACATTTGGAAGCCACTTGTAGGGTTATTGATTCCCCTAACTTCAATATTGTTGTGTCTCAGCTAGTAGGGAGGCCTGAAGAGAGGGGTAGAGATGGGAGAACAGCCAGTCAGTAGAGCAGGGAGAACACATAGAACATTGACCAATTAAGTTTGCCATCTAATATGGACACGGTTCACAACACCCCAAAACAATTAAAATAGTAACATCCAAGATCACTGATCACAGGTCACCGTACAAATACAATAACAATGAAAAAGTTGGAAATATTGCAGAATAACCAAAACGTCACACAGAGGCACAAAGTGAGCACATGCTGTTAAAAAACGCCACCAATAGACTTGCTCGTTGCAGGGTTGCCACAAACCTTTAATTTGTAAAGAATGCAATATCTGCAAAGCACAATACAACAAAGTGCAATACAATGAGGTATGCCTGTATGTATCCTTTGTTGTTTCATAGAGCAGAACATGGACCAAAGAATGGAATTTTTAGGGGGTTAGATTTGTATTCAACAGAGAGTTTAGAATAAACATTTCGTAGGCTGAATCACATAAATTCCACATCAAAGAGAAGCTGCGTGTGATAAAGCAATAACAATAACAATAGGTATGGTATTATTTGCTGAGTACCTGTAATGTACTAGACACTGTGCCAGGCATTTTCATAAGTATCTCATTAACACCCAAAACAATTCTGTGAAATCACTATCATTATTCACATTTTTATAAATAAACTGAGGTATGAAGAGAAAGGTCACTTGGCTAAGCTCACATATTCAGTAAAAGGCAGGGGTAAGTATTGAAGCCAAGTGTTTCTGACTCTGGATTCCCACCACCACTGACACCCCTCCTTTCTCAACCCCACACTCCTTCTCAGTGGTAGAAGAAGTCTAAAGAAACAATCTCTAAGACTCTCTTACAACTCTAAGAGTGCAATCTTCAACCCATTTCTTCAGGATATATAGGGGAATTTAACTATGAATGTCCCACAGAAAGACAGCCTAGTGAGCTTGAAATCTGAAGCCTGACAGGTGAATAAATGCCATGCTCTCTTCAGCAAACATAAAGCCATTAGAATCTAGTATCATAAAACAAATTCCTGTATAACTTTTTAAGAACACTGACAAAATAAGACATTATTTCCCATATTTTAATCACCGCCATCTCCTTTGTGTTTCAGTACCCTTCCTTTTATTGTTTCTCAAGAAAAGTAAATTTCATTTTAGATTGCTTTGTGTTAAGAAGATTACAACTTAGAGAATGGATTAAAACTGAATTTGCAATCTATTTTCAGCCTATTAAGGGTAACTATTTAATTCTATCTGGAATTCATCACAGAAGAAAGATGCTTCCCTGGATTACAAAAAGCAAGGTAGCATTTCCCTGGGATTTGTCATACTTCAAGGTAGGTTAGGACTACCCTACCCAAATAAATTGAGACTAAGAATAATGCTAGTGGAATTCTGTCTTAGAAAATCCAATTATATGAATCTATCCTTGGTATAATAGACAGGTTGGCATTCAAATGTTTTATTAACATTTCAGTCAGACTTTATATTGATAGAGCTACCAAGGCCCTCTATAGTTGGTATCTTCAGCAATATTATCTCTTTAGTCTACATTCCAAAAAGGTGGTTTAACCAATGAAAACAAAGATAATTTCTCATCTGTATGCTATGCTTTACAGCCCTAGACTCCTTTCTATTCCCTGTGCCACTCTCCCAGATTAAGCTTCTTCACCTCTCATCTAAACCATGATAAACACCTTCTAACTCTTTATATTAGTTAGACTTACCTTTCCAAGTAACAGCTCTGAGTAAGTCACATTTTCCTCCTTTAAAAAAAAAAGTACCAGTGAATTTCTATTAACTACAAAATATCATTTTTAGCTTTCAGGCAAAAATAGGATTCTTATCTTGGCCCAGAATTTACCTTTATGAATTCTATTTCTGGCAGTATAACAGACTAGACTAAATACCCTGAGTGAACTTCCCAGCTAAAATAACCTACATGCCAAATAAAATGTAAAAATAATCTTCGGAAATTAATTGCTGAACTAGCATGAAAGAATACTTCAACAGCTAAAATAGAAGTAAAGTAGGGACTCCTGGTATGTAAGCAATTACCAAAGATTTCCAGTTGTCAGAGAGTTTTCTATTGACTTCTGATGATTTTAAGCTCCTCCTTAATGGCTCCACCATACATGAGAACTAGTAGATAAAGCACACAGTCATCATAAAGGGGTGAGAATGGGTTACTCCCACATATGTAGGATCCCAAAGAGTATCACACTCAGTGTAAGGCAGAACAATAAATAAATCTGCCACACCAAAGGAGAAAGCCAGGGAATTTATTGTATTAGTTAGTTTCCATACTGCTGTAAACAGCTACCCAAGACTGGGTAATTTATAAAGAAAAGAGGTTTAATTGACTCACAGTTCTACATGGCTAAGAGGCCTCAGGAAATTTACAATTATGGCAGAAGGAGAAGGAGAAGCAAAGACCTTCTTCACATGGTGGCAGGAAAGAAAAAGCAAGCAACAGCAGGGAAAACTGACTTATAAAACCATCAGATCATCACTATCACGAGAACAGCATGGGGGAAAGCACCCCCATGATCCAATCACCTCCCACCTGGTTCCTCCCTCAACACATGGGAATTATGGGATTACAGTTTGAGAAGAGATTTGTGTGGAGACACACAGCTAAACCATATTACTTGTCTATATTGATTTTGGTGCTGAAGAAGAAGGAAATATATCTTGAGAAGCACATGCAGGTTCTTCTCATGGTGTTACAGTTTTGAATTCCTGATACCTATGTAGGTCAAAAAACTTTAAATGAATAATTTATTTAGAGTGATCTTTTGTTGGTAGTGCCACCACACAACTCCCCAAAGTAAAGGCAAATCCTCTTTGGAAGAATCTTTGAGTCCTTCAATTGAGATCTCAGAGAACTCCCATAGATACAGGTTCAAAGGAAATGAATAGTTCATATCAAAAATCTAATGACACATAACAAATCATCCTGAGTGGGAGCAAGCAGAAAGAGCAGATGGCAGAACCCAATGTGTAAAAATTTCAGATATTGTAATTACCAGACACAGATTATGAAATATCAAATATCTCAAGAATTTTTAAAGCTTGAAAATAGAATAAGGAATAAGAAACTATAAAGAAGGACAAAATAGATTTTTAAGAAATAAAACTTCTGCAAATGAAAACATAATTGAAATCAAATTGTACCCTTCCAACCTCATCTCCCACCAGATTTTTGTCGTTCTCTATGTGTTCTCTGAACTTTCTTGCCTATGTTCTTTTGCTTCCATTACTCTCTCATTTTGAACTATATTTTTCTCTCTGCATTTTGAGTTAATACCCATTGATTAAGGGTCAGTTCCAATGCTAACTCTTCAATTTAGCCACCGTAGACATTCAGATAGGTCTCCATGTTTTGTTTACATTATATGTGACACTTAGAATATCATTTATTAGTTTGTTGATGGTAGGTGTATTTGCCCGGTTAGATTATAAACAACTTGAGAAAAAGAGATTATGATATAAGCAACTCTATTTGTCTCAACTGGGTAAGTGTCTTACCCAGAATAGATGTTAAATATATGCTGATTATACTGATTGGAGCTAAAAATTATTTTATTCCTGTAATGTATTCCATTCTATAGTCATAGAAACTTAAGCAACAAACTGTACAACAAAGAGGCCCACTTGGCTTAATTCCCACTGTGCATCATTAATAAAAATCAACATAAAATTTTGCCTCCGGTAATATTATATATCTTGCTGTCTTTCCATTGAGCTAGATTTATGATAGTAGGAGACCCATATTCTTTCTTGCATCAAATTATGTCCCAGTTTTTCTCAATTTATGTTATTGCATTACTATTATTATTATATGGCATTAGTGATAAAACCTATTTAAGACCAATTCTGTTAAACATATTTAGGGTTTTTTTTAATTGACAGATAATAGTTGTACATTTTTGTAGGGTACATATTGATGTTTTGATATATACAATGTTTAGTGATCTGATCAGGGTAATTAGCATATCCCTCATTTCAAACATTTATCATTTCTTTCTGTTGGGAACAGTCAATATCCGTCCTCCTTCTAGCTATTTGAAACTATAGATTATATTAGTAACTATAGTCATCCTACAGTGCTATATAACACTAGAACTTATTCCTCCTATCTAGCTATAATTTTGCATCCTTTAATAAATCTCTTCCTATCCCTCCCTTCCCCTTACCCTTCCCAGCCTCTAGTATCCTCTGTTCTATTTATTACTTCTATCAGATCAACTTTTTTTACAGCTTCCACATAAGGGTGAGAATATTCAGTGTTTAACTTTCTGTTCTTAGCTTATTTCACTTAACATATTCCACTTCTATCCATGTTGCCACAAATGACAGGATTTTACTCTTGTTATGGCTGAATAGTATTTCAATGTGGATGCATATTTTCTTTATCAATTCATCTGTTATTGGACATCTAGGTTGAGTCCATACCTTGGCTTAGTGAATGGCACTGCAGTAAACATGAGGATGCAGCTGTCTCTTTGATAAACTGATTTTCATTCCTTTAGATAAATGCGTAGTAGGATTGATGGATCATATGGCAGTTCTATTTGTAGCCCATTGAGGAATCTCCATACTGTTCTCCATCATGGTTATCCTACTTTACATTCCCACCAACGGTAAATAAAAGTTTGATTTAGGGTTTTTTAAAGCATTAATACAAGTTATTGAATTTAAGTAGATCTAAAAGAATTTTTTGTACTGTTAGGGAGAAGTGAAGTGATACAAGGTAGATAGTAGGTGTTTGGGGCACTAAAATCAGGATGACTTGGAGTGAGAACCTACGTAGGAAATTTAGAACACTTTAAAATGTAGGCTGTCTATGAGTCAAATAATAATTTTAAAACATATTAAAGAGAAAAAAAGAGGTGGAAATTTGAATAATACAAAAAAGGAATTAGAAAAGATGAAAAAAGCAGCTACAATGTGGGTTAAAGATGGTAACTGTCTTTTGAAGAAAGGGAAAACAATGTGGGTAGACTCATAAACATCAGGTAAACAGTCAACCATCCTTTAAAGCTCCCTTTCTCTTGGATAATACCAAATGGTTTCAATTTTAAAAACGGAAATTTGGCATGAAAGAGTTCTGTAACATGGCCTGCCCACTTACGGGATTTAGAGTAAAAAATGTAAACCAGCTGTGATACTGAGGTTTAGGAATCATTTGTTGTCCATATTCAGTAGCTTTTCCCATGGAATTACAAAAAGAATTGTATGATGGATAGTCTACATCCTAATTATATAATTACACAGTGGAAAAGAACAGCTGAAGAGGAGCCGTTTCATCCTTGTGTCCAATGCCTGCAGAATCTAGGTATCGCATAATGGATGGATGTCTTACTATACAGAAAACTAGAATTTTATTATGAAACGTTGGTTTTCATATGGGATTAGAATATGTATATTCAAGCCAGTAGAAATAAAATCAGAACTAATCTAAAGCTTCAAGCTGAACATCAACCAAATCCAGACTGGGTTTTCATTAAGATTTTAATATATTTTAGGGAAAAAAATACTTTTCTTGACTTAGTTCCTCTGCTCTTCCAAGTGCAGTCAGTCCCAAAGCAGGAATATCACAAGGCATCCCAGCAAATAAAGATATTAAGGGCAAATGTCAAAACTTTCTAGGTGTTAACCTAATGGAAGTTTCTGAACCTAATGGAAAATATAAGTGCTGAGCAAAGAGTAGGTAATCAATCATCTATTTTACCAACTATTTCTGTGCCCTTGATGTCAAGAGAGGTTATATGTGCTGTATCTCTCATAGAAATCTCTCCCTGCCAGGATACCAGAAAGCAATTCTAAATGTGGAAAGTGTTAGCTATTCAAGAATGGCAGAATGAGAAGTCAAAAAAAAAAAAAAAATCAGAAGCTCAGCTAACCTGGAAACATGGCATGATGGAATTTCAAGACACCTGTAGCAGAAACATTTGCTGACTTTAACTCTCAATCATTACTAAATCACGATGAACACCAGAGATATTTGGTAGCTAGTGAACAGAGAAGGGGAAGCTGGCCAAAATAAATGCTGGCAAAATCTGCCATTTATCTTTAAAATATCTTGGGCTCAAGAGAGTAGGAGCCCTTTTTCCCTTCTCTGCTCGCTTCACTTCTTTGTCTTGGCCTTTCTTCATCGTGTGGGGTTTCTGGTCAGCCAGCAAAGCTCTCCTCACAGAGCCTTGTCTTTGCTTACCGCAGCAACATGTCTTTCATTGCTACAGCACGTGACATGCTTAGGCTTTTGGAAATGGATTCGGGATTTAGTCCTGGGCTACCGGTACAAATTGCAGAGAACAGCTTGCTCAAACTCTGGGGGAAAGATGCTGACTTACAGTAATTGATAAGGTCATTCCTGCTGGATGATCCTCCAGTGGAGGAAAGGTAGCTACTATGCTTGGTAGAGAACTGGGAACATCAGTTCCAGAAAAAATGGCTTCGCATTTCACATGACATCCAAGAATTATATCACTCCCTGTAGTCCACCGTATAATAAGAAGTCTGTAGCTTTCATTCTGTAAAAATTATTAATCATTTGTGGGTGAAAAATGAATCAGTGAAGTTAACCTACATTGTCAGGTTTGATTTATCTGGAGGTAAACAACATTCTAAGAGGATTTAGTGGACTAGTGTTTAGTAAAAGGGTATGTCCAGGTCGTGGCACTACATAGATTGAATGTCCAAACATTTAAAAGCTCTTTCATCATTGGACTGAATAAGAAAATGACAGCCATCATTTGGTGACCTTAGAATGTCCCAGCTATTTGTAACAGACTTTCCGTAGTGAATCTAACCTCCCATCAGGCTTGGGTTAAATAAATGACAAGTTATTTTTCTGACTTTAAGATTAATATTGAGCTGCCCCGTTATAAATATGTTCTTCTGAATAGAACATTAAATTACAATTATTTGGAGGAGTATGTGAAGGAGGAAAGAAGACAGAGGCAATTTTTTTTCCTCCTTTTCATTTTATTTCATTAGGTTAGTGTCTCCACACCTCATCATAATATTTTTCTGTCGATACAGTGATTGCTACACTAACCACCTGTGCTAGACAAGCACCTGCCTTAAAAATGCAATTTTTAGCTAAGATTTAAATTGCAAACTAGAATTCCAAGGCCCCCTGCCAAAACAAACTCACTTTTCTTCTGAAGAGAATGTTGTCTCCCAAGGAAGATTTTCCTGTACAGTACTCTGTATTTTGACTTAATAGCAAATCTCTCTTCCTCTCTCACTAAATTTTTTTGTCTCTTGTCAGCTGGTTCAGGGCAATATCTTCATCAAATTCTCAAACAGCCAAGTGGGATGTCCCTCTCAAATTCTAAAAATTAACTTCTCTTAGTCATTAACTCGTTCATATTTGAGGGATCAAATGTGTTCCTTATATAGTAATTCCACCTTATCCATGAGAGATACATTCCAAGAACCCCAGTGGATGCCTGAAACCACCAAACCCTATATATATTATGTTTTTTCCTGTTCATGCATACCTATGACAAAGTTTAATTTATAAATTAGGTACAGTATTCATGTGCTCTGAGGACATTATTTGGTAAAATATAGGTTAGTTGAACACAAGCACTGCAATACCAAGACAGTTGATCTGATAATGGAGACAGCTATTAAGACAAACAGGCAGGAGTAGGTATGACACAGATACACTGGACAAATGGAGGATCTGTATCCTGGGCAGGACAGCACGAGATTTCATCGTGTTACTCAGAATGCTGCACGATTTTATACTTATTAATTGCTTATTTCTGGAATTTTTCATTCAATATTTTTGGATCTCAGTTGACTGCAGGGAACTGAAAAGCAAAACCTCAGATAATGGTGCAGACTACACCTTTATAGCAATGAAGACTTCCAAGAAAAAAATTTCAAATGTGGCAAACTGAGCTATTTATTTTTGTTTAACCTTTATTTGAGGAGCATATTACAGTTTATTTTATACTCTCGTTATGAAAAGGCAAAGAAGTTCTGTCCTCCACCTCTCATGTCCTCTGGTTCCCAGGATGCAGTGGGCGGTAATGGAATGAGCCTCACCTCTGGAGAAAGAATTGAATTTGAATCTCTGCTTGGCCATAAGAAGCATCAACCCACCATGCTACTTCTTTTAACATAAAGCAATTACTACAGGTAGGAAAATGGGATGAACATTAAATGTGACTTTTCCTAACACAAACCCATGGAGAAATCCAGAAATACCTTCAGTAGGGACACTGACTCTAATATCTCATATTGAAATGGTTGCCATAAAATTGGTGTTTTATGATAGAAAATGGTCAATGGTAGGCCTCAAGAAGTGCTGCTAAGAACCAACACAAGCGCCAAGTGAGGAATCTCATTGAGCCCAAAGACAGAAACGACAGAAACTTCACTGGGCACCTGAGGATTAAAATCCTCTTATCACCATGATGTTCCACAGTGAGACACACACACCAGTAAGTGCTCAACAAATAGTTAACAATAAAAAAGAAATTAAACAAGAAAGCAGTTGATTTTGTGTTTAACATGGAATAGGTCTAAAATTTAAATATGAAATTTAAATTTCAAATAAGCCTCATCACTTGTCAATTTCTACCTTATAACGATTGGGAGATAGAACTGATGGAGTGCTCCTATACATCTTTCATTTTTCACTGATGCGTAATAGTTGTACACATTTTCCTACTTATATTGCTAGGCCAGGAATGCAAGGCTCTGACTGCTGGGGCCCTGGGGCCATTTCTCAGGGCTATATTTGTAGAAAGCAATCTTAGAGGGATGAAATACTCTCTCCCTCCAGTATGAAGAGCAGGTCTGCTTATTTACTGTTTGAAAAGTGGGTCTCCCAAGCTCGATGTTCCGCAACTGCAACACAAAACATGCCCTCTGCCTGTTGCATGTGTAATATCCACCTTTTCATTCTATGTCACCCAGCTGAGACTCAGCGGGCAAATGGAACTAATACAAACATGATGCCACTTCCTGTGCTGTGAATACTATAATCCTTCATCTCTGACTCAGAAATCTATGTATTCTGCCAGCATCCATGAAACAGCAATAGGCTATGTTATTAGCCTGTAAGTAAGCTAAAACCAAACCCCAGACCCAACAATGACATATTTGTGTCTCCTACTTAACTGTGACCTTCATGAGGACAATATTTGTGTTGGATTATTTTTGTACCACACGAACACAGTGCTTGTATAGAATAAGCACTAAGAAATGTGTTTGATAATTAGATGGTTGCATTAATTATTCACCAATATTACAACAGCAAATCTGGTGTTTAGTTTTACGTAAAATAACTCATGACTCTGAAATAGACCTAGAGTCCATACTAAAAATTAAAAGTGGGAAAAAAATTTAGAAATTAAAAAATAGACAGTGACCCAACTGAGCATCAACAAGGTTAATTCTTATGCATGAACAGAATATAATACTGCTTCACATCTGAATAATGGTTTACACCTTACAAAGTTCTTCCACATTCCTTATTTTGCACCTCAAACACAGAGATAGGAAAAACATTATTATCTCTTTAAGGATGAGAAAGTGAATTTGTAAGACAAGCTGAAGATCATTAGGTTTGTGAAAAGTTCTGCAACCCGGATATTTACCCCCTCAAGTCAGGGCTCATTTCAAAATGTGGCATTTTCCACAGATTCTTTAGTATTCACATTGCTTCTTTTGAAGGCTTCTTCTCATGTACTGATTAAGTTTAATATGCATAGTCTTACCAATATTTTCAGGTTCTTTTGTGTATGTGTGGCTGCGAAGGAATATGATTTCATTATTTAATAGGAAAAACAGGTCTGCAACTCTTTTTGAGTATGATCTGTTTTGAATACCACATCTTCTCACATTCCACATATTCTACTCAACAATACAATAAAGTTTGTAGACTTCATAGATGCATTTATTTTAGTACAAATTTCAAAAGCTAAGCTACAAACTCAAGATTTTCTTTTTAAAAAGACAAGTCCCATAGTGCAATATCTATTAAAACTGTAGATGTGGTAATAGACTGATTTTGTTATTGATTTACTTGTGAACACAGCCAGGCTTATACCACTACTAACACAAAGCTTGTTACTCTTAAATCTCCAAAGTCCTCTTTCTAAATGCTCTAGAATTGTGTGTGAACTTTTAAAGAATTGCCTTTTTGAACTAGTTTTCCATCTTTTTGAAATCATCTTAATTTATGATAATATATACCATCTTGTGCTAAGTAGAATAAATTGCCTGAAAGGCAAGCAAAATGCACTTAAGTATTATACAAATCAGAAATCATTCACATTTCCATGTTTTTCCAAAGAAAAACTTTGAAATATTAGCAGTTAAAAGTTTCCTTCAGTGATTTGTATCTCACTACTCAGCATTAGTTCCTCCAGAGTATTTAGGATTTTTATCTGGCGTATGAGAAAAATTAACCAGAGTTTGAACAAGTTGGTAATTCTGCTTTATATGATCCAGCTGGCTGCAAAAAGAACCAGCCTGATATATCAATATCATATTTCATAATTTCTCATTTCTATGTAATTGATAAACTCCCAAATTTTAGACTTGTAACATACTGGTTTAAAGTTATGGACATTATCTCAGAAGATTTAACAATGGTGTGTTAAAAATATTTATTCAAAGTTTCCATTAGTGTATCACTTTCCAGCACTGCTAAAAATTAGACTGCATCAATGACAAATTAAATCAAAGTCTATGACTCAGTTTTCTAGATTTCACAATTAATAGGACCAAAAATAACATGCTGTATGTGTTGTGGATGTGGGGCAGGAGGCATAGCGGAGTGAGACGATGAATAGTTCACCAACATGAGGTCAGCAGATGCTCTGAAAGGATCCAGTAAGTAGTACACCATGGTGGGTTGCTTACAATTCTCATTCAGTTCCAGTTTCATTCAGGAATCTCCTGCAGAAGGTACTCTATAACCTTAAATTCATCTGTCTTTAGAAAAATGCTGTCCAAATTTCCATAAGTGCAAGATGCCAATTTTCGGGCTGTATGGATTTCTTTTGTCATTCTTAACTCAATCACATATTTAAGATAATAAATACATAATGGATGTTAGTTATTTTACCCAACCCTTAGACCAGAGAAAATAATCTATAACAGTACACAACCAATATATGATAATGAACCTGCTAGAGAAAAAGTAAGAGAGATAGAAGAAAAGAAGAAACAAGTAAGACAGCAAAGTAGTAAATGAGGACAGAGGAACGTGAAAAGAGAGACAGGCAAGGAAACCCTCATTCCAGGTGGCCCAGTGAAATGACTTCGTTCTTATCCATGCCTTGCTCCTGCTTCTACTCACTTCTGAGCTTGTTCTCAAGTTACTGTCCCAATAGAGATAATTGAGTTAATGAATCTGCCTATCTCTTACCTAACACATAGCCAGACAGGTTTTTATTTCAACTCTTATTTGAAATACTATCCAATATGTATGTAACAAAAATCAATAAACAATACATACTATCCAATATGTATGTAATACAAATCAATAATACAATGGCCCAATTTAAATTTCAGGCTAACCCTGAATGACTGTTTAGGTGTCAACTTCACATTTAAAAAGACACAACTCTTATATGTCTGAGAAGACATAATTTTTTAAAACCCTCACCATCATATTAAGCCAAATGAAACCCAAAAGTAGGTTTTCTTAAATGAAAGATTAAAGCATGACGTAAACAGTACGAACAACCAACAATATACTGACCTCTAAAAAGGCTAAGCCCAGAAAAAAAAAAATATTTCCTACATCAGAGAGAGCCCTCTTTTAAGCTCATTTATTTGCCACTTATAATCTATCTGAATGTCTACTTCTTTATTTCTAAGAATAAAGAGTTCTAAGAACATTGTTACATTGCATAATATTTAGCTACTTATCGACAATTTTTATCATTTGATAGCAATGAAGGTAGGAAGAACTAAATGGTGATTTTTCTCCTTCCAGGAATGTGAACATGCAGAGCTACACACATCATCTTTCCTGTGATGTTACAGAATAGAATTATAACTAATAAATTTATGACTTCAAAGTAGAGGAAAATATAATGAAAATTCATTGGTAAATTTGATATAAGTCTGTTAATATCAAGAGTAAGGTAAACTCTGCTGAATATAATGTATCCAGCATATCACTGCCCTTCCTTTGACTTTATAAACTTGAGTTCTAACCTTGGAACATGAATTGCTAATTAGGAAACCAAAATTGATACCAATTGTGAATCCAGTCCTGAACTAGCTGTTATGGAAAACATACACACATACACACACACACACACACACAGACACACACACACACACACAGACTTCTATTATCAAGGAGTTTATCATCTGATTGGAAGTGCCCGGCTCTGTCTCCTCTGTTTATTCCTCTCGTTCCCACACAGCCCTATATGTGATCCACTCCAAGCTGAGCAGCCCTTTGCTTCCTCTCTCACAATTCAAATAGAATATCTATTTCCTCAGCCACATCAAGGAAAAAAGTTTTCTTTAATTGAACAAGGCTGTACCCTCCAACTGGCCTTAGTCTTTCTACTCATCAGAGCTGAAGACCACACTATAACTTCAGTCCCTGGTTGCTTTTCCTTCTCCTTGACACTTACTATGCTGTTCTTGCATAAGATACTCAGGTATCCCCCTTCTTTTCCATAGAAAACTAAGAGGTTTGTAGAACAGAGACAGACTTGGGATATGTGACAAGTCATGAGTACAATCCCCTCACAGGATCCTTTCTTCCTGAGAATGAATGGAATAAACTGTTTTCCTATGTGGAATAAAAGTGCTTTAGGACTCACGAGCTCTCTATTTCCTGCAGCATGAGCAAATGAAACATACAATAGGTGCCCAATAAGAACATGAACCAATGAATAAACACATAGACTATTTGACTGCCTCTGTGCTTCCTTTTGAGATGGCGAGACTACCCAACAATCTCACGAGCAATACAATGTGAGCTTTTATAGACTTGTAACATACTGGTTTAAAGTGATGGGCATTTTCTCAAAAGATCTAACGACAGTGTGTCAAAAATATTTATTCAAGGTTTCCATTAGTTTATTTCTTTTCAGCACTGCTGAAAATTAGACTACATCAATGACAAATTAAATCAAAGTCTATGACTCAGTTTCCTAGATTTCACAATTAATAGGACCCAAAATAACATATTAATTTCTGTAGGATGAAGAGAATTAACACTTTAAAACATTCCGCATTATCAATAAACCTATGGTTCATTTTCACAAATGGAGTTTGTTTCAATTCTCAGCTGTTGGATGATGATTTGACTTGGAGCAAAGGCAATGTAATTGGGTAACAGCTGAGATGTGCTTGTTTGAGTGGAGCTGAAAGATCCATTGCAGGATTTCTAAGAGTGTGAATTACAATTCCAATGATATCAGAAACAACTAATTCTGTTCTTTAGAAGTGAGGACATAAAAGAAGTTTGAGGTTTTCTTATTTCAAGCTTTAATTGAGGGCTAGGCTGTAATTCATTTTCATCCCTGAGTGAGTGGTAAAAACATACACAGCAGGTAATTCACACCACCTCAAAAACTGTTGGTGCAGTAAGAAGACTAATCAGGGTAAGCTTCCAGTAGCAAATTATCAGCTACAAATTAAAACCTTGCCTCATGCTTGCTAAGAGAAACGTTCCTTTTCACCAACACATACATGTGAATATTAGTAACTGTTGGATTGCAGCAAGATGGGAAGATTAGGGGTCCTGCCTGCTTGCATTAAAGAGAGCCCTGGAAAGGTGTGAAATAAACTAGACTTCAAAGAATGCAAAATTTTTGGTTTAAAAATGAAAAGTTGTCACTATCCCAGGTGGAGAGGTGTTTATTCTGGAAATGGAAATTAATACTGCACATAAAGAAGTAAACATAAATTCCTAGTAGAGTTTGAAACAGTTTTTGTTTAAGTCCTTCTGAGTATCTTCTTGAATCATATTCCTCAAAATAAGAACAAAAGATTGCTGACTACAAAAAGAATTAATTAAATTTCTGATGTTAATTAATCTCAAGGAAATAGAGAACAGCGGTAGGACAAAAATTCTGTGATTTTCTTGGCTTTAAGCCATAACCCTAATGCAATTTAGAAGTATGTTTTTAGCATTTAACCTTCTCAGTGATTTTTGCTTAGATGATGTTCAAAATTGTTTCAAGAAAGCTGCAAAGTGGTAATGATAATACATAAAGAGTTCAAAATGGCTGCACATATCTGATAAATATATACGCTATATACATAATTATGCTATTGGCTTCAATGACCATAATTGCACCTTTTGGGCTGCAGATGCACTTTTAGTTCCATCTCTCTCTGAACAAAGCTGTTGTAATAGCAATATAGACAAGGGTATACAAATAGCAAAAATCTTCCTTTTTATAAAGGCTAATTTTATTAATACTCAAAATCTTGCTTCTTTTAATTCAGAAAATCAAAAAACAAAAAGAGAGAGAAAAACACCTTGTCAGGATTAGCCAAAGCAACATTTCCTTAAAGAAACAAACACCCTGTTTGTAGAGCTATGTGGACTCGCGGCAAATCTGTGACTTTGCCACAGCACTTTGTTTTCCCATCAAGCGTCTCTATCTTTAAAGGGAACTAGAGAGACTTTCTGGAAACCCAGATAAATTACTCAAGAGTTGCTGAGCTGATTTTCTGAATGCCAAGTTTAAAGCCTGAAGCAAATTTAAGCACCATCATTGAAATCTCTGGAGGGGGTGAAAGAAGTGGGGAAGAGAGAAGAGGTTTAAAAATGGAAATCTCTAAATGGTCTGCATACAAACACCACACCTTTACCCTAACACCACCTAGCTAATCATTCACTTCTTAAAATTCACAGAGGTCCAATGCATACTGGACTGTCTTTGGTAAACACATGCACTGTCCTGAATTTATCTGTACCTTAAGCCATTTCTGAGGATTCTACCTGGAGAGTCACTTCTTCATAGAGTTCTGGCCAGCCACATCACAGAGATTCAGCCCAATATGTGTGTTTCTGTGTGTATACATGTGTGTATTCAACTTAATTCATCAATATCTCTGCATCCAAAGCAAAATTATCGTAAATGAGGAAGAGCCGAGAACGCAGACCTTTTTCAACAGATCTCTATTTTTTTTTCAAGATCTGGTTATTTTGTCCTCAGTCACACTCAAAGAAACAAGTATTTTCTCAGTGATCCCTAGAAGTCAAACAGTAGGCTCTGATGAAAGGGTCATCTTGTAAAATTGGATGTCTGGAGAGTACGTCCAAAATCATATAAGATTTGCAATTCTAATTTTCTTCTCCAAAGGAATTGGAGTTATATACCATTGTCCCACCATGCAATGGCTAATGAGAAGCCATGCTCCCTTCAGCACCCAACTACTCCTGGAGCTGAGTTGGTACTCCTTAACCCGGGTTTGGGCTCCAGTGAAAGCAGAAAACAAAACAAACCTGGTGTCCACCTCTCTCGTTTTACAGGTCCCTGAACATTTCTTGGAAGAGTTAAGTGATACAGGAGTCTCATTAAGTCTACTAAGATAACTGTTTGATGTGTTACTTGATAGACGAAACACAAAACTGTTCTGTAAAAATCAGTTAAACTGTTTGAAGGAACAACAAATTCATACATCAGCCCATTCTTTATATTCTAAAGTGCAATTTATGGGGCTAAACGAAAGTAAATGTCATACCTTTAATTTCGTAAAAAGTTACGTACAAGTCTATTATTCAAAATAATCACATAACAGAGAACAGCTACCTTTCTGCTCAGTGGGGTGCCATTTTATAGACTTTAAAATTCACTAAGTTCAAGCAGCTTTCGTTCTAAATAATACATGTGCTAAATATGTCACATTAAAAGTGCTTTTGGCATGTAAATGATCCGTTTTCTCATAGAAATGCTTTTAAAAGAATCTGAGCTCACTTTTTTCTTTTTCTCCTTCTTCTTCTTCTGCTTTTTTTTTTTTTTTTTAATTCTAAGTGCATTGAATTTCATTGTCCTACAGAACCATGCAGAGTTGAGCGAAGTGAACTGCAGGGACAACACAGCCCTTGTCAGCCTGTGTACTTATGTATCATTTGAACTGTCAGAAGTATATAGCGTTCTATTTGCTTCAACATTATTTTCTGTTCCAATCTGGGGGAAATTTTCTCTTTTGCTCTCATTTTTCCCCCTGGAACTAAGTGTTAGCAAGCAGTTTCAGGTCTAAAAAGTTAGTGATTTACTGTTAAAACAGAAGGCACGTGTACAAACAAGTTTTCTATATATTCGTTTAATTCTTCAAACCCTTTCCTATTTCTTCTGTTCTATAACACTGAACAATAAAGCTGATGTTACATGGGCGATTTAAGGTGCTTACCCTCCAAAGAAATGAATTCAAAATTCTTGTGCATGATATGAATAAAACTGAAAGCATAGTCTCTCCCTCTTGTAGCTTCATTATACTGCTACATACACGGGAGCCTTCCCACACCGTATATGCAGCTTACCAAGGGACAGCCTTTCATAACTTCTGAATTGATTGTTCCTTCTCTCTCCTTTGTAGTGCCATGTAGTAGAATTTGATGATATCAGCTATCTTCTGCTTTTAGAGATCTTTTGCTCGTACTTATTAAAATAGAGCAATGTGAATGCAACTCGAAATCCATTATGCAGTTTGTAGAAGCTGTTTCTCATAGAGTAGTTAGCTTCAGGTTTCTCCTAGAATTTTAACTTCACCATTTCTTTTACATATAAAGAAAAAGTGTCTCAAGAAATAAGTCAGAAATGATATGTAAAAATTTGCTGAGATCAACTATAAGTAAAGGGAGTTGGTTTTATAGTAGGATAATTCATAATATAATCATAACATGTATAAATAAGAGTTGAAAATATGAGTTGGGTTGCCATACTTAGCAAATAGAAATATAGAACATCCAGTTAAATTTGAATTTCAAATAAATAATAATAATTTAGTATAAGTATGCCCCACGCTTATACTGAGAAAATATTCATTGTTTATCCAAAATTCAAATTTAACTGGATGTCTTATATTTTATCCAGTAACTCTAAATATGAACCTACTTTAAAAGTCTAACTTTCTGGGTGTGGTGGCTCACGCCTGTAATCCCAGCACTTTGGAAGGTTGAGGCAGGTGCACCATGAGGTCAAGAGATCGAGACCATCCTGGCCAACACGGTGAAACCCTGTCTCTACTAAAAATCCAAAAATTAGCTGGGCATGGTGGCACACACCTGTAGTCCCAGCTACTCAGGAGGCTGAGGCAGGAGAATCGCTTGAACTCGGGAGGCGGAGGTTGCAGTGAGCAGAGATCATGCCACTGCACTCCAGCCTGGCGACAGAGTCAGACTCTGTCTCGATAATAATAATAATAAACCCCATAAAGTCTAACTTAAAGAACGCAAGATAAATGTTTTATATCAACAGATCTACCTACTTTTGTGATTTAGACTAATTGTCCATTACATCTATACACTTTACCTACTCTGATACCAGTGCATTCTTTTTAGTTTTAGGAATGTATTTCTAAGGAACAGGTTTAAATGTTTTAATTAAATATGATTAACCAAGAATTCAGACAGGCAGATGCAGTAAGAGTAGAGTTGCCTTTTATTTGTTCAATGGGCATTTGAAATATTTCTAATGTGTCTGTTTTTAGTACAACAAATGATTCCCTTCCTGAAATTCTCCATTTTATCACTTAAATATATTTACCTGAATATTTCTTCTAAATGTATGACCAGATTTCAATTTCCTAGTTAGGTTGAACTGTACCATAATTGCTTTTAAGAAGAGGGTTTACATTTATTGAGTACCTATTTTGAACCAGTGCTTTTTTAAAAAAAATTTCTGTAATCATCACAAGAACTCTAAAAGCTAGATACCAATTACTATTCTCATTTATACAACTAGCACAAGTTACAGAGCTAACAGGTGACAGAGGTATGATCAGTAGCCAATTCAACTGAACGGCAAAGTCTAGATTCTTTCCACGGTGAAGTCTGCCTCAGAATAGTTGGCTGAATCCTTCTTCCAGTCTTTTACAAAAAAAGACTGAATTTGAGAAAAACCAAGATGGTAAAATCAGGATATGAGTCTTATATGAACTCAACATTGTTAGGAGGAAAACTTACTTTTCTTCCAGTTGTTCTTTTAGCAAACCTGAAATGGATCAGTTAATGAAAAATTTTCTACAACCAGGGCCTAGGATTAAAAACATTTTTTCCTACATTTTCTCTTCTCTTTAGGTTCATTACCATAACATAGAATAGTAAGAATTAGGTACCCATGGAGCCCAATTTTAAGAGAAAATCTTAAACCACATCTACATTAAGCATTGGATCAGTCCCCTCTACAACCACTGGGAATTATTCATTAGCATTCACAGTGCGAAAAATGTGTGAATAACACCACTGTATTTTGTAAAATGCAATTTTTGGCAGGTTGACTAAAATCTTGGCACACATTATCATTTTCCCAAAATGTATTTGCATCTAGGCTTACTGATTTTTATTACTCTATCTGGACCCTCTCCAAATTCTCCTTATCCTCAAATTTAAATAGAGCACTTCATGAAGGTTTCCTGTAAATTAAAAAGCACTGTTAGAACAGGTAGAAACATGAAACTAGCACTTTATCGATTATTTTTTAAAGCCCTAAAACATATTCACATGCATTTATTTATTGTGTTTCAAAACTATATTTATTTGATAAAGTATAAGTGTTTAACAGGTTACCAGAGAGAAAACCTTCCTAGAGAGTGGTCCAAAGCATTCAAAGGGAAGGACACAAATCCTAAGAAAGTTGCATGGGAAAAAAAAAAGACGCGGAGTAATTTTTATTTAATATTATATTATATTAAAATATAATATCATCTTCAGTCATTCAAGAATTGTGAGCTAATACACACAATTCACAAAATTAATCTGAATATATGCACTACAGAAAAGATCAGAGTCTATATGCCACAAGGCAAACAGATATACAAAGTAAATATTGATAAACGGGGTACATTTGCACTTTCTCAATTCTATTTACAAAAGTAAGCAAACTAAAATACAATCATGGCATTTTAAAAACAAGACTCCAGGTCTTTCACAACAAATATTTTGATAGTGTAGAAACCACACTGACCAAAATCCACCAGGATGCCAGGCAGCTTCTCCCCGCTTGTTGATACCATCACATTGGCCACCCTGATGAGAACAGTTTTGGAACAATGCAGAGGATAATTGAGAGAATTAATTGAATTGATGGTATCACTGACCTTACGAAATTTAATGTTACAGCTATCTAATGTGTCTGAACACTTTAATTGCACAAAAAAATTTATGTTTTGATATAAAGAGATTCTGGATCCATTGTGAAATGAGAGAAAATCTTTTTCTTTGAAGAATTTATATTACAAAGCAGCCTTTTACCAAGAGATACAGTACATAAACTCTGAATTTAAAGTTCTACTGTGCGTTTCCTGAACAAAAAATATTGCACTACCATATAATCTGAATTCTGAAAATATTGTCTAAATTTTAAAATTATAGTCTTACATAGATGTTCTCCATAACTTGCTTCCTATTCCCAAAGACTCTGAACAGAGTTACACTTTTTAATTAAGGAAGATAGTTGCAATACTATATGTAGTCTAGAATGTTAATTAATACTTAAGCATAAGAAATCATTAATTGAGCACAGCAGATTTGCCCCTTCCTGAATTCTGCAGGCAGGTACAGCTCCGTGTTCCTCTGGGAAGCATCAGGATGGTGGACTGGGTGACTCTAACCATCCTCCTCCGCACTGCTCAGAGTCCAGCAGGTCACAACAACTGGGGCTTCCAGCACAGTGGACACACCTCTGCCTAAACTCTGTGGGTAGGTGCAGCCCAATCCCAGAAAAGATCTGGATGGCAGATCAGGTGACTCCACCCATCACCACTGCTCATAGCTGGGTGGGACACGCTGGCTGGGATTTATAGCACAGTATACCAGCCTGTGCCTGAACTCTGAGGGTGGACACAGCTCCGTATTCCCCCAGGAAGCACCCAGATGGCAGTCTGGGTGACTTCACCCACCCCCACTGCTCCTAGCCACCCCCACAGCTCCAAGACCCACTAGCCTTGCTAGTCAGGTCTCCTAGCACAGCAGCCCCACCTTTGCCTGAATTCTGCAGGCAGGTACAGCTCTGTGTTCCCCCAGGAAATACCAAGATGATGGATCAGGCAACTCCACCCACTGCTGCCCCTAGCTAGGCACTTGTTGCTGGCTTGGGCAGTGCCCAAGCAAGAGTGGGAAGCCCCACTCACAGAACAATGAGAGGGGTGAGACGGCTGGTCTCATGGGCTGGTGGGTGAGTGGGTGTGCCTCCCTCCATTGGGCCAGTTGAGGAAGTGGTCTGCCAGCCACGACCACTGCTGGAGGGAGCTCTGTGGCCCAGAACACCTAATGACGGAAACTCAGGTGGGCACCAGAGATTGGATGGAGGCTCCTCAAAGGTCTGCGAGAGGACCTGGTGATGGGGTTATCTCTCCCCCAACCCCACCACAGAGTACTGCAGATGTGCCAAAATACCAAAGAACCACATGGCAGAGCCTAACTGCCAGCCACCAATCTTAAGTACCACTTACTGGATCACAGCCCAAATTATAACACCAAAAGTATTTTGCCAGTATACAGCACCTGTGAAACCTAAGGCAAAAATACAACTACAAATAAAGATTCTGTAAAGAGCCTTGGCCCTCTGAAAGCACCCAGAAATGAAGCCAACTGACTATATTCAACATGCCACACAGTTAAAGGAACACTAGCCCTCTCAGATGAGAACAAATCAGCACAAGAACTCTGGCAATTCAAAAAGGCAAAGTGTCACTTTACCTTCAAACAAACAAACTAGTCCCTCAACAACAGTTCTCAATGAGATTGAAATAACTGAAATGACAGACACAGAACTCAGAATCTGGAAGACAAGGAAGCTCATCAAGATCCAGGAGAAAGTTGAAATCCAATCCAAGGAATCCAATAAAATAATCCAGGAGCTGAAAGATGAAATAACCATTTTAAGAAAGAACAAAAGTGAACTTCTGGAATTGAAGAATTCACTTCAAGAATTTTATAATATAGTTGGAAGCATTAAAAGTAGAACACACCAAACTAAGAAAAGAATCTCAGAGCTCAAAGACCTGTTTTTGAATCAGCACAGCCAGACAAAAATACAGACCTGCACAATGTGCACATGTACCCTAAAACTTAAAGTATAATTAAAAAAACAGAAAAAAAAATACAGACAAAAAATTTTTTTAATGAATGAAGCCTCCAAGAAACATGAGATTATGTAAAGAGATAAAATTTATGACTCATTGGCATTCCTGAGAGAGGAGAGAGAATAAGCAACTCAGAAAACATATTTGGGGATATAGTCCATGAAAATGTCCCCAGTCTTGCTAGAGCAGTGGACATACAAATTCAAGAAATACAGAGAACCCCTATCAGATACTATACAAAACAGTCATCCTCAATGCACATAATTATCAGATTCACCAAGGTCAGTGCAAAAGAAAAAATTCTTAAAAGGAGCTAGAGGAAAGGTCAGGTCACCTACAAAGGGAATCCCATCAGGTTAGTAACAACTCTGAGCAGAAACCTTATGAATCAGAAGAGATTGGGGAGCCTATTTTCAGTGTTCTAAAAGAAAATAAATACCTAGCAAGAATTTCATAGCCCACCAAATGAAGCTTTGTAAGTGAAGGAGAAATAAAATCCTTCCCAGACGGCAAGCACTAAGGAAACTTATTACCACAAGATCAGCCTTACAATAGGTCCATAAGGGAGTGCCATGGAAATGAAAGATTGAAACTCACAACTACAAAAACATACTCAAGCACTTACACCACAGACAAGATAAAGCAATGACACAATCAAGCCTACAAAACAACTAGTTAACAAGAAAATGACAGTATCAAAATCTCACGTATCAGTATAACGCTGAATGTAAACAGTCTAAATGCCCCACTTAAAAAGAATATAGTGGAAAGCTGGATTAAAAGACAAGAATTGACTGTTATCTTTAAGAGATGCATCTCACATCTAATGACATCCAAAGGCTCAAAGTAAAGGGATGGAGAAAAATCTGTGTTGTAAACAGGAATAAAAGAAGTAGAAGTCATTATTCTTATATCAGAAAAAACAGACTTTATGCCAACAACAATCAGAAAGGACAAAGAAGGCCATTACATAATGATAAAGGGTTCGATTCAATAAGAAGACTTAACCATCCTAAGGCCAAGGCATGCGGATCATGAGGTCAAGAGATCGAGATCATCCTGGCCAACATGGTGAAACCCTGTCTCTACTAAAAATACAAAAAATTAGCTGGGCATGGTGGCATGCACCTATCATCCCAGCTACTTGGCAGGCTGAGGCAGGAGAATTACTTGAACCTGGGAGACAGAGGTTGCAGTAAGCCAAGATCACGCCACCACACTCCAGCCTGGTGACAGAGCAAGAGTCCCTCTAAAAAAAAAAAAAAAAAAAAAAAAGGAAGACTTAACTATCCTAAATATATATGCACCCAACACTGGAACACTCAGATTCATAAAGCAAGTTCTCCAACACTTCACTGACAGCATTAGACTGATCATCAAGGCAGAAAACTCACAAAGAAATTCTGGAATTAAATTCAACACTTGATCAATTAGATCTAATAAACACCCACAGAACACCCCACCCAACAACCACAGAATATACATTCTTCTCATCCATACATGCAATATATTCTAATATTAACCACATGCTTAGCCAGAAGCAAGTCTCAATAAATTCAAAAAAATCAAAATCATACCAAGTATACTCTCAGAGCACAGTGCAATAAAAATATAAATCAATACCAAGAAGATCTCTCAAAACTACATGAAACCATAGAAATTAAACAACATGCTCCTGAATAACTCTTGAGGGAAATAATGAAATTAAGGCAAAAATAAAACAATTCTTCGAAATTAATGAAAACAGAGACACAACTCACCAAAATCTTTGGGACATAGCTAAAGCAGTGTTGAGAGGAAAGTTCATAGCACTAAATGCTTTCATCAAGAGTTTAGAAAGATCTCAAATTAACAATCTAACATCACACCTAGAGGACTGAAACAAAAAAAAAGAAAGAAAGAAAGAAAGAAAGATCCAACTCTAAAGCTAGCAGGAGTAAAGAAATAATGAAAATCAGAGAACTGAATAAAATTTCCAGGCATGGTGGCTCATAACTATAATCCCAGCATTTGGGGGAGGGCAAGGCAGGTGGATTCCTCGAGCCCATGAGTTCAAGACCAGCCTGGGCAACAAAGTGAGACCCCCATCTTTATGAAAACTCAAAACAAAAAAAAAAAGCTGGGTATGGTGGTGCATGCCAGCAGTCCCAGTTACGTGGGAGGCTGAGACAGGAGGATCTCTTGAGCTTTGAAGGTCGAGGTTGTAGTGAGTGAGCCATCATCACATTATTGCACTCCAGCCTGGGCAACATAACAAGACTTTTTCAAAAAAAAAAAAAAAAAAAAAAACTGAACAAAATTGAGATGCAGAAGTTCATACAAAAGATCAATAAAACCAGCATTTGGTTCTGCAAAATAATAAACAAGATTGATAAACTACTAGCTAGATTTTAAGAAAGAAAAATAGAAGATCCAAATAAGTCAAATAAGTTTAATCAGAAATAAAAAAGATGACTACAACTGATCCCACAGAAATACAGAAGATCCTCAGTCTATTATGAATACCTCCATGCAAACAAATTAGAAAATCTAGAGTATGTGGATAAATTCCCAAAAAACACAACCTCCCAAAATTGAACAGAAAAAAGTGAAAACATGAGCATATCATTAAGAAGTTTCAAAATTGAATCATTAATGCAAAAAAAAAAAACCCTACCACCCCAAAAAATAGCTGGACCAGAAGGATTCAGAGCCAAATTCTAGCAGACATACAAAGAACTGATATCAATCTTACCAAAACTCTTCCAAAAAAATTGAGGAAGAGGGGCTCCTTCTTAACTCATTCTGTGAAGGCAGCACCATCTTGATACCAAAATCTGGCAGAGACACAATGAAAAAAGTAAACTTCAGGCCAATATCACTGATAAACATAGACTCAAAAATCCTCCACAAAATACTAGGAAACTGAATCCAGCAACACCTCAAAAATTTAACTCACCACAATCAAGTAGGCTTTATTCCTGGGATGCAAGATTAGTTCAACATATGCAAATCAATAAATGTAATTTACCACATAAACAGAATCAAAAACAAAAACCATATGATCATCTCAATAGACACAAAGAGAGATTTCAATAAAATTCAACATTCCTTCATAGTAAAAGCCCTCAACAGGCTAGGCATAAAAGGAACATACCTCAAAATAGTAAGAGCCATCTATGACAAACCCACAGCCAACATCATACTGAATGGACAAAAACTGGAACTATTTCCCTGGAGAACTAGAACAAGACAAGGATGCCCACTCTTACCACTCCTAGTCAACATAGTACTGAAAGTCCTCACCTGAGTGATAAGGCAAGAAAAAGAAATAGAGGCCATCCAAATAAGAAAAGAAGCAATCAAACTATCGCTCTTTGCAGATAATATGATTCTATATATAGCAAACCCTTAAGACTGCCAAAAAGTCTCCTGGGACTTCTCTAGCTGACAGCCAAATCAAGAACACAATCCCATTTACAATAACTACACACACAAAAATGAAGTACTTAAGAATACATCTAATCAAAGAGGTAAAAGATCTCTGCAAGGAGAACTACAGACCACAGCTGAAAGAAATCAGAGATGACACAAACAAATGAAAAGATAGTCTATGCTTATGGATTGGAAGAGTTAATATCCTTAAAATGGCCATACTGCCCAAAGCAATTTATGGACTCAATGCTATCTCTATCAAAACACCAATGTCATGTTTCACAGAATTGCAAAAATTTATCCTAAAATTCATGTGGAACCAAAAAATATCTTGAATAGCCAGAGCAATCCTAAGCAAAAAGAACACAGCTGGAAGGATCAAATACCCAACTTCAAACTACACTATACAGCTACAGAAAACAAAACAGCGTGGTACAGATACAAAAATAGACATATAAACCAATAGAACAGAATAGACAACCCAGAAACAAACCCATACACCTACAACCATCTGATCTTTGACAAAATTGACAAAGATGAACAATGAGAAAAGGACTCCCTATTCAATAAATGGTGCTAGGATAGCTGGCTACCCATATGCAGAAAATGAAACTGGACCCCTACTTATCACCATACGCAAAAATTAAGTCCAGATGGATCAAAGACGTAAATGTAATACCTCAAACTATAAAAATCCTAGAAGAAAGCCTAGGAAATACCTTCCACATCAGCTTTGGCAAATAATTTATGGCTAGGTCCCCAAAAGCAATTGCAACAAAAACAAAAATTAACAAGTGGGACCTAATAAAACTAAAGAGTTTCTGTACACCAAAAGAAATTATCAAAAAAGTAAACAGACAACCTACAGAATGGGAGAAAATATTCACAAACTGTGTATCTGACAAAGGTCAAATATCCAGAATGTAAAGGAACTTAAATCAACAAGCAAAGAGCAAATAATCCAATTTGAAAATGGGCCATGGACATGAACAGACACTACTCAAAAGAAGACACACAAGGGGCCAACAAAGAAATGAAAAAAAAAAGTTTATCATAATTAACCATCAAAGAAAAGCAAATCAAAACCAAAGTGAGATACCACCTCACAACAGGCAGAATGGCTACCATTAAAAAGTCAGTTTCTCAACTGCTTTCCGAAGAACTTAAAATACAGGAGATAGGAGATTTCTCAAAGAACTTAAAATATAACTACCATTCAACCCAGCAATCCCATTACTGGACATATACCCAAAAGAAAATAATTCATTCTACTATAAAGTCACATGCACTTGTATGTTCATTACAGCACTATTCACAATAGCAAACACATGAAATCAACATTTGTGCCCATCAACAGTGGATTGGATAAATAAAATGTGGTACATATGCACCATGGAATAACATACAGCCATACAAAGAACAAAATTATATCCTTTGCAGCAACATGGATACAGCTGGAGGTTATTATCCTAAGTGAATTAAACAGAACATAAAACCAAATATTGCATATTCTCACTTATAAAAGGGAGCTAAACATTGAAAACACATAGACATAAAGAACTAGAGACACTGTGGACTACTAGATGCAGGAGGAAGGGAGGTGGCCATAGGCCAAATACAACCTATTGGGTACTATGCTCACCACCTGGGTGACAGGACCATCTGTATGCCAAACCTCAGTATCAAGCAATATACCCTTGTAGCAACCTTGCCCACGCATCCCCCCGGGTTGAAAATAAAGATAAATAAAATTTTAAAATAAAGATGTGGATTCTATAAAAGAAAGAAAAAGAAAAGGAAAAAGAGGAAGGAAAAAGAGGAAGGAAGGAAGGAAGGAAGGAAGGAAGGAAGGAAAAGAGAGAAAGAGCAAAAGGGAGGGAGGGAGGAAGGAAGGAAGGAAGGAAATGCTTTAAAAAATCATGAATTTTTAGGGACATGATATTTTCTTTCACATTCCTGAGTGGTCAAATTGAAGTATTTTTGCCCTTTGAGAAGAGGATTCAGTGGACTCAGAAATAAACTTAAGTCTATAGTTTTCATATATAAAAATAAATTTTTTCGTGGCCAGGAAAAAATTAATATGAATGTGGCATTTGGAAGCTTTAATATGAATGTGACCACTGCTTGGGCAATCTCATCTTTAAGCTACAAGATGTCCCATATTTCATCATTAAGTCTTTTTTAATCACATAATTCAAAAATTGTTGGGTGATAGCTATGTGAAAGGAATATGTAAAAGAGTTTCTTTTTATTTGTAAGAAAGATGTGGAGAGTTAGCCTGGTGTCAAAAATGTTCTTCACATAACTTCAAAATAACATTTTCCCTCTGATCTTAGCTGGTGTGGCAAAAATTACAAACAAAAATAATCTTGCAACATCCTCTTCCTTTTATCATCCCTTTGAATATTTCCAAAAATATTTGGCAAAGCCTGAGATATCTTCCAGAGTTTCAGGTACTCATTGATACCCATCCTTAAAAACCTGAGTCAGGTTTTTAAGATGATATTTTTACAAGAAAAAGGAGTCCTATCACATTCTAACTTAACTGGTTTTAGGACTTGAATTCTGACCTTGTACAGGATTTCACATTTTATTTGAGATCAAATACATTTTTATTTTAATATTGCATCAGGACCCGCACTGCATAGACAGAAACCTATGATTTCATTGGATCCATGCATATTAAGCAGTAGAAATGAGGTCAAAAATGGAAAAAACTAATTAAGTGGGTCTTTAGGATACAGAAGGGCAATGTGGTAAAATAGAATGGAAGGACTCTGGTTTCATCCTTTGATACCTGTTTGACCTCGGACTGAGGTTTGATTTACTCATTAATAAAACAGAATGTGGCCAGGCGCGGTGGCTCACGCCTGTAATCCCAACACTTTAGGAGGCCGAGGCGGGCAGATCACGAGGTCAGGAGATCGAGACCATCCTGGCTAACACGGTGAAACCCCGTCTCTACTAAAAATACAAAAAATTAGCCAGGCGTGTTGGCGGGTGCCCGTAGTCCCAGCTACTCAGGAGGCTGAGGCAGGAGAATGGCACGAACCCAGGAGGCGGAGCTTGCCATGAGCCGAGATCATGCCACCGCACTCCAGCCTGGGAGACAGAGCGAGACTCTGTCTCAAAATAAATAAATAAATAAATAAGAATGTTGTAGGTTTTTTTGTTGTCATTCATAATTTTCTGTTTTTTTATTTTTGAGATGGAGTCTCACTTTGTCACCCATGCTGGGGTGCAGTGGCATGATCACAGTTCTCTGGAACCTCCACCTCCTGGATTCAAGCGATTCTCATGCCTCAGCCTCCCAAATAGCTGGGATTACAGGTGCACACCACCATGCCTGGATAATTTTTGTACTTTTACTAGAGATGGGTATCACCATGTTAGCCAGTCTAGTCTCAAACTCCTGACCTCGTGATCCACCCACCTCGGCCTCCCAAAGTGCTGGGATTACAGGCATGAGCCACCATGCCTGGCCCATAATTTTCTGTTTTAAACAAGAAATATGTATATACCTATCCCTTAGTTACAATCTGAAAACTTGAAAATCTCTGAAAGCCAAAAGGGATTTTTTGTATTTCACTGATGCAGAACAGAACTGAACTGAAGTTAATATGCATACCTATCTTAGTTCATGTTATGTTGCTACAGCAGAATATCACAAACTGGGTGATTTATAAAGAATGGAAATTCTTACAGTTCTGGAGGCTGGGAAGTCCAAAGTCAAAGGGCATGCATATACTGTGGGCCTTTTTGCTCTGTTTTCCCATGGCATGGCAAGAGGTGGAAGGGCAAGAGAGTAGTATGAGAACAAGAGGAAGAGGGCCTAACTCATCCTTTTATTAGGATAGCACTCTAGTGATAACAGTATTAATCTATTCATGAGAGCACAGACCTCATGACATAATCACCTCTTCAAGTTCCCAGCTCTCAAAACTTTTGCATTAGAGGTTAAGTTTCCAACACATGAACTTTCGGGGACACGTTCAAACGATAACAATACATTTTATCACAGAAATAGTAATGTAATAATTCAAGATCTTGCCCACGTCACTAAAAGTGTTACCATAAATATGTACCATATTCAATTTCTAAAATTAAAAAAAAATGTGAATTTAAAACACATCTGGCCTCAAAGGCTTTCGATGTAAGGATTGTGGGCCCATACAGCTCTTAACAAAGCCTTCTTCTTTCCCTTTCCCATTTAAAAAGTTAAAATAATGCATCTTGAGTTGATTTTTATATAGGTGTAATAAAGGATTCCAGCTTCAGTCTTCTGTGTATGGCTAGCCAATTATCCCAGCACCATTTACTGAATAGGGAGTATTTTTCCCATTGCTTGGTTTTGTCAGCTTTGTCAAAGATTAGGTGGCTGTAGGTGTGTGGCCTTATTTCTGTGCTCTCTATTCTGTTGCATTAATCTATGTGGCTGTTTCTGCACCAGTAGCCTACTATTTTGGTTACTGTAACCCTAGTATAGTTTGAAGTCAGGTAACGTGATGCCTCCAGCTTTGTTCTTTTTGCTTAGGATTGCCTTGGCTATTTCGGCTCTTTTTTGGTTCCGTATGAATTCTAAAATAGTTTTATTTCTAGTTCTGTGAAGAATGTCATTTCTTCACAGGTTTGATAGGAATAGCACTGAATCTGTAAATTGCTTTGGGCAGTATGGCCATTTTAACAATATTGTGAAGAATGTCATTGGTAGTTGGATAAGAATAGCACTGAATATGTAAGTGGCTTTGGACAGTATGGCCATTTTAACAGTATTGATTCTTCTTATTCATGAGCATGGAATGTTTTTCCATGTGTTTGTGTCTTCTCTGACTTCTTTGAGCAGTATTTTGTAATTCTCATTGTAGAGATCTTTCACCTCCCTGGTTAGCTGTATTCCTAGATATTTTATTCCTTTTGTGGCTATTGTGAATGGGATTGCCTTTTTGATTTGGTTCTTGGCTTGCTGTTATTGGTGTATAGGAATGCTGGTGATTTTTGTACATTGATTTTTTATCCTGAAACTTTGCTGTAGTTGTTTATCAGCTGAAAGAGTTTTGGGGCCAAGATTATAGGGTTTTCTAAATATATAATCATGTCATCTGCAGAGATAGTTTGACTTTCTTCCTATTTGGATGCCCTTTATTTCTTTTTCTTGCCTGATTGCTCAGGCTGGGACTTCCAATACTATGTTGAGCAGGAGTGGTGAGACAGGGCATAGTTGTCTTGTGCTGGGTTTCAAGGGAAATGCTTTCAGCTCTTGCCCATTCAGTATAATGTTGGCTGCGGGTTTCTCACAGATGGCTCTTATTATTTTGAGGCATGTTCCTTCAATACCTAGTTTGTTGAGAGTTTTTAACATGAAGGGGTGTTGAATTTTATCAAAAGCCTTTTCTGTGTCTACTGAGAAAATCATGTGGTTTTTGTCTTTAGTTCTGTTTATGTGATGGATTATGTAAAACCCCAAATTATAAAAACTCTGGAAGACAACCTAGGCAATACTATCCTGCACACAGGAACAAGCAAAGATTTCATGACAAAGACACCAAAAGCAGTCACAACAAAAGCAAAAATTGACAAGTGGGATCTAACTAAACATAGGAGCTTCTGCACAGCAAAAGAAACTATCAACAGAGTAAACAGACAACCTAGAGAATGGGAGAAAATACTTGCAATCTATGCATCTGACAAAGGCCTAATACCCAGCATCTATAAGGAGCTTAAATTTACCAGAGAAAAACAAACAACCCAATTAAAAAGTGGGTAAACAGCCGGGTGCAATGGCTCACACCTGTAATCCCAACTCTTTACAAGTTCAAGGCAAGCGGATCAACCACATACATAAAATTTTTTAATGTGTTGACAATGTTGCATTTTGATGCTCCCATCTCTATTTCCAAGTTTCAAATAACTTTAAAGTGTGCAGTGTTATAGGTCAGAATATGACAAAGTCATGCAATGTGTTTGTATTATATTCTATTATATGTTAAATACTATATTATACGTTATTATATTTATTATATGTTTGAGGTTCTCATGTCAAAGCCTGGATGTTTAGGACAATAAAGAGTTGCTTTGTGCTTGGGGGAAAAAAGCAAGAAAATTAAAATAATTCAGCAAAATCAAGGAAGTGGTTAGAATGACTTAACTTCATTTAGGTCACCTGTTAAATTCTTCACTTCAATGGGTTTTTAAATAATTTGTTATAAAGATAGGAAGTAGCAAAGTTGCTCACAAAAGTGTATTTTAGGAGTCCTGGAATTCAAAATAGTCTAAATAAATTGTCAGGCAATATGTTCAAGAAATTACAAGATACTAAAAGAGTAAAGCTGGCAAGTCATTAGAACACACTGATATTGTCTGGAAAGAAGAGAGGGCACGCCTCGTCAAAAACTACCTCACCTTGAACCTGATTACAATAAATTTGTATTTATTCACTTAAAGTCCTCATCAACAAAACAGATCTACAAGCACTGATAGTGAATCAGGGTCCTATTAAGGATGAATGAATATTTTTTAAAGAATGGTGGATTAATGGCAGTAATGTCCCTTTCTGTCCAGTCCTGAATGGGCTTTACCAGACTAAACAATACCTGTTTTTTACCTAATAAGGATAATACTGCTCGGCTTAGGACAAAAAACAAAACAACGAGGAAGGGTTTAGACACTTGCAATCCCCAAGGTCTTGTAACAAAGGGCAGGGATTGCACCTCCTGGGTCCTGGCCTCATTCTTACATCAATGATTATGTTCAACCTCTCTAAATCCCTTCAGTGCACCACTTCATTTCTTATTCTCAACTGTTGTGTAATGAGCACCTGCCAAGTTTCTGTTAAATTTTTCTTAGATAAATTTTCAGGCAGTTTCCAAGGTATCTCCCTTTTGTGATAAAAACTCTGCAATGTATTTCAGTGTATTTCAGGTGAGGAATTTAAAATCCCACTCATAATTGTTTGAAATCTTCCCTCATTCAAGCTGTCAGAGCTTGACAGCCCTGGTTCAGTTGTTATGCACTATTAAATGGGAGCTGCTCTCCAGCCTAGGGGTACCTCTCTGTTTCAGTGGTGGGGAAATGGGTGAAGCTTATTGGGGATCCTTGGGGAAGGCAATGCCATATAAATGGGAGTTTCAGCAGAAGGAATGAAAATAATAAGTCCCTTTCTGAAAGCTCAGACCTACAAAATTTTTAATGTGTTGACAATGTTGCATTTTGATGCTCCCATTTCTATTTCCGAGTTTCAAAATAACTTTGAAGTGTGCAATTTTATAGGTCAGAATATGAGAAAGGCACACAATGTGTTTGTATTTTAAATTTGGAGTTTTCTTTAAAAGCCATAGAACAGTAAATGTTTTGAAGATACTATTTTCTGCATTCAGGTGAAGGTGAAGAGAAGGGGAAAAGATGTGATGATTTTTCCATCTGATTTCTATTTCCGATAAATACCCTAATGACTTCTGCTGCAAAATGCGGAGGTCGTTAGAAAGCAGTGTTACTAATCTAGATGGAAACAAATTTCAGTCTGGGGCAGTAATACATCTTATAGCTCATAAACACATTGAGCCCAATTATCTTAATATGTTTTACATGACAAGAGCAATTACAAAATATCTGGAAGAGTTGATGTGCTGAGGGTAATTATTTTAATTTATTCACACTTAGACACTGAGGTAGGATATGAGATATACTTCCATCAGGACTTCTTTCTTCTGGAGACATTCATTGATTTGTTCATTCACTCATTCAATAAACACATCATTCACATTTTTCAGATATTGTGCTAAAAACAGGTAGCACGAAACACATGACAAAAAAGTAAATGTAAACTACCCTAAAGAGCTAGCACTGCAGTACAAAAGATGAAGCAGGTATATAAATAAAGCTAACATAGTACAAAGTGAATAAGTACTATAAGAGGTGTACAAACAACACCTCTTAGAAAAGGCCATTGAGGCTGGGCGCGGTGGCTAATGCCTGTAATCCCAGCACTTTGGGAGGCCAAGGTGGGCAGATCACCTGAAGTCAGGAGTTCACGACCAGCCTGGCCAACATGGTGAAACCCCAGCGCTACTGAAAATACAAAAATTAACCAGGTGCGGTGGTAGGCACCTGTAATCCCAGCTACTCGGGAGGCTGAGGCAGGATAATTGCTTGAACCTGGAAGGTGGAGGTTGCAGGGAGCTGAGATTGCACCACTGCACTCCAAACTGGGCAGCAGAGCAAGACTCCATCAAAAAAAAAAAAAAAAAAAAGAGAGAAAGGAAAGAAAGAGAGAGAGAGAAAGCGGAAGGAAGGAAAAGAAAAAGCAAAAGCAAAGGCCATTGATGTGAAATGAGCATTTCCAGCAAAGGATGGCTTTTGGGAGAGATTAAATTTGAGTTGGACATTAACACAGAATTTAGGTAGCAGGGGCTGGGGGAAAGCAGACAAACTTGAAAGGAAGAAAACTATCCTGGGCCAGGTGGACGGGGGCTCACACGTGTAATCCCAGCACTTTCAGAGGCTGAGGCAGGCAGATTGCTTGAGCTCAGGAATTCAAGACCAGCCTGGGCAACATGGTGAAACCCCATCTCTAAAAAACATACAAAAATTCACCAGGCATGGTGGCGAGCACCTGTGTTCCCAGCTACTCAGGAGGCTGAGGTGGGAGGATTGCTGGAACCTGGGAGGTTGAGGCTACAGTGAGCCAAGATTGTGCCACTGAGCAACACAGCAAGACCCTATCTCAAAAAAGAAAGAAAGAAAGAAAGAGAGAGAGAGAAAGAAAGAAAGAAAGAAAGAGAGAGAGAGAGAGAAAGAAAGAAAGAAAGAAAGAAAGAAAGAAAGAAAGAAAGAGAGAGAGAGAAAGAAAGAGAGAAAGAGAAAGAGGAAGGAAGGAAGGAGGGAGGGAGGGAGGGAGGGAGAGAGAGAAAGAAAGAAAACTATCAAGGCTGAGGTATGGTGTGCACCCAGACAAGAAGATCAGGAAGCACAATGTACACATAGGGAGCAACAGACAATGTAGTCAGACCAAATGCAGAGAATACAAAGGTCAGGAGAGAGAAATCAAGCTGGAAAGGCTGGCAGGTACCCAGGTCATGAGGGAGGCTTAGCGAAGAAAACACAAAGATAAGAACTTTGGACTTTATTACTAAGCACTGGGGAGCCATTAAAAGTTTTTGAGACTAAAATGACACGAGGATATTAAACAGATTAATCAGTAAGAAGCATGATGGATAGACTGGAAGGGTCAAATATCTGAGCTAAGAGAACAAACTAGGCAGCCCCCGCCCTGGGTGAGGTGAGCACTAATTAAGGAAGAAGTTAACGTAGTGGCAAAAGGAGTGGACAGTGCCAGGGGTTTGGGAGTCTGAGGAGATCTGAGAATGTTGATAGGCTGGGCTGAGAGGAAGAGCCCAGTGAGAGAGAGATGATGGAGACATAAAGAATGTATAGAAAAATGATGGAGTAATGTCCAAACGGAGGTGGCAGCAAGGCGCAATTGGAGCAGGCTGGATTTCACAAGTAGGGATGGAGTAGGGATGGTGGTAGTCAACTAAGAATAAGGAGGCTTGGGGGCAATCAGGGATTTGATAAAGAAAGAAAAATGTCTACACCAACCAATGCAGGGGACAGGTTAGAAAAGAGTCTAGGAGGTGAGCGTGCACATTATCAGACAAAAAAGCACACTTCACTCAAACTGGTAGTGCATGAAGTGGTGCTCAAAATTAAAACAGGCAACACCGCCAAATAAGGCCATGGTAGATTCGAATTTCCAACACAACAGTTTGTGGAAGAAATATACAGAGCTACACCTGAAGCAGCAACACCCTGAGAGTCACACAATTAGAAAATTATGTGATGGTTTGGTCTAAATGAAGTGAAACTGTTTTATGTGACCTTTCTCTATTAATTTAGCTAAGTTGATGTAGGTTAGGTTCTGTTTTGTTTTTATATTACGTATAGACGAACCTCTTATTTCGCTATTAAGTAAAATGTATTAAGTGACTCCGGCACAAGATACAAATTTTCTTCCCACATAAATCTCCTGTTCACAAAACAAGTATCAGAGGTAAACAAGCAGCGAAGATGGCCAGGGAACAGCAGTGGACGATGGGTCCAGGACATGTTCTTTTGAGACCAGGTGCAAGGAGAGGCACTGAAGGAAATGCCTGCCTCCTCACCCCATACCACTCTTCAGAGAGGTGACGATTGTTCTCCAGCCCCAGGGGAGTAGGTTCATCAAATTTAAGCCCTCTCTGCCAGTAATGAAAAGAGCTGGCACTTCATTTTTTCTCTAATTTCGCTAACTACGGGTTCTCCCTCAAAGTACAGGACCACCACATTAGAGGCAGAAGGAAAGGGCTTAGCTCTCCACTGCACACTTTCTGAGAGATGGGAATGAATGTGTTTCAGGAAGACAGAAAGTATTCATGGGGAATACTGATCTTAAAAGAGAGGATATAATGGCTATGTGTTTGTTTACTAAGAATACACCAAAAGTATATTATATAATAAGTTGCACTTTACTTTTGTGGAGTGCAGATTTTTTTTAAATGTTGCTACTATACAAATAGTTATCAATCATAAGATTTTTCTCCCGGCCAGGCGCGGGGGCTCACGCCTGCAATCCCAGCACTTTGGGAGGCCGAGGCGGGAAGATCATAAGGTAAGGAGTTCGAGACCCACATGGCCAATATGGTGAGACCCTGTCTCTACTAAAAAAACAAAAATTACCCCGGCGTGGTGGTGGGTGCCTGTAGTCTCAGCTACTCAGGAGGCTGAGGCAGGAGAATCGCTTGCACCCAAGAGGCGGAGGTCGTAGTGAGCCAAGATTGTGCCACTGCACTCCAACCTGGGCAGCAAGCGAGACTCCATCTCAATAAAACAAAAAACAAACAAACAAAAAATTTCTCCCATACCTCTATACCTCTCCTCTTTCCAGTCCTTGCCATCTCCAGCACATATATAGTCACTTGAATTCAAAGTATAGGTCAACACGTGGTACTCTAAAGTAAAGCTTTACACTTCTCAGTGTTTGCTCTTATAAAATAAATTTTTAAAATTATATAATTACAGTCTAGATACGTGGATCCTTCTACACAGGATACATGACAAATAAGAACATTTTCCAGACAAAGAAGTCCACTGAGATGTAGGCATTAATTTAATAAAATGGGCGTGAGTCAGTGTTGCCTTGGGAAAACAGATGTTAGAGATGCTGGTACCCTGTGCTAGAATGTTTCCTCCCCACCAACTTTTTCTCCTATTTTAAGATGCCAATAAACACCACACACAGAGGTGCTTATTGGTGTCTTGAAATAAGAGAAAAAGCAGGTTAGCACTAAGCACTGGGAACAAAGAAACATGAGAAACGTAAGATGAGTCACACTTAAAAAAGAGATTAAGTGGAAAAGCCCCTGATTTCAAGAAACCCTTCTGTATCTCTGGGCAGTAAAGGATTAATTCAGCAGGCCTGGGCTGCTCAAACCCTACACATTTCCGAGGTCTTCAAGACTGACCCTTGGTCCAACTCCTGGAGATGACTTTTTAGCCTTGAAGTATCCTATTTTTTTTTTTTTTTTTCACGATGGAGTCTCGCTCTGTTGTCTAGGCTGGAGTGCAGTAGTGCAATCTCGGCTCACTGCAACCTCCACCTCCTGGGTTCTAGCGATTCCCCTGGTTTAGCCCCCCGAATAGCTAGGATTACAGGTGCATGTCACCACGCCCAGCTGATTTTTGCATTTTTAGTGGAGACAGGGGTTTCATCATATTGGCCAGGCTGGTCTCGAACTCCTGAATGGTAGTGATCTGCTCACCTTGGCCTCCAATAGTGCTGGGATTACATAAGTGAGCCACCAAGCTCAATCTGGAGTATGCTACTTAATAAGAGTGTCTTGCATGTACCTGAAGCTTTGGTCCATAACAAATAGTGCATGCTAACAATGTGATTTATGGTGAACACTTGTTTTTGTGTGCCTGGGCTTTGGACCACACTGTATCAGCTGGACCTCTTGATCAGCAATTGTTGCAACCAATTTTTCTGACTTTGCAAAAGAGAGCCCACCCAAAGTACACAGGTTAAATCAAGTGGAGAATAAACCTGAATTACTTTGAATATTCAGCACAGTGTGTGAGCAAAGTTACTCTAATAATTCTTTTTCTAATATTACTATCATCTTTATGGAAACTCATGGAACTGTTTTGTATTTAATACAGGCTTTAGGTAAAAATTGGTTAATTAAAATTAAAAAGCAATGTCCCTGTTTTGTGTTAGAAGAATAAACCAAAAGCTTAGTAATCCTCTCCAGATTCTATTCTATAGAATTATTATTATTTTTCCATTACTTCACCTGGTGAACTTCTGGTTACTCTTTAAGACCTAGGCTGAAAGTCACCCACTCCCATCGCACTATGTGGTCTTTTACGACTCTTACAAAATATGCTTCTCTCAGTGCTCCCAAAATCTCTTTATGTGTTTTCTAAACACAGGTCACATTGCATGCACAACGCGTTTTGTTTTCATGTCTCTCTAATTTACAGGATTGTGAGTTCCTCATGTTAAGGGCAGCATTCATTTGATGTTTCTGGTCTGCAAGACCTCTCTCATGTCCTGCTATATAGGAGGCACTCACTTAAAATTAAATACCTAAGTGAGCTAAAGAATGCATGGATAAACAAAATAAATGGACACACTAATCTTGAACTCTTACAAATAACTAGGTAAGAGAGATTATACATCATTCTATTTGCACAGTTTTGAAAAAAATTCTTCCTCCTAAGAGATCATGATGGGCAGAGTGCTGGAACAAATTTTATCTATGAAAGAGTTGATGTTTTCCAGGCAGAGGAGTTGTGATAATGAGGATTAAGGCATACAGCCTATTGCCTGGGACTAGAAAGAGTAATATTAAATACTAGGGTTAGCTATTATTTATGAAGTTATGGTAATCTTTCTTGAAGATATCTGGATTTCTGAATTAGGTTCTTACACCTGTAACAACAAAAAGAGTAACATGTCTTCAAAAAATCAAAATCAACTTATATCTAGTTTTAATTCCTAGTAAAATTGGCAGGAAGATGGTAGGTGAAGTCTGCAATCATACTCACGGCAAGAGTCAACTTCAAAATATTTGGGGCCCAGTCTACTAACCGCCAGAGAGGCCTTTACTTCCTGAAGTGGTCTTTCTAGAAGGGCTGTTTCAGGAAGGTAGTCTCTCCTTTCAACCAGTATTTATGAAGCATCTACCATGTGAGAGTCTTTGTGCTAGGCTCTGTGAGAGCTATAGAGAGGTGAATAAGCCACGGTTATTGCCCTCAAGGAATTTTCAATAAAACACTTGTCTTCAGATGCCAAAAAGCAAGGGGCACTATCACTACACAAAGAAATAAGATAGTTTGGAGTAGAGAATCACATGCCAACTCTTGGTACAGTTACAAAAGGCATGTTCAAAAGTGATTTGTTTGTGAAAATCTCATTTCCATTTGAGTTTCTGCTTTGAGCATTAGGAGGTACAGATCATTAGAGTAAACCATGTGCAGAAGTCACCTTGCCCCTAGTTTCAAATCCCCCATGACTATCAGATGATAGAGGAAGGTTAAAAGAAAAAATGAAAGATAAAATTTTGTCATCTATAATCTAGTTGAACTCACCTCTGAATCGTACTGGGATCTTAAAAGAAGAATATCACAGAAGGGAAAGAAAAAGGAAGGGCGCTGGCAATGGCTAGGAAAACTAACCAAGCTATAGAACTGTCCCCAGAAAAGCATGGTCAGTATCTGAAGGACATCATTTGTCCCCCTGAAGAAGTAAACTTTCCTCCACAAAATGTAAGATCCAAACTAGTAGTGGTAATCTCCTAGCAATGTTCCTATCCCATTTACAGTTGGGACTGTAGCCCAAGTGAACAGCATCCAACCCCTACCAGAAAGAGATATGTGATCATAATAACACCAGAAATTTAATAAGCATTTACCATGTGCCAAGAAGTGTACTACACACTTAATCTCCAAGACCACACACAAAAAAGTATATTTTATAGGTGATAAAACAGACGTTTAGAAGTTCATTATCTTACCCAAGGTCATACGACTAGGAAGTAGCACCAACTTCTTTGATTCTAGAATCTGTACTTCTGAAGCTCAATAACTAGGTTGAGGATCAGAAACTCAGCCCAATGGGCTGAACTCCAAGGCCAGGACTCTACTTCTGACATTTGTAAGGCAGAAGCCTGGTCACAATGGCAAGTATGGAAAAAGAGAAAAACTTGTAATTCACTGGCCACAAATACCTAGGACCTATAAATTTAGGGAAACAAAACCAATTTTAATTCCCCATTAGTGAGATAAATCTCAATGAAAACAAACAAACAAAAAAAGGAAGTGAAATTAAATACAGCATACAATATTTGAGAAATACCTAATATGAAGAATATTTTCCTTCAGTTGTTTTAATAGAGAGTGTGTGAGCAAAGTTATTTTAATAATTCTTTTTCTAATATAACTATCATCTTTATGGAATCTCAGTGAACTGCTCCATATGTAATATAGGCTTTAGGTGAAAATTAATTAAAATTAAAAGGCAAAGTCCCTGTTTTGTGTTAAAAGGTCAAACCAGAAGCTTGGTAATCCTCTCCATATTCTATTCTATAGAATTATTATTTCTCCATTACTTCACTTTGTACTTGGATAAATTATATTACTTGGATACATTATATTACTTGGATACAGAATATTGGAGATACATATATACTATATATATAATAGTATATTACTAGGATAAAGTGTATATTACTCCTTTATACTTGGATATATTAATAAATATGGTCCTGTATCTTCTCTCTTAAACGTCTTTAAAAATGGGATTTTAATGTAGGATGGCTTAAGAGAACCAATATAGAAAGAGATAACAGATTCTGGGGCCAATTAAGGTATGAAATCCTAGAAAAAGGTGTCTTATCGACTTGATGAGACATCAGAAGAGAAACTGTACAGACTCTGGAAAATTACTAGCTTTCATTGAATACAAGATGCTGCAACAAGTCTTCACAAAGAAATTAATGAAACTGGCTTTGATTATTATCCTCTTCTGGCAAACTTCTTTTTCTTAGGGGGTTAAAAAGATACACAGAAGGCAGATAAAAGTGTTATATATGTGCAATTTTAGTTCCACTTCATCTTTGACAACAACTGAGCTTCACAAAATGGCTTCTGTTCCCAGCATGCTCTTTCCCCATTTCCCCACTTAAATCTAGGGAGAACACGCTATCATTCTGCCACTAGATGGCACTGCCACAAATTGGGATGGACAGTACTCTGTGGACCCTAAACTTCTAACAATTTAGAGAAAAAGCAATAAAGATTAAATATACAACAAAATGCAATAAACATTAGAGTGATGCAGAGAACAGTGCAACAAACAAACAAAATATACTGAAAGAGTATTGTCCCAATGGGACATAAATCAGGAAAGATCCTACTTTATGACTAGATTCTCTCTCGGATACACTAAGATATAATGTTATTTGTCCAACACATTTTGGCTCCCGATATTTTTCCTTTCAAGCTATTGAAGTTAATATTTAACAAACACATTTTCTGCCAAGTTTTAATGTGATATCATCCTCTGAAGAAACAAAGTCCAGAAATAATTTGTCTTTCTGGCAATATTTATTAGTATTTTGACACAAAACCTGAATTATTATTGAAAGTAAATAGGAAATCAAGGACTCAGATCTCTTGAATTTTTTTAAGGTGCTCTCAAGGTTAACATGTACTCTGTGGCAATGAAGAGGCGGATAAATAAAGGCTATATGGTGTCATATAATCTGTAATATTTCCTATAACTGTGACTATTTTTTAAATAAATTTTTCTAGATGACAAATTTAATTTCCCCTTTGGTTTTGTTTATACGTTGGAGTCTCTGGTGTCAGAGAACTGAACACAAAGCTAAGTACTCCAGGTCTCTCTACTTTTCTTTTGACTCTGAAATTTACAGCTGTGAACTTCCCATAAGATCTTTTTATTTCAAAAGAATTAAGTATATAATGTGTAGTTTAATATAATTATATATAATTGATTATATAATTGAAGATATAACTATATATATACTATTATACATTATTATATGTTATATATAATTATGTTGTTAATTATAGTTTATTTTATATATGAATATACATATATATCTCCATTAAAAAATGTCTCAACTTGGTAAGGAAAAGAAAAAGGAACTAACTTGAGTCCCATTCAGGAAGTTCCTGAAACGCCTACTAAAACAATGTGAAAGACAGCAAATTCCCATCTTCTCACAGCTGGCTGTGTTTAAAAGAACCACAGGAAATGAACCAGCTTTCAACCTGTTAGCCACTTTCAAAGGGCAAATGGCTGCAAGCCCTTGGGGACCAAGGGATCAATTTAAGATGGCACAGCAAAGCTGAAAACTGGCCCCAGTCCAGCAGTTTCAGCCTTGAATTAATAGGGGTGTGTGTGTGTGTGTGTGTGCGTGTGTGTGTGTGTGTGTGTGTATAAAACAGTACATACATGCACACACCCACACAGAGCCAATAAATGTTATATGAACTCTGCATGCATTCTGTTCTAAATTTAAACAGGAAATAAAGTTAGGTCATTGCTACCTTTTGGTCAGGGCAAGGATGACAATCACAAAAATTTTGCAAAACATATTCAAAGAAGGAAACAGGAGGAAGGTGTGATAGGGGTTTGACTGTCTACCAAAACAGTACAAAAAATAGTTTATAATAAACATCTTAGGCCCACAGAAAGGCTGTGAATGCCAGAGTGAATTTTTCCATCCTCCAGCAATGCCTTTATTGTGATGGTCTGGACTGTAATTAGGGCTTTTCTTGAACAGGTATTGGAGAGACAGTGAACAGGGTCATTTGTGAGCATTTGCTTCTGTTCCGGGGAAAAACGGCCCAGTCAGTCACTGAGAGTTTGACTCCTTAAAGAGCTTTACCATTCCTTCACAGTTGTTTGTTCTGAGACTACAGATAGACCAAGGAAAATCTGAAACCCTCCAGAAGCATTTCTTTCACAACGAGCCACTACACTGAAGCATATAGTATTTGACAGCCTTTTGTGAGTAGCAGAGTCCGTGGATTTTTTTTTTCTCCAGCAGTGATATCCTTTCACCTCATTATAAAATATAACCTGTCATAGCTAAATTGAGGAGTTTTTTAACAGGGCTGGAAAACTCATCTTTAATTACTGTATAGGAGAATGCTTCTGAATTATCAACTGTGCAGAAAAAGACTGAAAGGCAATCTGACCACTGCAAGAAACAGACATTCCTTGATAGAGAAGCCATGTTGTTGGGTTTTCAGTTTCTCGGGTGATGGTGCTTTGATAGTGATGGCTTTGAAATTCATATAAGATGAAGAAGAAAAAGAAGCACTTTCATTAGTCTAGTAGTATTGTGTGTATGCTTAACTGTCTATGCACAAATTGGTTTAAGGATTTTATTGGGTTGTTAGTCTTAGATTATAAATATCTAGATGTGAACTCCAGGACATTTTCTAATGGCAGTTTTCTTTATATCAGCTTAATGTGTTGGTTACTATCCCGAGTTTTGACAGACTTGCTTCCAAAATTCAAGCTCTGCTACTAACTAGCTGATAATCTTGGCAATTACCAACTCTCTAAACTTTGGTTATCTTATCTGCAAAAGGGAGAGTTCATCGTACCTACCTCACATGCCTGTTGAGAATATTAAATGAGATAATGAATGTGAAGTGTTTATCAAAGTGCTTAGAGTGTTATAACCACTCAATAAACAGTAGCTATCATTACTAGAAACATTTTGCACTGAATTTTTGATAGTTTTGTCTGGGAATGAAAATTATATTTTCCAAGGTAGACTAAGAGTTAAAAAGAAGTGTCCCTTTTTTGCAAGTGGGCATAGGAAAAAATTCTTCAGATGTCTGTCTCCCAGTTACAGAAACAGGACAGGAGACAAACCAATAGACCCTTGGACATTGGACACACCAAGTCCTATTTTAAATATGTCCTCTCAAAGCCAATATTTTGATTCTGCAGATTAGTCAATTACTCAAGCTATTTCTCAAAAAAAAGAAAAGTTTCCAATGGACAAATAACTGGGAAATGCTAAATATAACATTTCAGTCTTGGAAATTCACAATGCACACTGGTATCTTAAACATTTCAAAAAGTCCCGCGGTAAAGAAATCATGTTTACTTTGGCTGATTCAGGTTCCCCAAGCCTACCTGATAATATAACATTTTTTTTTCACCCAATGGTTATTGCTGCACTAATAATTCATTCAGTATATTACATGCCAGCCACGGTGTCAAGCATTTTACATATATTAACTCATTAAATCATAACAACAATACTATGAGATTGGTATCCTTATTATTTCTATTTTACTTGCCCAAGATTGCTCAGTCACTAAGTGATAGCAGGATTCAAATCCTAGTACTCTGACATGAGTCACATTCTGAATCAGCATTTTATATTGCTTCTTATGATATGCAATATGTGTATCAGTTACGTGTTAATCAGTTCTGGCATTGCTATTACATAAAGAAATACCCAAGGCTGGGTAGTTTATTAAGAAAGAGGTTCAATTGGCTAATGCTTCTACAGGCCGTACAAGAAGCGTGATGCTGACATCTGCTTCTGGCGAGGGCTTCAAGGAGCTTACAATCACGGCAGAAGGTGAAGGGGTGAACTGGTTCATCATACAGCAAGAGCAGGACCAAGAGAGAGAGAGACAGAAGCCACACACTTTTAAACAACTAGATCTGATGTGAACTCAGTGTGGGAACTCACTCATCACCAAGGGGATGGTGCTAAGCCATTCATGAGGGATCCACCTGCATGTTCCAAACAATTCCTACTAAGCCCACCTCCAACACTGGGGGTTACATTTCAACATGAGATTTGGAGGACAAACACCCAAGGCATATCAATTTAGGATGTTTTACCTCCAAATAACAGAAATCTCAGTCAAAATTGATTTAAAGAATAAAGGGAGTTTGTCAGACATGGTGGCTCACGCCTGTAATCCCAGCACGTTGGGAAGCCAAAGTGGGCAGATCACTTGTGGTCAGGAATTTGAGACCAGCCTGGCCAACATCGCGAAACCCTGACTCTACTAAAAATACAAACATTGCGGTGGCGCACGCCTATAATCCCAGCTACTCAGGAGGTTGAGGCAGGAGAATCGGTCGCTTAAATCCAGGAGGCAGAGGTTGCAGTGAGCTGAGATCACAGTACTATACTGTAGCCTGGGCAGCAGAGAGAGTGAGACTCCGTCTCAAAAAAAAAAACCAAAGGACTAAGGGAGTTTATGGTCACACTTAACTAAAAAATAGTGTGAGTTTCAAGCACCAGGTGTGTATGCAGCTCCATTCTCTGAAATTCACTCATTCATCTCTGACGTCCTCCTTATGTCAGCTTCATCCCCAGGCAGCTCCCTTATATAATAGTCATCTCTCCCAGGTAGTACCTGCTTATCTCCAAACAGAAGAGAAAGCTTCCTTTCCCCCAAACATTGAATAAAATTGTTAGCCTCTTCTGATTAAGCCGTATGCCCACCTTGTATCATTCACTATGGCCATAGAAATGTGAAGTGCTGATTGTTTTCGGTTTGTTTACACCTCAACAAATTATGGTAGAGTGGATGGGCTTAGGTCAGTCAGGGCTGAGATTACAGCCAATTCCAGGCAAGCTGCATTACAGGGAAATTGGGTTTTTCCAGGAAAGAGAAATGGAGAAATGGAGTCCTGTAGATTTTGCTTTGAATAAAAGAATCCCCATTCAAGCCTAAGGTAAGTGTTCTGTGAAATGTACTTTCAAAAATACCATTCCTATTTTTCTTTTTCTTATTCCTGCACCCTCTAGTGTCTTATAACAAAATGGAGAAAAGGGGGTTAGGGAAACTGAAGCCGATGGAGACAATACATCTAAGCCTTGACTTTTCCCTGACAATTTTACCTCTTGTTCCATCAATCCTGACGGTTCCTACAACAGAAATAGACTTTAGAACTGTCTTGACAATTTTCAGTTGGGAAATAGAAGTGTCTCTGCAATCTATTAATGATTTTAATAAAAAACACCTAACTCCTTCTCTGTATTTTAAACAACCCAAAGGATATGGAACCATAGAGTAGAAGTAAAATCACACTTCCCTTTGCTCACTCTTTCTATTCTCCTTCTCAGAGGTCATCAATTTGGTATATATATATTCCTAAACTCTCCAAATATATACACACATAAAAATATATCTTTTGTAACATAAATGGGAATATTCTTTTTTCACTTAGATATACATCTAAGTATATTCCCATCAGTACAAACAGATCTTCATTCTTTTTAACTGCTGCATAGAATATCACAGTATGCATGTACGGTCACTTAAGTTTTTCCAGTTGTGCCTTGGCAAACATGTAAGAATTTCTAATACTTTTTACTATCTAAAAAAGAAAGGCTCAAATTCCTGCTCCATCCTTGTACTTGCTACTTTGAGCACATGTGAAAGTTTTTCTCTAAGACTGCAAACCACCAGTGAAATTGCTTGGTTAAAGGGGTTTGAACATTTTAAATTTTGATAGAATTTACCAAATTGCCCTCCAAAAGACTGCTCCAATTTACACTCCCACCAACAGCGTCTGAGAGTACCTGTTTCTCTACTGGATATTAGCAACCTTTTCGCATTCAATTTCAAAGAGTAATCAACAGGACTCCAGTTAACTCTGTGATGAAAGTGGCTCCCTAACAGCTTTAAGAATGTATCATTAGACACGAAAGAAAACAATTATTTGGTGTGACCTCACTCTGTGATTGGTATAATAATAATAATAAAACGCTCTTGATTGAACAGCTACTTACCTTAGACTTTAAAGGCATTAACTACCTGCCTTACAGTGTTTTTAAGAGGTCAATAAAGGTTATTTATCCCCATTTTGCAGATGCAGATTTTAAAGCATAATAAAGTAAGTAAAAATTTCTACTAGGGTGTGTAGAAGAATGGAAAATAAGAAGGCAGTTCTTTTGAGTTTCTACATCTTCATTTTCTGGTGATAAGGCAGCCTCTCAAATCCAAAAACAAAGCTCTGACATGCAACCTTTTATAGCCAGTGAAAATCCAGCTACTTGCCTTAGAAGCAAATTTCTTCCTTAACTCCCACTTAAAGCTGAATCACAACTAAGAAATACAACAGAGTGCAAGCCAAAGAAACTTCAGGTTCAGTTTTTAGACATGTGGTGGCCTTCGCTTCCTCTGGGAAAGGTTACTAGTGTCCTTTCATTGGCTGTCCCTGCTGATGTGGAGGGAAATGAACAGAAAATAAGGTGCAATCTGAAGAATTCAATATTAACTTCTCCTGTGCTCCTAGATAGTCATGGAAAAATTCAAGGACTTATAAACTTCAAGTCTCCATAGAGTAGGTGACAGAAACACTGGCACCTTACTTGGGGCACTTTTGTCATCATCGCTTCGAGCTCAGCCCCAGATATATGTCCCAGAGGGAAGCCATGCGGGCTTTAATGCATATCTTGTTTCTTTGCAGAGAAGTCACAACTTACCCAACATACTTGTTCACAGAAAATCTAAATGAAATCTCAGATTGATGACAGCTGGCCCAGGGAAGGCAAGAACACCCCTTCACATGTGGGAGCAAGCTACTTGCACACCTTGAGATGAATACGTTTCTTCTAAGTATTTGGTTGTTTTATAGATTTCAATCTCAGGTCAACAGATTGTAATGGCATCAATACAAATATAAAGCAGTCACAAGGATTGTGACAAAGTGGATTTCTAGACCAGAAATGAATTTTTTCTTAAATTAAGAATGCTTAGCTAGTGTAAGAGTAAATGTCAATATTCTTCTGCAAAGAGTTTTCTTTTCTCTATTTCTGGCTTCAGTACCTTGACTTGGAGGCACAATCCTGCTCTACATCTACCCAGGCTCCATCAACATCCAGTATTCCCTGTCTAAAGCTTTGACACATTTGTCACAACAGCTAAGGTTGAGGAAAGGAGTTGAAACAATTTCACAAGGCTTGTTATGACTCACATGGCCCCTCTGTAGTCCTCTTAACTTCCTTTGTTCCCATCCTTCCAATAAAACATGAGCACCAGCCGTTTCCCCTTGCACAGTGTGAGGCAGAAAGGCTGAAGCCTTTGAGCTCCTGTTCCAGTCTACAGATCATTAGAGCAGATGATATTGTTCAGTACATCAAACCCTTCATGCCAACTTCTAAATGAGGGAGAAAACTGAAGTGATGACAATGATCTATCAGTACCCCTTTTAATAAAGATACTTTTCGTTAATAAAAATGCTCCTTTTAATAAAATTTAAAGAAAATCTTAAGGCCTTAGGGCCATGTGGAGAGGGGGTTGGGAGTATAGGTAAGAAGAGAGAGGAGAGTGACTGGAAAAAAATGAAGTGGAGAAGGAATAAAGACAATAAAGGATACATATTTGGTGTCCTGGGTGTATTATCCTGCTGCTCAATCTCCCACTAAGATCTGTAGATCTGTGGTTCTTTAGAAGACATCAGATAACTCCAACTGTTTTCTAAAGTTTAAATATCACAGATTGATAGGCCCTGAGTTAGGATGGAGACATCTGTGGTTGAATGTGTCTCTGGGAGACAAGGATAATGACAACTTGTATTTACAGAGGGTCTTTCTCTCAAAGCAGAAGGCATTTCATACATTTGATCTAATTATACTTCCACAACATTGATGGCATCTGGGAAGAAAGTAGGAGTTGGGACAGTGAGTGTTATGGAGGTAAGGATGTAAATACCATTATCATTATTTCTTGCCTAATGAAAATAAAACATGGAGTGTTTCTAAAAGTGCCCTAAGACACAGTTTTTAAGCTCCTTAGCTGCTCTACTTTTTTATTCAAATAAAAACTGATGTTAAAAACTAACATAAAAAACAGAAACAAACCCATCTCTGAAAAAAATAAAATCAATGTTGAACTGCCTTTGATGAAACTGCCTTAGGGTTCTGCCTGTCTACTCTTTTTCTCTACTTTTCTCTATCCTTTAAAACTAATAGAAATAAGTATTAGAGAGAAATAATTACTTTCCCAGATGAGGCAATAAAGAAACTACCAGTGTAGAATATGAATCAGTCTCCCAAATTCTATTCCAATCAAGCGATATAACCACCCAAGAATGATAAAGAACTAGCACCTGTTGTTACAAGCGAGGGATACAAAGTTTATCTTCACAAACCATCATCACGTACAACCTAGCTATCTTTTTAACACATTTCCCTGCGGAAATAAAATTTATTGAGAAGGATTTTAATAACTGCATGGTAGCATTACATTTGCCAACCACAGAATTATGACTCTGCTTACCGCAGGCATTCTGAGAACACAGACTGAACTTATTGGCATGACTTTTTATTACTGTCTTATAATATAATTGTTACAAATTCTATGAAGGCCAAGTTTTCTCAAAGTTTCTGGAAACATCATTTTTGGACTTTCAAATTTGACAAAGGAAAGCCCCACCCTATGTCTATCCTTCTCAGGATGCTAATGCAGTATTGCTAGTAGTAGCAAGTACATGCGTTCATTGAAGGAGATATGAACTAAAAATATGACCCTATGGATCTGTTATGACTAAGAAGGAATGTCTTTCTGTGGCAGCTAAGTGACGTGATAGTCTGGAGCAGATTCCAAGCAACCCACATCCTCTCTTAGTTCCAGAGGAAGGTTTGCGGCCTAGGATGAAAGTGATATGATAAAAGTGTGTGAAATTCTGTTGGAAAACAACTCAAGTGTCCTCATTTATTTTTTCCAACCTGTGTAATGGAATTTTTAACTGTATTTTGCAGGTCCTCTCTACCCAGTGTGACCTCCAAATATGCACTATAAGGAAAATACAACAAAAAATCAAAGGCAAAGCTGGCTTAAGTTCTTGTCTTTTGCTGTTTCTATCAATGCAAATTAAACTTTCAAAATTCTTTTTCTATGATAATACTTCACTTTCACTGTGATTTTTGGTAAGAAACTCAAAATGCCTTGTAGTCCATGAGTCATGGTCTATCTTAGACTGGAGTGTCACCACATGTCTTAGTGTGTTACTAGTAGACCAAAAGCAAAGGCAAAAGGAGAAATTCTAAAGAAAGAGAAAAGTGAGAAGTTGGAAAATATAATAAAAAGAAGTGATCGAGAATATAATGAAAGAAAGTGATTGGGAAGAAAAGGATAAGAAGAATGAGAAAGAGATGAGTTTGAAAGGATTAAGTACCCAGGAATGTCACCTGTGATTATGGACCATCAATCAAATGTTAGAAAAGCCAAACAATATTGTCTATCTACCTGTACATATGAAGAGAATCAGGGAAGTTGCGTTATTTTCACACATCATAATCATTATAACACAACAATCTTTTACAAATTGAAAAATAGACTTCAGCAGCTTTATAAGGTATAGCTACTATTGATTATAGACACATAATTATTGAACAATGAATTTTTTATTCATGCTATTTCTGCTCCTCAAACCCACAACAAGTAATTAATAGAATTGGCATTAGAATCTACTCATTTGTCATTTTTTCTCTAAATCTCGAGGTCCTTGCACTCTCCTAACGTTTAATTGAAGGTCTGTACCTAGAGTAGGCAACTTTGGGGCAGTGGAGACACTGCTTGACAATGATCAACAATATTTACACACATGTTCTTATACATCTGTGGCTCCCAAACTTCCTAAGACAGAAGATTTGATTAGGTCAGTCTTTCAGCACCCACAGTGGTAGGCAGGTTATTGGCTTGCTTGTTTCCAGTCCATCAATCTTTGCACCTGGCACTACTCTATGGTAAAATAGTCGTGACAAGCCTTCCTGGGTTCATCTGACTAAATGCATGTGAAATAAGCCATAGCAGTGATAAGAACAAAGAAAGACTGGCAGTGGCTCATGCCTGTAACCCCAGCACTTTGGGAGGCCAAGGTGGGCGGATCACGAGGTCAGGAGATCGAGACCATCCTGGCTAACATGGTGAAACCCCGTCTCTACTAAAAATACAAAAACTTAGCCGGGCATGGTGGCGGGTGCCTGTAGTCCCAACTACTCGGGAGGCTGAGGCAGGAGAATGGGGTGAACCCAGGAGGTGGAGCTTGCAGTGAGCCGAGATCACGCCACTGCACTCCAGCCTGGGTGACAGAGCAAGACTCCTTCTCAAAAAAAAAAAAAAAAGAAAAGAAAAGAAAAAAAAAGAGAATAAAGAAAGATTGGAGGCCACTTTCCTCAAAATCTTGGCAGTTATTTTAAATTTCAAGGGTTCTTCTCTAGAATAAGACCATAAACTTAATCAAAGAATTGGCAAAACATCTGCTCCATAGGTCTTATGTAGCTTGAATGATAGTGGATTTGAAATAGAGTTATGAAACTCCATATTTCTGTGGCCGTGGAAGTTATTTAATAGTGTTAAACAGGAAGTAGCAGAGAATCTTTAGTTTGGGAAATTCCTTTTCAGCACAGATTTATTCAGTATGTTGGCCTTCCAATCAAAAGCTAGAACAAGGCACTGCAGGTCAACAGAAAAAGACAACAGACATAGGGCACTGAGTATCAGATCACAGACAGAGGACAGAGTTCAAGAAACTCACAAATATAGATCAAAGTAATCTTCAGGGCAATAATAAATTGATGGGTGGAATTTTGAGGAATGTATTATAAGGAAGCAAAACTTTGGAAATGCAGTTAGTTTAGACTTTATAGCTAATAAAGTCTGAACTTTGATAATTTTTTCAACTAAAACATTGAGAAATATCTTAATTAGTATTAAAATCCATGATTCAAGGCAATAACCATTTTTGCAAAACAATGTAGAAAAAAATAAAGTTATATACAGAGAACAAATTCAGGACAATAAAAACAGAAATAAATAGCAGAATGGAGACATTTTATTTATGCCTCGTTGGTTAAACATTTTACTGATTCTTAAAGAAGCAGAATTAGTGGTTGATAGAGAACTATTATGTAGAGCATTTATGATTTATATATCTGCATTCATGATTAAGTTAACATTATGCTGAATGTAATGCAGTTTCCATTTTATAATGTAGGTTTTGTCATTTTCGAACATGTATTTTTATTATAAAACCTCAAGAAAAGGACCCTCTTTCTTCTGGCCTTTCCTTCTCAAATATCGTATTTTTTTCATGAGTTACCCCGCAAATGCCAGGGGTCTGATCTTTAATCCTCTTCTCTTTTAACATATACAAACTTCCTATGGGTTATCTCAAAACTCCCACATTTGTTTCACAATGTAGTAGACACAGAAATACACTCCCCAGATCCCCCTTGAAGGTAGGATGTGCTATCCAACTACAGAAAGTGTAGCCAGTCAACGGCCTTCAGAATGCACCTCAATTACAGAGAGCCACCTCACCCAAGGTCATGCCCTTCCCAGAAGAACCCATCTCTGGTGACTGAGTGAGGTAAAAGTATAAAGACCTAGCTTATATTTTTAAAAAATGAGAAAATAACTCAGTCCAAAATAATATAGCAAAGAAAATCATAGAAATAAGATGGTAAAAATTAATCCATATCAATAATCACAATAAATATATGTAAACTATGTTATTTAGTTAAAAGAATAAGATATTCAAATTATGGTTTAAAAACTTATAAAAGAGATGATTGAAACATGAAGACATAGAAATATTGAAAGGCAAACAATAGAAAAGTAGTAATTGTGCAGCTCTATTATAATATAAAATGAAATAAATTTAAAGGTAATAGCTTTGCTAGTAATGAAGAGAATCATTATATAATAATATAATAGTCCCTTTGCCAAGAAGTTAGTAAAGTTTTAAACATTTATGCATCTAATAACTTGACTTTGAAATAATTTTAAATAAGGGCAGAAATTCATGAAAGAAAAAGTAAAGATACAGTACAGAAGATCAAAGAATCCAAACACCAGCTTTTTGAAAAACAAATAAGATTAATGAACAATTAGCAAGAGAGATTATAAAAAAAGGAGCAGAGGTAATCAATACAAATGCATAATTAGATTCAATAGACATAAAATAAATAATAGAAAACTATAAACTAGTATATATCATTAAATTTGAAAAATTAAACATGAACATTTGCCTACAAAAAACATACTTCAAAAAACTGACTCTAGAAGAAATAGAAACTGTCAATGACATAAGCAACTAAAGAAATTGAAACATTTTCTCAAAAGAAAACACTAGGCTTAGATTATTTTATATAAATTCTCTGCAAAATATTCAGTAAATAAACAATTTTAATCTTAGACTAACTCTTCCATAAAAGAGAAAAAGAGGGTACATTTTCTAAATTATTTTATTTACTCAGTATATCTTTGATATCAAATCAGATAAAGGTAATATAAAAAGTGTAAAAAGAAAATTATAGGCCAATTCACATGAAATGAATGCAAAAGTAACTAAACAAATGCCAGGTATGAAATACATAATAAATATATAAAGAGATTTTTCATAGGTAATTAGGAGTATGGAGGTGGAAAAGTCCTAAAATCTATAATCAAGAAGCTAGAGACCCAGGCGAGTCAACAAAGTAGGTATAGTCCAACTCCAAAGGTCAGAGAATCAGGAGAGCTGATGGTGTAAGCCCAAAAGCTGGCAGGCTTGAGACTCAAAAATACATAACTTTTTAGTTTGAGCCTAAAGGCAAAGATCAACTCCAGCAGTCAGGCAGACTGAGTTCACTCTTATTCAGCCTTCATGATCTATTCGGGTTTTCACTTGGTTAGATGAGGCCCACCTACATTAGTGAGGGCACTCTTATTCACTCAGCCCACCTTTAAAATGTCAATATCATCTAGAAACACCCTCACAGACACACCAAGAATAATATTTGACCAAAGATCTGTGCACCCTTTGGCCCAATCAAGTTTGACACATAAAATCAGCTATCACAGGCCAGGCACAGTGGCTCACACCTGTAATCCCAGCACTTTGGGAGGCCGAGGCAGGCCGATCACTTGAGGTCAGAAATTTGAGAGCAGCCTGGCCAACATGGTGAAAGCCCAACTCTACGACAAATACAAAAAAAAAAAAAAAAAAATTAGTGGGGCATGGTGGTGCATGCCTATAATCAATCTCAGCTACTCAGGAGGCCGAGGCAGGAGAATCACTTGAACCTGCGAGGCCGAGGCTGCAGTGAGCCAAGATTTCACCACTGCATTCCAGCCTGGGCAACAGAAGGAGGCTCTGTCTCAAAAAACAAACAAACAAAAATAGCTATCACAATAAGAAAATGTATAGATGTTGTATATTTATACAATGGAATTCCTTATAGCAGTGAAAATTAGTGAACCCTTTTGCTGTTCTGCAGCCTCCGCTGGTGATACCTAGGTAAACAGGGTCTGGAGGGGACCTCCAGCAAACTCCAGAAGACCTGCAACGAGGGGCCTGATTGTTAGAAGGAAAACTAACAAACAGAAAGGAATAGCACGTCCACTCAGAGACCCCCATCTGAAGGTCACCAACATCAAAGACCAAAGGTAGATCAATCCACAAAGATGGGGAGAAACCAGCGCAAAAAGGCTGAAAATTCCAAAAACTACAATGCCTCTTCCCCTTGAAAAGTTCACAACTCCTCGCCAGCAAGGGAACAAAACTGGATGGAGAATGAGTTTGACGAATCGACAGAAGTAGGCTTCAGAAGGTGGGTAATGACAAATTCCTCCGAGCTAAAGGAACATGTTCAATCCCAATGCAAGGAAGCTAAGAACCCTGAAAAAAGGTTAGGTGAATTGCTAACTAGAATAAACAGTTTAGAGAAAAACATAAATGACCTGATGGAGCTGAAAAACACACCATGAGAACTTCATGAAGCAAACACAAGTATCAATAGACAAATCGATCAAGTGGCAGGATATCAGAGATTGAAGATCAACTTGATGAAATAAAGCAAGAAGACAAGATTAGAGAAAAAAGAATAAAAAGGAATGAACAAAGCCTCTAAGAAATACGGGACTATGTGAAAAGACCAAATCTACGTTTGATTGGTGTACCTGAAAGTGACGGAGAGAATGGAAATAAGTTGGAAAACACTCTGCAGGATATCATCCAGGAGAACTTCCCCAACCTAGCAAGGCAGGCCAACATTCAAATTCAGGAAATATAGAAACAGAAACACTACAAAGTTACTCCTTGAGATGAGCAACCCCAAGACACATAATCGTCAGATTCACCAAGGATGAAATGATGGAAAAAATGTCAAGGGCAGCCAGAGAGAAAGGTCAGTTTACCCACAAAGGGAAGCCCATCAGGTTAACAGCGGATCTCTCTACAGAAACCCTACAAGCCAGAAGACAGTGGGGGCCAATATTCAACATTCTTAAAGAAAAGAATTTTCAATCCAGAATTTCATATCTAGCCAAACTAAGCTTTATAAGCAAAGGAGAAATAAAATCCTTCACAGACAAGCAAATGCTAAGAGATTTTGTCACCACCAAGCCTGCCTTACAAGAGCTCCTGAAGGAAGCACTAAACATGGAAAGGAACAACCAGTACCAGCCACTGCAAAAACATGCCAAATGGTAAAGAACATCGACACTATGAAGAAACTGCATCAACCAATGGGCAAATTAACCAGCTAGCATCATAATGACAGGGTCAAATTCACACATAACAATATTAACCTTAAATGTAAATGGGCTAAATGCCCCAATTAAAAGACACAGACTGGCAAAATAGATAAAGAGTGAAGACCCATCGGTGTGCTGTATTCAGGAGACCCATCTCATGTGTAAAGACACACATAGGCTCAAAATAAAGGGATGGAGGAATATTTACCAAGCAAATGGAAAGCAAAAAAAAAAAAAAAAGCAGGAGTTGCAATCCTAATCTCTGATAAAACAGACTTTAAACCAACAAGGATCAAAAGAGACAAAGAAGGGCATCACATAATGGTAAAGGGATCAACACATCTAGAAGAGCTAACTATCCTAAATATATATGCACCCAATACAGGAGGACCCAGATTCATAAAGTAGTTGTGTTCTATAAAGCCATGGCTACCACTGAATTAGCAAATACTGAACCGTTGCTCCTAAGGGATAGTTAAGTTCCTGCAAGCTTCTAGTCACATTTTTATCAACAAATCAATACATAGCCTTATTTTATGTGTGTTTATGTGTAAAGACACCATTTCATTTTATTTTAACTTTTTTTTTTTGAGACGTAATCTCACTCTGTCCCCCAGGCTGGGGTGCAGTGGCACGATCTTGGCTTATTGCAACCTCCTCCTCCCTGACACACTGTTAATTCACTAGCACTGAACTCACAGCTGATAGCACTATAATTCATGCCTGCACAGACCTTACCCAAAATGCGTATTTTCTCTGTAAGGCATATAACAGCCTTCTTGTGCTTAGGAATACTAGACAGCACTTCAGCACTATGCTTAGGGACAATTTTAAACAGTGAAATCACCAACAAAAAGCATAAAAATTCAAAAAAGATGGCACTAAATAGACCTCAGAAAGGACACTTACATTACGAATGCTGAGGCAGGAAAGCAGAGTATCACCTTGTTCAATCTCAGCTAGTAACGTACATGTCAGGTGACTCAAATTTTTTTACCACTGTTTATATGCCTGCAAATGCCAAGAAAGCACCACAAACATTGATTTTGAGGTTCCAATAACTTTTAGTGATGAGGCAAATTTGCAAATACGGAATCTGTGATAATAAAAAATGACTGTGTACACACACTCACTTTTGCATGTAGCAAACATCAAAACATTTTTAAATGGGAAGAAAAAACATTCCTTATGCCTTTGTAGCTCAAAGGTGTGACTGAGTTAAATGCATCTGCTCATATCATAAAAAGGCTTGAATCCTCCTCCACTATATCTCCTCCACAATGATCTCACACAGTGATTCTAGAAGTAACCAGGGTACTGCCTCCCAAGGTTCTTTGTGCACCCTAGTCATCCTGCTGTACTAGTCCCATCTCTCAGAGGTTGCTTTACTCTCACTGGTCAACATGTGCTGCCAAGACTTCCAGAGAAGCTTCACTACCCAATGCTCATTGGCATAAGAAAGCCATGACCATGGCTTATGTGCAATTTCTGTGTTCACCTAAAAGGATGTCATATTCCAGGAGCCGATGGGCACCATGCATACAAAAAGGTAAGGGTGTTTTCTACAATGCCACTTCAAAGTTGGTTGCCTGGGTTCCTAAAGTTGCCCTGAGGCCAATCTTATAAAATCTCTACTAAATGGGAATTTCAGCTACGACCTTTAACACTTTTCACTTGGCTCGAAATCAATCCAAAGAAATCAGTGGAAATTTAGCTTCTTCTCATCTCTAGGCCACTATCTCCACCAAATTCATCTCTCCTCATCTCTAATACGTATAAAGAAAGATGACAAATATTAGGAGAAAAGGCATGGGCTATTATCTACACCTGGCAACAGACAGCCTTGTTAGAGTTTATTGTAGGAAATCTCAGCTCCAAAGCCTACTGAAGAATTTTGTGGGTGGAGTTTCCTTTAAACTCTGAATTAAAAACCTCTTTTACTCACAATGTTCAAATAAATTGGTCATATGTTTCCCATTTTCCTTTCCCACAGCTGAGTCAATATAAAAGTTCTATTAGCTTGAAATGGAGAAAACACATTTTCTTGAAAGATGGAAATTCCAATGATTGCCCGATGAACAAATATCATCAAGGATCTCCATTTATTTTAGCTGAAATTTAGAATATGTATTCGAAGATCAGCCTTAACTCCCAACAACAAAAAAAGTCTAGTAATATATCCAAGGTAACATGGGTTCTTAAGCTACTAAATATTTGCCTTAAATATAATTAGAGCTTTTCATGAGTGTCACTTAATTTTGTGCCTCCTTTCAAAACTTTAAGAAATAAATAACTGTAATTGATTATCACTTCTGAAAGCAGCTATCATATCCCGTGATATATGTATCTTTCTTTTACCTGGGAGTCATTCACATTAACAGGTTTTTTTTTGTTTTGTTTTGTTTTGTTTTGTTTTGTTTTGTTTTGAGACAGAGTCTCGCTCTGTCTCCCAGGCTGGAGTGCAGTGGCGCAATGTCGGCTCACTGCAAGCTCCGTCTCACAGGTCCACGCCATTCTCCTGCCTCAGCCTCCCAAGTAGCTGGGACTACAGGCGCCTGCCACCACGCCTGGCTAATTTTTTGTATTTTTAGTAGAGATGGGGTTTCACCATGTTAGCCAGGATGGTCTCGATCTCCTGACCTCATGATCCACCCGCCTCGGCCTCCCAAAGTGCTGAGATTACAGCACATTAACAGTATTTTAGTAAGAGTTTATGCAAATCAGATAATCTGCGATCATGATAAATTTTAACTCCTCTTGTTCTTGTACTTACTGTAACTTAATTGTTTAGAAAGTGTTTAAGGTTACACCCAGAATTTAAATTTCAAGTTTTCTTCTAAGCTTTTTCTACATTAAATCCAGATACTCAATCTTCTTCCAGTGATTGAAGGATAATTATTTAAATTTGATAGCAGGAAAAACTCTATCATTTAGAGTTCTCATTACCAATGATTTTTTTAATGTAAAATACAATAATTTCTGTGATTTAAAATAATATCTTGGCTTTCATTCTTTCATGTCCATTAAAATTCCACAGTTCCTTTATCTCTCAGTCCCTCTGACATTTCCAAACTGTGAGGTCCTAATTGTCTTACAAATACAACATTTAAACAGCATGGATAATTAGGTAAAATTGTGTTCCAAAGAAAAGCAAATCAAACACCTATTGTTTTTCCCTTATTGACAAAAAATAACTTATTTCCTTGAATTAATACATATCTTATTTGTCTTTCACACTATACTTGATGGCAGGCCTCCAAAAAAGAGGTTTCAAAATTTTAAGCCAAAGATCTCTGGAAACCTCTATAAAGTAAGAATTTTAATTTAATATCCAATGGTAATACACGTGTATTCTCAGACCTTCGGCAATAACAGTGAGATGTTTATTATTCTAAGCTGTATGGACTATGAAACTTAGATAAATTTAACCTTATGAATGTAATTTCATGCTCTTAATATACTTTATTTCACTGATGGACATTTCCCTTCAAAATATTTTCCCTAATTTCTATGCCTATCTTCTTTATAATGCCATGACTCCTTTAGTAAGTGTCAGATTGCTCTTTAGAGTCTCTAGTCTAGTCTACTTCTGGCTCTTCCTAACACTATAATTTAAGCCTGCATTTGCTTATGGCTAAAGCCAAAGTGTACTCAGAGTTTTAATCATGGCTCTGTAATTACTCTTAATTTAATCTTAATGTCCACTGGTATTTATTTATCATCCTGGTTAATGTGCAGAATTTTAAAGAATTCCTTAAATCTGTTTTGGAATACAAACCAGCACATATATACAGCATCCTATTTATGACTCTGATAAACTAGGCATGACTTTCCTTTGGTTACAATGGAGATATTAAAATTTATTCATGAGCTATTAAGCCTACAAGTCATTGCCTATTCTACACTAGACATGGTGATATAAAAATGAAGACCCTTACTTCTGTCAATGAAGCACTTACAGCACAGAAACGTAAGACAGATCTCTAAGCAAATATACCTAACAAGAAATTACAGTTGCTATAATTAAAATACTCACAGACATAGATGGACACAAAAAAACTGAGTGGCCACTTCCCCAGGGGAGTGTCAGGGTGAAGAAAGGCAATTCAGATTAAAAGTATTTTGGAAAAGCTGTGTGGAAGAGGTTGTGACCCTGGAGGGTTCTGGGAACTGCAATCTCCATGACTGGAACTTACAGGGCAAAGGGTTTTTTTGGAAAGAAAAGGTTTGGAGAGAGTTGAGATCATGGCAGGCCTTGTCTGGTACAATGATAGTTTGAACTTTATCCTACAGTTAAAAGGGAGCCAATAAGCACTGGAGTAACATGACCAACTAGTTTGGTATAAAGAGGATTCAGTAACCATGGAAACTAGACAAAAGCAAAAAGAGCAGCTTGAAACTACCCCAAGAGTTCAGACAGGGACTTTGCTCCTTCAGCTTGGGGCTGTGGTCAGAATAAAGTGATTACTAGTAACAAAGTGCTCCAATTCCCTCTGAAAGTAGAATGCAGAGCCAGATTAAAAAAATAATAATTTTGTCATATAAACAAAGAACCACTCTGGATCACTTGATGCATTTTCTAAGTTTGAACACATCAGTGAAATTTGGGGCCTTGATTGCACAGCCTAGGGCCAAACCAGTACTTAATTTGAGGTCATCATATGACAAGACAGTGCTAGAAAACAATTTGTTCATTACTTTCCCCTACAAAAACTCAAAGCATTAATTTTGCATGTGATAAAAATGAGCTCTTTGAAAAGGTATAAAAATTAACTACTAAGTGACATGGACAACAGGTGTTCATCCAAGCATTTCCCTTTGTGTGCCTAGGCCATAAGAGTGTCTGTTGCTTACATCCTTGGGAGTCTGGAAGGATAGAGTCATCAGTGCAATGGAACAATTTCCCTGAAGAAGGGCATGAAAGGTCACCAGCACTTGGTTCTATCCGAGAGCCCTGATCCATTGGCCTATGGAACTTGCTAATTCTCAGAACCACAATGACAAAAATCATAGTTGTTACTGGTATTCTCTTGTCCCTTTGAGTCCTCAATCTCAATATATTAAACCACCAGATGAAGTAGTCGGGTAAGTAATCCTTTTGGCCTAAAACATAGGAAGGAAAAGCCAAAAACTATTTTTGTGTTCCTGAATTGATCTGGGACAACAGAATCAGCTCAGAAAATAGCGAGAATTAGCAGAGAATAGATTTGTTCTCAGTGATATTGATTCATCCCAAACTTTACACTAATTTCCATGTGGTTCCTTTTGGCCCAGTTGCCCTGGGGCTGTGTCTCCACTACTTGTGATAAACCTATAATGTGCCAATGCAAATTTATTAACTCACAAAGTATTCTACAGAGTATGAAAATGCAAAACAGCACTGATATAAATCAGGAATAGCAGCAAGCAATAACATACCCAATCTGTGAGGTGTGTATTATTTTCCTTAAGAGAAAGATTATACTCAAGGAAGATTATTTATAGTTTCCTTTTGAATGATGTTAAAAAATATTCAGAAAGCCAAATTAAACTTGCATAAGTGATTCAGTGATTTTCATTTCAACAGATATGTATTGCCTTCGTTCACAAAGTTGGCTCTTGATTGTCAGGCAGTTAAACCCAATGAGCAAAAACATGAACATCCTTTGTTTTGAAGACCAAGCCTAGTTTAGCTCCATTTGGTGTCCAATCCAGGTTTTTTAGATATGTGTAGAAGTGCAAGATCTTCGAATCAGAAGGTTATGTAAAGTCCTTCTATGAGAGCACCAATACAAATGTTAAATACACTCAACAACCATATTTTTATACCCAAGCCTTCAGAAATACCAGCATAAAAGAATTAAGATATAAGAATGAGAATATTTATTACAGTTGGTAATGGTTTCAAATTAGAAATAATCTAAACGTCCTACTATACAGAAATGGATAAACATATATTTGGTATGAGTTAGATGTACAGATCTGGAAAGAGGCCAATTCTTAAGTAAATAAAAGAAAGTCATACAACAATAACTATAGATTAATTTTTGTTTAAAAAGGGAAAAGTGTTAGTACTGGTTAACTCTAGTGGTGGATGTGTGAAACTTTGGGCTTTTACTTAATATAATTCTATATTGTTTGATTTTTTTTAGAAAAAATAAAGTACTATTCTCGTAATTTTAAAACAAACAAACGAAAGACAGTTATCAAATTCATTTTCCTGCCTTTAATACATATATCACCTAAACACATAATCTTCCTGGTACCTTTCAGACATTTTTAAATTTAGCTCTGGGAATTTCAGCTGATACAAATAAAAATTTCTGATAACATCTAAGGGATATGACATCACATGACTAGGACTTTAAAATGATTTTCATAAATCTCTGTGGATTAAAAATACTTTCACACAGCTCTAGTGCCAAACAAGTCAATGGAATTTTAAGATCTTCCTTAGGTGTGGTTTAATTTCCCTTCATAACTCTTCTTCCCAGCTCCCACCATCCCTCTTTTATAAATAGATAAACTATGAATGTGGAACAAGTAAGAATTTCTGTAGGAGGTGGACAGTAAGTGTTGTAATTGCAAACATACATTCAGAAATGGCTCAGTATATTTAGGCATCTTATCACGAGTATATCATTTTTTAGAGCAAACATTTTCTCCACCTTCTGTGCATATCAGTACACACACCAAAATCTAAAAGGAGTCTTTCAATTTCACAGCCAACTGAATTTGCTTAAACTGTTGACTAAAAAAAATGCTGGAAAAATAATAGGCTTCATCTATAGGTAATGAGAGATTAATTTATACAGCTGCCTCGTAAAGTTCAGATACATCAATGAAAAAAATCCAATTCGCTAAGTGAATAACTTAAAACTTTGCAAGTTTTAAGCAATATCTAGATGCAAAGTCTCTACTTTTACCATTTTGTATATTGCCAAATTAATAAAAAAATTATAAAACTTATTTTTTCCAACATCTTATAAATCCGTACATGTGAAAAAATAAAATCTTTACCTTTTGCTCTGTTTATCTTTTCTAGAGTCATAAATATTCTTGCTCTAAGAATCCTCAATTTATTTTGAAAGTAGGAATATTGAACATATAAAAGAAGAAAAAGAGCCTATCACAAGGAAAACTATAGTACATTAAAACTAGTTGGAACTTTGAAAACAGATTGTGAAATAAATCTTCAATATTATGTTCTCCTTACCCCTTTACATTTTGATTTTTTTTGTCTTTTTGAGACAATAATACATCAAAGTTTCCAGGTAAGTGTCAAAAGCTTAGCAATCACCAAATGTTTTACAGACCCAGATATCCCTCATGCCTATAGTAAGTGCAAAGGGCATATTGCATTTTTTCCTAAATAGCTTACCATAAATTGTCTGAGAGATTGTCAATCTGGATATTGCTAAGATATTTAAGGAATCTTTCATCTGAGACCTATTATGTTGAAAGTAAGAGTCATTTCCAAGTCAGAAGTCAGAGGTCATCTCTAAAACAGTCACATATATCTGTTTTAAAGAAGTTAATTTAATGTTAAGAAAAATTAGAATTCCATTTATTAAGCACAGGAGTCCACAAACCAGTGAATTGCTATTGATTGGTAATTTAACTGGAAAGCATCATTTTACACTAAAATCACCAATAGAGTGTGGTATTACCAGGAATCAAAGACAAAAAGAGTTTCAAGGAACCCACCATTAAATCCAACTATTTTGCTTTATAGATGAGGAAACTGAAATCCAGAATGTATTTGATTTAACTTCTTAGAGCCCTGCAAAACAGTTTTTCATAAATATGTATTACAACAAGTGATATCTTTTAATGTTATGTTTTTACATTTTTTCTGAAAATTTAACTTTCTTTATAATTAGAATCAATTATACTAGCAAAAATTCAATACGTGAGCCTCAAAGTCTTCTCATTATGTCTTCCACATATTAAAGTGGAAGTAACCAGAAGGCTTTGGAAATTCAGGTCTGAAGCTCTCCAGGACTGGAGGTGGAAAAAAAGGAATCAAATGCTTATGAATGGTTGTTAAAACCATAGTACATTTAAGATAATCTGGTAGGAGTAAATAGAGTGAGAAGCAAGCCAAGCTGCAGATCACAACCTCCAAAATATTTTGATCACTTAACTCCTCAGTTTAAAAAAAATTTGAGGATGCACCATCAGTATACTGTATTTATGTACTTTTATATTACACTTGATCTTCAGCAAGCTACATAACTTCTCTGGACTTCAGTACTTACCTTACAGGGTGTAGTAAGGATTAAATAACCTAACATAAGCCTAGTATCTAGTAAGACTCCAATTAATGTAAGTTGTTTATACATACACACATCATATACATATAATATACATAGGCTGTACTAATATAATATACTCATAATAAACCCATAAAACTAAACGTTTGATAAAGATCAGCTAGAAATTAAATGTAAATATAATTTCTAATATGTTGTAATACATATGTTCTAATATACTTCTTCTCATGTTTCAACAGATTATCTTGTAGAACTCCATGGGACACATCCACTCCAATTTGCGAACCCCTTTTTCAGAGAACTTCTCTTTCAAGGGTAAGCTATCAAGAAATCCAAGGCTCAGTGATGTGCTGGAGTCAACTGGCACCAGATAAAGACAACTGTTCATTCAGTGATGTCACACTGAATGGACCATGAAATGGACCATGGTGAGAGTATTTACACCAAAGAAGTCAGAAAACATTATATGTCAGAGGTTTCTTTTTCCTCTCCAGAAAAATGGTTATTAGATATTCACCAGCACATCACTGTCAGCAGTTCAGAGGTAGGAAAAGAATGAAGAAAAAGTATTGTGAAGTCAAAAGGCCAAAAATAAAACGGAATGAGAAGGCTAGGTAGTCAGACATGTCCATTGGGAGGCCAAGGCAGGAGGATCACTTGAACCCAGGAGTTCGAGACCATCCTGGGCAATATAGTGAAACCCCATCACTACCAAAACAATTGTCAAAAACTGTGTTATGTGTGTCTGGATCGAACAATTAGGCCAAAGTGGCTGGGTAGAAGCAGATAACTGTGGGTGGGACAGTGAGAAGCTAGGAAGAAAAGCAGTCAGTGAGGGAAGGAAGTGCAGTGCAGCCCCAGGCCTGGGGAGAGAGCTGAATCATGGAAGTGGTGGGGATAGAAGTGGATAAAGAAGCCACAGCTTATGAAGAAAGTGGGACACAGGTTGAGAGAAGCCGGGATAAATCCTAGAGCCCTACAAAACAGTACGCCAAAGAAGACACACAGCCCCTGTTGGGGGGAGGCACGTACAGTGGTGTGCAGAGGGTGAGCAAGTTTCTGTGACAGGTGAGTACAGGAAGGCAGGAGGGCCCTTAGAGGGTGCAGGCTGAACTGAGCAGGCAGAAGTTAGAAAACATTGTAAGGGGGAACTAAAGTGACCCAGAGAATGGGAAATAGGAAAGCAGGAAGAGAAAGCACTCAAATTTGACACTTCTCACTGGATATGAATCGGTTAAAAGGAATTTATTATATGATATTCTAAGACATCTATTTCTACCTTTTTTAAAAAACTAGAATTTCATTAAAAGCAATGATGCTTAATCCTCTGAACACGGTAACCCAACCAGTATTTCCATGTGGTTAAATTCTTCTATTATGTTTTATTGAAGAGAAAAAATTTACTCTGATTGGGTTATTTTTACACACAAAGTTTAAATATTTGATTAGAAACTACACTGAAAACTGAACATCTCACTGTGTGTTTAATACTCACAAATTCACTCGACCTGAGAGATGGCTGAAAGCCCGGGCGTAATATTGTGCTGATACCTTTGTAACTGGGACAATATCACCCCGGATAAATACATCTGCCACTTACAGTTGAAGACAAGTCTTCATTTAATTGAGTTTACAGTTTTTTTTTCTCTTTGTATTACTTCTCTTAACCTAATGCTCACTTTCTATGCCCCTAGAAGAGGGACAGGGAAAGGCCAGGTGAAAAATAAACTTCCACCAGCAATATTTGCAGAGCTGTTTCTGGTAAACAGTCAAACTCACCAGGCGCTTATATCATCATTTATTTGCACTTGTTTTTTAACATGGCTTTTTGTGCTGTCATGGGCAGTTCTTAATTTCCATCAATAACCTTTCATTTCAAGCATGGCTAGTTTGCATTATGAATGTGAGAACTGAGAACCATCGTTTAGGAAGCTGGAAATTGAGGACTATACCATAGGAGGATAATTTAGAGTTTGGGCTAAACTCAACTATCATAGGCCAGGTAGGGCCCAATCTGGAAATTGGGTTGGTTTGGGTCACCTCACTGGCATAAGACCCCTGAAGTTTAATGGAACTGTCACTAGGAAAAGTTACAATGATGGTACCTTGTCCACCGGGGGCAGCTTTTGTTCTCGGTCACATTGTATGTATGTGATTCATGCTGTTAATAACCCATCCAGAGTTAACTAGACTCACTGAGAAATTAAAGATTAAAACTGATTAAAACTTATTAAAACTGTAGCAACTACCTTGCTGCCTTATGAGGAAATTACATTCACTCTAGAAAAAACCCTGCCTGGCTTCCAAACTGCTATAACTCCGAATAAGATCTGAAAAGCACAAGGGAGTTATAAAGAAAATATTAGTTCTGATTTTTTTTGCAAGAGGCTAGAAGAAACTTAGATTTGGCAGAGAGCAGAGGGGAATGGCACAGAAATTGTGTTCAAATATATCTAGACAAAATAATACATAAATTGATCTGATGGCTTTGTAACTTCAATAATGGGTATCACCTAGACTGAACACTTCTTAGAACATAGTAGACATTCAATATATACTTTCTAAATAACTATCTGCCTGACTAACTCACTGACTGAGTCAGACTTTAGAAATGTTGCCCTTCGGAACTCTGGCTAAAAACCAAGTTCAAAAATTATGACTCAACCTGGAGAACATATCAATTACTGCCAATTAATCAAGAAGTGGCAAGAGTGCAAATTGTCACCTGATTAAAAATGAGTCAATACTGTCAATAACAGAAAAAGACATGTAATAAAGCAAATGGGTTTGGGGGAGTTACTGGTACTTTTTCAGTTCATGGTAAGCATGATACATTTATTCTTCTCCTTTAAAAGACCAATTACATAAGACTGCATTACTTTCCATTCTCTGTGGTCCCAAATTAATCATTTTGCATGAGTAGCTTCTCAAAATCATATGCTAGTTTTCAGAAGAGAAACAAAAATTGACTAGAAACAGATTCTTTCTTTCATTTGTTACTCAAATTAGTTTGGTTCAATGCTGTTTAGCATATGTAGTAGGTTTAACCAGTGGGATCACGACTCTGCCAGGACCACCTCAATGACATTTCATGGTAGCTAACTAGAAGCTCTCTAGGACGTGCCTAACACCAAGATATGGGGGGAAGAGGTAGGATGTGCCCAGAGATTCCAAAAACAATCTTGTTACAATCTTAGGTAAGCATCTCTTAGCATCTAATCTAACAGTTTAACTAAGAAATTATTAACATTCAGTTCACAGATATTTTCAGCACCTTCTATTTGGTGGAGTCAGTCCCTTTCAAACCACTGATTTTACACAGTCACAGAAATTTGTTATTGTGATTGTCTTCTCGGGACTGGGGCAAATTATGCAAGAACATGACCTACAGAGTAACGGACAACATTTACTTGAATTTGTCTGGAAGTGTGTAAAGTCAGAAGGCATCGCAGATAACCCAGTGAACTGAGGCACGTTGAAAGAACAATGGAGGGTGGCAGGAAGACCTGAATGATCACCTATGAAGAACCATGATCGTAGTCATGAACAGCTGGAAAAAAATCCAAAGCAGAAAACAAGCAATGCTTTCGGAAGCTGGGGAAATGGAAATGGTGTGGCAGTGTGAAGGGAGGAATAATAGGGCGAAGGATCAGATCGAAGGCCAAAAATTCAGAACTCCAACAGGAACTGAAATCCCCTTTTACATATGGGCTAGTTCAAGGAGAATATAGGACAACACAAAAGACTTAGATCATTAGAACCTTGCCCATCAAAATCCCTTGCCATTTCGCCAAATAGATGACTGTGGCAGATTTCCGGGGCATGTTTGCTTTGGGACCCTGGGACCCTTAGATCTTAATTTTCTATATTTATTACTAGTCCTTCTCAGAGTTTAAAATGAGTAGCATCTCTTAAGAACCGAGGCCTACCACCTTTTTAAAAATCTACTACAATATTTTAACAGATCTAAGCAGAGAGGGATAAGTAATGTAACTTTGGTTAATACACTGGAAAGAGAAATCTGCACATCATTTTTGTTTTATTCTTCAGTTTTTCACTATCTTCTACTATATTTTAATATTTTGACTCGCATGTTATTTTACATCTGGAATGGGAGATCATGTCAACATGTGTCAGTAAGACCCAGTTAATTCATTCAATTGCTATTATTAAGACAACATTGTTCTATATTAAGCAACAATTTGAAAACTATAAGAAAACATGAATTTTGTAGAAAAATGCAATTTATAGATTTTTAAATATGATACTTTATCATAAGCCACCAAATTCAAAGAGCTTATTATGCAAAACATATTTTGAGAGTTTATCAAAGTTCTCAGATCTAGGACAATTGATCATCCCTTATTTTGGCTTATCACATTTACTCCTTTTTCCTGATAGATAAGGTCAAGGAAATAACCAAGAACCACAAGAGTACTGTAGCTGCCATGTCATCAAGGAAAGAATCACACTCAGGAAGTTCAATAGATGTGACTATTTCAGTGGGCTTGGAGTTAGGATAGGAAGGAGAAGAACCAACAGACTTCTGCCCACTAAGGAATCAAGATAAGAGGCAGAGAGACAATAGATCCACGCAACCCAGAATCCCTTCCTAGCACTTGAGTTGAACCAAAGAGAAGCAGGAAGTAAGGGCAACAGTCAATCCCTTCATCTCCCCCTTTCTCAAAGTCCCTTTTCCTCAAACCTTTTTCCTTCCTCAAAGCTGAACCACACTTTCATGCACCACTAGTTTTATCTCCTTGTATCTTCATTGTTTCATTCACCGTGAACACTAACTCTGCTTTTTAAAATCCCTATCGAAATTCATTTTGTAAATGTCAATTGCAAGATTACTCCCAATATGAAAAAGTGAGGTGTCTTTTGTATTTAACTACAGTAGGGTGAGGAAATTACAGCGGTGCTGAAATGTTAGAGAAAAGATGTTATTAGCTCTAGTCATGGCATACTGAGAAATACATAGGAAGGGGATGTATAACCAGCTACCAAAGAGTTACTTTATCATCACTTTCCTTTGCTCAGAAAACATAGACAAAGGTGACTTCGTTACCACAAATATTTTTCTAGTCTTTTATTTCTCTGGCTTCAAATCCTCTTACTTGGCGTACTTACTGACCAGTCCGGGAAATGCAGAACAAGAGCTTGACAAGCTCAGCTTCTTCGATTTCTTTAGAAATAAGTTGTCAGAACTTGCCATTGTTGAGCTAGCCTCACCTGCCCAAACATCAACTTAAATAAACTAACAGTACCTGAAACAAAAGGAATTTCAACCATGAGTGTTAAATAAGCCCTGAAAATGGCAGACACTGATGTGTATTGTTGCTTAGTCTGAGCAAATATTGAAATGTTATTGTAAGCCTTCAGTTTAACTTTCATTGTGCATACCTGAGTGTCTCGTGTGGGTGGGACAGAGTGGAGCCGGGGTAAAGGGGGCCCACACTCCTAAAAGCAGATGCTTTTCCTAATGGTGTGTTCTTACATTCACTACTCCTGCTCAGCCTGGTCATACACTTGAAAAAAAATTAAAATGCAAAAAAAATTAAAATGCCCAAACTTCTTTTGCTATCAGGTACTCCAAAAGATATGTAAATTAGTGTCTGTCGTAAAGTTATGGAGAATGAGTTAAAGTCATTAATGTTAACACATTATTCACAAAATGTAATGCTTTTTCCAAAGTAGAAACTCAATCAATATAATACAATAAATCAAACATGATTCAGTAGGGAAAGCGACCAGTTTCTAGTTCACTCTAAAGGGACTCGGGATAAGACAGCAGAACAGGTTACTGCTTAACACATTTTTCACATTTTTCACTAAAAATAGATAAAATGTCTAATTTCAGGCTCTGAACAGAATGTGTTTTAATGCAATTTCTTTAAAAATTTCTGTTTCTTGTGCACCTCTGAATATATACTCAATGTGAATTAATTATCACTGGTTCCTTAGCTTATATTTTAGTTACTGCAAAAAATAAAACCTGTCCCGTTTGTCTCTTTACCAGAAAAGAGAAGGTAATACCTATATCATTAGCATGGTCTATGGCCCTAGAATCAATGTGACATGTGGAAAGTTTTTCTGTAAGACGGAGTTACAAAGAACCATGATGTCTTATGTGATTGTACCTCTGAGATCTGCGATAACATTTGCTCAGTTTCTTTTGTTTTTCCTGTTAACATTTTCATTTCAGTGTTGCTGATAATTTTCTATTATTTCACCCTCCTTTATGTTTCTTGTGTATTTCCCTTTCAGTTAGTCCCGTCGAATTAACTGAAGAATAAAACTATATAATATAGTCTTATTATAAGCAGAAGAAAATGAAGATGATCTGATGAGATAAATCACTGAAGGTTAATAGCTTTTTAAAAATCAATCTTCCTTCAAAGGAAAAGGCTAAATGGCTTAGTGGATGAAATGCTAGCCTCTCACCTCTGAGACCACAGTTCAAATCTAAACTGTGAAGCCTTAAGCAACATCTTTGCTGGGCGGCTATCAGTCTCTAGTGGACAAAAATCTGCACTGCATGAGTTTGAGACCACTGCAATAACCCTCCCCCTACCCCCCACCATCCCTGTCAGCGGGCCTGATGTGTTTCTTGTTTCCAGTCCATCTTGTCCCTTAGGAAATGGTCCAGGTAGGAGTTAACATCACTGTCAGGAAACTGTGAGTGTTTTCAGAGCAGCTTCCTCAAATAGCACCAGTGCTGTGAAGTCACTGGAGGCTGCTACTTCCCGGTTCTGACCCTCAGCTGTCACCCAAATAACCTGACCTTCCCCTCCTATAAACAGAGTGACACCTTTTCCTGTCAATTAACAAACTAGGACAAACAGAATTGATCACTTGGCTATTCCAGACTAGCTAAGGACTCACTTACCAGGTAGTGGTTACTCAGGTAGAGGGCAAACTTCAGTAATTAAAATAAAAATAAAAACATCCAAATAAAAACATCCAAATAAAATGGGGAGGCAAAAATGCACACATATATAAATTCATACATAAACATGGATACACCTACACCCATACATACACTCATATATAAATGTGTATATACCTAAAAGAGTGTGTAGCATGTTTTAACAAATCTAAGTTTGAGCCATCCTTTGGTCGCATGGGTAATCCTCCATTGCTGGGTATTTAAAGAGCTTCTTTGTGTTTACTCCTTAGTAATATGTTATCAGCATCCTTCAGTAATGTACTGCACTGCATTTTGAGTCTCCAAAAGAGATATACAAAGTGTTTGCAGAAAACACACGTGGCACAAATAGCTATTATTTAAGGAGACTGCAGTCAGCTCAATTTTGTGGGCAAAGATGTGTACGTATAATAATCCTACTGTAGTGTCCAACTAAAATCAGCACTTTATTTCACTGTTTTATGCTGAAATATGTTTTGTCTGTGCATTTTATGCATTTTGCAATAACCCACTTTAAAACAGAAGCAATGTCTAATTTGGAACAATTTGGACAGGAGATGATATTTGCATACAATGAAATGTGTAAGAAAAGTTTAAGAATAAAATCAATAATATTAAAATGTTGATGCATCTATGAAATTTCCATGTTCCTCTAAAATGATTTATTAATGATTGTTGTTTACTGCTAATTCAAACCACCTGCAAATCTCTTTGTTTTGATTAAAGCCGGCTTTCTTCCCCCAGGCTGATAGATGGCTCTGTAATTTTGGAGGGAATATGCTAAAGGTCATGAGTTAATACATCCTCTGGTACTTTCTCTTCCCATCCTTGCTTTCCCAAATGGGAGGAAAGCTGTGTTGTATTATTTCCATGTCTTTGTAACGTCCATTCAAAATGAAATTAGAGAGTGCATTAGAAAGAGAGTATCTGTGTGTACACACAGCAAAATCCACATGTATTCTGTATAGTCTATTACTAAAATTATACAATTGCCTTTAGAGAAATTTTAACAAAAAAATCTTTCCTTAATAATCTATGAATATCACTGTCTGATTCAAGTATTATTATCCCTTTTAAAATTAAACTATCCACAAAACATGCATTTACTTTCCGCTATACAAAATGCTAATAATGCTTTTAGAATGGTCTTTAAAAAGTCTAATTATATCATTTAAAAACTGAGAGACCAAAGGGCAAGCTAAATTCTCCTAACATAAATCAGACTTTTTTTATTTCAATGACTTTAAAAACCTCAAATGCAGTAATTTTAATAGCAATGAAAGAATGAATAAGTCATAACTCCGCCTGATCACATAACTGTCTATAACTGTTATTAAATGCTCCAAAATAAGTGAACTCATTATGTTTCTGCACTGCTTTTAGCTAATCTAAGATTCTGCTCACTTAATCATGCAGAAAAGCCTTCAGTGCAGTTTTAGACCCTCAGCAAGGTCGCTTCAATGCCTTTTTTCTGTTCTATACTGATCATTTAAGAACAGCACTTTGACCTGAAACTGATGCTGTCTCATATAAGCTTGAATGTTTAACCCCCACAGAGCTGCATTTTAGGTATACGTTTGCACAGCCTATTGTCATAGTTGCTGCAAACTGAACTAGGTTCGCTTTTCAACAGTAAAGGAAATGCCAATCAGAATTTGTAAATGCCATGTGCCCAGTGAAACTACCTCTCATATGATACAGACACAGAATTCATGATTTTAAAAATACACTATTTTGTCTGTGAATGGTTTATTAAGTCCTAATTGGCTTTTAGGTGTGGTGACTAAGTATTTTTTTTACTGTTTTGCCAGACCATATGTAAATTTAAAGTGGAGAATTTATCTAGCAAAGCAATTCTTGTGGACACAGGTTGAGGTTTTCCATGCAGTTAAGGAGACCATGAGAGAAAGTAAGGTTCTGGTCCTTTGCCAATTGTCCTTTGAAACAAAGGCCGATTTCAAACTTGAATAATATTCCTGCATGTCTGTTAAGTCACAATATTAAAATAGATAGTATAGCAAGGGTCCTAACAATTGTTCTAGAATGTGGAGAGAGGGTTTCCTGTTGTTGCAAAAGGAATCTGCATGTGAAAAGAACTCAAGTGAAGCAGTCCTAAGTGTAGATAAGAAGCAAAGGACAACAGTGAAAAATCAAAATTGAAGCAAGAAAAGGAACATATGGTAAGAAGTTAAAGAGAGAGCAACAAGGAAGAGGAGGAGGAGGAGGAAGAAGAGACAAAGACAGAGGTAAAGAAGAGGGAAGAGAACAAAGGGAAGGAGAGGAAAAATCCACAGATGAGTAAGATCCAAACAACAGGTTTGTTTGTTTGTTTTTAAAGGATGATTTACATCTGGAAAATAGACAAATCAAAAGGCATTTTGACAACTTGTAGAATCTCCCAGAAGACTCCCAAAAAGGGACAGACACTCTTTGAATCTTGACCTTGAGGCAGGTTGCTGGACGGGGTGGCTTCTTAGAAGTTATCCCCTGGGCCTGACTTCCAAGTGGCATACACTTCAGTTCAGTACACTCCCACCTGCTGAAGGATCTAGTGCAAGACTCAGCTTGTATCCCCAGTCCTGACAATTTTGAAGGACCATTTCTCAGATTAGAAAGCCAGGAATTGAATTCCAACCCTGACTCTTACTCATAGCATATTTAATATTTTTTCTGTATCATTTGGAAGCACATACAGCATGGCAACAGAGATGGCAAATGAAAATGTACATGGAATAAACACTGAAACACAGAAAGTGGGATATAACTATGTTCCAAACACTTTCAAAGCTAGGTATGTAACATCTGTTAACAATGTCAGCTTTGTATTTTTGCTTAACTAATTGTGTTCACTTGGGTTTGTATTAGGCTTTGATTGTGAGATCCCACCTTTGATAAAATCTAACTCTATTGGCACACATGTAACTAACATGTAATCAAACTCTGTGAAGCAACCACAGTAAGTAATTCACTGTGTGAGATGTCAAGATGGGGCAATTGCAACAGGAATAAGACAGCATCCTCGTTCTTGAGGAATATGGAATATAGTAGAAGCCAGAGCACTCCTCTGGGAGTCAGGACATCAGTGTTCTTTTATTGGTTTATATTCTGACACCAAACTAGTGTGCTGCAATTCAATTATGGCTCTAACCACCTGGAATTATCACAGACTCCACAAGGTAAGGGTTCAGTCCTCCAAGAACTACCCTCACTTCAGAGGCCAGCCACATTTCAGGGATCCCAAGGCTACCAAAACTTCTGACCAACTGGCTACAAATTCCAACTGTAGCTGGTTGTTCCTACAACTACCTCAGATTCAATAATTTGCTAGAATGACTTTTAGAATTCAAGAAGCCACTGTACTTAGAATTACAGCTTAATTATCAATACCAATCGGAACCGGCCAAATGAAGAGACACAGCATAGAATAAGGTCTGGAAGGGTCTTGAATGCAGCATTTTCATGCCTTCCACCTGTGTGATTAGGATGTGTCATCATCCTAGCACATCAATGTTTTCATCAACCAGGAAACTTCACTGAACCTCAGGATCCACAGTTTTTATTGAAGTACTATTACGTAGGCATGCTTGATTGAATCATTGGCCAGATGACTGAACTCAATCTCCAGTCTCCTTCCCCCCTCAAAGGGTGGGAAGCCTAGCCTATATCAAGTGATGCAAAGCCTAATCCTCTAATTACATGGTTAATCTTTCCAGCTTGATCACCCCTCATCCTGGGGCTATGTAGGGGCCCATGATGAGTTCCCTGATTAGTATAAACTATCAGGTGTACTCCAAGGGGATTGTGAATAACAAAGATATTCCTTTTACTAGGAAAGTTTTAAGGATGTAGAGCAAGCTTGTCCAGTTCACAGCCCTCAGGCCACATGAAGCCCAGGACAGCTTTGAATGTGGCCCAACACAAACTTGTAAACTTTCTTTAAACATTATGAGTTTTTTTGCTATTTTTTTTTAGCTCATCAGCTATTGTTAGTGTATTTTATCTGCAGCCCAAGACAATTCTTCTTCCAATGTGGCCCAGGAAAGGCAAAAGATTGGACACCCCGATCTCTCTCCCAGACATCATGGACAAAGGCCAATCAAATTCTTTTTGCATAAAATTTCATTTGTTTATTCATGAATGAATTTATAAAGCACCTACTTGATGAGGAGCCCTGGTAGTCACTAACAGGAACAACCAAATGTATTTGACATGACCTGTACTGTCTAAGAACTCCTAACACATCTTGTAAGATAAATCATATACAAATAGTAACAAGAAGGGGATAAAGATTGTTTATGGGTAATTGTTCTCTTTACTTATTCATTACTTACTCATGAAATAACTACAAACAAATCACAAATCTAAGTCAAGGGGATAATCTAAAAAGCTCCTTGAGTTTCTTAGAGAAAGTGTCTAGATACTAGTATTAGGACCATGACAGCTTTGCAAACCTGGTACTTACACAGCAGCCATGATGATGGTCTGGCATGTGTTTTTAAATCTTTGGAGCTGCTTTGTTACCTTCTTTGTGTCCCATTCTTATCTTCTCCTAGTCATGCCCTTACATTGTCCCATTAACTTTCATGTCCCTAAAATGACTCTGTTGCCCTAGCTTGCCCTTCCTGACCTAGTTATTCCTTGAAATTAACTTTAATCAACAAATACTAATATTGAAAACCTACTCAGTAAAAAGACACCGAATTTATATATCAAAACTTTTCTTTCCTGAAGGTCATCCTCTCTTGGAGTTTCTTAAAAAGTCAATGGCTAAAGCTGTGATATTGGTACAATGTGAATAGGTGATAGTGATTTGAAAGACGGTCAGTACCAAACCAGTGGTACCTTCTAAGAGTGGTCCTCAATGCTTTAAATCTGAGTTTCTCAAAGTTGTGTGGAACCTGGATAGCTCAATGAGATGTTTCTTGAGCAAAGAGCTTCCCATGGTAAAGAAAAAAAAAAAAGGCGGGGAGGTGGGGAATCATGCCTATATGTCCTTTAAGATGAGTATGAGTATTTCACAATCCTACTGTAGAAGATATGTTTAACTATTTTTTTTTTTTTTTTTTGAGATGGAGTCTCACTCTGTTGCCCAGGCTGGAGTGCAGTGGTGCGATCTCGGCTCACAGCAAGCTCCGTTGCCTGGGTTCACGCCATTCTCCTGCCTCAGCCTCCCACGTAGCTGGTACTACAGGCACCCGCCACCACACCTGGCTAATTTTTTGTATTTTTTAGTAGAGACGGGATTTCACCATGTTAGCCAGGATGGTCTCGATCTCCTGACCTCGTGATCCGCTCACCTCGGCCTCCCAAAGTGCTGGAATTACAGGTGTGAGCCACCGTGCCTGGCTGATATGTTTAACTATTTAACCTAGTGTTTTCTAAACTTATTTAGACATGATTGTCTCTTGCAAAATACTTTCAGAAGCCTGCTTTGGGAAAAGCCTGTTCGGGAAAAGCCTGCTTTAATTGAAAATAATTTTACCTCTTCTGTCAGATCCTTGAAAGAAGCCTATTTGGAAGTGTAGGTATTCTATATTAAACTACATATAAAATAATACAGCAAAAATCAATATGAGGGAGTATTAATACTATTCCTTAGGAAGATCTAAATATGATTAATAATTAAAGTGCTGTCCAGCAATAATCAGTTTGATGCATCTGTGAGGATAATCCTATTCATGAAGCATTATTATTAGTGTTTATTACTATTGCTACTAGAAATAAGCATTTTTATATACTATAAGATGTTCGCAGTTAGCAGAAAAACACATTCAGAAGAAAAAAAAAACAGTATCGTCTCATAATTACCCCACCCTGTATTTGCTTATTTTCATGTCTTCAAATTTCTATTTAAATCTGATTAAAGCTATAGCTGGGAATGTGCCAGATGTGTCTGCGAGTTCCACTGGAAACATAGCCAAGCCTCAGATATAGTCCCTGTCCTCATGGAGCTCATGGTATAAGGGAGGAAAAGTGACCCATAGATACATAATGTCCATACTGCATGAGAAGAAATGCTTTAGAGATAAAACAGAAGGAGAAAGAACAATGGAAGAATTATAGTCTACATAAAGAAATCATCATGAACAAAAAAAAAAGGAGAAAAACTGCTGGATCAATGCAGGAAACTGCCCTAGAGGCACTGGCGATCAACAATGGAGACAGGTCAACCTGGAGACGTCATCATGGGTCGGTTCATGAAAGGGCTGACATGTCACGCTGAAGAGCTGTTTCTCTATTCTCAGGACCCAGGTCTCCAAAGGGGTGTGCAATTATCCTTTGGAGATTAGGAAGAAAGCAGAATGCCTGATTATATTTTTATTTTGTTCTTTTAAAATAGGTTTGTGTTTATAAAGTAACTAATATGCTAGTACTTTCTATGTGCATATTATTTACAACTAAATAAATAGACATAGTGGAGTGGAGGAATTCTCAAACTTTGCTTTACAATAGGAGTGTGATCAAACTGAAGACCATTTTCTATGCAATAGGGAGTTATACAGAGTTTTAAATAGAAGAGTTAATCACTTAGATTCACATTTTCAATACGTCAAAATTTATTTTAGGAATTCACTGGAGCCTTTCTCATCTGCTATTTGCTATGAAACAATATTTACTGTAAAGGGTACCACCTGCATCTGCATCCTCAGTACCATTGGTAAGTGAACTTTCCAAATAGAGATCTTATTATGTAATTTCCTCGTTTAAAATCCTTCAATAGATCCCCACTGCCTCTAGGAGAAAATTTAAATTCCTTAGAAGAAAGTATTCTGCTCTCTCTCATATCTGAGCTTGCATGCTCACCACACTTTAGGGATGAAGATGGGTAAATCTTTATTTTGTATGCCCTTTGCCCTTGTTCTATAATTATCCCTTACAGTAAGTTGAACTCCTGAGAGACGAGAAAATGAGCACAAACAGTAATGATCAGGTGTTTAGTGCCTCCTCCCACAAACTCCAGTCCCCACTCCCCTGCAGGCATACTCAGAGCCCACAGGGAGGGGAAGCTCACAGCCTGGGGGAAGAACAGAAGGCAGCAAAAGCACGTCTGGCTTTTCTGAAGATTTGAGTGGGGACGTTCATACCTCCAAAGGTTGTTCAGACTCTTACCGGGCTTCTGAGCCAAGCTGGCTTGCCTGGCCACCAGTAGCAGAAGCAGGCCTTCTATGCTTTCAAAAAACAGCTATCTGTTGAGGTTTATTTCAGGTAGCAGCCCTAGTTTTCAGGACTCTCATACCCAGTTTACTGTCACTAGCATCCTCTCTGGGATAAAGTAATGGGCTTTCTGATGACCAGTTGCTTGAGCACTCAGGCCTGGCTGTTGAGCCTAAGCTGTGGGAATTCTGATTAGGCTAAGCAAGAGGGTGCACGTGGTCATTTGAAGGCTTTGTCTAAACAGTGGTAGATCTTAACAGTTGGTGTTTAACAACCCTCCCCATTGCCATATTAATGATTTACAAAGGTGAGCTTATATCCGTTTTCTATATATTCTAACTCTGATTTTTTTGCATTATCAAATTATTCATAATTTTGGACTTCATTCATATGTGTAAACAATATTTCCACAACCCAACAAAGCAAGCACTGGACCCATGATGTGGTCTCCTTTCCTTTGCACTGCTTTCAGAGTCACAACCATCTATCTTTTTGTTTTTGCTTTTTATTTTTTAAACTTTATTTCAGCATAACTCTCACAAAAAAAAACAATCTGACATCTCATCCCTGTACACACATCAATACAAATAATTTAAACAGAAGTTTCATGAAATAAAAACCCCTTATTACATGCAATGCTTTTGGATATTTTCTTTCCTTTTCTTTTTTTTTTTTTCTTGTAGAAATGAAGCAACTGACTAAATTAACCAATGGCTCTGACCTGCAGTTTGAAAATATGGCATAGGGTGAAATCTGTGGGTAAGAGCCTGGGCCCCAGGGTGGGTGAGTATGGTAAAGACTAAGGCTCCTGGCACTGAGAAAATTGGGAACTGCAAGACTCCAGTATTGCACGATCATTCATTGTGGTATTCGGGGTCAGGGTAGGACCTACGGATCAGGGAAAGGTTGGAATCCATAAGTCCAAATCATCTGTGAATACAGGGAAGTCATTGGCAGGTCAGTAGGTGGCTAAAAGGAGACAGGAGAAAGAGGAGGTTGGAATAAACCTCAAAGGTTGTGTTTTTCTTTGTTTTTTAAATTTTTTTGAGACAGTCTTGCTCAGTTGCCCAGGCGGGAGTGCAGTGGCCTGATCTCTGCTCACTGCAACCTCTGCCTCCTGAGTTCAAGTGATTCTCCTGCCTCAGCCTCCCAAGTAGCTGGGATTACAGGCATGTGCCACCACACCTGGCTAATTTTTGATCAGTGGTACTCAAAGTGTAGTCCCTGGAGTAGCAGCAGCAGTATCACCTGGAACTTTGTTAGGATAAGAAATCCAAACTCTCAAGCTCCACCTCCTACCTACTGAATCAGAAACTCTGTGGAGTAGGCCCAGCAATCAGTGTTTGAGTGTACCCTCCCGTGATCCTGATGACGCACACCAGCATCTTCATTCTACAGATATGATCGCTTTGGCCTGTTTTCAGCTCCCTGAAAGAACCACTTCTCAAGCTCAATTCTCCATTCAAATTATTTCACTGGAACACATTGTCTATTCCATGTGGTGTATATGCTTTAACTGAGTACTACAGGTGCTTGAATAAAAGGTGCAAATGAATCATGTTGAAGAGTAAACCTAAAAAGAAAATGACCAAAACTGGGACCATCTGCCCCTGCTGCCACCCCCATAGGATACATGCACAGGCTGTTTTTAGCAAGACAGGTTTTCCTCTTACTGTGACACCATGCATGGTATCCAAACAGTACAACTGTGTATTCAAACACAGAAGCTCCAATGACTAAAGATACAAATGATATTAATTTACATAGTAAGCGATATGTTTTAAAACATATGTTGGGCTTAAAATAATTGATATTGGTAAAAAATATTGAGATGCTTACAGAAAGGATTCAAGGATATAATGCTATTAATACCATCTGTGCAGTAGCCATCATAAATGAATCAGCAATGCACTTTTTTAATTTTTTTAAATTCTATAATGGATGCTTCTGAACAACACTGTAATTTCCATGAAAATGCTCTTGAAATTTACTATCATATTTTAACTACATTAATTCCTTATCGTTTTCTTCTATGTTTTCCCCCTCCTTTTTCCTGGAAGGTAGTAAAACCATGAATCATGTTTTTCAGATTATTTTTATCTCTTCAAAGTGCATTGTTGGGCTGTATGTTTTTCTAACTATATTACCATTACTGATATATTTCATTATTTTGCTTGATATTCTACTTAAATAGTATTTATCTTTAAAATGATACACACAAAAGTTGCTATTCCCCAAAGTATTTTGAGCCCAAATCATTTCACAGATCAAATGCATTCAACTCTTAGCTCATTGCTTGAATTTCCTGTGTCTATTGAGAATTACTACGAGGCTTTGCAGTTTTGCTCCTACAAAACTGTTAAAAGAAGAAGAGATGTTAAAAGACTTAATTAATTTTTTTCCTCTGTAAAAGAATTCTAGAGCCTTGGAAATCAGGGACTAAATAAGGAACAAATATTGTAAACAGAGAATTAAAATAAATATTAAAATAAAGACATGGAAGATAGATGAAATTAATCTATGCTAGTGGAAGCCAAACAGTACCCTTAGTGGAGGGTAGGTAGTGACTGGAAGGGAACACGAGTATGCTTCTAGGGAACTGGTAATGTGCTTTTTCCTGATCCAAGTGATGGATGCATAGTGGTAGAGTCTGTGAAAATGAGCACTTATGATTTGTGCACTTTTCTGAAATACATTTCAATAAGACTTCAATAATTCAGTAAAAACTGTTAATGATCCTTTAATAAAAGTTATAAATAATAAAGGTAGATGTGTACTTAGCTCTATTTTAATATTCAAACTAGCTTCTGCTAAATAATGTGCTTCCAATACATATGGCCAAAGGTAAGGTACGAGATCACTTACCTTTTAAAAAATAAACAATAGAAAATAAACTAGCAAAAATAGGCTGAGGCAATCATGTATTCCTGCTTCTAGTAAAAGCTTCCTCTGTATTTACTCAGTGCCTGGCTCTGTTCTAGGGCTGCCAGTACAGAGGAGCAAGCCCTTACCTGGGAGTAACTGGCATTGTACTGGGGGAGGCCAGACAACTCTCAAGTAAAACATAAATCTATGCTATAACATCAGGGAGTAACGAGCGCTGGAGAAAAAACAAGGTAGGGTGAGGGAGTAGAGTAAAGCAGTAGGGTTAGGATAATTGGGTAAGTCCTATTAAAAGAAGGTGACATTTGAATAGAGACCAGAAAGCAGTGATGGAGCAAGCCCAGCATAGATCTACAGAAAAGTGTTCCAGGCACATCAAGGCACATGCAAAGATGTGGATGTTTGCTCAAGCTGCTGAAATTTCATGAAGGCCAGAATGGGTAAAGCAAAGTTGGCTGGGTAAGTAGTAGTTGATGAGTGGCCAAATTAAGCAGGCAGGGAAGATCATCATCAAAAGATTAGATTTTATTTATAGCGTGCTGGGAAGCCATTGGAGAATTTTGATCAGAGGAGCAGCATGATGTAATTAGAAGACAGAGGTTTAGATTCTGCTCCCAAGACTGTAATGGTATATAATTAAGGTTTAAAGTAATATATATCTCATCATGTTTATATAAATCCTTGTGATTTAATTGACTTCTTGTTATTTGACCATTTTTAGTTAGCTTGCTGAAGGAACAGAAGGTTTTTGAGTCTTAAGTTCAAATGTCACCTCTGCTAAATCCTAAATTTTTAACCTTGGGCATGTTTCCTAACCTTATCCAAAATGAAAATAAAAGCATTTGGCACATAGTAGATGCTCAACAAAGGGCAATTAGTGCATTTTTTAAAGATGTAGAAAAATTCAGAAAGAAGGACATTCTAAAGAATACTCTTTTTGTTAATAAATTATGTCCTATGAAAGGAAAGGGTCACAGAAATCTCTAGAAATCTGTAACTAGGTCAATTCATAAAGCTGTTTCTTGAGATGTACAGCAAATAGTTATGATATTCTGATCCTGCCAGGGACATGGCTATTATATTCACTGGAAAAATAAAATAAAGTCTTCAGAGAAATCAAGGTTTCTATTTTAGCTCCTGAAAAAAAATTCTAACTATTTGGAAAATTAGAAGTCTATCTTGAAAAACTAGAGGTAGCCTAGTTGTCCTTCACAAGGAGAATAATTAAATAAATCATGGAACTTTTATGCCTACTGTAGAATAATGTGAAGTGGTTAAAAGTACAAAGTATGTTTAGTGAACACATAAAAACAAATTGCAGAATTATATAAATCATGTAAAACTGTTTAAGTAACAATTTTTCTATATGCATCTAAAGAGATATTTTGAAAAAAATGTTTATGATATATTGAGTGGTAAAAAATATATGTCAAACTAGTATAGCAAGATCCCTTCGTGGGAGTATGTGTTCATGGGTCAAAATAAACAAGCAAACAAACAAATTCCAGAAAACAATATAGAAAAATCAATATGGAAAAGGAGAAGGCTTTTCACTTTTCAACTTTTATACTTCTATGCTGTTTGAATACTTTTAAACATGTGTTTAAAATACAAAACAACAAATCTTCATAAATTTTAAGTACATGCTTAAGAAAAACAAGGCTTATATATTATATATATAATATATAGAGTTAAGAATCTGAATCAATTGAAATAATAAAAATAACAACAGTATTTCAATATTCATTAAACACACACTATGTGCCAGGCACCATGCTATTTTACACGCATAATGTCATTTATTTCACAATAACATTCTGAAGTAGATACTATTCTATAGACATGGAGACTGCACGATAGGGCTCTAAATAACTTGCTTAGACTCACATGGCAGAGCCTGAATTCTATCCAGGTCCAACTGTTGCGAAAAAATATTCTTTAACCATTACCCAGCTGCTTCCAAACATAACGGAGGTAAAACTAACTTTACAGGATCGTTACAATTGCAAGTTCTCTGCCTGCCTAGCCTACTGGATAATCCATACCCATATTGGTAATAATTGATTCATTTTAGGTACTGGTATAAAATTGTGACCAGAAACTTTGCCACCAGAGTTACTATCATATCAAGCTGTAACCTTGTGGAAGGTAAGGATTGTATATTATAGGAATAGATTTAAATATTTCAGGTATGATATGGTTTGGCTGTGTCCCCACCTAAATCTTATCTTGAATTCCCCATGTGTTGTGGGAGGGACCTGGTGGGAGGTAATTGAATCATGGGGCAGGTCTTTCCCATGCTGTTCTTTTGATAGTGAATAAGTCTCAGGAGATCTGATGGTTTTAAAAAGAGGAGTTACTCTGCACAAGCTTCTCTTCTCTTTTCTGCTGCCATATGAGATGTGCCTTTCATCTTCTGCTATGATTGTGAGGCCTCCCCAGCCATGTGGATCTGTAAGTCCATTAAACCTCTTTTTCTTCCCAGTCTCGGGTGTGTCCTTATCAGCAGCATGAAAACAGACTAATACAAGGTGATTACAATGTTGCTGAAATAAGTTGTCCATATTAAAAATTGCTGATTAAGAATAAATGCAATTCATCATATTTAGTTTATACTACAATTCAACATTTTTACCAAACTAAGTGCAGTTTTTGTTTCAACTTTACTGTTTAGTTGTCATTTGGAACTTGTCACTTTGTCTTTGTGTTCTATGACAAGTCTTAAGGTATTTTACTGAATTAGAGCAATAAAATACCTTTGGTATGCTCAGTGATTCAGATTCAAAATGGTGGCCAGAAACATTTTTGAGTAGGTACTTCGGTATTTTTAAGAGTTTGCCATGCCATGTAGTAGAGAATACAGAAAAAAAAATGTCTCTGATGAAAAGGAAAGTTAACACTTACATCTGAAAACCGTCTCCTTACCATGTTGCTTGACAAGTGATGTGGATAATTTTATCCCCTAGTGAGGTTTACAATTTGCAGAACTAGTACTTATGTTGACCTCATCAGCACCAAGTGAAAAAAAGTAAACATTACCTAAATATCAAGCCTAAGATGGAAATAATCCATGTGGCAAATGGGTTCCATTTTGTATCCAGAGGCTGTTTTTTTTTTAAATTTTTTTTTTCCCTGAAGATTCTCTCCACAGGAGCTTGATTGGTTCCTGGGATCCTATTTGTAGTTAGAAATCCATTTTTTCCCATTGGTATAAACTTTTTCCCATCATATTCCAAGACACTGGTTAAGTCATAATTCATTGACTGGGAGGAAGGCAGAGTAGGCAATAATGTATCAGACATTGTGTTAAGTATGAAATCCATTTTGTAAATGTGTGTATGTGTTCCAAAGGAGAAATAAATTAGCCATAAATCTCATATCTTAAAAAACAGATCCTATACATAGCAAGATAATTACATTTAACATAGAGTCTTCCTCATAAATATTACTTAGGAGGTTCATGGGAACAGTGAACTCCAGTTTAACTTTCATGGTTTCATTCTTGTGTGACCCAACTATTCTGGCCACTACCACATCTACCTTGCAGGTCAAGGAAGATACCATATACCTCAAAATGGTCAATGCATCACCTTCCATTCAGTGACAGCACCTGAGCTGACTGTAACATGATCCAGTTGACCTAATATGGTCTCTCTTTCTTCTAATTAATATACACAGAAAGCTTTTGCATTATCTTTTCATTGTGAAGAGAAATATATTGGGAGTATTTTTACATGTGAGTGTGTGCACATGTGTGTGTGAACTGTCAGGTAAACATAATACACACCATGTTAATATTAATTACTTATCTAAGTGTCACCAACTGTATCCTCTTTTTTACATAATAGAATCATTATTATATTTGTTTTTGTTTCTCATGTTGTAAAATACTGAGACAGACAGATGCTGCCACATTCTCATTGGGTTCATACCAGTATTTTCCTCAGACTACTCACGATCCTGTCTTAGGACCTAAGTCACCCACCTCTCTTAAATCAGTAGAGCTATGGAAAATCATGGGAGGTTGCTGATCATCTAACAAAGTGGTTCTCAAACTTTCAGGAATAAGCTAGCAAGTTTCTGGGGACCCACAACCTGGATCTGTGCTGACAATAATCATATGCAGCTGTTGAACACTTAAGTGTGGCTAGAATAGCTGAGGGACTAAATTTTTAACATTATATTTAAATGGCCACATGTGGCTAGTGGCTATCATAAAGAACAGCATAGACATGAATGATTTTCATCATTCCAAAAAGTGACACCCTGGAAATTTAAATTCAGCAAGTACAGCATGTGGCCTTAGAATCTATATTTTGGATACAGCTGAAGTAGAGTCAAGGTTTGAGAACCACAGAAATACATGGTGGAGAAGTAGAAAGAGAATTGGAAGAAATTGGAAAGGCAGTTGAAAATTAGGTATAAGAATTTTATTTGTGGGCTGGGTGCAGTGGCTCATGCCAGTAATCGCACCACTTTGGGAGACTGAGGCAGGCAGATCATAAGGTCAGGAGTTCGAGACCAGCCTGACCAACATGGTGAAACCCTGTCTCTACTAAAAATACAAAAATTAGCTGAGTGTGGTGGTGCACACCTATAATCCCAGCTACTCAGGAGGCTGAGGCAAGATAATTGCCTGAAACCAGGAGGTGGAGGTTGCAGTGAGCTAAGATTGCACCACTGCACTCCAGCCTGGGTGACAGAGCGAGACACCATCTCAAAAAAAAAAAAAATCATATTTGTGCCAAGGGGACCAGGGTGAAATCTATATAGAAAGACTATTTCTCAAAATAGCCTAAGGGACTGTAGCCCCATAGAGAGGAGCCAAGGCTGTGAACAGGCAAATCAAAAGCACAAAATGATTACAAAAATAAGATTAAGAACCAGGATCCCATAATATGAGTTATTCTGAAGCAGGGGAGCATCAGATGCAAAGACTGGATACATCTTGCAGTTCAGTGCAAGCTCTGTGAAGCATGAAGCAACCATGTTATTTGATGTTTTGTCACAGAAGCAGGAGGAGCAACTTGAATGAGCCATGCAAGGTGGGCTACAGGAGAAAGGAAAAGAGGAGAATTTAAGTGAAATATAAAGCAGTACATATATAGTAAAGAGATGACCACTAACAATGATTTGAGGTGCCACTTAATGCTACAAGGACCCATTGCTTGTCTACGTTAGTCTTAGAATTTAGCCAAGGAGATTCTCTTGCTATGTATTGTATCAACTAAATATTTGTTATTTCATGGACCTGTAATCTTTATTTTATATTATACTGCCTTATTATTTTGCTCTTCAATATAAAAATCTATCTTTCAGCCTAGCAAAAAGTATATATAGTAATAGCTTTTCATAGTCATTACATGTTGCAAAAAGGACTACACAAAAGAGCCACAGCATCCTTAACCTACTTGGAAACTGCCCTGATCTCTTCTTCCCTACATGTTTTCTTTACTCAGATATGAAAATGAGATAGATATATGTAATTAGAGACATAAAAACTGGCAGATGCTAAGGACTACTGTTTCTAGAATGGTAACAGGTCAATGTGTAACTTTGTCTATCAACTTCTAAATAATAATACCTACACCAGGATGAAGTATTAGTGTCTCCACAATATATTTTTATTAACAAATACAAATGAAAAACTACAAAAATGGTCACTCTTGTTGCCTTTTGAGCTAGTCAATGAATTGTCCATCTAGCCCAGTAGGTGTATGCAGTAGATGTGCAAAAAGTATTTGATGGATGAGTGACTGAGTAAAATGAATGAATTTACTCCCTAGAGTATTGATTAGTGGTTATCAACCAAGAGATGTAACCCAGAGCCACCTGGGAGTTTATTTTTGTCATTTGGTTGTTTAAACTGTGTATGCTCAACTCTCAAATTGTTGTACAACTTGAAGAGTGAAGGGAAGTGAGAGATGAGTTAGGATTAACAAGGGTACAATGTGTATTTTGAAAATTTTCCTGGGTCACTCTGTTAAGTCCTATTCTCCCCACTACTTATCCTTGTTGGGAAACAATGTGTTGTACACAGTTAGTAAACTGATATGCAGCAGTAGTAATAAACATAGTAATAATATTGCTCATAAAATTTGATCTTACTTATAATAATGTCTTTTATTTATAGATTTGTCAAAAGACCTTTGCTTATATCATCTCACTGAAAAATCACAAAAGCTTCAATGACCAGCCAGGTGCAGTGGCTCACGTCTGTAATCCCAGCACTTTGGGAGGCCAAGGTGGGCAGATCTCTGAGGTTGAGAGTTCGAGACCAGCCTGGCCAACACAGTGAAACCCTATCTCTACTAAAAATAGGAAAAAAATTAGCTGGGCGTGGTGGCTGATGCCTGTAATCCCACCTACTCAGGAGGCTGAGATAGGAGGATGGTTTGAACCCAGGAGGCAGAGATTGCAGTGAGCTGAGATCACGCCACTGCACTCCAGCCTGGGTGACAGGGCAAGACTCTGTCTCAAAAAAAAAAAAAAAAAAGCTTCAATGACACGATTAACATGATAGGTATGCAAAGTTGTTGATGTTTATTGTTTCCACAGGAACTTGTAATGCACAGAAAAATAAGAAAATGGAAAATTAGGTTATTAAAAAAACATATCCAAAGAAAGGGGTTTTAAAAGTACCTTGATTATTATCATGTTACAATTACAGTATTTTTGCTACTTCTATCATTACTAACAATCTTTGTTGGTTAGCATTACTGACTTTGACTCCTTCATTCCAGTAAAAACAATCTTAAATTAGACGTTGAGAAATAAATTGTAGTCTTTATTCTGCTACTTACTATGTAGAACCAAAGAAATGGTACAATTTATCTCTCTGAGTCAAGGTAATAAACAAGATTTTTTCCATCCAAAAACTAAGACTCAGTTCAGTCAACTTCTCTGATCTATAACATGGAAATAATCATATGTCTGCCTAGCCATCCTCAAATATTACTGGGATGATCAAATAAAGTGAAAACATATTATACATGCATCTTTATCCTGTTTGAATTCAGCTATATGTGCTCAGCCAAAGTTGAGAGACAGATAGTACAATTTAAGGTGTGCTGGTATTTTTACCTACTGTATCTTAGGGTGACTATTAATTACGATACAAGAATGTGGGGCTTAGCTGTAGAGAGAGAAAACCAACTGCTTGTCCTTTTTGAAAGAACGTGTACTGGTCCTTAATACAGTGCTTTCCTAAGAGATTTTAATGAGTGATTTTGACTCCTTCGGATTTTCACCTCACTCACGAATGCTGGTACCAACCACTATATACGATAAAAATTCAGTGTTGGTGGTGGATTTTTCTGTTAACGGTCTCAACATTTCTTTATTGTATATTAGTTGTTCTTGATCTATTTTTCAATCACAGACTCTGAGAACCTACTCACAGGTAGAATAGGCGAATGCACATTTGTACAGAGTTTTCATACCATTCTGCTAGGATTTTGGGTCTACTGAAATCCACATTAAGAGTCCTCTCATTTAAAGAAAGCCTCCCTAAATTATGTCCACAGCCCAAGACTCTACTGATGACACAGTCGGAGTTGTCAGAGGTAATTCTCAGTATAACAGCAAGAGATTGCCTAAGTAGTTCTCAATCAAGACATTTCTTGTTGTCTCCTAAGTAAAGCTCCAGTGCCACCAGTGGTATTTCCCAAAGAGGTACACACATTGATCTCTGAAGTTTGGGAATTACCAGGCAGGTAACAACCCAACTTTGTTTCATTTTACCCCTCTGATGTCAAAGCATAAACTGTATTTTCATTCTGACACATTTATCCATTCAGGAGATAGTTGAGGATGACCTAACCATCTATCACCATGGACTCTTCAGGCCAAAATGGGGTTGCTGTCTCATTTGTAAGGCAGGCAACAAGGGTGATCTTAGGTAGACCGGGGAAAAATGGAAAATCCAAGCTGTTCAGCAGTAAAATCTGATAGTCTACATCACCACAGGTTAGGCCAGCAGCCTTTCTACACAGGGCCACAGAAGTTCAAAAGAGGCATCATAAGCCAAGTATGACAACTGAGGCCTAGGTCCACATCTGCTTAAATGTGCTGAGAATTGACACAATTCAATGCAAATATGGCTCCAAAATGCAGGCATGTGACTGTATTTTTTCCATGTGAAAACCAAAAATGTGTCCTTATTTATACCATCCCTCTACGTTTTATTTAAAAACATAGTAACTTCCTTCAAATCTGTTTTCTGCTACCACAAAACAAGTGATGGAATTCCATGTCATCCTTATCCTAACCCATTTTGTTGGTAACTTCATCTCCAATGGTGAGACTTCCACAAGCGTCTGAGAAAACCAGCATGACAGGATGAGCAGAGGGAGACTCATCACCTCAAAGGTGCCTAGTATCAATGAATTCTACATTCCAGTGCATGTAAGGGAATTCAATGCACCACTCGGAAGTTCATATGTACTGAGGTCAGTCTCTAACAAGTTATCTACGTTAAGTGGGTACCTGCTGACTATTATTTGACTTTTCAATGTCTCATAGCTCTTTGACATTCCACTACCCATTCAAGGAAAGATTTGCAGCCAGTTTAGCAAATTCTTTTGCAAGACAAATGGATAGTTCATTAACTTTGAAATCTATCTGAAGCTAAAATATAGGTGATTCTTGAACCTATGTGCAGGAAGCTTTTGATGAAATCACAATTAATTTCCCCCCCCTGCAATAGAGAGTAGGCAGAAGCTGCTTTTTAATCATCACTCTTTCTCTATTTTATATGAATACCAATGGATTGTGCAATACTGTTTTAAAAAACATTTAGAAGGAAAACTCATCTCCGGTTGCACATTATTTTTTTATAAATGTCATTCTACATTTATACCGGCAATTGCAGCAATCTATGCAAACCAGATTTGAATGGTTAGCAAAGCAGAGTATTTACAAACACCTTGGATACTTTAGCATTCACACTCTTTCTTCCTGCCACAGTGAATTTGAATTGGATACCACAGCTGCTGTCAGATCCAAACACAAGTGCATCCTTCAGCTGCCGCCCCCTACCAAGAACGCCAGGCAAAATCTGCCCATCTTTCATCCACATCTCCTACCCTGTAGCTCACAATTAGTATTTTCACTGGAAAAGGAAAATCAAAGGAAACCAGAAGTATAGCTTCTTCCCCATCACTGATGGGATATGGGAGCTGCCAGAAGCACACACTGAACAATATCACTCCCTAAAACGCTTCTACATCCTTCCTGAACCAGCACTACCCTCCTCCCAACCAACCATCACCACCATCATTTTAGACGGTAGTATCTAATCAACAAAACCCACTGGGAGTTACTACGTGTTAATGATTAGAACAATATCTCATAAGCCTTTGTTTGAAGCATTTTCCCCATCAGGTCTATAACTAACTCCCTCCTTTCCAACCCCACCACAGAAATCATGGTATCACATTGTGGCACTGCAGATATTCTTTAAGAGGTGCAGAATAAAGCAACAGCCTATGGTTCTGTTTTTCTACCCAGAAATCATAGAATTATTTGTCCTTACTAGTATGAGATTAGCACATTACATTATTCATCCCTGTATCTACTGTACCTATTTTAATCTAAACCTGCGTGTGTTCAGGGAGACTTTTAATAACCACCTTTTCAGAACAGCTCATTATTATAGGTATTTTAATATCTCTTGTTGCCCATTTTTCCACCAGTAACAGGTAGTACTAGAACTGCATGCACCAAGGTAGATTTAATGAAACCTAATGTTCATTCAAATGAATCTCCCGTGGCTAAACAGATAAAACTGAAACACAAATATTTGTGTGTTTGGAGCAGATTCTCTAGAGAAAGGCAGAGGCATTGTGAGTAATGAGTGACAGTTTCTTAAAGGTTAATATCTTCTTTAATCTATTTCTAGAACAGAAAGGGAAAATACTATATTAAGTATTGGGTATGCTTTGGGGATTACAGAAACAATTTCAACTCTTATGTACATGTTACACCATAGGGAAAACAAGGAATCCTACACATACACTTTATTTCATAAAACTTAGAAGTGCTTTAAATACATTTTTCTTTCTTTTTAAAGAAGTGCCTTAGATGTATGTGAGCATGTATATGTGTGTGTAAAAAAGAAGAGAAATAAAACTGCCCTTAATACTGGACCAGGGGCTGTGATTGTCACGTCAGGTAATGAAACCATTAAATGCACGGTATTAAGAAGAGACAAGATGCAATTAGCCAAGAAATTACTCTGATCTCAGTGACATTTTCAAAAAATCATAATACAATATACATCGGAAGACGTGATTGACAGCCTAATCCAGTTTTGATGGAACATAGTCCACATACTGTGAGCAAAGCAGTGCATGTCCAGATAAAGCTCACAGCTGTGAATCTCTGATATGTCCTTACAGTCTTGTCACCCAGGAAATTCCTCAGGTTTAAAAGATGATGAAAGTATCGACCATTAATGACAGGATCATCTCCTGCCCTGAAATAAAATGTACTAATCCCTTTTGCTAGGTCTATGAATTCCTAATATAAATTATATAAACTCTAGTAATTCATCTCTGTTAGCACAGTTGTGTTTGGAAATTGTACAGCAGACTTTGCCCTATTTGAAATGCTAGATGAAAGCAAGACATGTTCGTTTAAGCTGCAGCATAAAGTAATTTAACAGAGGGGACAGAATAACTTCTGGGTAATGAGAACCACAGATGTTAAAAAAAAAAAAGAAGCAAGTTTGAAAGTTCTAAGGTGGTTTGATGGATTTATGTTTCATCTTTTCAAAGAAGCCAGAAATGCAAATGTACAATTTTTAATTAAGCATAGGTCCCTTAATGTTGACTGCTTAAATAAATGACAACAGTTTGCGATTAACAAATAATTACATGGAAATAACAATTATTAATCAGAGACTTTAGAATTTTCAAATAAACAGTATTAATGGATAGCTAAAGATGAGTTACTCAGTTTTATAATTGCATGTGATTATGTTAATGAAATAGTCAAATATAGACCCACATATATATTCTACATTAGATACAGACAATGCATGAGATAGCTACATAGGAACACATAGCAAAAGAGTAAATAAAGGATGTTTGTTATTTCAAATCTACAATTATTCTATGGTAGCAATGCACCTAAAAGGCAATGATGGCACTATCGATGTATTTATAATCTAATTACTTTAATTATATTTACTGATGTTGATTTTGTATTTTTAAATTTGAAAACTAAGCATTCTTCCTACGTAGTTCTTCAGCTACTGCCCCCCACCAAGAACTTTGTTTTACTTGGTATCTATCACAGTTATTATTCAAGGATAAGTATAGACTAATTAAACTGCTTTCTGAAATGGAACATGAAAAAATGAAATACATACTTAGGGGTATGACTAAATAGCAATCAGTTTCATTTTTTAAATTAATATAGATCTTATCTAGGGGGAGAATAATTACATGATAAAGATGCTGACATTACTCAAAATTGATAACTGTCTTTTGACATACAAACGGCCAACAGGTATATTAAAACAGTATGAAGATTTCTCAAAAAACTAAAAATAGAGCTACCATATGATCCAGCAGTCCCACTGCTGAGTATATAACCATAAAAAAGAAAATCAGTATATCAAAAAGATATCTGTACTCCCACATTTACTGCAGCTCTATTTATAACAGTCAGTATACGGAAGCAACCTTAGTATCCATGAATGGCTGAAGGCATAAAGTAAATGTGGTTCATATCCACAGTGGAAATTCCACAATGTGGATATGGACACAGTGGCTCACGCCTGTAATTCCAGCACTTTGGGAGGCAAAGGCGGGTGGATCACTTGAGGCCAAGAGTTTGAGACCAGCCTGGCCAGCATGGTGAAACCCCATCTCTACTAAAAATACAAAAATTAGCCAGGTGTGGTGGTGCATGCCTGTAATCCCAGCTACTCCAGAGGCAGAGGCAGGAGAATCACTTGAACCTGGGAGTGGAGGTTTCAGTGAGCCAAGATCATGCCACTGCACTCCAGCCTATATGACAGAGGGAAGCTCTGTCTCAAAAAAAAAGGGAAGAAATCCTGTCATTAGCAATGACATGGATGAGACTGGAGGACATTACGTTAAATCAAATAAGCCAGGCACAGAAAGATAAATATCCCATGTTCTCACTCGTACGTGGCAGCTAAAAAAAAAAAAAAAAAAAAAAAAAAAAAAAAAAAAACAAAAATGAACTCATGGTGATAAAGACTGGAATATGCTTTCCAGAGGCTGGAAAGAGTAACAAAGTGGGGCGGGGGGATAAAGTGGAGATGGGTAATGGGTACAAAAATACCAGTTAGATACAATGAATAACATCTAGTATTTGGAGGCACCATACAATGACTATAGTTAACAATAATTTATTGTATACTTTAAAATAACTAAAAGAGTGAAATTGGAATATTCATAACACAAAGAAATGATAAAGACTTGAGATGATAGAAACCTCAGTTGCTCTGATTTGATTATCACATACTATATGCCTGTATCAAAACATCACATGCACCTAATAAATATCTACAACTCTTACGTACTCACAATTGAAAATTAAAAATTTTAAGAATGACAACTGCTCTTTAGAAATTCCTTATACAATTGACAAATCACATAACTCTTTTCTATAATGATACTTTACTTTTAATAGCAATCAACACTTTCCTTCTATTTATTTGCCTTATCAATTGGGCTTCAAGTAACTTTATTCTGCTCGCTGAAACCAAAGCTATCTTCAACTGGTAAAGATTTGCTACTATAATGTTATTCAAAAGAATTTGGACAGCACCATTATTTATAATAGCCATCCGTCTACTGGTGAATAAATAACCAAAATTTGGTGTAGCCATACAATGGAAAACTATTCTGCAATGAAAAGGAGCCAGCTATTGACACATGCTACAACATAGGTGAATGTTTAAAACATGTTAAGTGAAAAAAGCCGATGTAAAAGGACACATATTATATGATTCCATTTATATGAAATATCCCAAAAAGGGAAACCTATAGTAGTAAAAAGTAAAAAAGAGGTTGTCTGGGAACAGAGTTGGGAACAGGGATTGATTCCAAATGGGTAAGAGGTTTCTTTTTGAGATAATGGAAATGTTTTCAAATTGGATTGTGATGACAGTGCACAACTCTGCAAATTTACTAACATTCGAAGAGTTGTACATTTAGGATGGCTGAATTTTATGGCATGTAAATCATACCTCAATAAAGCTGTTTTAAAAAGAGAACAAAAAAGGTTAAATAAGATGTCATTTCTTTTTTCAAAAAAAGCAGGAAGTGTTTGGAACAGAATATGAGGGCAGATTATAATAAGGGCCTTTGAAAAAATCAACCTCAAGTCTTCCTAAAGTGATTGCATTATGGGAATGATATTAATTTGAAATAACAGTTATTGCATATGTGCTGCCATACAGAATACCATTTTATTTATTATTGATAACTATTGCCTTGAAATCAAGTCTCAGTCCAAGCAAAGGAACTGAGCAATTTTCAAATAAACTAACAATCAGATAACTTATTTAAAAAGGAAACAGAGATCTTCATTTGATATCAATAGTCTATCCAACTTGCCATAAAATTGCAGCAGAAATCATTATCCCCACATCCACCTCTGCTTCCATCCATGAAAATTTATTTTCACAAAACCCACCCTGAATTTCAGAGCTAACAGTATTCCCTATTTTAAGAGTCCTATAAGAAAAAGAACAAGAGAAAACCAATTCTTTTATGTCTGCCTAGAGAGTTATAGTCAAACCCATTGTCATGATCAAAAACTAACAATGTACATAAATTCCCACTACTTGCAGGGATTAAAGATACCCCACAGGTGTGATGGGTTACATCTGACTCAAGCCCCTCAAACTTCAGCCACTTTCAGCAAACTTGAAACTTGAGCCAGCTCACACTTTATGGGGGGTAAAGGGAAACAACTTATTTTACGTTAGTAACTTGAAATCTTCAAATATGTGAACGGTAATCTCACGCCATAAAGGAGAAGTACATCAACTTTAAAAGTCACATAGTGGGGCGAGGAGGGGGTGAGATAATGGATTATGCCACTTATGACTAAGTTTTACAAAATACTGCAATTTCACTGCTCTAAATGGCTTTACATTTATTCAAGATGGGCGGAACCGTGGGTGTTAACATGCTTGGCAACTTGTTAATGTTTAGAAGGTACTTGTTCTAGAATCATTATTTACATTTGAATGTCTAATATACTGGATCTTAAACCCCACGGTATTTTCTTTGTATTCTAGCTCCAGCATCTTTTAAATTACCCCCAAATTGTGTTCTGTTTACAATTATTGTGGCAACTTTTGTTGTAGTTTGAAATATCAACTTTTATTATTCAGTTTTTTTCCTAGAAAAGCACTATTAAAGCAAAAACAAAGATTAAACATTTTCAAGTTGTTAACAAGTTTAAGTAGCAAAGAAAAAGAAAAGAAAAAACTTACCTGGCCAGAGTAAAGAAAAAAAAATGTAGCCACAAATTAACATTTAAAATTAAAGTTACTGTGAAACTCCTGGTAATCAACCGTCTCAGTATTCAATACCGCTTGTTTATATTTTATTTTATTTTATTTTATGAGATAGGATGGATAGGATCCTATTTTATTTTATTTTATGAGATAGGATGCACTCAGGCTGGAGTGCAGTGGCACAATCTCTGCTCACTGCAACCTCTGCCTCCCATGTTCAAGCAAGTCTCATGCTTCAGCCTCCCAGGTAGCTGGGATTACAGGTGTGGGCCACCATGCCTGGCTAATTTTTGTATTTTTAGTAGAGATGAAGTTTTGGCCATGTTAGCCAGCCTGGACTCAAACTCCTGGCCTCAAGTGATCCACTTGCCTCTGCCTCCCAAAGTGCTGGGATTACAATTATGAGCCACTGTGCCCGGCCCACTTGTTTATTTAAGAACACTGATCATAGAGTAAAGGACAACCCTGAAAATGTATTAAAGCTCAGTTCGGAACAAAGTTCCTAGTCACCTTGACAATGAAAAAAAGTATATATAATTTTCCAAAATGTTCATATATGGCATTTTTTTTCACTTTGGAAAATCACAATTGTACTTCATGTATAAGTATGATTGTTTCTTTACTTAAGGTAACTAAAGATCATTGACCTGAATTGTTTCCAATTGCTTTATATTATCCACACTTTAATCCACAAGAACACAAAGCATTGGAACTTAGACATTTTAAAAAATATACAATATTTAGGATATTTTGTATTATTTTGAGAAAGATAGTATAATTCAAAAAAATGACTCCAATTTTAAATGGGTCAAAAACTAAACAAATATTCTTAAAAGAGTGTGTTAAAATGCATAAAGATAGCACTAATATTTGAGAATATTTTACAGAGTTTTCCAAAATTTGCCATTTATTTTCCATCTCTGGGCAATCAGCTACAATTTAGGCATTGTATTCTAAAGCAGAAAATGATTTACCTAAATGTAAAGCAACCTCATCACTGGCCACTCAGGTTGCTATTTCAGTCAATATAGTATGAAGGGTTAAATAGACAAGAAGAATAAACTGTTTTGGGGCCATTAACATTTCTAACTTAAAAAATGAGTACCTTTCCAGTGTGTGCTGATTATGAAATGCGGTCTGTAAAAAAATGCAGCACTCTAAGCAAAAACATTGCATGTTTATTCTTACTGTCGTTAGACTTTAACGATTAACCTGACATTTCTCTTTTAATGTAAAAATTCATTTGCAAAAGACATTTTTCACAAGCAAAGAAGAACTCCTGTATCTCCCTGTTCCACAGTCAGACCTGGATAGCCAAAGACAAATCAATAAAACACAGAAAAAATCTTTTAAAATAAATCTTAATCTCTAGAATAATGGTTCAGAATTCTTACCCAGAAGATTATTAACCCGTTTCTGAATGCATCAGAAACAATGGCATATGAAATGGTCCTAACGATTATAAGCAAACAAGTACATCATTGGTGTTTCATTCCAAAGGGTTGTATCACACATATGCCATTCCTGGGGCCTAGTTTAATATTTAAGGAAAAATTTCCAGTAATACACAATTAAATTGCTATTTTGGAAGGAGGAAAGGGGAGAACAAAGGAGGAAAGGAGGCAGGGAGAAAAGAAGGAAGAAACGAAGGGAGAGAAGGTACTCCCCAGTAACCGTGTACTCTTAATCACAATTTAGATGACCAAAAGTATACCATATCTACTTTTTGAAATTATTTATACAGGGACAAATTTTCTCACCCAAGTGCTATCTTAAAAAAAAAAACAAAAAACTTGTGTCAACTTTAAAAGCATCATACAATTAATATAAATCAAAAGGACTGAAAATTAATTTAAATGCTACTTATGTAATTAAGGGGGAGCAATAATGGAAAAGCTTGCATAAATAGAATTGCTTCTGAATTTTCTGAGCTAGGATTTTTGTTTTCCACTTAAAGCAAATGTTAAATTTTTTTTTCTGTCAAAATCCTAAATAGCTTTTTGACAGGTTTGTTATGGTTAATTAATTACTTTCATTTGCACTAAGTTGTATACTTGAAGATGAATAGTACATGATAACAAGGCCAGCCTCTGTGAGGGAGACCTTTGGCGGTCTATGCAGTCTGCTGCCTCATTACAGAACTAGCTATCTGCAGGAAGCCTGACTTTGAAAGGTACAGCACGTCCCATAACACCCTCCCCTAACTGAGATGATTGTAGCTTCTTCCGAAAAGTGATGATTAGGAGAGAGAAAAGCAAAACGGAATGCTGTATGAATATTTCATGTAAATGAAAGCAGGCACTTAGCGAACGTGCATCTTGATTGATGCTAGAGTGCCTCTAAATGTCTTGACATTGAAGGGTTCCGACTCTCCTTCCCTCGACGACTGCTTCAAGAGCTGCAGTTAATAGTGGAATACGACCATATTTAGCTGAAGGGCTCTTTATTACAGGCTGATATTAAATAAGACCACAGGCCTCGGGTTAGCATAAGTGAATTCTAGATAAAAGAGACTTCAGAGAGAACCCTAAATGAGATATGATAGTTATGTTTTATTTTGGTCTTTATGTTTTCCCTCCCTGATGCATAATTGTTTATTTCACTTTTAACCCCCCTCAAGAAAGAGCCAAAGGACTCAAATTGCTTTGCAGAAAGAGGCCCAATAAACAAAAATGGGATGGTGTTAAGATGGATTTGTATATGATCGCCAAATCATTTTATGTAAATAATACTAGTAGTAGTAGTAATAGTAGTAGTAAAAAACAGGAGAGCCCTCATCATGGGAGTTTTTAGAAATACAGTTTTTTAGAGATAAGTAGCATTTTTCTAAATTTGTACAATAAACCACCAGTCACTTAGCAAGTAAGGAGGCCATCTAAGAAATTTACACAACAGAATAATTTAATTTCAAAATGCAAATTCAAGGTTTTAGAAACTCACATCTATGGCAGGAGTGAGAATAGCAGTGATAGGTTTGCTGACATCACACAACACCCCCACCCCTGACCCCAACATTAGAGACGTCAGTCATTTTCCTCCAGAAAATACTTAGTTGACTGCCATTTGCTTAAATCAGAATTTCAGCCTCCATTGGCTCTTCACAAATCATTCGCCATTGAAGGGTAAATACAGTCTCTATGAGCTGTGACCACTAGAGTTTCCATCTATGGCTCAATCAGAACAAAGAGCCCAGAGAGAATCACTGGCAATATCTCTGCATACCAGAAGCTCCCAGAACCAGATACCACTTGTCTTCTGTGAGTCAGCTAAAGATAGAGAGAAAGGGAGGGAGCTAAAGGAAGTATCTCAGAAAGCTCACTTAGAAACCTTTAGTTGTGTATAAAAATTCAATTCTACAAAATGATGGGCCACACAAAACCCAGTAACTTGATTTGTACTTTGCTAATGTCCCTTCTCTTCCAATCTCACTCAGAGACTCTTGGGACTCCTTTAAGGGGAGAGTTAATATTTTCATGCAGGAACAAAATAAAATTTGAGGTGTACAGAAACACATACATATGAATTTAAGAATGAAGAACTTGACATGCTCTTGAGTCTGCTAGGATCTGCATCACTGAATCATAGAACTGGAAAAGACTTCAAAATCACTCAGTCCTGTCTCCTGATTAAAGAAAGCAAGGAGAGGAACTTGCCAAAAATCACATACTTATAAGAGTAGCAAAACCGGTCCTAGGTTTTAGATCTTATGATTCTGACTCTTTTTTTTATGTCACCAAAATCATTATATCATGTATACATATGGTTTTAATTTACATGGTGTGTTTCTTTCAAATATGCAATTTTTAATTCATAATAAACTATCTTTTGTCTTGCAGTATCTGGATCCTTCTCGGCACTTGTTTAAGTCATCAATCCATAGGTAGCAATTTTAGTAAAGAAAATAATACATCACATAACTTATATAAGTTTGCAAAGTACTTCACATTAATTATTCAATTCAGCCCATACAGAAGTCTTGAGAAGCAGGCATTTCTCTACTTTAGAGAGGAAGAAACCTAGTCTTTCCTTAGTGTAAATTAAACTGAGGTTGCGTTCCTTGCTTTAGCTGACAGATACTGTGAATGACAAAAACAGAGTCTCATTACTACACCTTCTGGCTCCAAGGTTGTTGCTCACTATCCCTCATTCTACTATTTAGTAAGCATCTATTAAATACCTACTATGTGCCAGGCTTCTGATTCAATCCCAAGGTTATATATCACCACATAAAGACTGGTTCACATTTTTTCTCCATTGGAATGAATACAATCTTTCCATATTTGTCCAATCAAATTTTGTCTAATAGCCAATTAGAGTTACCATGTAAGAGCTGACCTTATGCTTGCTTAATTTTTATCTACTATTTTACCTCTGTTTTTCACAGATGCCCCATATGGTACACATATGGCTTCCAACTGAGGTCTTTATGTCTAACTCCAGATACATGGATGCATTGACTTTTCAAATGACATTAGTACTATAAGACAGAACAAAGAAATCCTGCAGTCCTGTCGGCTTTTAGCGAGTTACAAAGCCTGACAGTAACACATGCAGCACTCAGGGCCACAGGAAGCAGGCATGAAAAAAACTGCACACAGCATTTGGAAAATGACAAGTGGTGGATCCCGGATGCCATCATTATTATTGTTATTAAAATTAAACAGAGATTTAATCTAACATTCCATGGGCAGTCAGGCAACTGACTTTAATAACTGTAAACTGAGGCTTACATCGTACTGCACTCAACCTAATGCTTTAATTAAGTTTTGAGGCAGCCTCTGACGACAGTCACAGTGCAAACACAGGCCATGAGCTAAAGGCCACTCTCTGCCTGCCAGAGCGCAGTCCCTGGGAGCCAAGCAGGAGCAGCAGCCATTGACGCCACCGTTAGATATTTATGAAAGAGATGTTCTGAATTTTATCGTAGTGGTATAGATCAATTTTCAGGACAGAGTCCTTCACAGTGTATTCGGAGGCTAGGTACGAAACCAATTTTATCTGCTTCAGTGATGTGTGAACTGTATGAGGAAAGAGATCTCCCAACTCTCTGATAGCTTATCTTCCCTGGTGACCATTTATGCATGCTCTTGTAAATATACATATTTTACAAGGGAAGGGAGGGGTAGAGAGATGCTCTTTAAACTCTCCTTTGAGATGACCTTGAAGTAGGAGCATTTGAATCTTCCAGGAAATTAGCAGCCAAGTGTATTTCGATAATGATGGGTGGGTGGGAAGGGCCACTCATAGAACGGGTAATATCCCCGATAACAGGCTCTTGACCAGACGTCTTTCCATCTGAGCCCATTTCTTCAAAGAGGCAGAGAAGAGCAGGGCTGCCAGGGTCTGGAAGTCAAGTCCTTCCCCTCAACACTAGAGAGCTTAGCTGGTACAGAGGCTATTACAAAAAAAAAGTAACTACGAAAGAGAGGTTGATTTGGAATTTTCTCAAGCATGTAAGTCTAATGAACATCAAGGGAGAAATGAAAGGACGCTTCCAAGCAAATGTACAGGTATTTGATTGTTTTCACACACCAAACAATATGGCAGGACAACAGCAATGAAAATCAATCTATGTTTTATGTTATACATATCAAGACTACACATCCATACGTAAGCTGCATTTCCCTTCTTTTCTGTTCCCAGGCTGTATGGACACAGGATGCCTCTTTAATTCTTACACACTTTCTCTTTTCAGATGCTTCCCTTCCCACACTTTTGGGTACCCATCTGAAGAGTGATTCCTTTCATACACCCAACACTTGAGCTTCACTATCCAGTGTGCCGATTTCATATGCGTTGCCACATATTTTCAAATAAGTACTTCTTTACTGCCTAGACCAGAGGTGGGTTAAGTTTTCTGCAAAAGGACAGATAATAAATATTTTAGGTCTTGAGAATCTTATGGTCTCTGTTGCAACAACAACTCTGCTGTCATAGATCATACACAAACAAATGAATGTGGCTGTTTCAATAAAACTTTATTTATGGACCATGAAATTTGAATTTCATGGAATTTCCATGTTTCACAAAATATCATTTTATTTTTTTAATCCAACCACTTAAAAATGGTTGGAAATCATTCTTAGTTTGCAGGCCACACAAAAAAGAGACAGAAGGTGAAATGTGGCCCCTGGGCTATAATTTGCTAACCCCTGGCCTAGAGAAAAGATACAATGTCAGAATTACATGTGCTACCACACTTAGCCTTTTAAAGATATTCCATACAGGTATGTTTTTCCTAAATCTTGTACTCTATTTTACAACTATAACCTAACTTAACTTTTACAACACCTTAAGAGGCCAACAATGGACAAAGCATCTGGCCTGGCTTATGGTGAATCACTGCTGTGTGAAACCCTAGGCAGAAAGACAATCAAGTAATATGGCCAAGAAGAGAAAGAGAACTTTTAATATATTTAATCCACTAAAATATATCATCACACATAGCTTTGGGTATGTGCTCAATTCATAACCATTAGGTAGTCTAAGTTGATCTTTATATACTCTGGCAATCACATATACCTTCCAACTATATCTAGATATGTACATATTTCAGTCAAAATAAATTACAAGTAACTCTGACCTTATTATAGCTCTCAGCTGACAATGTTTGATTCCATCATAATCAATTGTGTGGGAGGTTGGAAGGAGGCAGACGGGGAGTGGTGGCTATTGTCTTTTTTACACCTTACATCAGAAGCACCATGGTATGGTGGATTTTGGTGTCAGAGAGACCTGAGCTTGAATTCTGGCACCTTGGTCCTATTTACCTCTGTAAGCTCCAAAACACTATCATAGAAATCAAGGTACTAAATTTATAATTTTCATGAGCTTAAGGGAGACAATTCTCCTAAACCTTGCTCTCAGTAGATGTCCATGAGTCTCTGTACCATTCCCCTTCCTAAGGCATCTTTGGAAAACAAAGGGAAAGCCCTGTAAGTTGGTGAGCTGACATTGTTGCCTTTTTCTTCAGATCCATCTTATACCACAATATTACACTACTACAAGTTTTTGAGAGGACATTTCTTCCCATTTATTCTTGTATAGTCTATAAAGAAAGTCTGGTACTAATGTGACTTTACTTCTTCTTTCAGCCAGGTTTATTCCATCAAATTCCCAGGATATTTTTTAAGTGGAGAAGAGTTTCCATGTGCAATATATTTTCAGTTTCATGAGTTCAGCTTGATGGTGCCAATTCCAGGAAAAATTGCCTGTTCACAAGCAGGTATCATTATGGATTCAATGGTAATGGCATTCTCAGCTATATAAAAAGCCAGCAAATTGTGATTCCTGAACTGACCGACTTGAATAATGAACAGAACCTTCATTCTGGCCAGGAACCTGAGACAGCCTGTGACACAGCGGATTTTTTCAGGTGAGCAGTGACTGGAAATGCTCTTTCCATTCTGATATAGTCTGAATACTTGCGCCCCCCGCCACCAGCCAAATTCAAATGTTGAAATCCTTATCCCTAATGTAAGGGTATTAATATTAAAGGATGGAGTGTTTGAGAGGTGATTAGGTCGTGAGTGGAGTCTTCATGAATGGGACTAGTGCTCTTACAAAAGAATCTCAAGAGAGATCCCTCAGCCCTTCCACCTTGGGAGAGCACAGCTAGAGGGAGCCATCTGTGAACCAGAAAGCAGACCCTCACCAGACACTGAATCTACTGGCACCTTGACTGTGGACTTCCCAGTCTCCAGAACTGGGATAAATAAATGTCTATGAATTATAAGTCGCCCAGTCTCTATGGCAGTTTGTTACAGCAGCCTGAACAGACTAAGAGCCATTACTTGCTTCAATCTACCTTTGCTCTTCTGCCCAGTCCTGTGCTCAGCCCCGGGAATATGAAAATAAGCAAGCCGCAGTCCCTGCCATTACTGCCCCACAGTCCGGGGTGGAGACAGACGTGCAGAGACAACAGCATACTGCGAGAGGCTGCGTAAGCACCTACAAGGGCTGTACAAAGATGCTTGCCTGCAGGAGCAGGGAAGGTTTCACTAAGGAGATAAACTTTAATCTCAGCCTTAAAAGATGAGTAGGAGTTTGCCAAACACAGAGAGCATCCCGTATAAAACAAACAGAAGACCAAGTAAAGAATTCCCCTGGCAAGTCCCCGATGCCTGCTGGGCTGAGGGGAGCACACTCTCCTGTGTGCCGCTGCTGTGCCTTGTGAAGTCCTTCATTTGAATTTAATTACACTGTTTTCTGTCTCCCCACTAACCTGTAGCAGATTACCCAATGGCAATGTGCATCTATCTAATGAAAAGGGGATAATGAAGATACATAGAGGGTTAACAAAAAATGAAAGAATGATATATTTTAACCTCAACTGCACTTCCAAAACATTTTTATAGAGAGAGACAAGTAATTGATAACCTATAAAGTTCATTTATAACTACTCATAAGCCCTGTCTTATGAATTAGTTGTTTTTTTAAGGGACATAATAAATGATGAATCAACATTTGTTATGTGAATGAATGAAGCTGTGAAAAGCATTAGGCAAAAAAAAAAAAAAGACCTTTTCAAATATTAGGGTGTATCAAAATAAATAAAGCTACAAGAACTGAACTTTAAGAGGAAATCTGAAATTCTGTCCTCTCTGTTGCTCAGCTTCGAGCACTGGGAACCTCCAGCAATGCCTGTCCCACCGGCAGGAGGTGTCCGGAATGAGTCCTGCTGACCCAGAGCAGATGTGAGTCACATTTGGGGTAAGTTTGTCAAGCTGCTCCTATCTCTTTCTGCAGCACATTTACTCAGCCCTCATGACTCAGCTTCTACTTCATATTCTAAGTCCCTGAATGGGATTACAGCTGAACCACAGCTTACTTCGCTAAAACCTTGACATCCTGCCTAGACCTTTCTAAAGGCCAGACTGCGTCTCTAGAAACCTCAGCTACACACAAACCGTGGTCCCGGGCCTCATTGTATAGACCACCCAGAATAGCAGTGGTAACAGCCTCTCATCTTCCTCTTTCTAGACACTTCCTACTTCACTACGCCAGTTACTTTACCTCACCCCTGTCCACATGAGCCAGCTAGGGTTGAGCTAGTGTTTGCCACACCCAAAAAGACACTGACATTTGGATTGCTGGCTCCTCACTATATTTTGAACAATTCTGTCACAGATCAAGGGACCCAAAGCCATACTCAACATCCCCATCCCCAACTCTGGGCTTCTCTGTGCCCCATTTGCCTAGCCCAGAGGCATGGTTCTCTGTGACGCCAGCCACGGACAAAATACTTTCAACCACATAGCTTTCCACTGAAGATCTGTTTAAAATACTAAGTATCTGCAGGTGTTTTCTAAAAATGATGGGGATGACAATTTCTGCTAATGCAAGTATGTCTTAAACATCTGTAAATTAGCAAATAATGAGTGTTACATCATTATGGAACTGAAATTCAGGTTTCAAAATCTATTAACATTACAGTACAAGTTTTTTTTTTAATTCCTGCACCCTGCATAGCTTAGTGATATATTGATTGCACATGAAGATGTAAGCAAAGTTACCTCTATTTCTATCCATGGTTTTAAAGTACATTCTCTTACAACCCAACATTGCATGTTCATTTCCCCATTCTTTAGCAAAACCTATGAAGCAATCAGGTGAACAGCAAGTACAGGAAAGAAAATACTAAAATAATCTCAAACTCATACATCCCTAGAGATAAGAAGAAAATAAGCCTGAATACAAATACATTTTCAGTATTTTAGAGAAAAAGTTTGAGCCCACAAAGCATTTATTTTCTTTTTTTTGATAGCATAATTCACATTTAGCAATTTGATTTCCTTTCATTATGAACTATCATTACCTCCCAAACCCAGCCAACCTTTTAGATACATTTAACAATTATTCTTATTTTAGAAATCAAAATAAGTCTAATTAAAATTATGAGCCATACTAATCTTAAGAGCTGAGGTTTTAAAGAAAACCTGTAGTGTATTTATATTGTCATTTACTTTTTATTCTCAATTTTCTGTCTTCACTGGTTAGACAATTAACCAGTATTCAAGCATGTAAAGTACTGAGAAGCATGAAATTTACATAAATAAAATAAATTAACACAGTTAAACAATACAATATTGCCTCCTGACATCCCCATTTTCAGATGTCATCAACAAATAATCAAGATACCAAGTCAGGGTAGGCATTGTTCCTTAATAATTGCTTAGATTATCACAGATTCACTAATCATTACAATATTATACCAGAAATTTGTTTTTAATCCAGTGAACATATTGCTAATGACTGAAACATCTAACAGCATCATCTTTTCTAACAGCAGCAAAATGCCAAGGAATTGATTTTAATTAGGTTTTAGAAAAAGAATTATGTGAAACTCAAATATGTCATTCAATTTATATGTCAAGGAGAGTCTCAAAAAGGATTACGTGGTTAGCTGGACTTTGGGATGGAGGCAGATCTTTGTTTGGAATTCTGCAATTTATTTGGAAAGCTCTCATACACATACTGCTGATAACTATCTTACTTCACTGCATTCTCCAACAGGTTTCTTTCTCTCTCTCCTTCTTCCATAGCAGTAATAACCATGACGGCAGATCATTGGGATGTCTCAGTATCAAGAAAAATTATCATTTTTCCAAATCTTTCTTTATGTAACCACAGGGGGTTCTGGCTTTAATTTAGTAAGGCAGTGCAGAATTTTGAATTGAGAACTTATTTAATGAGGGTTAGAATAAAAAACCTTCTAAGCAAGCAAAAAATAGAAGGGAAACCAGGGAAATGCTATTGTTAAAAATGGGACATTTTGAGATGGTGAAATTGGGAAGTGGGGGGCAGAATTAGATATATGTTAATCCTTTAAAATTTTAGCAATCCACATGCTTAATTACTTCATATGGCCTTTCAAGAGATGCCAGCAATGGCATTTCTTGTGTATTGAGACCACTTTTGTTGCATTGGGACCTGTGAGGTTAATACCAGGGGTATCCATTGAGTAAGATCCATAAAAGCTTTCTGGGCTTCTTAAAGGAAAATGACCTAAAGCAACATTACATCAAAGGATAAGTAACACATGACATAAATGTTTTTCAATATTCCTTTTAAAACTAATTCCACTTTCATAAACAATCTATTCTAAAAACAAAACAAAACACAAAAAAACCTTTAAAGAAATTCTGACTCCAGGGAGAGATTTGAGCCTCTAAATTTCCTGAAACCCTTTGGAAACAATTCATATTTTTTAAAACCCTTAGGAATTCTCTCTGACTTGCAAGTGGCCACCTTTTTAGTTACTGTATATCTGACACATGCCACAAGATTTTAAAAACTAGAGTGTGAAGCTGATGTTTTCATAAAGTTAAAATCTCTCATTTACTTCTTTTTACATTCATCATCTCTACTTATCCACCCACTGATTCATTTCAGATTTATTGAACACATACTACCTACCTACTCTGCTCCCCAGTAGTAAAATATTTCTGTCCTGACTTTACATGAAGCCAGAATACCATGCAAGAATCTTGCAAGGGGGTAAACACGAACACAGTGGGAATCCAAAGCTCTAGAAAATAGGTGCCATGTGGTGATAGAAGAAGAATAAGCATCACCGCCAGTCACTCCATTCCAAACTGCAGCTTACACAAATTAACACAAAGTCTAAACAGAATGGGCTTGCTATTCCAAATTCACATAAAGCAACCTCACATAATGCAAGTAGTGTATCATGTATTTGAAACTGCAGTGTGATGTGATACTCGACAGATAAGTACAAGGTGCCAGTGACGCAAGGAAAGGAGTAGGGGAGTGACAGGAGGGGAGGTTTGTTGAGCTCATGGAAGGTTCCACAGAGAAAACTCCTGAGAGAGATCTTGAGAAGATGAGTGGGAGTCTAAAAGGAAGACAAAGAAGATAAGGTATCCTGGTTAGATGAGCTAGCAAGAGCAAAGGTCCAGAGAAACTGGACCTTTCTGCACACATTCTAGTGGAGGGCTTAGTGATAAAGACTGAGCAAAACTGGATCAAGCAGGGCCTTGTCTACCTTGCTAAAGAACATGGATTTGATCCTGTAAGCCAGTGGCTCTCAAACTTTTTGGTCTCAGAATCTCTTTCTACTCTTAAAAACTATTGAAGATCCTGAAGAACTTCCTATTATGTGTGTTATATCTATCAATGTTTACCATATTAAAAATTAAAACCGAGTAACATTTAAAATATGTACTTACGAATTCATATTTAATGATACTAAACCCATGATGTGATAACATAAATGTTTTAACAGAAAAATAACTGTATGTTTCCTCAAAAAATTTAGCAAGAAAAATTTAGTTTTCTATTTTTGAAATATTCTCATTAATATCTGGCTTAGTGAAAAGTAACTGAATTCTCTGTTTCTGCATTCAGTCTGTTGTGATATCATAGAGACATTGAAAAGTTCCGCTACAGATCCATGAGAAAATAAGAGTGAAAAACATAAACGATATTTTAGTATTATTATAAAAATTGTTTAATCATTTAGATCCCCTGAGTCTCAAGGGCTTCCAGAGACGTCCAGGTCAGTGAGCAGTGACACTGTTGTCATTTGGGGATCAAGTTACATTTAAACAAGAGCATAAACTGAATATACCTGCATTTTAGAAAATGGCATCGCAAATGATACAGATATGAAGAAAGCAAAGTAAAAATATTCTGGAGAGTATACCTAACATTCACAAATAATGCAGAAAATTTTCATGTGGCTTAAGCACTAGCTTTTCACTACAGAGATGTTACTTTTCAACAACATCAAAAAGAACATATACCTCTTCAAATATGTTCAATATTTGCCTGATCCTATAATCAAAATGATATAAAGGTGACTATAGATAACTTTACGCCAGTCAACTAAAAATTTAAACAAAATGCACAAATCCCTAGAAAAATATAACTTACTAAAATGTACACAAAAAGAAACAGAAACCCTAAGTAGTCTGGAAAGAAAGGCTAATGCTCATCTGATAAGCACTTATATCATTTATTTACAGCTGATAACCATTTGACCCATCAGGTGTGCACTCTAGTTGACCTATGCCTATTCTCTATCTCATGTTAATAACATGATTTAAAATATCACTCTCATGTATAGCCATTAAATCACTGAATCAAAATCACTTTTCCACAAAGAAAATGTGAAGCCCAGATGATTTCACCATTGAGACATGCCAAACATTTAAGGGAAAATATATCGCTAAACATATATGAATTATCCCAGAGAACAGGAAAAGAAGAACTACTGTTTAACAAATTTTCAGAGGCTAGCATAACTTGATACCAAACTCTCACAAAGAGTGTATAGGAAAGGGAAATTAAAAGACAACCCTCAGTCATGAACCCAGATTTACAATTTTAAAATAAAATATAAGCAAACTAGATATAGCAATATACAAAGAGGATAAGATACCGTAAGTAAGTAAAGTTTATTCAAGGACTGTAAGGTATCTTTAATATTAGAAAATCAATCAATATAATTTACCACCTTAACAGGTTAAAGAAGAAAAATTATATGGCCATCTCAATAAATTCAGAAAAAGCCTTTGATAAAACTGAAAATCTTTTCTGTATTCATCTAGAAATCCTACACAGCACATGAGGAAGGAAAAAAGTTATTATTAGCAAATAACAAAATGTGTAAAAAAAAAGCTATACTTATACATTTTAGCATTAATTAAAGAGCTCAACAAGTTGTCAAGATATAAGGTCACTATGAAAAAATTATGTATCTAAATATCAGAAACAATATGAAATAAAACTTAAAATACCACTTAAAATTGTATCACAAATATGAGATACCTAGAAGTAAACATAACAAAAGATTTCAAAAATACCGCTTTCTTTTTTTTTTTTTTTTACACATCTTTAATTTTATTACTTAAATGCCCACTTGCCCAGAATTGCCCCCACGAATTCTGGAAGTTTTTCCAAGAGGAGAGAAAACTGTGACTCTGATCAGTCCTGACTTTCATTGTCATTGTTTAATGCTGCTACCAGATAGTTTCTTGAAGACCCTGTGTCATTGTCTACTCTGGTTTCCAATGATCCTGCTGCTCAGACCGTGAAGTTTCTTAAAAGGAGAAAGATCCCTCTCTCTGTGGTACTTCATAGCAGGGCCCTTATGACTATAGTTCTTTTAATTGCATTCACCTACTCAGTGCCCTAAGCCCATGCAGACTAGCAGAAGCAGGAGCGATTTCCAGCCTCATCCAAAGGTTGCCCTGAAACCAACAAGCAAGGTCCTATGTTGATCCATGGCCACAAGCCCAGACAATCCCTTCCTGATGTGAATTCCATCTTGGAAATTCTTGGTATCCATGCAAGCCAGCCTCAGACATCAGTCAGCACCACCTCAGTTCTCAAAGCAGTTCTTCAATAACAGAAACAGTAATGACACTAATACTTAAAAGCCTGTTCTAAGTACTTTGTTCATTTAATTTTCATAGGAATCCTATCAACTTTTGCCACATTTTTCTGATGAAGGAATGGAGATATCAAGAGATTAGGTAGCACAGCTAGTAACTGGCAGGAGCGGGAGGATTTGAACCTACGAAGGCTGGCTCCAGAGCCTGTGCTTGTAACCACAGCTCCCTTAAATTCCAAAGGGAAGAGATTGAAGTCTCTGCTTCCTTGGAGGTTCCCTGAGCCCTGTGTAAGGATGTGCCTCCTCTCTACTTCCCCAAACCCAACACCTTAAAGATTATAGAGCAGAGACTTTGTCAAACAACAAAAGGTATTGCACGATCCACTCCACAGAGCAATTAGGCACCTCCATGTCTGGGTAGATAGAGGCCACCCAAGTGATCCTTCCAAAAATAAAGAATAAAAGTCACTGTCAAAGGTGATTTTTGGTCTCCATCTGAGTGAGAAGTGTCTGGAAAATTTAAAACAATGCTTTAGGTTTTGTTTGTTTTACGTGTTTTTTTTGTTTGTTTGTTTGTTTTTGAGACGGAGTCTTGCTCTGTTGCTCAGCAGGTTAGAGTGCATTGGCACAATCTTGGCTCACTATAAACTTTGCCTCCTGGGTTCAAGCCTTTCTCCTGCCTCAGCCCCCCAAGTAGCTGGGATTACAGGCATAAGCCACCATACTTGGCTAATTTTTGCAAAAAATAGCCCTTTCTTTAAAAAAAATCCTCTTTCCCATAAAGAGAAAGTGGAAAATAAAACATACTGGAAAACATTAAAGATTTAAATGAACGGAGATATATTCAATATTCATGTATTGGAGGACTCAATATTGTAAATTTGTCATTCTCCAAGATTAATAAATCCAAAGCAATCTCAATCAAAATCCCAACAGATTTCTTTTTTTTTAAATTTTCTTTGGTATTTTTAATTTTTACTTAATATTACATTAGGATACAGTATAACACAACCTGGATTTGAATCCTGGCTCTATTACAAGTCAGCTAACATTGGACAAGCAGCTTAATTTCCTCATCTGTGAAACAGGAATAATAATAATTATTATTTTATTTTATTTTACTTTGAATTCTGGGATATATGTGCAGAACGTGCAGGTTTGTTACATAGGTATACGTGTGCCGTGGTGGTTTGCTGCACCTATAAACCTGTCATTTAGCTATTAAGTCCAACATGCATTAGCTATTTGTCCTGATGCTCTCCCTCCCCTTGCCCCCCATTCCCCAACAGGCCTCGGTGTGTGATGTTACCCTCCCTATGTCCATGTGTTCTCATTGTTCAACTCCCACTTATGAGTGAGAACATGTGGTGTTCGGTTTTCTGTTCCTCTTCTGGTTTGCCGAGGATGATGGCTTCCAGCTTCATCCTTGTCCCTACAAAGGACATGATCTCATTCCTTTTTATGGCTGCATAATATTCCATGGTGTATATGTGCCACATTTTCTTTATCCAGTCTATCACTGATGGGCATTTTGTTGGTTCCATGTCTTTGCTATTGTAAATAGTGCTGCAATAAACATATGTGTGCATGTGTCTTTACAGTAGAATGATTTATATTTCTTATGAAACTTAACAAGCTGATGGAAATTCACAGATAAAATAATAGTCAAAATACTCCAGAAGACATACAAGGTAGGAAGACATGCTTTACCAGGTCTCAAAACCTATGAAAAGATATAGTAACTAATATGTTGTTGGCACTCAGATAAGCAAATTTCTCCAAGGAGAACCAAGAAACATTCCTATACATGCATAAAAGCTTGACTTATGAGAGAGATAACCCTTCAGAACATTGGGAAATAACCTTGTTTCTTAAATAAAATATATTAGTAACATGGAATATCCATATGGCCGTAAGAGTCACATTGAACACAAAAATCCATTGTAAGTGTGAACAATAAAACTTTAAAGCTTGTAGAAGATAATATAAGTGATTATCTCAATTTCCTCTGAGTTTGGGAATGATTTCTCAAATAAGACCAAAAAAGCAGTAACCTGAAAAGATTGAAATATTTGATCGATTAAAATTCAGATCTTTCCTTCATGAAAAGATATCATAAAAAGTTAAAAATAACCCAGAGATTAGTAAAAGTTATTTGCAAGACATCTACCTCCAAGACTAGTATCCAGAATATATAAAGAATTTCTGCCAATTAATAACAGATAATCCAACATAAAAATAGACCCCCAAAATTGAACAGATATTTCACAAAATAAAAAATCCCAATGGCCCAATAAATATGCATGTACCTAATATCTCCTTGACCTTAACTGTCTCCACAACATCTTGCCACTTGTTTCAGCCCCAGCCATTGCCAAGGCCTCCACTCTGAAGGGACTCTGACCAACTGCATGGGGACACAACCCAGCGGCACCTAATATCAAACCCATACAAAGCACCTCTCACCTCCTTCTCAAAGGGGCTTCTCATTTGATATTTAGGACCACTTAGCACCCACATATGCACAGACCAGAAGTGTATGGAGATCAAAGTCCCATGGGATCAATCTTTGACCAGAGGAAGATAGGAGCCAATGAATACATTCTTCTTCCTTCTTTCTCATTTGCTTTCCTCCTAACACTAGCATGCACCCACAGGTTTTCATGAGAAATGATCCTTTATACAATCTCTCAGAAGACAGTCCCATGAGATCAAGCAAGCGTTTGCACAAGAAAACAGAGGCAGCTAGTTTAAAATGCATCCTTGAGTTAGCTCTTTCTCCTTTCCTGCTTCACTCTCCTGATGCCTCAGTGCTGCTTCCTTGAATTACACTCCCACTAAAGAAATAGCACATAAGCCTTCACCCCCAAGCTCTGTGTTTTAGGGAGCCCAAACTAAGACAATATGAAAAGTTGCTCAACCTCATTTGTAATCAGTGATTTACACAAGAGATACCAATGCATGCCGACCAGACAGGTAAAAAACAAACAATTCTGAATGTACTAAGTATTAGCAAGAATGTGAAAAAAAACCCAGAAATTCATACACTGTTAATATTAGTCTAAATTGGTGCAAACACTGGAATATGATTTGGCCCTTATCCAACAAAAGATGAATATATGCAAACCTTAGAACTGAGCAATTCAACTTCTGGCTATATTGCCCAAGACAAAAAGCAGTTTTACTATGAAGCTAAATAAATTTAAGCTGTGGGGCATCTCACTGGCATGGATTCACCTCTAAGTCCTTATACCTAATTTTGTATTCACAACTTTGAAGTGCACATATGTTTTACAGAAAGTCTAAGCTATAATTTTATACTATACAGCACAAATTACAGAAAACGTTCAGCTACACATACAACATGGATGAATTTTACAAACTTAACATTAAGAGAGAAAAGCAAGACATATAACAAGCTTAATTTAACCAAGAGTTTATAGTGTATGATTCTTTTTATATAAGGTTCAAAAAGACACTAACCTAACCTCATTGATTATCGATATATACATAGGTGATAAAACTAAACAGAAAAGCAAGCAATCAATTACCATGAAGGCCGGGATAGTGATTACCTCTGGGGTAAGGGAGAGGTAGTAATAGAAGCGATTCTGAAGGCCGGGCGCAGTGAGGGGCTCATTCCTGTAATCCCAGCACTTTGGGAGGCCAATGAGGGTGGATCACTTGAGGCCTAGAGTTCAAGACCAGAAGTGATCCTGGAGAGCTGCCATTATTCTACTTTTTGACCACAGTGTTTATTACACAGCTTATATTTTGTAGTTATTAATCAATTTTACATTTCCATTTTATACACTTTACTGCATATGTATGTTTCACAAAATTAAGGGAAAAAATAAAATATTTAACAAATAATTACTACCAGCTCTCTGCCTTAGTGCCTATGAAACCAGGTAACCACAAGTCACCTTGAGTTGCAGAAGCATGTGGAGGGAAGAGAAGTGCTCTCTTGCAGGTCTAGTGGGGTCCTCACACAGGAGTCTGCCTTCAGCAATTAAGATGAATTCCAGACAGGTCACTAATTCTGGATTTGTAGACTTCTGAATATTACCTACTACTAACTAAATTAACCTTCAAAACATGAGAGCAGTTAAAAATTTTCCTGCATATACATCAAGGATTTAAGAAAATAATACACGCACAAGTGAACAAGCAGAAAAGTGGCAGAGCTGATCTTTCTTCTCCAAGTGGGAGCTTTCATGGAGCCTCAATATAAGGTAAAATTAGTGATAATGAGTTCAAATTATTAACAAAGTTATCAAGAAGATAATTTGGTGAGGATTTAAGTTCACTCTTGTTTACAATAAAGCTTTCCCTAAGAGTGTATTGTACCTGAAAAACAAGCAAACAAAAAAACCCAGAGCACTAACACTTACCAGTTGTGTGACTTTGGGCAAGTTACTTAACTTCCCCAAGGCCTGAATGTCCTGGAAATTCAGTGATAAAAAGACTACCTGTATCCCGTGTGAGGATTAATAGAATAATCCATGTTAAATGCTTAGCATAGTATCTGGTAAACAGCAGGCATATACTATATCAGCCACCGTCTTTTATTTTTTATTGGTGATTGTTATTCAAGGGGTCTGTAAACACACTGGAAAGGATGAAATTCCATGCTAAGAAATCATAACTCAAATAGTCCTACAGAAAACAAGAAACTCAATCTGATCTTTATTTACTGAGAAACACAAAATCCACATGAAGGAAATCAAGTTCCCCAAATATATTTGAACCTAGAACAAGAAATAAAAGGTCTCCAGTAGACATTCAGTATTAGTGTCTTATGTTAAAAGCATATTTTTCCAAAAAGTCTTCAAATACAATGGTAACAAACTTTATATTTATACCCATATGGATAAAACTATCCATCTTAAGTAACAGTCTCTGAAATTAACCCTACTTGCTCTCAGCTTGAAGATTATATTTTTTTAAAGCAAGCATACATTTTATTTTAGTGTTGGAATACCAGAAGAATGTTCCTCTATTTACAAGATTTTAAAAAAAAGATTTCAATAGCTCAAAGGTAAAACATCCAATTTAGCAAGAAAATAGTCTTCAATGAAGACACATGTGCTTTTCAATGAAAAAAATCCTGATTTGAATTCCATTTAATTGGCTTTAAATAGTATCACTGTGATGTGAAAAAGTAATATGATTGACTTGAATAAGTATCATGCCAGTTTTATCACAGCTGATGCTTAAGCTATAATTTCTATGTGGATACCTACCACAAGCAACTTTAAAAATCCATAGAGTAGACACTATAGCAAGCCCCTCTTGTAATTTTTAGAAGAGAAAAGGCTTATCTCAATGCTGAGAATCCCACTTTTTCAGAGTATGTTAGAGAAAGATGTATTAGAATCTCCCAATTTTCTCAAGATTTACCACTCCAATGTATGGGCTGATTTAGTGACACCTGGCATATCTGTGCATAATTAACATATATCCAAAAGCCCAATCTATTTTCCAACAATTGTTAAATTAAAATATAACCAAAATAAGATAAAAGGCAAATAAATCAGGGAAAACATAAGATAAAGGATGTGAACAGACAATTCACAAAGCAGCAATTCAAAGGACCTACAAGGATATGCTGAAATGATAGTGAAATTCACTAGTGGTGAGGTCAGTGTTTGACAAGGGACATCACTGTAAAAGAATCATACTGGCAAAAATACAAAAAAAGTAACAATATCTATTTTAGGTTAGATGATAAAAGGAACACTTGCATACATTGTGGGTGGCAGTAAAAAAAGTGTTTCGGCCAAATTAATGAATGAGATAAAAGAAAACTACAGGATCTTAAAAAATATGATCTCTTTCTCATGTTATCCACATATCAATGACCACTTCAGGCGGAAGCAGGAAGCACCTTTCAATGTGGACAGCCTATCCCCAGTTGCCAAACAGGATAGAGAAACCATGGCCAGGTGGTAGTAGAAAAATCACTTTACGTGTTTCAGTGGTACAAAAGAAAATTAAGGGCTTTGGCATCAAACCCATTAGCTGCTTAATTTGGAAAGTTTTTTTAACTTATTGGAATCTCAGTTTCCTCATCTGTAAACTACTATAGGCCTAACTTGTTCGGTTACTGTGCTTATTACCTAACATGACATGCGCCATGTGAGTGCTCAATAGATGGCTGTATCACCGCTGAGGCCAGAGGGTGCTGACCTCTTTTTATTATATCTAGTGAGCAATTAGCTTTCATATCTCTTAAATGAAGAACTAAGATTATTTGGGGTCATTTACATTTCTGATCCCGATAAGTAAACCTATTCTTTCATTGATACACATGGATAACTAACAGTGATTCATGTTAAGTTAAATGTCTTATCTTCTCCCTAGGACCTGCAAAATGTCCTGTCTTTACACTGACCATTTTCTTCCAGAACAGAGACTATCCAACCCCTACAAATTCAGTGAATTTAACCACCCTTGACGTTCAATAACAAACCTAAAAATAATTGATCTATAATTTCAGTTTAAATGATCTGACATAGCCAGGCTACTTTTAAATGACAGCAAATGGGATTTTTTAATGGAAATATTGATAGGCCCTTAAGTGTATTGGGGAATCGAGAACAATGACAATGATATTGCACTAATAAACCTAATGCCATGGAGATTGTCTTTTTAAAAAATGTGTCTTTTCTTTATCACAGCATAATACCTAGCTTGACAACAGAAATGTCAACAGTTAGGGCTCTATTCTTCAAACCGTCATGCTCTATTAATGCTGTTTTTCAGTGGGATTTACTTTGTCAAGGAAGGAAGGACCAAAGAGGAAAGTCTATGGTCTTCCTATTCACTAAATCCCTCTTCTCACTGATGCACAAATGACTAACTACTCCCAATGCCACAAAAAGAATGAGAGTTGAAAACAGGCCAAAATCGTCTAGGGAGCAGGGAAAAGAAAGCCAGCCCTGTACAAGCAAAAGTGTGTCTAGATAAGAAGAAAAAGAAAACAGAGTAGGTGATAGGAATGCCAAGGGCTACTCCCCGTTTTGTGCTTGTGATCTTTCAGTTGGGGGAAACAGTAGAGAAAAAACTTTACCATGCAAATATAATTGAGTACTATTAGCTGGGGCTGAGAATAGTGTCTTAACCAGGTTTCAAAGAAGCCCTTGCAGTTTAACACCTTTAATCCAAACAGGAGGAGGATAATAAACTATGGCAGGGACACATAGGGATGTAAAATGAGGCTGAGGAGAGGTTAAAAGGATTATAGATATAAACTGTTAGCTGTAACTGGGGAGATATCAGCAGTAATAAGACAGCAGGAAGCAGACAGAATGCTTTGTTTAGCTTGGATTTAATTGTGAAATTTGGGTGCAGAGCAGATTTTGGTTTAACCTTTGCATTTAGAGAAGCAACAATCTAGTACACCCTAATATAGGATAGACAGATAAACAATTTCAAATCAAGGGTTCAGAGCAGAGAAACCACTTGAACTTTAAATATCTGAGTCTAAGAAACTGTTATGCCACCTATGTATACACAGGTTGTTTTAGACTACATTTGCGCACATGATCTCTTTCAGTCTTCACAAAAATCCCATGCGATAAGAAGAGCAGGATCTATTCTCTCCATTTTATACATGATGGCACTGAGGGTCACAGAGGATAGGGACTTTCCTAGAGTGACACAACCAGAAAGGATTTCCTGTGACCATCTATTGTCACGTTCTATGTCTAAGAATTTTCCTCCAGGAGATACTGCCTTGCAAAAACTTTTTAAAAATTATTTTACAGTGAAAAAGTCCTGGTGCCAAGACAGAAAACTCTCCTACTAATTTTTAATTTGGCCACATAACAATCTTCTACCCTAATTCCAGAATTCATCTAACTTCTTTCCCAAATAAGTGTTGTAAGAAATAAACATAAAAGCTAGGATTTTATTCGCAGCAAATTGCTATGGAAACATGAAATTATCTCTATGTTAATAGCATTATGTCTTCTTTTTCTGTGTAAATGGTTGAACAAATTATGCTTTTTATCTACCTTTCTTTTATGACTAAGGGTAAGGAAACATCCATAAAGTATTGAAATTATTGCTAGAGGAGCCAAATTCCAATATCTGTGCTTTTGAATATGCATTTATAAATAACTTCATTAGAATTAAACAATTACAGGACAAATAATCTTTCTAGATATTGTTCAACATTCTAATGCAAAGGTTATATCAATAAAATAAAAGGCTTTCACTTCCAGCTAAGATCAAACATGTGATAAGGCAACCAGAACTTAAAGAGACATCATCCTGGAGAGAAGAAAAGCTCACTGATATAAATTCGTCATCTGCCTGCTTCTTCTTTTCTTCTTAGGGAGTTTGCCAATTCTAGGCCCAGAAAGAGGACAAGAAGTCAGGTAGAAGATCCACTGCTTGGTACCAGAGAAACCAGCAGAACTTTTGGCAATTTCATGGGACTAGGGAGAAAACAACTGGGATTATAAAGGGCTATATCTCAGAAAAAAGGGACTACCAAAAAAGTAAGCTCAGCACTTTGCACTGGGTTTGCACCCAGAGTCTCTAAAAGTTTTTACATGAAATGTTCAGCATTTCATCAAAAATTAATGAGCATGCTAAGAAATAAAATGAAGAAGAAAGAAAAACAGACAATAAAAATAGACCCATAGGTAACTCAAATGTTAACAAACAAGAATTTTTAAGTAACTGTGATTAATTTTGTCAGGAAAGTAGATAACAAAATAGAAATTATGACCAAGAACTAGAAACTACAAAAATAATATAATTGAGGCTCGGTGTGGTGGCTCACTCCTGTAATCCCAGCACTTTGGGAGGCTGAGACAGGCAGGTCACAAAGTCAGGAGATCGAGACCATCTTGGTCAACATAGTGAAACCCTGTCTCTACTAAAAATACAAAAATTAGCTAGGCATGGTGGCGCGTGCCTGTAGTCCCAGCTACTCAGGAGGCTGAGGCAGGAGAATCACTTGAACCCAGGAGGTGGAGGCTGCAGTGAGCCGAGATTGCACCACTGCACTCCAGCCTGGGCGACAGAGCAAGATTCTGTCTCAAAAAGAATAGATAGATAGATAGATAGATAGATAGATAGATAGATAGATAGATAATTGAAATTCTGGAACTATAAAATATAATAATTGAAAATAAGAATCAATAGATAGATTTAAAAGTAGATTAGACTCAGCTAAAGAGTAAATTAATGAATTGGAAGATAGGGCAGTAGAATGGAGAATAGAAAGCATAGGAAATGCAGGAAACACTGAAAGAGACACAGACATCTGGGAGACTGAGGGGACAAAACAAGTAAACATTTCATTGTAACTTAATAAGGAAAAAAAAGAAGGGAATAAAGCTAGAAATCAATAGCAAAAAATACTATTAAATTCTCAAGTATTTATAAATTAAATGTACTTTTATGTAACTCATGGTCAAAGAAGAAATAGCAATGGAAATTAGAAAATTATTTGAACTGAATTAATTTGGGACGAAGCTAAAGCTATGCTTAGAGGAAAATGTATAGCCATAAAATGTATATTTTTAAAAGAAGAGTGGCTAAAGTCAATGAGCTAAGTATACAACTCTAAAAAAGAACAGTAAATTAAACCCAAAGCTGAAAGCAGATATTAATGAGGTCGAAAATAAACATAAAATACAGAAAAACCTTAAAATTTTGATTATTTAAGAAGATAACAAAAAGATAAGTCCTCTAATAAGACTGATCAAGAACAAAGAGAATGCCGTATTTAGCAATGTCAGATATTCAAAAAGGGATGCTACTACTAGATTCTAGGATATTGTATTAGGCCATTCTTGCATTGCTATAAATAAATAACTGAGACTGGGTAATTTATAAGGAAAGAGGTTTAATTGGCTTATGGTTCTAAAGGCTGTACAGGAAGCATAACATCAGCATCTGCTTCTGAGGAGGGCTCTGGAAGCTTACAATCATGGCAGAAGGTAAAGCGGGAGCTTGCATGTCACATGATGAATGTAGGAGTGAGAGAGAGGGAGTGAGGTGCCACAGTTTTAAACAGTCGGATCTCACAAGAAGTCACTCACTACAGCAAGAACAGCACCACAGGGATGGTGTTAAACCATTCATGAGAAATCAACCCCCATGATCCAATCACCTCCCACCAGGCCCTACCTCCAATACTGGGGATTACAATTCACTATGAGATTTGGGCAGGGACACATATCCATACTATATTGGATATTTAAAAAGATATAAATAATATTCTGAACTACTGTCTGTTAATAAATTGGACAATTTGGATAAAATGGACAAACTTCCAGAAAAAAATACACTTACCAAGAATGACACAGAAAGAAATAAAAATATATAAAATTTCTGTATCTAAAAAACAAAATTAAATCACCAATTAAAGACATACCTACAAACAAAACCCTGGGCTTTGCTAGTGAATTCTATCAAACATTTAAAAATAAAATCCCACCAAACTTGCACAAACACTTCCGGAAGAGATAACACTTATCAATTCATGTTATCAGCACAGAATAACCTTGACAGAAAAATATGGCAAGGACATTACAAGAAAAGAAAACTACAGACCACTTTCAATAATAAATGTAAACGTAAAAAAATATACAAAATTTGTATATTGAATCAAATTGAATCCAGTGAGATTTAAAACAACTATGTCATGACCAAGTGGGGTTTATTCCAGAGATGTTCGATTAGTTTACATTTAAAAAAAATCAATGTAGTTAACCTATATTAGTGAAGAATAAAAGAGAAAAAAATTATTCTTTGTTTAGTCTTTTTTCTATTGCTATAATAGTATATTTGATACCAGGTAATTTATAAAGAAAAGAGGTTTATTTAGCTCACAGTTCTGGAGGCAGGAAGTCCAAGATCAGGCAGCTGCTTTTGGTCAGCTTCTAGGTGAGGGCCTCATGCTGTATCATAACATGGCGGAAGTGGAAGGGGAACTGGACATCTGCAAGGAGACCAAACACGAGAGGCAGCCTCACATAACAACTCACTTTCATAGTAACTAATCAAGTCTTGAAAGAGCAAGAACTCACTCACTACCGCAAAACTGCATTAATCCCTTCATGCAGGTGGATCGCAAATGCCTCTTACAGGTCTCATCACCTCTCAACACTGTTACATTAGGGACAAAGCCTCGACACAATTTTTATGGGGAAAAACTAAGTTCAAACCATAGCATCTTCTCAACAGAAACATTTGATAAAATGTATCATGCATTCACAATAAAAAGTCACATTAACTTTAAAATCAGATAGAAAGAAATAAAAGGTAACATTTCTTACTATTGAAAAATCTATTTTATTTTAATTACTATTAAAATTGTCACCAGAACCAGATGACCAGATGAGTTCTAGCTAAGTTTATATATGTCAAAAAATAACTATACATGTAATTATATATTTTATATATTAAATATGCACTTAATAGACTTTATATTTTAGAGCAATTTTAGGTTCACAGAAAAATTGAGCAGAAAGTACTGAGAGTTCTCATGTTCCCCCTACCTCCAGAAATGCACAACCTGCCCCACTATCAATATCCCACAGTGGTACCATTTGTTACAACCAATAAAGTTACATGAACACATAATTATCACTGAAAGTTCATAGTTTACATTAGAGTTTACTCTTGTTGTACATTTTATCAGTTTGAACATATATGTAGTGACATATACCCACCATTACAGTATTATACAAAATAGTTTCACTCCCCTAAAAGTATAAACAAATCTAAAGCTATGCTTAGAGGAAGACTTACAGACTTAAAATGGATATTTTTAAAAGAGGAGAGGCTAAAATCAATGAGTCCAACATACAACTCTAAAAAACAGTAAATTAAACTCAAAGATAAAAGCGGATATTAATCAAGTAGGAAAAGTCAACATTTGATGATCATTTATTTATTTAGAGACAGAGTCTTGCTCTGTCACCCAAGCTGGAGTGCAGTGGCACGATCTTGGCTCACTGCAACCTCTGCCTCCCAGGTTCAAGTGATTCTCCTGCCTCAGCCTCCCAAGTAGCTGGGATTACAGGCACACACCACCACACCCAACTAATTTTTGTATTTTTAGTAGAGATGGGGCTTTACTATGTTGACCAGGTTGGTCTCAAACTCCTGACCTCTGGTGATCCACCTGCCTCGGCCTCCCAAAGTGCTAGGATTACAGGCGTGAGCCACCACTCTTGGCCCCAACATTTGATTATTTGTGATCCTTTGATGATTATTCTTAACCACTGATCTTTCCACAGTCTCATGGTTTTGCCTATTCCATGTAGTTGGAACCCTGCAGCATGTAGCCTTTTCAGATTGGCTTATTTCACTTAGAAATATGCATTTAAGTTTCTTCCATGTCTTTTCATGGGTTCATAGCTGATTTCCTTTCAGCGCTAAATAATATTTCATTGTCTGGATGTACCACAATTTATCCATTCACCTACTGATGGACATCTTGATACTTTCAAGTCTTGGCAATTATGAGTAAAGCTGCTATAAACATCCATGTGCAGGTTTTTGTGTGGACATAAGTTTTCAGTTCATTGGGGTAAATACAAAGGAGTGTGATCACTGTATCATATGGTAAGAGTATTTTTAGCTTCCCAAGAAACTCTCAAATTATCTTCCAAAGTGACTGTACCATTTTGCATTACTAGTAGAAATGACTGAGAGTTCCTGTTGCTCAATGTTCTCACTAGCATTGGGTGTTGTCACTGTTTTGGATTTTTATATTTAGTAAGTGTGTAGTGGTACCTCACTGTTTTAATTGTCATTTTTTAATAACATTATATCGAGCACTAAATTGAACTTTTAAGTTTTATAAAGAGTATCTACAAAAACCCTACAGCAGAGGTAATAATAATGAACTATTGAAATCTTTCCTCCTAATAGTGAAACTGAAATGAAGATGTCTGCTCTTGTCAGTTCTCTTGACATTTTACTGAAAATCCCAGCAGGAAATAAGAAAAGCAAGATATAAGAAAGGGAAAGGAAGAAATATAACTGTAACTATTTACAAACAACAAGAAATTCCAGAAGAACCTACATATACACAGAATTAACAATTGAATTTAGTAGAATCCCTGATTCAGTATCAACATAGAAAAATTATATTTCCTTACAGCAGTGATAAAATAAGTAGAAAGAATTAGTGAGAGAAATGTACAAGCAATCTAAATAATATTGACCCAAAGAACTATAAATAGATCAATGGACATAATTTAAAAGTCCAAAAACAGATTCACATGTATGTGGTTATTTAACAAATATTATACTAAAGGCAATGGAGAAATCCTAGTTTTTCAAGTACTGTTAGGTCAATTGGATGTCCTTACGGAAAAAAAAAATTGGTCCCAGACTCACACTCTATGTAAAATAATCAATTCCAGGTCAACAGTAGATTTAAATATAAAAGTAAAAACAATAAATCCTTAGAAGAAAACATAGGATATCTTGTGGAAGAAAGCTATTTTTAAAAACAGTAAACAAAATGCTAATCATAAAATATAAAGTTGATATACTGGACATTAAAATTAAGAATTTATCTTTATCAAAAGACACCATTTTGAAGAGGCAAGTCACAGAATATGAGAAGTATTTGCAATATACACCTGATAGCTAATTTGTATCAATAACACATAAATAACTCCAACAAATTGATTTTAAAAAATAAAGCCATAGTGGGGGAAAAAGGCAAAAGACTTAAAAAGGCATTTCAAGGCCCAGTGCAGTGGCTTACGCCTGTAATCCCAGCACTTTGGGAGGCCAAGGCGGGTGGATCATGAGGTCAGGAGTTTGAGACAAGCCTGACCAACATGGTTAAACCCCATCTCTACTCAAAATACAAAAATTAGCCAGTTGTGGTGGCACAAACCTGTAATCCCAGCTACTCGGGAGGCTGAGGAAGGAGAATCACTTGAACCCAGGAGGCAGAGGTTGCAGTGAGCCAAGATCACACCACTGCTCTCCAGCCTGGGAAACAGAGTGGGACTCCATCTCAAAAAAAAAGGGCATTTCAAAAAGAGTACCAAAATGGCCAGTAAGCCTATTAAAAGTATTCAACATCATTACTAATTAGGAAAAGGAGATTCAAACCCCAATAACAAAAGGGTAAAATTTGGAAGCTGATTGTACTAAATGTTGATAGGAACATGAAACAACAGGAATGCTTATAAACATGTGTATCAGTTTGGAAAATTTTTTGCCGATCTCTGCTAAAGCTGAATACGCCCTGTGACTTAACAATTCCACTCCCAGGTATATATCTGACAGAAACACATACACGTCCACATCCAAATGTCCAGAGTAGCACTAAATAGCCAAAAGGCAAACAACTCAAATGCTCATTAACAGTAAAATGGATAAACAAATTGTGTATGGATACATGGTGTAATATTATACAGTACTGAGGATGAACCAACGGCTGCTCCTCCAAACAACATGGCCGTAGCAACATTGTGTCTCTCAGAAATAGTGTTACGAGACAAAAAAGAGACTAAAAATGCACATTCTGTATAACTTCATTTATATGCAGTTAAAAACAGGCAAAAGCAACTAATTATGATATCAGAAAGCTTCTGTTTACTTTCAGGGGTGTGCAATGAAGATGGGGGATGAGGAGGATTTGGGGGAGCGCTGATAACTAATTCTGGAACTGGGTAGTGGTCACATGGGTCTGTTCACTTGGTGAAAATTCATCACATGATTGTTTTTCTGTATGTGTGTTACACTTCGGTAAATATTTAACTTAAAGAAGTCACAATGGGCTTGAAGGAACATTCCGGTCTAAGTAAGAAGCTAACATAAATTACAAAGAGTGGGAATAAATAAGTTCTTCTTTAGATGGATAAGTTTAAATGCTGAAAATTCCTAAGGATCAAAGCCAAGGCATGTTTATAAATGATCTAGATGAGGGAGTATCTAATAAAATCCTCATACTTGCAGACAATACTGATATCTTTTAGGTTATAGAAAACCCAGTCAATGGGGATAAAATGCAGGAAGATTTAAAAGGCTTTCAAAGTGAGCAGAATAGTAGTAAATGTGTTTCTCTGTGGTCAGCTAAATAGCAATGCAGGGAATAAAAAGAATATAAAGATGTCTTATTCATCCTTATATATGCATCAGGACTTATAGTATATTTATATACAGTCAGTACTAAAAATCATCGTTGATAAATGAAGGATTAAATGAATGAATAAATAATGGACTTGGACTAAGCTATCAGTTACAATTTAGGAAACCATCAGGGCTAGGAGTTATTGTAGACTATTTCCTGAAGAAACAGACCAAATGTGCTAGTGAATTTGGGGTAATATTCCCAACAGCAATAAGAATGCTAAATGCAAAAGAGAAAACATTCAACAAGAGTTCTTAAAATACGTAAGTAGGAACTCCAAGAGGAGAGTGGGAGGAAAGACAGGTCCTGTAAAGATGAAGGTAAGACAGGAACATAACTGAGGGCTGTAGAACTATCACCACTATAAACTATTTGAACGTGGATATTAATGCTTATGGTAGTTAGTTTTATGTATTAACTTGTCTGGACTCTAGTACCCAGTAATGTAATCAAACACTAATCTAGGTGATGCTATAAAAAGTATGTTGTAGGTGTGGTTAATATTCACAATCAGTTGACTTTAAGAAAAGGAGATTGCTCTTAGTAATGTGAATGGGCCTCATCCAATCTGCTGGAAGACCTGAAAAGCAAAACTGAGGTTTCCTGGAGAACTTCTGCCTAAAAACTGCAATATCCACTCCTGTCAAGTTGCTAACCTACCAGCTTGTCCTACAAACTTCAAACTTGTAAGCCTCTACAATTACATAAGCTAATTTCCTTAAAATGTGTGTGGGGGAGGGGGGGTCTGTTTCTCTGGAGAACCCTGACTGATATAGCACCCAAAGTATATCAGTTGCTTTCTCATATGCAAAGAAGGATCGTTCAATAAAACAGTAGACTGCAAGATAGTCCATTGTCTTAATATTTTTCTCAAACTAGTTCATTTCCCCTTTAGCTGATCTACAGTTCTGTCACAGAGAAATCCTCCTGACCATTCTTCTCCCTGGTCCTCCGGCCTTCCACCCTGTTTTAGGGATCTGCTTTCTAACACAGAGTTCTCTCCCATATTTTTCTCCCCCTGAGTCCCAGAACCCACAAACTCCTGTCACCACACCCACCAAAAGAAATCCCAAATTTCTTCATTTAAAAAAATCTCTTGCAAGAAGCATGAGACCACCCTTCAAATTTTTTAACAGGAGCCAACATCCCATTCTGAAGGCCTTTCAATTTTTTTCAACAATGTCAACAACAGTCAATATCAAGTTTATGAATGAGAGCTTTCTGGCTAAAATGAGAGAATTCTTCAAAACTACCTCTTGCAGAACCAAGAGAACATCTTCCCCAAAGTTGAATTTCTGCCCTGCTCTTAGAGCCATGGGAAGCCAGTTTCTGGAGTTTGGGAATAGCTGTTTCACCACCTCTGCTAGCCATCAGAGGTTTAGGAATAGTCAGATGACGCCTGGCCATTCATCAGTCCTTAAAAAAAGAAACAACTGGCCAGAAATCTTAAAGATGAGCTGCAGTCATGCAGTTGTTCCCCACCCCCTCAAACCCTATACATGCAAAATTATGCTTTAACTGAACCCATGACAGCTTTTAACACAAAAATAAGGAGAGTAGTTTAGGACCTTTCAAAGGACTGAATCAGGGAGGTCCTGATACTAGAAATGTGGGTGTATTCCTACTGCTGAAGGAAGGAAAGGACAAAAAACAAACCCTGTCACAATTATGGGGGAATTTTTTCCCATCTCTCCTCAGGTCCTCCCACAATTATTCAAGGTTTGAGCCACCAGGATACATTAATTTTTTGGCAACTGATAAATAGTTTGAGTAATGGCTGCATGTTGTTAATGGCTAAAGTGAAATTTATGAGTCAATCTTTCAAAAATACAATATGACAAACAAATTCATCCCATGCTGCTTTCCTAGTGTTGCCCCATGTCATGTTTTGCTGTGGCCACAACCCAAAATTAAATAGCTTCCCTCCAGCAGTAGTCTTCATATTTCACTCTCCATCTCCAGGTCCAGGCAGATGCATCAATGGGTAATTCAGTACCAGAAATATCACCTACTGTCCCACTCTAGGCAGAAGAGGCAAGTGAGAAATTTATTTGTATTATGAAGCAGGCAACAAAACATGCATGAGAGACATAACGTGGATGTATATGAGAAAGAGATTGAATACTCCCTTGGAAAAATATTTGCAAACAAAAAATGAATAGACAGTGGTTCAATTACATGGAAATCTCTCTAAATAAGGGACTCTATTCATTAGTCAATCAAGAAACATTCCTACACAACCCATTATGTTTTTAGTGGATTGCGGCATATGTTGTGAGGGTAGAAAACCAATTTGAAAGACTTTAGATATGAAATAAGTGTTCAATTATGTAGCTAACTATAAGTCTGATGAGAATTCCGAGGGAATAAAATGGATGTGGTTTCTTTCAGCTATGTCCCTTTAATTACCTGGCCCTGGCCCTGGCCCACCATTAGTACTGGCCATATGTAAAATGTTCCAGAAACCTGTTAACTTGCACATATTTTTCTCCAGAAGTATACTGCTTCACCCTCTTATTAGGTGCTGGTCTCAGCCTACCTATTACTGTTGATTATTCTCCAAGCCCTCTGCTGCCCAGATCTTCCAGCTTGTTTACACTAACCTGCTTCTAATCTTTATCTCAATTTTTGGATCCTGATTCTACTCTCTCCTCTTCTGGGCATTCCTTTGGACAGATAAGTCAGTAGAGAACCCAACTGGCCCCCATTTCTTCTAACTCCTGCATTTTTTCTTGTGCATTCTGATTATAACTCAATCCCACAGTTGGGAACTAGATTTTATCCCATCAGCCCATCATCCTTGAGGCACATGAAAATAATGGAATGTAAAAGCATGTGAGTGTGCTGAATGTTCTAGTTCTCAGGAATGCGATGAGAACTTTTCATTCATTGATGAGAGATGACCTCTTCGTAGTGAAAACAGATCCCTCTCGAGGCACCTGGGGAACACCTTGGTGAGGTTGACTGCTGTAAGTACACATGACTTAACCTTGCCAACAAGGTACAGTGCCACATCTGGCCACGCCTCCAATAAGTACACCTAAACAATTTTTAGAAAACCAGGATGGGCTGCCTCAATTTCTAATTTATTTGGCCAGTTTCACAAGCTGCTCAGTTCCTAGTTAAGTCAAGATAAGAAGTATTTCTGATCTTCTGAACATGCCCTAAATGTAATGAAGTGCTTGATGTATTCCGGGCGCTCCAAAGAATCAACCTTCCACAGTGGCTCCAAGGGGCTGGGCCTTAGTGAAGCTGTGCCTCCAGGGAGCATAGCATATACCCTTGTAGGAGGGCAATGAATGCAAGATTAAATAATGCTTGAACACTTTGCAAGACTAAATAATGCTTGAACCCATTGGTTATATTCAGACTTTTAGCTCCTCCAATGTCTAAACAGTGCCATGGTACCTAATGAAGAACAGCTTTCACAACATCTTGCAGAGAGGGGTGGTGAGGAGTAAGACATAGTTCCTGGATCTTAGTTTTATATCCACATATTCATTCATACTCTGCCTTTTGTACATATGGGCCTGAATCAATAGTAGTATCTTATCCTGGTGTAAAATCAAATTATTACATTTTTGAGTGATCCAAAGGTGTGTTCTTGGGCTATAGTCTTTTTCCCTTAGGAGATATGGATGATGCCAACAGACTGAGGCTAGATTACCTTCCCAAATACAACCCACTTGTTAGCCCTCAGGTAACAAAGAGTTGTGGTTCTGCTCTATCCACTTCCAGTGAGAGGCGATAGGGCCAGAGAATTCTCTAGTGCAGGTCCCTGCAACTCAAAGAGTAGCCAGAACTCTAAAGAAATCTAAATATTTTGAATTATGGAACAAATAGGCTAGTGATTGATGGGAGCAGAAGTTGAGGAAAAATCAGACACATTAAATGGCCCCACATTGCCAGCTGAAGTTTAATGGAACATATAGAAAAGAGAAAATATATGCAGATTAGCAGAAAATAATAAGGATTTTAAAGTTTGCCAGAAAGACACATACCAAAGTCAAGTTTAGTCACATTGGTGATGGAGCACTAAAGACCATGTGCCCCAACAAAATAAATTATCAACAGAGTAAAGACTGCCTACAGAATGGGAGAAAATATTTCCAAACTGTGTATCTAACAAAGGTCTAGGCTGGGTGCATTGGCTCACTCTTGTAATCCCAGCACTTTGGAGGCTGAGGCAGGCGGATCACCCAAGGTCAGGAGTTTGAAATCAACCTGGCCAACATGGTGAAACTCCCTCTGTATTAAAAATACAAAAATTAGGCAGGCATGATGGCCCGTGCCTGTAGTCCCAGCTGCTCGGGAAGCTGAGGCAGGAGTATCTCTTGAACCCAGGAGGTGGGGGTCGCAGTGAGCTGAGATTGTGCCACTGCACTCCAGCCAGGGTGACAAAGTGAGAGTCTGTCAAAAAAAAAAAAAAAAAAAAAAAAAGTCTAAAATCCAGAATCTACAAGGAACTTAAACAAATCAACAAGCAAAAAGCAATCTAATTTTAAAAATAGGCAACAGACATGAACAGGCAATTCTCAAAAGAAGACATACAAGCAGCCAACTAACATATGAAAAAATGCTCAACATCACTAATCATTAGAGAAATGCAAATCTAAACCACAATGAGATATTATTTTGCACCAGTCAGAATGGCTATTATTAAAAAGTGAAAAAATAACAGATGCTGGTGAGGTTGGGAGAAAAAGGAATGCTTATATACTGTTGTGGAAATCCAAACTAGTCCAGTCACTGTGGAAAACAGTTTGGAAGTTTCTCAAGGAACTTAAAATAGAACTACCATTAGACCCAGCAATCCCACTACTGGGTATATACCCAAAGGAAAAGAATGTATTCTATCAAAAAGACACATGCATCCATATATTCATTGCAGTGCTATTCACAATAGCGAAGACATGAAATCAACCTAAGTTCCCATCAACAGTGGATTAGATAAAGAAAATATGGTACATATACACCATGGACTACTATTCAGCCATAAAAAGGGATGAGATCATGCCCTTTGCATGGAGGGAGGTGGAGGCCATCATTCTAAGTGACCTAACATAAAAATAGAAAACCAAATATTCCATGTTCTCACTTATAAGCAGGAGCTAAACACTGAATACCCATGACTATAAAGATGGGAACAATAGACACTGGGGATCACTAGACAGGGGAGGGAGGAGGAGGACAGGAGTTGAAGACCCACCTGTTGGATACTATGTTTATGCCCTGGGTGACAGAATCATTGGGACCCTAATCCTCAGCATCACACAATCTACCCATGTAACAAACCTGCACATGTATCCTTTATAATAAAATTTGAAATGAAAAAAAAAATACCATGCCACCTATTGCTGGAAGTCTACAGCTTCCTTGAAGACAGGACCACATCCATAAGGTCCTTTATTCTTGTGTTTCCATGGGATATCTGTTCTTTACATCCCGACAACCTAACATATAGGCTGTTTTAAGTGATGGCTCCCTAAACTACTATGTATCTCCATTAGTTTCATACTTCAGAAGTTTCTTATATCTATTTCTCATATGCATTGTAAATATGGCCCTTCTGCTGACCACCTGCCTGTATTAATCTGCTAGGGGTGCCATAACAAAATACTACATATTGGTGGGGCTTAAACAACATAAATGTATTTTATCATAGTTATGGTGAAAATAACTATGGTTGGAAGTCCAAGACCAAGGGGCCAGCACATTCAGTTTCTATGAGATCTCTCTCCTTAGCTTGCAAACAGCCACCTTCTATTCTGTGTCCTCAAACATGGCCTTTTCTCCTCTGTACTCACATATCCTTGGTGATTCTACCTCTTCTTATAGGGATACCAGTCCAATTGAAATAGGCTTAACCGTTTTGCCCTCACTTAACCTTATTCACTTCTTTAAAGGTCATGTCTCCACAGTTACATTAGAGGTAGATCTCTTCAACATATGGATTTAGTGGGACAAAATTCAGTCCACAACACCACCTAACGGAAGATCCTAGATTCAACTGGATCCCAGGAATGGCAGGTGTATTTAAGCCAAAGGTGCTATTCACCTTTAATCCAGCCCAAATGCTCCAATATCTGAAGTCAATTTATAGTAGACTTATGCCTCCAACGTTAGCGTGGCAACTGTTTAAACCAGGAAACTCCCAGACAAGGAGTTTTATCATGCTATATTTTCACAAGTTGCCCCTAGAAGAGTTAAACTATCTAGAATGGGGGGGAAATCTATCACAAGGCACAGAAGTGATTCTAGAAGTCTAAAGTCATCATCTAGAGATTCTCTGGTCAGACTTTGGAACCTAAGCATCTTCAGGCTTCCTAGGTAGTTTGGTGGGCCTGTATGTTCACAACTTGGCTGAGAGCTCATGTGTATTCTAGGGATCCAGAACCATTGTTTCAACCCCACCTTGTCCACAAGGCCCAGCTCTGAAGGCCACAGTCCCTGTAGGATCCTCTACCCAGAGAATGTCACATGCATGCCAGCCCAGCCAGACTTATGAAGTCTCAATCACATGTACTAGACAGTGTTCTGCTGGCTACAATTGGCACTGGTTGGCAGAGCTTCAGGACAGCACACGGCATATTGTAAGCCATTAGAACATTCTTGAACAAATAAAAAAGTAAATAAACCTAATCCATTTGGATGTCTGGTGGCATCCAATCTAATTAAAGATGTATTTGAGCCAACCAGCTGAAGCCCCATCCGCAAACACTTTTATGCAGGGCTGATAATCAATCAGAACAGCTGTATCAGTTGTTTATTGCTGGTGTCTATTTTGAGTGGTCAGACATCCATTCTAATTGGAAGGACTCGGGGTCTGAAAGTTGGTAAATACTTCTAATATCACTTCTGACTATTCCTGGAGAAAATGTAGGGGTGTCTATGGTGAGTTCAGGGATTTCAGGACTGATTAAGGAAAAGACAGAACTACAAGATGTCAGTACTGAACAGTAAGTTTTATTGGCCAGTATTGGGACAGAGTCGCATGAGAGAAGAAGCTCCTTTTCCTTCTAGGATGAGTAGAAGACCTGACAGAAATAGCAGCATGGGATTAACACCCAGAATGCAAAAGAGGGCAAGAGAACTTCCAGGGGAGCAAGGAATCAGAGATGGGGCTTATGTGTCTAGCAGTCGCTGGGCTAGAGACCTATGAAAAGCAGCCATGATTTGAGGTCATTTATAGCTATAAGGTTTATCTTATCTATGGATGGCAGGTATTAGGTATAGTTTTGTGGTGTAGGTAAAGCAGACAGACTCTAAATGGCTTAAAACATGCTTATTTGGAATATATTTAAAGCAACTGGGTATGTAAGGATTGAGTTTGGCACCACAGGGTTTAAGCTAACAGTCCTTGCCTGCTGTGAAGAAGTAACAACCTAGGAGCTATATACAGAGCCCACCTTTAGTCCATTTGTATATCAATGTCCTGTGAAACTTAGAAAAGAGAGAGAGAGATCCATTCCTGACTCTACAAAGGAAGACAGGGTTTCTCTACAAGCTAGAAGAGATAAGCCCTTTGACCACGTGGAGATAGTGAGGGACTTCTGATGGCTACAGTGGAGGAAATTCAGGCTCTTTGGATTCTCCCATGCCTGTATGAAATTTACGGCTCCTATGGTCAGCTTTAACTAGGAAGCCCTGTTTATATCCCAGTTTGGGCGAGCACTTCAGAACAAGAACCACTCAGTTCTTGCACACCACAAATCCCAGATCAATACCAGAGGACAAGTGTAAACTGTGCATTGCAAAATCATCTCAGATGCAGCTTTCTTCCTTCTCACAAGTACCTCCTCAAATCAAGGTTGTCTTAATCCAACCAATCATGGCTCCACTTAAAATACACCATTTTATTGAAATCATGGATATCACCCACATACATAACATACACACACACATGCACACACGCACGGGTTTCCTGCTCTCATCCACCACCCTCATTTTAAATCCAGAACACATGGAAAAGCCACAATCTACACAACAGGACTGGGCAGGTTTTCTTCTGGTGAGTCCTATGGATTTCAGGTTTACATCTAGCAAGCTTCACATGCTAGGGGAAGTCATTCGGACAATAGCCTGTCACATTTACACCACTAGAGCTCATCAACTTGAACACGAGTTTCTGAGCCAGGGAATTTATCTGCTCCAGCATCTTCCTTCCCTATACACTTACATTCATCCCTGAATCCTAGCACTCCCTGCTGTACCCAGCCTGGAAGAGAACATTTTTGTACACTATAGCTCTAGGTTCTGTCCTAGTGATTAGAGAGCGGAAGCCAGAACATTTGTTGTGGGACATACTGTGCTTTTGATTTAGTGGAAATGTATTGGTATGTTCACAACAGAACCTTCCTTCTTTTGAAAAATTAGCCACAGGAACCCTTTGTTTGATGAGCCAATAAATTCCCATTTGTTTAAATTAGTTTGGGTTGTGTTTCTGTTACTCACAACTAAGAATCCTGACTAATTTCCTCAGCAACAGAGAGGCCTATTTTTTCTGGAATGGGTGATACCTACACTATGGCAGAACATATGGAAGCCTTCCACCCATTCTAACTATATTCTCAACTAATAGCAACATAGCTTTTCATTACAAAGAGAACCTAAGAAAACCTTAGTCTGGCCTTATCAGAGGGAGTTAGAAACTTGGTCAACAATCTCTTGAGATGCTCACTTTTAGTTCCATGAGGGATGCTAAACTACAAGGAAAAGGAACATCCCAGCAGACACTGAGCAATAAGGAAATTAGCCACGTTTTGCCCATATATAACTGTTTTTTGGTTTATTCATTATCAACTCTCACTCAAAAACACTGAAAAATGGTTTGAATCTGTGTCCCCACACAAATCTCATGTTCAATTGTAATCCTCAAGATGGGGCCTGGTGGGAACTGAACTGGATCATGGGGGAAGATTTCTTATCAATGATTAGTACCATCCCCTTGGTACTGTCCTTGCAACAGTGAGTTCTCACAAGAGATCTGGTTGTTTAAAAGTTTGTGGCACCTCCCCACTCTCTCTGTTGCTCCTGCTCTGGCCATGTAACCTGCCCACGCCCGCTTTGCCTTCCATCCTGATTGTAAGTTTCCTGAGGCCTCCCCAGAAACCAAACTGATGTCAGTAACATGCTTCCTGTACAACCTGCAGAAATGTGAAACAATTAAACCTCCTTTCGTTATAAATTAGCCCATAACAGGTATTTGTAGCAAGGCAATAACAGACTGACACACTCATTGTCTTGTGTCTTCTCCTTCCTGACTGATCGGTCATCCCTCAGTTTTCATATGTGTCCATTTCCTGGTCCCATATGTAAACAATTTTTCCATCTCCACCCCCATCCTTTGGACCGCCCACATGAAATTTATTATTTATTGGATAACATATTTAAGGCATAATTCAGTACCAAGGGCAGCTGCTAGACATTTGTTGCCTTTAGTAATAAAAGATGCTTAGTGGAAGAGTTAGGTTTGGAGCTAGCTCTTAAAGAATGGATAACTCATAGATAGGAGTGGAGGAAGAAGAAAGATAATTCCAAGTTACTAAACAATATGAACAAAGTCTCTAAGATCAGAATGAGCTCGTCAAGTAGATCACAGAATGTATCTAATGAAAGCAGTTTGCACAGAGAAAGACTATATTATAGAAAAATGTGCCTGGTCATGGTGGCTCATGCCTATAATCCCAGCAATTTGGGAGGCCGAGGCCAGCAGATCATGAGGTCAAGAGATCGAGACCATCCTGGCTAACACGGTGAAACCCCGTCTCTACTAAAAATACAAAAATTAGCCCGGTATGGTGGCGGGCGTCTGTAGTCCCAGCTACTCAGGAGGCTGAGGCAGGAGAATGGCATGAACCTGGGAGGCAGAGCTTGCAGTGAGCCAAGATTGCGCCTCTGCACTCCAGCCTGGGCAACAGAGCGAGACTCCATCTCAAAAAAAAAAAAAAAAAAAAAGAAAAGAAAAAAAAAAAAAGAAAAGCGCAGAGACAAAGGGGTTTAGATTTAATTCAGGAGTCACTGAAAGCTTTTATTCTAGGGATATTCAAATGTCATTTGGTCATGAGACCATTCTAGGGAATACCATGTAAATCAAGATTATACCCAGGTAAATACACACACATAAACATACAAAAGCCTGGGTCACAAATAAAAACAGGCCTTTTCTTGACTTATGTAAGTTGCTTAGGAATATATTATCCCTGAGAGAGTATTACCCCCTAGGAGGAATTTAAACTTGTTTGTATTGCATCAGCCAATTTTAAAAGCTCTTAAAGTTAGTGCAACTTCAGTGCCAGAAATTCAGATATTTGGAAAACTATATTTAGGGCCCAGCAAGTCCTAGACTACTTCTCAGATGCATTCAAATTAAAGATCAATTGAAAACCACAGTCATGCATTCCAAATTTCAGTGACCTAATGGGCCATGGATAAAGCAATATGTCTTTATTTTTACAGGGGTATAAAAGAAATAGACATTTTGAAATCTTTTCATTTTCTTCTTTTTTGAACCCTTTCTCCAAAATTGGACATTTGTAAATCCCACAATTGCCAGGACATCTTTTCTTCAAATAAATGGCAGAAATATTGGGATTTAACATTTTTTTGCACGTGTCAGCACTTCCTGGTTTTTTTTATTACACTCAGGGAGATGTCAAGTTTAGGCTATAAGAATGTTACTAAAAAAAAATCATTGAGGGCAGAAGAAAAAAAACGCACACGTTATATGAATTTGGATACTCACAGAGACCCCATATAAGAGGGCAACGATTAGAATGAAGGGTCAAGATGGGAACAATAAAATGTACTGTATTTTCATGAATATAAAATTCTGAATAAAGAGTCACCCTTAATCTATTTTAGTCAAAATAAACTAGATTATCCTGTGGTAACAAACAATTCCAAAACCTCAAATGTTTAACCAAACAAAAATTAATGTGTTGCTAATGGAAAGTCTACTGCAGGCATGTATGCCTTTTCAGGGCATCTCCTCATGGTCAGCTTCAAAGTTTTAGTCTTATCATCACCGCTAAGGCCCCTCTTCAATTGCCATGGTAATAGAAGAAGCAGCTAGAGGGGTGCAGGAGGGCTTCTCAGGTCTTTAACCCGGAAGTGACATAATTCCTTTCTATCCACATTCCAGTAGCCAGAAATAGTCATAAACTCTGCCCAACTCCAAGGAGGCCGGGAAATACAACGCACAAACATTATCCAAATAAGCAAAAGGTCTACAGACAGCCAAAGAAGAAGAGGAAATAAAGGAAAAATGGGGAAGGGGAGATGAAAAGTATAGATGGAGGAGGAGGAAAAGAAATGAATGTAATTCAACCGCAGATTTAGAAACAAGAATATCTAAATTTTGAATTCTAATCTCAACTCTACCCCAGGATTGTACAAGCCTTAGGATTCTTAGCCAAGGCAAGAGAATTTCTTGAGATAGATATGAAAAAGCAGCTTGGAAAAATAACTATTCTAGAGAATAAAGTTTTCTAAAAAGGGGAATTTAAAAAATATATATATATATATGCCAGAAACATAAGAAGTATAAGCAAAAAGCTCACAAAAATAGAGAATACTCTGTATTTTATGTATAAAGTATGAAGACACTTGGGAATACCAGGTACATTTCCACCTATAGGCACCAAAACATCCAACTAAACTTTCAAAAGAACTTATCTGCTTAAGAAACCACAGATTTGACATAGATATTCCGGTGGAGAAGGAGCCAGGAGCCAATATTAGGACTCACATGTGAAAATGTGATAGTAACCAAGCCTTATCAACAATTTTGACAGCTCTATAACTCAAATTCTTATGTGTAAAATAGAACTAGTACCAGCATCAACTACCTACAATAAAAAAATGTTTTAAAAGGCTCACAGTGCTCTATAAAAGAAGCACTAACCAGAAAACTGCCATATACACAAGATGGCAGTGGCACCTAGAGGTTCCTTCAAAGAGTACTTTTGCATCCAGGAGAATTCCTTCAGTCACATGGTCACAAAGCCATTTACATTTTTGGTATTATTTCCTAAGTGGGAACAATCTGATATTAGTCATTGTCTATTAAAAACACATTTCAGAATTACAGTGGTTCAGGTTAGATTTTTCAACTTTAAGATGAGTTTTTGGGGTTATTAAATGCATTTTCTACTTAAAATGTTTTCAACATACCATGGACTTTCCGGGATGTAATCCCATCGTAAGTCAAGGAGCGTATATTATCTTCGAAGAGCATTTTTATTTTTCTGAAGTCAAATGTTATCTTGCTTAAAGAATATATATATACATTATACATGTTTGTGTACCTGCTTGAGGAGATATCATTATGTATTTGTGTGCATACATACAAACATTTATGGTTGGTGTGTGTGCTCATGTGTGTGCTTATGTATATGTTCTTTTCTCTGTGACTCGTGTGTCTCTTTGCTAGAATCTGTAATAGGAGGAATGCAAAATGGACACAAGCCACATGAATTCAGCAGCCTCATGGATTTGGATGCTCAAAAGCAGCAGTCATCTATCAAAGGAAGTGTATTGGACTAAATGGAGAGATTTTTAATAAGAGGCAAGGGGGTGCACTTTACCTAATAAAAAGAGCATAGAAAGACCCTGGCTGTGGCTAATGTGCATAAAAAATTCAGCCTGTCAGATCCTCACTTTTCTAATTCAGTAATCTAAATAATTTATTTGACATTTTAGCTCAAGATGACCTTTCTTAGGAAAAAATTACTGTTTTAAACTTTTAGCAAGTGCAACCCCAGCCACAGAATCCCTATTGAAGTCTGCATTTTCCCAAATGAGCAAAGGTTAATCTCGTAGTGCTCAAACACATTGCTGACCCTTTTAAACAGTTCGCAAAATGTCATTTAATTTTTTAATCTAATTTCAATTATGTTGTAATATTTGAGTTGCGTATTTGGGGGTGGGGGTAGTGATGTGAGATTCCAGTCAGGTCCTGCTTAGAGAAATTTAGGCAAATGATTCTTTTTAAATAAAACAGATTAATAGATAATGTCATTCATTTCCCCTATGGTTTGAATATACATATAATCAGGAACAATATATAATAAAATCATGCACACTTCCCCTGAAGGATTAACAAATGGGGATTGAGGTGGTTAGTTCTTGAGAGAAACAATACTGGAATCCAAGGTTCTCAAAGGTGCTGTGTGATTGAGGATATTAGCTTTTAAGCCAAGGATACTCAAAGGAAACCCAAGCTCTAAGCTATATAGGGTCCACCTTCTCCTCTCATTCTAGGGCAGGTCTGAGTCCACCCAAGAGATAAGGAGGATGACAGATGTTGTAGATAGATTATTATCTCAGCCATTCCATCAGCCGTTAATGAAATTTCAACTTTTTCTCTCAAAAGCTATTCTTTTAGCTTGCTAGCAGATCAGAAAAACAGAAGAAGGTAAAATTGTTACTATGAAGATAATTGGATCTTCCTCTCTGCAGAATAAGCTATCATTTCATCATTGCATCCTAGAAAGCTTATTTAGGAGATTCGGAGATGTTGTAACACTTTGTTAACCAGGATTTCCTCCTACCCCCACCAAAGGATGATAGAATTTGGTACTCTAATTTGACAAACATCCCATTTTCTAACTGTCATTTTTTAAGCAATGTCCCCTTGGGAACATTTGGGTGGCTTAAGGTTCTCTGTTATTTGCAAATCCAAAATATTATCACTGGTGGTTGTGCCAATGATCTGAGCAGAATGAGCTGATGTGAATATCAAACCAAGATATGAATGCTCAGCTCCATTACTTTCCTCTCATTATCACCTCTCTTGATATAGCTTTCCCCAGAGAGTCTAGTGTTCCTTATTTTCCTTACCCTGAAATACCATATTTCCCTAAATCAAAAGTACCTATAAGCCACACTCGCAGAAGTTGCCTCAATAAAGGGAGTTTTATACATACAACCTACAGGCAGGTGAATCAGCGTCTTGCCTGTTCTTCTCACTTTGCCACTTTACCAAATTTGCCTCCAAAGGATTTAGAATATGAGACACAGATACAAATAAAGATGTCTGATCATCATTTTTACTTTAAAATGCACATTTTTCACTATCATCAATGAGAACTGTGTGAGGTCTAGCATACCATGTTGTTTCATAAATGAAAAATAGTCTATTTCTGCTATTTTCATTATATCCATCCCAAGGGTTCTCGGCTCAAGGTGTACATTAGAATCACCCAGGGGTCACTGCAAAAACACAAACTTAGGAGGCCCTCTTAAATCTTACTGAATCAGAATCTGTGCATATGGGCCAAGTGTCATATATTTGTACATAGCTGTGTAGAATTGTGTATGCTTACCTACCCCTGGTTAAGAAGCAATAATTGGGTAAGTTTTCACATGGGCTATCTAGTGTAACTGGAATAGTGAATGAAAGTGTGCTCTGAAGAGAATTCCCATCATGCCTAGGCTAAAGGATAATCATTCAGAACACCTGAAAGATTTGGAATGTGCAGAAGACAAAAGTCCTTGTAAAAATATCTCCAAACAACACTTTATGACTTATTTTAGATATTTTGATAAAATGTATCATATCCCTTGCACTGATCATTGTTTGGAGTATTTGCTACAGCATTTGCCATTGCCAGAAATTGCTGGCATTTGTTTAAGAAAAACACACAGCCAGTCAGTCTTTGGTATAAAAACTACACAGTACTGTATTGCCCTACCACTCATAGAAGAATAACATGAGGAATTTTGCCTGGGAGTTACTGGAATTCCCACATTCCAATTTTCCTGGTTCTGATTAAAGTGCAAATGGAATAAATTGGAATCATATTAGAAAGCATGAAACACCAAAAGCTAGTTCCTAAAAATGTCTCAATCTTTTTCTTTTCTCACTCTAGAAGATTCTACAGGACTCTTTCTACTTCAATATCTCAGGTCCCAAAAGTCCAAGCTGCCCCCCATTTTCCTGGAAACAATTTCCCAAAGTTTGATCCATGATACATAATTTCTGCAACAATTCTGAAGGAAAGTATGTATTTCACATTGTCATATTTTACAGGGTCAAATAAGTTTGAAAGATCCTAATGCATGTTAGCATAGTCAGTCTCGGGGAAGCTATATTACTATAGAAATGAAACATGATTAGTCAGGCTTTCCCAAACTATGAAATAACTATCCTTATTTTATGTGATACATTAACATCCAATGAGAAGCTGTTCCAAAAAACACACTTTGATAACCACAATGACAGCTGTGAATCAGCCAAGACTGCTGTCTCTTCTACCTCTGTGATTTTTTTTTCTTTGAGACAAAGTGTCACTCCGTCACCCAGACCGGAATGCAGTGACACAATCACAGTACACTGTAAACTTGACCTCCTGGACTCAAACAATCCTCCCACCTCAGCCCTCAGCCTCCAAGTTGCTGGAACTACAGGTTGGCACCACCACATCCAGCTTATTTTTTTATTTTTTTGTAAAGATGGGATCTCACTATGCTGCCCAGTGTAGTCTCAACTCCCAGGCTCATAGTCCTCCCACCTTATCTCCCAAAGTGCTGGGATTACAGGCATGAGTCAGTGTATCTGGACTTCTGTGAAATTTTTAGAATTCAGTAGAATTGAAATAAGTAGCAAAGTAAACAGTTGATAGATGTATCTGTTATCTTCCTTTAGAATGACAAATAACTGCCTGAAGACAGAATAAAATTGGGGTAAGAAGAAAGTGGGGAAGAGTATGTGTCTGAACAAGATATGCCACAGATTGAGTGTACAGATTAGGAATCATTTTGCTTTGAAAGCTCAGCAGCATTCTCTTTTTTTTTTTTTTTTTTTTTTTTTGAGACAGAGCCTTGCTCTGTCACCCAGGCTGGAGTGCAGTGGCGCAATCTCAGCTCACTGCAAGCTCTGCCTCCCGGGTTCACGCCATTCTCCTGCCTCAGCCTCCCCAGCAGTTGGGACTACAGGTGCCCGCCACCACGCCCAGCTAATTTTTGTATTTTTAGTAGAGACAGGGTTTCACTGTGTTAGCCAGGATGGTCTCAATCTCCTGACCTCGTGATCCAGCCGACTCGGCCTCCCAAAGTGCTGGGATTACAGGCGGGAGCCACCGCGCCCGGCCTCAGCAGCATTCTAATGGAATTAACTGTTGCTCCTCTGTTTTTAACTTTGAGTAAACTTGCTTACTATGCCTAAGTGTATGATGGAAAACAATTTAATTAAATTGCAATGCCTGAGTTCCCCTAACCTATAACATAAATGTAGCCATTAATATTAATATTCTAATCTCAATATCTCCAAGCTCCATTCACTCAGGTCCCACTCTCAAATTCAATAAGTTTAATAAGTTGCCTCAGTACTTGGAAGAGTTTTGATTGGAATTCAGGACTGTGTGGCTTTTAAATACTCCATTCCATAGCTTGAGAAGCATAAATACTTGCTCTCAGTGTTTTCTTAAATTGGTCCCAGCCAACCAAACTTGGAGACCTGCCTGGAATACTGAGAGCTGGCACTGCATCACCAGCCCCTCCAATAAAGCTGCCAGTGTCACCACCAAAGCAGCCACCATAACCTGTATGTGGGCTCCTGCCCAGTGGCCAACGATGCTTTTGCAAAACAAAAGCCCTCCTTCCCCCCTTGCTTCTGTGTAATGGTGACTTTGAGTGTCATCAGAGCCCCAGAGGAGGTTTCAGATCTCTGTGAGACAGATTTTCTCTCAGACAAGCTTTGTCATTCCCACCACCAGTCCAACTACGACTGCCACCCGTCAAGCTAAATTCCTGTACACTCTATGCCTATCAAAGGACAGAGGAGAAATAGCACCACTGTACCTTTCGTGCTAGTTAAAAAGGAGGGAGAATGAAGACAACTTCCCTAGACCTATATATGGATAGCTCCACAAGGGGGCTAAGTGGCTTAGTCCAACATATTCTGGTATTTTGAGAAAGGGATGTTTCAATGAGCAGGCACGCCTCTTTCATCCTTGGGTTACAGAAATTCCATGAGAGCTGCAACATCATTCCCAAGATTGCATTTAGCCCTGAGGACCTGCCACTGAGTTAGCCTTCCTTTGCCAGATTCCATCTTCCATTATGGGCAGGTAGTGTTTTCTTTTCTCTCACCTTTCCCCTAAAATATGACTTCCATTCAGCCCCTCTCTTCATCCCTACCTTCTACCATCAGAAAGTATGTCCCCTGTAATAAGACTTCCAAATACTCCCTTCTCCAGTTTATTGCCAGACTCTACAATTCCGGTCCCCCCCAGGTCCCTTCCAGGAAGCTCCACACACCTTCAGATAAATCATGGGCTACAAAGAGAGACAGTTTGAGGAAAAGATGTTGTGCTATTCACATGTCCAATGAGGCTGAGTTGTTACTAAGCCAGCCTGACCACAAGTGCCCTTGATTCCAACTCTTCCTAACCCCGGGATTTTGCTTCATTGTCTCCAGCCTTGCCCCCTTTTCCAGCTCCTTCCCCTTGACCTACAGAGGGCCTAATGGACCTCAATTCCTTATCTCTGGCCTTCCTTTCATTTTCTAATTTTGTTCTCTATTTTTCCTCTTAAGCATTCATTCACTTATGCAGCTCCTACAAACAGACTTCTAAAATTGTTCTTATTCCAATCCCCATTCTTAATAGTTAGTATACCTAATGGCTACTTTTCAGTCCTTAATTTTTCTGACCTCTGAGCAACACCACTGACAACACTCTTATTAACACCCTTCCTTTTGTTCCTTCTACGTCATAAGTCTTTCTCTTTGGGTTATTTTCTTGCTTCTCTGTAAACGCCCTCTATCTCTGGTTTGTTTTCAGGCTTCTGGTATACTGTCCAACCCTGAAGCATTCTTATCATCCCTGTCTTATCATTCTATACACTCTTCTTCAAAAGATCTCTATTTCAAAGTTTCCCTTACCATCAATGTACTCACATCTTCATCTTCTCCACTCAGTTGCATCCCTGGAGCTCCAGACCCTTATTTCCCACAGTCAGTTAGACAGATGCACCTGGGTGTCTAACAGACACTCAAAATATAATTACCTTATCAATTTACTCTGCTACAACATATTTCTCATTTCGGTTTAAATCTACCTAGCCACCCAAGAAAGAAATCTAGGAGGCCCTCTTTGTCTTCTCCCATGTCACCTGGTCCTGTCATTCTCATCATCTCTCTCTCAAATTTCTCTTCTCCCCACTATTCTCACTGCTGCAGTTCAGTCAGAATTTCCTACCTGGCCCCTACTTCATGCTTTCACAGCATTCAACTGCAAGTATGGTCCAATATATTTATACCGAGCTGAATTCAGTTCCTCAATGCATCATTTTCTTGAACAGTTTTATGATTTCATGCATTCTATTGAGAGGTGAAGCCGGCTGGGCTTCTGGGTAGGGTGGGGACTTGGAGAACTTTTCTGTCTAGCCAAAGGATCATAAACACACCAATCAGCACTCTGTGTCTAGCTAAAGGTTTGTAAACGCACCAATCAGCACTCTGTAAAAACACACCAATCAGCGCTCTGTGTCTAGCTAAAGGTTTGTAAACACACCAATCAGCACTCTGTAAAAATGCACCAACCAGCACTCTGTGTCTTTCTAAAGGTTTATAAATGCACCAATCAGCACTCTGTAAAATGGACCAATCAGCGCTGTGTAAAATGAACCAATCAGCAGGACGTGGGTGGGGCAAAATAAGGGAATAAAAGCTGGCCAAAATAAGGGAATGAAAGCTGGCCACAGGAGCCAGCAGCGGCAACCTGCTTGGGTCCCCTTCCATGCTGTGGAAGCTTTGTTCTTTCACTCTTCATAGTAAATCTTGCTGCTGCTCACTCTTTGGGTCCACACTGCCTTTAAGAGCTGTAACACTCACTGCAAAGGTCTGAGGCTTTACTCCCGAAGTCAGCAAGACCACGAACTCACCAGAAGGAAGAAACTCTGGACACATCTGAACATCTGAAGGAAAAAACTCTGGACACACCATCTTTAAGAACTGTAACACTCACTGCGAGGGTCCATGGCATCATTCTTGAAGTCAGTGAGACCAAGAACCTACTGGAAGCAACCAATTCTGAACACACTATCCTTCCATTCAAAATGTCTTCCTTCTCCTTATTCACATGGTAAGAACTTCAAATGTCAAATGTGAGTTCCTCCATGAAGTGATTCCTGACTTTACCATGAAGAGATGTCTTCCTCCTTTGTGCTGTCACAGCACACTGGATACAAACCTCCATTCATAGCACTGTTCTTAGTGGTTTGCAACTCTGTCTCTACACCTTGCCCCCTGTGGACAGTAAGTGTTCCAAGGGTAGGGAGAGACTACGTTCTATTCATCTTCACATAGCCGAAATTTAACATCGTGGTGGGCTTTTAAAGATTGCTGAACAAATCAATTTGTCTAATGTACATTAAAAGAAGTGACAGAAATTAATGTTAAGAGAGAGGCAGGGATTTCTACTTGGGGGAGGCACAGGGATTTCTAGTTGGGGGAGGGGTGGAGATTTCTAGTTGGGGGGGGCGGGAAAATATACTTGCTTTCAGGGAAAGAATTCTGGACAGTCTTGCACCTGGGTTCTCTTACCCAAGCTCTGCTATTGGCTGTGTAACCTAGATTAAGTCATTCACTGTCTCAGAGCCTCAGTTTAATCATCTGAAAGCAAAAAAAAAAAAAAAAAAAAAGCTACACAACTCAGTTACCACCAAGATCCCTCTCATCTCAAAGACTTTAAGTACAAGAGTTAGCCAGAAAATAAGGGGAACTGACAAACAATCTAACATAACATGCAGGCCTGGGTTCAAAGCCTGACTCTACCAATTACCAGACGTAACCTTAAGCAGAGTATCTAACTTCTCTAAGCATCAGTTTCCTTGTCTAAAATGCATGCATAAATAATAAATGTTTTTCCATCATAGAATCATGTAAGAATTAAATCAGTTGATACACATATAGCACTTAGAACAGTAGCTGATACAGACGGGCAAAGCACTTACCAAATAGAAGACAGTCTGACCATGAATGAACCTAAATTTGACTTCGTAGCTTTTCACTTTAATGCTGACTAGTTGTATTCCTGACTGAAATCACTTCATGGAGAAACTTACATTTGAGGTTTGAAGTTTTTACCATGTGAACAAGAAGGAAAACATTTTGAATGGAAGGATAGAATGAGTGAAATCATAAAAATGTTGAAGAAAATCATTTATTGAGGAACTGAATTCAGTTCAGTATAAATATATTGGACCATACTTGCAGTTGGATGCTGTGAAAGTGTGAAGTAAGGACCAGATTGGAAATTCTCAGTGTCTGAACTGCAGCAGTGAGAATAGCAGGGAAAAGATAAAGTTGAGAGAGAGAAGATGAGAATGACAAGACCTGGTGAACTTAGGACCTCCTACATACATAAGTCAGTAAGCCATTGAGTACCAAGATAGTCTATATGTTTTGTCTCAGGTCTACTGTTTCTGCCAGAAGAACCATCCATTCTTCCACACTGTTGATACTAAGAAATTTAGCATGCATGGAATTGGCAAGCAGGATATTGAGGTCTCAGAAGTCTATCTTGGCATCTATCTTCCACCAACGCCCACAGGGCCCTGGAACAATTCATGATCAGTTTTCTCTTAATTCTGGGGAAAGGAGTGAGATGATCAGAGGGCACTGGGGGAAAGGAGTTGATTTCTTCTGAACTCTTCCCAGAAAGAAGCCCATCAGCCTGCTTCTTAGGAGCTAGAAGTCAAAAGAAAGGTGTAACTCTGAAAAAAAAAATTACTTCGAGACCATCGTTTTGACTACTGAGACCATTCTTTTTCTCAGACTCCTTCCTTTTCTCCCAAGCTGATTTCTTTTAGTGAGTTTTCCAAGAAGGACCTTCACCTCCAACTTCAACCTTAGTCTTAACAGACCAACAGGTAATAAAAGTGAATAGACAGGCAACTTTTATTTCCCTCTGGCTGGATCCACACTCAGGTGGTGAGGCTTAGTAATAGGAAGCCTCTCACCTCCATCAAAGGCTAAGTGGACTCTCAGCAAGACTATATTAAAAGTATCCAGCATGTCTCATGCACTAGACAGATTCCATATTTAACCCCTCCATTTGCTGAGTAGCACAATAGGTAAAGGAGAAGCCCAGCATTGTGTTCAGGATGTCTTGAGAACAAATCATGCAGGCTGGCAATGGGATCCCATAACCATTGCGAAAAAGGACTGGTGGGGCCCTTGATATGTGTGAGCCCTGGCTTCGTTATTACAGCCACTTGGAAGAAAAGGCGGGATAGCAGATTTGGGCTACGGGTTTCCACTTATCTGAATTAGTAATAAAGATCTTGAAAGACACAGGAGCAATGCCATTAGTCCTAGCTGCCTTCATTATTTTTAATATGCCTTTGTTCACCTTCATTTCCCTTTAAGATTGGAGAAAGTCCACGTAAGAATTCATGATTTTCTATCCCAATCTTCCTATTTATAAAGTGGTGCACTTGAAATGGCATGCTAGCAGACCCCTGCCAGGTGGGCTGCCTCTCAAAGTTCAACAGGAACAGTGTGAGTGGGCTAAGAGATGGATGGCAGCCCTTACCTGACCACGATGGGAAAACCTTTAAAAGGACAAGCAAGCAGCCTAATTTCTTTTATTCCTCAAGGCAATGGTGAGGGGTTTTGATCTTTCCTGGGTTTGTTTCTCAGCCAGCTCTAGTCCTTTGTCTTGCCCCTTTCAATGAGGTTCTGCAGTTTTATTTTATCTAAACCAGAAAATGTCGTGTGATTCTGTAAATGTTTTCTTGCTGTTGTACTTTTCAGACTATTTTCTTCCTTGTTTTTTGGAGGCCTGAATCTGCCTTTGGTCACACTATTTGCTCCTCTATGGTCACCTCGGAGAAGATTAACCCTTTCATTAAAAAAGCCTGGCCAGGGTCAAACTACCGCCTGGCTAGGGACTCTTACATCCCTTTGATCTCCCAGCTATGGAGAAATTATTAGCAAATTCTAAGCCTTCCCATGTGATTTGTTTTTGTAAATTTGTAGAAATTATTCCTAATCCTATTACGTGGCCTAGGGCAAACCTGCATTAAATATAGGAGACTTTTTGTTATGTGGCAGATGGATAATAAAGGAATGCTGAATGCAGCTCCATTCCAAGTTATGGGAATCTGGACACTTCATCAGCATTCACTTAATCCTCTGCCATGGCTCCGCCTTTGATGAATGCTCTCATTTATGACCACTGATGCCGCTCACTTAATTTCAGAGAAGAAAAATAATACCTAGCTGTTAATGTGAATATTTGAGTTTATGGCTGTACAATGAATAATTGTGACATTATCAAAGGAACATCTCCTTATACATTATTCAGTTGTATAGACCACATTAACCAGAGATTGGAAACTTGCAATTTTGCATCTTCCATCTTCTTTGGAACGGAGACACCATGCAGACAAAAGTCAGTGTCTCAAACCAAATTCTACCTGACAATGCGTATCAGCCCGCACTATATTTTGCTCATTGTGGTGCCAATCTCCTATCTTACCAATGACATTTTTTCAAAGAAAGAGGGGATTTCCTAGAGACTCGACCCCATGCAACTTCCATAGCTTATTATTGAATAGGAAAATGTAGTTTTGGTTTCTGCTTTAATACTGATGCCATGGAGGATGTCTTGAGGGTTAGACTGAAAATTAAGACAGCACACCTTTGCTGCTTATAATTTATATATAAACTGAGGGCCTTTTTCAATGTAAGTTTTCACTTAGACAGCAGGAGAGAATGGAAGTCACCCATGAATTACCGAGCCTTTGCTGGATTCAGCCAGGCAGAGATCCGTGCTGGTACCATTAAGGACAGTCATGCAAAATCACTCACTTCTCTGTTACAGAATAGATATGCCTCAGCTGCTTCAGCATTGCATGCCTTTGTTTCTGGGGAAGTAGGGGATGAGGTGCCAGAAAAGGCATGTAAAGAGTAGGAGGGAACATTTTCATTGTAAAACCTCATTGGATAGTGTTTTTAACTAAGATATGTGCAGATGTTATGCACAGGCATGTTGTCTGAAAATGCCAGGAATATTTTATAAAATAGCAAACATTTAATAAGACAGCAAATTCCTGTATCAGACTATGAATGGCACCACTGAGCTATTGATTTTTAAACTATCCTTCCATTTTAGTTTAATTTCAATATTGCTTGGTAAATACACTTTGAGGTTAAGATCAGATTTCTCTAAAGATGTTTTCCTGAGTTGCTGTTTGAGTAATCCTCATGAGATCAGTTATATTCATGATGGCAAAATGCCCACAAATAGATCTTTGAGACCTGAGAGGTGCACTAAGGTAAATGAAATCAGCAATATGTGTCGTTTTTCCAGTTTTAGTAAGCCATAAGCCAAACATTTTCATATTCTGCTAGCTTCCACACTACAGTCAATTTATTGGCATGAACCACTAACTGAAAGACTGTAGAAAAAAGTATTTTAGCCTATATCCAGAAAATTCATTATGGAAGTTCACTTATGATTGTTCAATGCCCAGAAGCAAGGGTAAACAGGGCATACATAGTTCTACTCAAACTCCACATGATTTATTGATGCATGGTGAAAGCAATAAACAAGACTTCGGGATGGTTAAAAGAGAGGTTCTAGTCACTGTTCATTTTCCTATTATATGAAATTAATAAACTGGATAGCAAATTTGGAGTTAGACAAATAAGGCTTTCTCACCTTTGCCTCCTGAGGCTGATAGTGATGGCACTGGGAATCAGGTATAGACTCTTGGAACCACTGAGAATGATGCTGAACTCAACAAATACTCTCAGCTGAAGAAATCGCCAAGTTAAGTCTGTGATGGGTGACTTCATAAGCACCCTCAACCATTTTGCTTATGGTGGTTGTTCTCCTCGACAGACAAAATGGCTCTAAAAACAATTCTAACAGTCACTCTACCAGCATTTATCAGTGGCCATCTGGATGATCTGTCCCAGAAAAATAGATGCAAAAATATTACAAATGGAAACTTAGATGAAAGAGCCTATCAGCTATACTAAAGACCAATAGGTACTGAATCTAGTGCCAACTTAACACAAATGTCTTCTGTCTTCAGAATTGTCTTATTCTTTGTCTTATTTATCAAATACTTGATTTCCATTCCTGAAAACTAATTTAGTAGACTTAGGGTGGGAAACTGGCATGGAATTTTTTGAAACAGCACAGGTGATGCTGATGCCCAGAATTAACGGTCACAGGCATAGCTTGTCAAGGAATGAAAATCAAGCATTTGAACTTTTTTCAAGTTTTGCAGGAGGTTATTTTGATTTGCAGCCCTATTTGAGAGCCGCTCCTCTGCAATTTGCCCTTACTTCAGAGGCATTGTGGAAGAGGGAAAAGAACCATGGTTTTGAAGCCAGACAACCTTACGTTGAAAACCTGGCATGTCTGTCACTGGCGGTGTGCTCTCAGACAAGTCATTTTAGCTCTGTAAGTCTCTGTCTCCCACTCTGTAAAATGGGAATAATCCACTTACCTCACAGAGCTACTGTAAAGCTACTACTCCAGTGTCTGGAACATAACAGGCACTCAATCACTGTGACTTTCGTGTGAAACTAACTTAATTCCCCATAGTACAGGGAGAAAAAGAGGAGAGGAGGAGAAAAGGAGGGGAGAGAGATGAGTTTTCCCAAGCCTGCCTATACTGAAAACAAACAGGCTTTACTGTCCAAATAATTCACTGTTAACTTGTATTCTGAAAACAAAACACCTTTTCAAAATAGTTCCAACTCTTTTTTTCTTCCAAAATGACAGCAAAAAAAAAAAACACCTAGCTAAAGTAAAATTTGTTTTCATTGTCACTTAAAGCAGGCAGAGAAAAGACAAGAAAAGAAATCACCCTAACTCTTTTTCCATGACCTTTACCTCCCTTTGAGGAAAATTTAAAAGAATAAAGCAAAGCCAAATGAGCCATCAGGGTGAAGGCTGTATATATTTTTTTCATGTAGAAAATGCAAAAAGAAAATACCATGCAAAGTGGAATTGGGGTTGCATACCACAGCCAGAGGAAGCTGCCTGGGCAAAAATACATACATACACACATACATATATACATATACACATATACACATAAATACATACATGCATGCATACATATACACATGGCATATTGATAGAGAAAAAATTACAGTCTTCCCCCTGACCATACTAGCATTTTTATTACTTGGAACCCCAACATCAAGTAAAGCCAGTCTCTTGGTCCCACTGGTGGTTTTATAAAGGCAAAGCAACCACTTCAGGGCTCCAGACCCATAGACTGAAATTTTCTACTTTGCTGTAATACGCCTAATGTCAGCTTTCTTCTGTGCAAACAGGTCTACAGCAAATGGGTTGGGAAGCTCACCATCTATATCATGTGTAACAAATTATACTTTGCTGAAATGTTGCCTTGCTAAAATATGCTAAGAAAGCTGTGAACAATATTTACAAATAGTTCAGATGTCACAACAAAACACCCACCACTCATGCATTCTTACATTTCGCTATAATGAGCATGGTAATAGAGGATACCGCTCTTAAACATTAGAAAAGTATTCTTACCGAGACATAATTGGGAGAAATTCTTTAAATTTATAGAAAAAATTCTTTTTTTCTTCCTTCTTGAAGAGTCTGCTCTCTCAACTGTCAAGACAGCAGCCTCAATTTCACTCGCTTCCAGCATCTCATCACACAGCAGGCTGTTAGTACTTATTTTTATTTTGCTACATTGTTAATTTCTTGACAAAGCAAAAAACTTTGCTTACTGCTATTATACGCTACTGACATTTTAAAAAACTGATGCAAACTAACAAACGCTGTATCATTTCAGGCAAGGAGAAAAGAGTTGCCTTCCATGGAAGCCAAATGACCTGATTGTGTTTCAACCTGGGAGGCACGTGGCAAGGCAGGGCAGGTGTTGCTGCTTCCACTGGTCATTGAAAAAGGCTGGGTACAGGAGAGTCAAGCATGCCTAAAGGCCTATAATGAGTAAAGAGAAGGGCCTGTATCATAACTGTTTGCCTGCCTCTAAAGCTCATATTATTTCAAGATGAGAAAAACATGAGAAGGAGTTTTCAAGGTAAAATGCAGCATACTGATGTGAGATGATATTTGGGGGAAAAAAAAAGCAGAAACAATTTACCATAGAAGATGTGTCAAACATAAGATATTTGAATATCAGGCATTTTTACAGTGAAAGAGCTCTTCCTAGGGTATATCTAAGAGAGGTCAGCAAAAAGTGCTACACTAAAGGAATATAAAAGTTTTCCAATTTAATTATTCTTGATTTTGTTCATAAATCAACACTGAATTTCGATATTGTGGTGCTCACAACATTTTGTAGTCCAGCTACTTAGACTGTTTTTCTCTACAATAAGAATCAGTCCCATGTGATGTTAGTACTTTTTAATAAAAAATGATTTTCTCATAAACATGTAAAATCACTTTTTTTCATCAAGAAATCAAATATTTTTAAAATAAAGCCTTTGGTTCTTTGGTCCACTTGAAGCTGCTTTCCTTTTTTTAAGAACAAAATCCTCTCTTCTTTGGTCTTGGGTCCGTTTTCTAAACTCCACCATTGGACGTTTTGTCACTTAATTAAATTAACCCTGTATTCTCGTTCTAAAGGTAGTGCTGTGAAAGAAACTCCGAGTTTTTAATTCCCCCTCATGCAAGCACCATTCTCTCAGCTGCCTTTTTGGCAGCGTGAGTACAGAAAACAGAATCAGGTGAAAAATAAATGTGTTTACCTACCATCAAAACACCTTTCAAGTCCAATACACATTTTTGTTCTATTAATGCCAACACGAATATGCAAGCACTGTGGCAAGAGGTGCTTTAAAATACAGCTAGACAGACCGATTAAAACGCGCTGCTTTCTCTCTGCCAAATTCCTGCCTATGGGGAGCAATTAACTGTGCCTTCCACGCATTCAAATACTGAATAAGAAGTGAATCTTGTATCTCTGCCACTTAGACAAGTATAATTCCAATGGAAAGATTTATCAACAACTCACAGGCAGTTTGGGGTTTGGTTTTGTTTGTCAAACAGCACAAGCCCTCACGCCACATCTGGACTCTGTTACAAAGTCACGCGGGGGACAGGAACCCCAGGAGAAGGGCGCTCATTTTGGCCGATGAACAAGCAAATAAACCCAAACATCAAGGAAGCAGCTTTGAACAAATAAACTGCTCTGTGCTAGACTGAACACACATAACATTATCCAGGAATATAACCCAACAGCAGAAGAGCTACTTTATTGTGGCTTCTTTGCAGTTAGAGAAGTCAGTGTCAAATGTAATTGCAGAAGCCCATAATTGAAATTTTTAAAATGTGAATTTATTCTACCGATACCATATGAAGTCACCAAAGGTTTCCTGTATGATGAAAAATCCCAGCATTTAAGGATATTTGAACGCAATAACAGGATTACAAATTAGTCCAGAAAAAAAAAAAAAGAGATTCATGAAGATTTGGTGCTGACATTTTTATTTTTAGGTTTTAAATTTTGTTCTGCTCCATCAATTATTTCATATGTGTAGTTTTGTGATTGCTTGAGAGATAAATGGTTGACGGCTGTTATTACACTGCCCCAGTTCTGACATTTCCACCCCGACTGCCTGGCTTCAATGATCTTTTGGGTATGACATTTTAGCTTTGGCCTTGGTCCCCATCAGCCTCTGAGGCAGAATCCAGGCAATGATCTTTCTGGGACCTGACTAAATGCCTAGTTAACTACAAGGTTACTCACACTGGAGCAGGTCACAAGGAAACATTCAGGCCCCCAGATGTCTTTCTTCTTGTCTCAAACAAAGCAGATGTCTTAGATTTTGCAAGGCTGTGTGTAATCTACTATGGCTTTGCAATTAAGAAACTATATATTTACCATGTCTTTGGACATTTTGTACTTGTTGTTTCAAGGGGAATATGTCTTTTAAGTGCATATAAGTCAAATATTTGAAACTTTGCAAGTAACAATGCTCCTTCATATGGATTTAGGATAAAATGTGGGAGGGAAAACTGTTTTTTAATATACTAATCAGTATATTCATATCATAACTATCTCAAGGTTATTATGCATTGCATTTTTAATAAAAGGTAACTCTGTTAATGGTACTGAAACCATTACTGAGTATTTCTATTTTGATATATACTTTCAAGTCTTACAAGCAGATGAATTCACACTAGGCTGAGAACTGGCAGACAAATTAATATGCCAGAGCTTTGTTCTTAATGAATTTCAATGTTTCTGTTTCAACATATAAAAACATTTTCACATGATCTTAAGAGGAAGATATTAAATTTCCTGGAAATAAAAAATAAACAATAAATAGATGAGTATTTTAATTGACATTAAGAATATCTGACTAAAACTCAATAGTTTCATAGGCTTTATGTATACACATGCACACACACACACGCTCACACACATGCACGAAACAAAGGTAAATATGAGTATCAAATTTTAAAAGCCATTCCATCAATTCAAGTAATTTGGCACATATCTTCACAGAATCTATCCAAAATCCACTTGGAAGTTTTTCTAAGTATGTTTTTTTCATGTCATTCTTTATTGGTCCCAAACATCACTGCCTAGCCGGTAAGTAACCACTATCTCTAAAGCATTATAAATATTCATTTTTAGACAATAAAGTCTTTTAAAATCCTCTCAAAAAATTTCAGGCTATTGCAAATGGATAAATCACTGCACACCTAAGTCCGTATTTGCATGGCTAAATTATATATTGTAACTATGGAGTCTTTTACTTCTATTATACCAAGGCGCACACTGGTATGTTTCCATGAATCTTTCCTTTACCGGCTGCAGCATTATCATAATAAAGTCAAATATCCCATATTCTACGATAGGTGCTCCATTTTCACCTGGAAGGGACTCAGGCAAAAAAAGCAAAATGTACCAGCCCCGGAGTCTGAATTCCTTTGATATTGGCTGCTTATATCATCTTCTTTGTAGTAACTGAATTGCTCTTTTTCTGTGCATTAATTTTAGCAGATTTTTTCTTATTTGTATAAAGGCAAAATTTAAAGCACTTTTGAAATAAACAAAATATATTATGTTACCATCTCATTTTAGCTTTGTTTCTCTTTTTTTCTGTAAAAGTGCACGGAAGTACTATGAAGCTTTTTCAAGACTATAAGTTATGGGATAAAGTTTTAATAAAGAGAAGTGATGCCACCTTGATGTGTCAGCCACACTGGCTACAGTCATTCTTCTTTAAACTTAAAACACTGTCTAAAATGCAAGCTTATTAGAAGTTAAGACTTCAGCCAGATTTTGTGAATTCATGTTTATTTATGAGATTTGCTTTTTGGGGTGGGGTTATCTTTAATTTGACGTAATCACTAAAAACATCAACTGGGGGTTTTGGTTGTCTCCATAAATGTCTAACATCACAATAGGCTGTTGGCAGAAACAAGATCTCCACCTAAAGAAAACTTCATTTGTATAAAATTTAAGTGTCTAAAATACAAAATAATCCACAGAACATAGTTGTTCTTTAATATACTATATCTAAATTTTTGTTAAATTAATGGTAGGAAAGCTTTTTATTCTTTTGTTTTTGTATGTATTACCTTTGTTTGTTTGTTTGTTTGTTTTTTGGTTTTGTTTTTACAAAAAGTAAATGCATGAAGAGGAATTTTGTGTTTTGCATGACTGCAAACCTGATTTTTACTTCTGGTGCTCTAAGAAATCAAAGGCTATTTAGAGTAACATAAAGAATAAAAATGTAATCAGTGGAATAAAGTATTTCTGTGAAGTCTGACAAAGTAGAAATTTGAATTGCAGCCCCAAATATTTAAATAAGCTATTACAAAAGGAGTGCTAGAAACCATTATATTGTGTGATTTCTTTTGAATAATGGAAATGCTCTCTATCAGGTATTTTTGTTTAAATGGAATAAATGTTTGAGAGAGATGGTATTCAGTCATTGTAACCTTCCATGCCACAAGTATTAGAACTGTTATAACTTCATCTTTTGAAAAGGGGACATACACTAAAAAGAAATTCACAGAGTTATGAAAAGAAGTGCAATGTAAGCCTATCCTCCATCTCCATCATTTGCAGATAGATCATTTCTCCAAAAGGACATTGATGAAGACTTTCAAGCATCCTTTCCCTGAGAATTCTCCTGCCAAAGCTAAACACCATTATAGCACTCTTTGGATAATACATCTCCTCCAATTGCAAATGCCATGGTTTGACAATGCTCTCAGAAGTTCTTAAAGAAATTAAAGATAGACTTCCTATAAATAGACTGCCAATGCCTTTATATTAATTGAATTTGCCATCTCCCAAAGATTCTTTGGTGTGGCTAGCTGGAAGGTAATACAATTTGACCATTATCCACTTAAAGCAATTGAAATAAAATCTGTGTTGCATAGAATTAAAATCATATTTGGTGGCAATATTCGTCAGTAAGGATCATACCTAATCATACTGGAATGCTCTGAATTTCTCATGTGTAAATAACATTTCCAACTAGAGGCTGGAGGCTGGAGAAGACATTTTGGGCATTTCTCTGTTGTAGTCTGTATTACCATGGTAGCAGAAGGAGCACCAGACGGAGAGTTAGAGGACTGGGTAGAAGTCCTGGCATGACCACCATGTGTGTCCAGATGAATCCTGTCCTGTCTATGGACCTGAGTCGCTATTGATCTAAAATATGACCAGATGATCTAGAAACCTCTCTCCTCCTCTGCAATGGTTTGTCTCATCTGAGTAAACACGAATAGGAAGACAATGTGAGATGTTGCTGAGAGAATGTTATTACACCTTGGGTCTTCAGAAATCGGGTTTTTCCCAAAGTCACAGTGTCTCAGCCAGAGCCCCGCAGCATTTTGCTATCATATAAAAGACTAAATATGGAAAATGTTTGTCTGCTAAAGCGAATAGGAAAATGCAAAAATTTTTAAGTCATTTAAATATTTAACCAGAGCATAACCATTTATAATTTATAATTTATTATATTTTAAATAACTTTCAGAAAGAAATTCTGCACAGTTGCTCAGATTGCTTGACAGTCAAGATTGCCCTCAAGAAAACAAAGCACAACAAAAAAAGTCTTTTGTTGTTGTTATTATTTCTGCTATCCTAGCATTTTAGGTCTAAAATAAAATCTCCTCCAATTAATGTTGACAGGCCTCCTTTCTGAAGATCATAGTTCTGATACAAATAACTTTTCCATGGGTGTTTTTTATTTGGCTCTGTGGTGGTAAAATGCTAGCTAGTGTTTACAGAGAATTTATGTGAACATTCCTGGGATATGAATTATCAGAGAGAAGCAGTGAATGCATTATATGAGAGAAGTATTAAATTCCTCTTCTCACTTGCTAAAGAAATACCTGATTTCTGGTAACTTATTCTCTATTCTCTATACCTGAGAAACCCGAGTGTGAGAATGAAAACAGCCCCCCGACCCTGTTCACGAAAGGATCACTGTGGCCACAATGTCAGTGCACAGTCTTGACTTCAACCCTATCCCCCGGTCTGTTCCACTTTTCCTTTTTCGTTCTCCAGTTATTGCCACGAACCAGAAACTTCCCACAGCATCTCACGGTGTTTTCTTGAAAATAACAATGCTATTAGAACACAATAAATACATAAACAAATCAATGAAAGCAAAATGACAGAGTTTTGAATCATCGTGTCTAGGTGGCAGAAAAATTTCTCCTCATCCTCAAAAATATATAAAACTATTGGAAGTTTGCAGGAAATTTTTTCAATGATGTTCTTTAAAACTCTTTTCTCTTCAAGTAAAATTCTCTCTTAACAATGAAATTTATGAGAGATACTCACACATTTAGAGTAGACGAATGTGAAACTGGTAGGTCTTCATCATAGTTTGTCTTTACATCTGTGCATGTTTACATCTCATACCTAAATACCGATTTAAATTTTTTAACAAACATAACACTTAAATTCCATTTATTATTTCTTGGAAATCTCAATATATAAACCAAACACAAGACGCACCCAGTTTATCTCTCATTTCCCTAATTACATATGCAATGGTGCCTATTTATCAGGCAGTGCCTGCTTGATCCGAACTTTCCAGTGGATTTTAGATGACTCTGTCAGTGACACAACCAGGTTAGTTCAAAGACAGCGAAAAGCACTTGCATCCAAATGAAATCTATATTTGGTAATTCTTAAAATATCATTTTTCCATGGCTTTGTAGGGCATATTGCTTACTCAGATAATGTGCATGCCTTTCCAGTGAGGCAGTTTTTTGAAATGTGATCTTGGGTCAATTTATGTTAAACTTACTTACTCCACACATAGGATGAGTAATGCCAGATAAAGCACTGTCATTAAAAGCATTTTTATTAAGGGGCTGGTAGAGAAAACCTTTAAGCAATGTTATCAAGCTCTTTGTTGAACCAGGTGGGACATCTATATGAATAGGATCTCTTCAGACCTAGACCTCAGCCACAGCACACCTGGCCTATGTTTGGAAAAGAAAGTCTCTCTTGTTTGGCTACATAGTCGGCTACAAAGAGCCAAGACAACTTTAATTTATCCGTTAAGAATGGAGGCCCATATTTAAGAGTCATCAGCAATAAAGGAAAATACACTGGATCATTTCAAGTGCATGCTAATCATTTAATGTAATAAATGGAGCAACTCTAATTATCTCCCGAGGAAATGATTTCACACTAAAACAATGGGAATGAAGAGGTTACTTCAGGAGCATAATACCCAGCTGAAAATTACTCATGTGAATCTGGAGATTTCTCTTGCATTTCAGAGGGGAGGGACTTTTCCCCCATACCCCTAATTCAGTTGCCTCCTTAACGGGGTTAAAGATATTTAGCACCAACCCTGCCGTGTGCTTGTTTTGTAACCCCAAGCAAAGCTCTCACCAGGCTCAAGATCAGTGTCCTTCCTGACTGCTTTGAAAGCTGCTCCCTAATAAGAGGGTATCTGACTTCAATGCAGCAAAACAAATAAATTAGTCTAGAGATCACTGTAACCTCCTCACTTCCTATTCCTTGCCTCCCCCAAAATGATCAATCCGCCACCTACGCTAGCCATTGCAAAAGAATTTCCAGTGAAATGCTTGAAATAATTTTTTAAATGTTTCAATCTGTCATGACCAATATTTTTAAAAATTTTAAGTGTAGTTTTTTAAAGCTATTTCTGTTTACTTTTTGGCATCACAAAATTAAGGTTAAGAAATATAATGGATGATTTGGGGAAGAATAAAATGTTTAATGATTTGGTTGCTTCTCTTGCAAAAGACAGATTTCACCATAAGCTTAAAATGGTTTGCTAAATTCTATATTTCTGTTGCCTCATTGTTCTGTTTCTTTTGATGAAACACATAAAACAAACACTGTCTGTTTAGGCATTTTAAAAAACATATTCACATTAAATAGAATAACTACAGTGGATGGGTACACACCCTGAAAACTAGGTAGCAGAATGATTTTGACTTTTTCAAATCCTTCAAGTAAATCCAAATCTAAACAAATAGACAGACAATATAGACTTGATTTTTGAACAGTTCTTCCCCCAATTTCTCATTGCTCTGGTTTTGGGAATAAGGAACACATTAGAAAAACCTTTCTCTTCAGAAATAACAAAGAATTAGGAAATTGTGTCTGTTTAACTTCTACATATAAGCTAAGACATTCTAAGTACATATTTTTCATTGTGAAAATAATAAATGTAAATAAATTCATAACTCTGTCTCTGTTTTGGTCATATTCAAAGGTATGTTGAATAAGGAATCAAATCCTCTTTAGATTGAAATTGATAAACACATTAGAGAACATGAAAAAATTACATAAAATAGAAAACAACCCAATGCAAGACTGATTAATTCTCCAATTAGTGTAAAAACCATAAGCGGAAATCACAATTTTGAGGGAGAAGATTTGCATTTATTTAAAACCGACATCCATATTTTATAAAAGGGAATGCTTTGACTTTCTTTTTACCTTAGTATCCCTGCTGTCTGTGTACATGAAAACAGCCAATATCAGATATGAAGTTAATTGGAATCAACTGCGCCCATCTTTACAGGAACACACCGGAATGTGTACCATTCAGGCTCGGCTTACCATAATATTCTCTACGGAATAGTTGACCACAGGATTCTCATTCACAAACAGCCAGGTTAAACAGTTAAATGCTAGCAAATCCTGCATAGCCCTGTGGGAAATTTCACTTTAATCCCGAACTTATAAGAGGACAATCAAAGCCCAAAGCCTGGGTAACAAATCTGATCCTCTGTTGCAATCTGTGTCCTCATGGGAAGGAGAGAGGTGCTCTCCGTACAAGCCCTAGATGGATAAATACCTAAATGATGAGATAGATGGGGAATGCAGAAGAGGCGTCTGGCCTCAGCCATTCGCTTCCAATTCCATATTACACTGTGAGAGGCAATTCTTGTGCAGCTCAGGAGCAGCCAGTCCTGATTACTAGAAGTTGAAGTGTGGCTTAAGGAATGATTAATGACAGTGTCGGGAGGAAAACAAAGCACAATGAGAGTTATCTCTAATCCACCTGCCTGCAGATGCTATAGTAAGGGAATGAAAATGGCCCCGGTGAGCCCTGATGATAAAAAAATCAAACTAGAAAGGTGCAAAGCTGTAGATATGTATTAATCTGATATATAAAAACTAGGTCTTAGCTTGAATAAAGCATTAGGCATGAATGGAGCCCCATAGGTGATAGTTACTAGGCCATAGTGGACTTCACATTGTCTGTATTTTTTAAATCAAACAGAACTGTTCCCTTCAGTATTGCCTTTGACATTAATAGGTTGGTATTTGAAAAGTCACAGTTCACTAGATGAGCAGGCTTGTGAGTGCAAGCTCATTAAACAAACCCCCTTTTCTTGTTGTTCTTAAAAAATACGATGACACCATACCACCACCTTGTGGTTTTGCTGTGCACATACACACTACCCCCGGAGAGGTCTAAAATTCAATCACATTTTCCAAACGTAGAAATCCAGGTGGAACGTAATTATAAGATCGATGGTGTACTTTATAAGCAAGTACGTTTATGAGTGGCTTTCACCTAAGACAACACAATGCCAATAAGATCATTGAAGTTTCATAATGTATTTTTGGATGCCATATGAGGTCTCAGCCTGGTCATTCCAATTATCTATTTTAATTTCAGGCCACCAATGCAACGAGATCAGAAGACATCAAATATCCATCTATGTGAAGAGAATGAACAAAAGTGTTTCACACACCTGTTCCCTGGCAAGTAGTCACTGACTTCCAATATTCAACAAAGCTAAGTAACAACACTTTGAGCTTTTCATAATTTTTCTATGTGTGGAAAAGATTGTGAAGCAGTGAAATGTGTATGTGCTTTCTTCTAAAACAAAGAACATTTTACTCATGTCCCCACATCTGTAGACAGAACTCTAAGCACTTTTAAGAGCTAAATTTTTATGTTTGGGCATTTTGTTGATTTGTTGACTCGCTACGCATTTGCCTTTTGATATGATCTTGATTCGATGGAAGCAATAGCATTCCATAATTTCATCTGGTTAGCAATCATTCCTGCTAGGAGGTAGTGATGGACAATGATGCAGGCAGCCTCAGGATATTCACTTATTCCCAGGTTTGGGAAAGCTGCTTCTGCTATTGTCCACAGTGCTAAGTGCCTATTGCATTCTCTCCCCTTTAATCTAGCTAGCAACAAGTTAGATGTTAATTCATATTTCATGCAAGATTTTTAATACTGAAAGTCTAATGAAGATTTAGCGTTCCGTTTTTTAACAAGGCTGACGTTACTGTTGAAAGAAAGCAAATACATTATTTTAATTAATATCAATTCATAAGTGCTCTTGATTTATATATTAAACAAAGAGAGAAAGTGTCTTGTCATACACGACAATTGATTCTGTATTCACCCATCATTTACTCAGAGCCCATTTCCCCCCTTCTTGCGTGGGAAATGCATGATGGAAGCCGCCATGTAGAATTGTGTGTCTCTCACATGCTGTTAATGCTGTGCTGTGATCACCTCACCCCTTATTTCCTTATGACGAGTTTCAAGTCAGTTCCAGCCAACTGTGCTAGTCTCCACCTGACATCTTCTCCTATCAAATAAGCAGCCTCTATTGTTTTAAGCTTAATGCCTTTGTGTATGGCACAGCCTTCCAATAATCGCAGAGGGCCTGACAACTCATGTGTTATAAAGGCATAATGTTAGGCCAAAGGAGGTAATTAATAATAGCAGTTTAATGCAGCTGGGAGCAAGAATTGCCTTACAAACCAAAACATCTTCAGCCATTTAGCTAAGTACAGAATTAGCAAGATGGCAAGGACCTGAATGGAGAAACAAATGCCCTGCCTTATGTGTTATGACACAGTAGGCAGTTAAGAAAATTCCAGAATTTTAGAAGATGCTCTGATCACACCAGACCATTATTAAATTGAATATTAGCTATTAATTAAGTTCTGGGGAATTTTCTTCTTTCTCCCTTTCATTCTTTCAGTGGCAGCAAATTGTCTTCTTTTGAAGTCAATGCCATGATTTCCTCATGTGAAACCTCTACACCAAAGGAGGCAGTGTTCTGGTCCTGCCTCCCTACCTCTCTCCTCACGCCCACCCCCACATACATACACACGCTGTCAAGTAACTTATGTCAATTTCCAACAACAGCAAAACAGTAGACACTAGAGCACTTCACATTCTGTGCTTTAAATAAAAACTTTTTTCTCTGAGATTTGTTGCTACATTCCTACCCCAGAAAGACCCTAGAGATACAGGCAGAGCCCAGAAAGATATCCTGTGAGTGGGCCAGTGGGAAGGGGAGGAGCTGCAGTACTTATGTAGAATGTTTTTAAGCCAAAGAAAGGATTTTATTTCTTCTTAATTGTTAGGCTGTGTACAAGTTAGTAATTATTTTGTCCTCCTCCAGTACCATGACAAACACACACACACACACAACACACACACAGGCACACTTAATGCTTCACGCCGGAATCACTCCAACCAATAATGCTGACTGGCTGCTGTTTGTGGGGAGAAAACATTCCAAAGCCCCAAGTCAAGATATTAATCCCACCCTATTTTTAAGAGAAAAATAAATCATTTGCCAAGAGCAAGACAATTGAGACCATGAGAGAGGACCTGACCTGCAAAGCCAGCCAGATTCCTCTCCAGTCTAACCCAGTCTCTTCATTCCATGGGTTTAAATCTAAAGGTATATTTGTCTTTCAGACTGTCTTTCTGGACTATATGGAGGCTCCATCCCCAGCAGTGGATGTGGCTTCCTCCTCCAACCTCCTGAGAAGTAGAAATGGCATGAGTGTTTTATGCACACTTTATTACTCTGCAGGGTCAGCTCGGACTTGGAAAGATGCTTCGGAAATCAACATGCGAAGGAACACTCCACGCCAATAGGAGTGAGAGTTACATTTATGCTCTATAAAATAAGGCATCTCCCAATTTATTTACCCTGGCATGATTATTTATCTGGCATTATATTGCAGCAGTAATCCAGGGAGTTGCTTTGTAGTTACTCTGTTACTGCTCTTGTTTTGCAGTAACTCTGTAAATAACTTGTGTCACCCCTTCTATGTCCCAGTTCCAGATGGAAGATAAGACGTTATTTCTGCTTCAGTGCAAAATCTTAACAGCTGATGTAAGGAGGTGTTCAGATTCCTATCTAAATTACATGCCAGATATTCTGCATTAGCATTGTTAGGCGGGTTATTTATCTACAACCTGAATATATTTCCAGGATATCAAATGATGACTTACAAGCTATCTCCTGTGATGTGATGTGCAAGCCTAGAGCAATGTAAGAAAAATTTTAAAACCCCTCCATGGATGATCCTAGCTTAGAAAAACTGATTCAACATTGTTCTATTTACCTTAATTAACACAAATCTTAGCCATATTTGTTTATAACACTGTGTTAGTGACTAAATAAAACCATTATGAAGCTGCCTACAAGGCCACTGGGTATGCAAGGAAAACTACACAGTCATTACTACCCAGTAGAGGGCAAACACATTGTATTTTATTGCTAATTTGGACCAAATCCCTGTAATTTGGTGTTTAAAGATTGTGCATGGGTTATGAGCATACAGTTGTTGAATAAATGTACCATGGTATGTTTTTAACATCTGTGGAGATTTTGATGGAGTAATAGTCTCCTTTCTGTATAGCTTAATGTAATATATTATGTATTTGGAAATTTGAGCAAGGTACACTATTTGGAAAAGAAATCACAAAAGAAGATTTGCTTGTGCTGTCTAGAACTCCCTTACATTGCTGGAATCTAGAAAGGAAGAGCAGGATTAAAACAAAACAAAACAAAAAAACTACGTTCAGGTGAAGAAATGTTTTTTTCCACGTGATCTTTGATTTCCCTTTGTTAGGAATAAAGCTCTTCATCTCTTCCCCACTCCGAGGTTGCTTTTCCTCCAAGTGGAAGGTAGTTTGGGCCAATATGTTGTGTTATTCCATTAGTTTATGTTTTAAGACTAAGGAGAGATACTTCTGTGTTATAAATTATTTATAGCACAAGAACAAAGGGAGGCTGTCAGGGCTGCTGCTACTTTGAGAAAATAAAAAAGAAATGATGAATTTATGGAGAATCCAATTTAATAAAGAGGGAGGAGATGCAACTGCTAATTATTAACATCCATCTGCAGACAGAGACCTGAGAGTAAAGAATTAGATGGATACATTTACATCTGTCTGCCACCAAAAGAAATCTCACTAATGGTTTTCCACACTGTCACCAAACGCTCCCCATCCAGCTTCGAGAACCTTGGAGACACGTGAAGATATTTTAATCAACAGCAGGGCATGGAAGACATGCAAAGAACTTTAGAAATGGGCACTGAAAAACACCACCACTTCCTCCTGCACTCTCTGCCATTCTGAAAACACCAAATAATAAAATGTGGTGTGGACTTTATCTTTGTATCTAACTGATGTGGCGAGCAGTGATTTTTGAAAACTTTTCTATTGAAGCAGCTGCAAGGCACATCTCTGCTGACATCAGGCACAGTGTAGAGACAGAGGTATGAATGAATGAAGAATGTCCAGCAAAAAAGAGAAGAAATGGTTTATCGTGGGGGAATTTTTTTGTTGTTGTTATTTTATTTTGATGCTGAACCTACCTCTTGTCTTCTGGACGTTGCTTTCATGAACGGGAGGGAACAGAAAATGGAATGCTTTGAAAACTCATGATCCTGGGCTGCTGCCTTCTTTTCTTAAAAGGAGCAGAAGAGAAGGATAAATATATTAAGAATTCGTCAAAGAAAAAGAAATGTTCCATGGCTGTGTGAAGCTTGCTGATGGGGAGGGGGCAGGGGGAAGCAGCCCTTCTCTCTTGAACATTACTTTAAGTCTATAGACCCCTGAAAGGGGTCACAATTTCAACTTTGCCCTTGTCATCTTATTTTCAGTAGCAAGGTCATCTATACTTGGGAGGTTTCAAATCACCTTTGAAAAATTTAGGGCACTATTTTTATCTGTCACCCTTCTACACACAAGCCTTGGGCTGGTTCCCATATCGCTATTCATAGATTTGGCAGTTTTTTAGCCTGAATTTTTGATGTGTTGTCCATCATGTGATTTTTCCCAGTTGGTCTGAATTAGCCAGACAGGGTATGGGAAGAGAGGTTTTTCCAATTCTCTGACTTTATCACATATTTTAAAATCAGGCAGAAGGAAAGAGTGGTGTGACTCTTTTCAAAATTTTGGAGATGCCACTTTATTTATAGTTTTCCGCGCTATCGACAAAGTAAGACTTTCTGACAAGATCACACAGCTATTAGTTCAAACCAGATTATTTTTCTTTAAACATTCTTGTATATTTTGTTGAAATTTTCCCAGTTAATAAAACTGCCTTGCAAATTTTTATGAATTTATTTTAAAAGTTCAGGAAACATGGATTTAAAAAACTGGGAATAACTATCCAGTCCTATGATTTCATAAATGTTTCATTCATTTAGTGTTTAGTGCAGGAAGTAATGACTATCCACAGGAAGCAATGACTAATGTCAGAGACAAAGACTAAATAAATAAGTAAGTAAATAAATAAACCACAACCTTTGCTCTTTCTGGTTGGATACTACCCCAAAAAACATGGGACAGGTAGAAAAATGGATAAATATTTCGCAGTTATCTACAGGTTGATTTTGATCAAGTTATTTTCAAACATTTTATAATAATTTATGAAATGAAAATTTTTAAAAGTGTTTTCCCTCATTTTTATTTATCATTAAAGTCATTGGCTCTTATTGGGGAAATTAAATGCTGGAAATATGGCTGCAAATCTCTATAGAGTTCCATACAATGGAAAGCTGACCATGAATTTAATGGGGTCACATATGGTGAATTGGAATAGATGGGCCTGTTTTTAATAGCAATTTTGTTAGAAAGGTACAGAGAGGTCAGCCAATAAATCAATCTGAAATAAACTTTTGAGAATTGTTCATTTCTCATTTTTTTCCCACTTTTCATTTATTATCTGGAATGTATATAAGATGTACAGAAATTCCAGAAAAAGCTTTTCTAACATGGTTTACCAGATGTCAGGGTTACACTGGGAACCCTGGGGACTAGAGGATCAGGAAATACTCCAGAGTGGATGGACCAGTGTGGAGACTCATGGCTAGAGAAGTGACACAAGACGGGGACCTATTAGTGTCTGGAGTATGACCCTTGCCTTCCAAAGGAACACACTCCCTGGTCTCTAAACCTGTATAACTTCTACAGAGGAGAGGGAAATAATTGAGATTTGGGGGAGTTATGAAAGAAAGGAAAGGAACAAAAGTAGATTAACAGAGAGCACTGAAAAGAAGGAATGATTATTCTGTGGGGTCTGTGCCCAAAAACATAGCAATTGAATCCAGCATCCCTTTATCTAGACAGCAGATGTCCAGAGGCCTATCTCAGGGGCTCATTTTCACTTACACGTATCGCTTCTCGGCCTTTTGGCTAAAATCAATTGCACTTACATGTGAAATTCAGTTACTGAAGTTCTGATAAGTATGCCTCCCTGGGCTTAAAAAGAAGAAAGAAACCCTGGTCGGAAAGAAAGGATGTGACCAGAAAAGCAGAAATCCTGCCTCCACCACAAATTAGCTGGCGGATTGAGCAAACTACTTCCCATGAGTTTGGGCCTCTGTTTCTTCACCATGTATGTAAAGAACCTTGGTAACAGGCTTCTTGTAAGAAAGCTGATTACTGGGGGCTGAATTTAGGTGATGAAAGAAGCTGGAAAAAATTACCTCCTTTAGCTCTAGAAATTATATGTTCCTAGAATGTAAGCTAAGGGTATTCTAATCTTATTCTCTCTCTCACCCATACATACACGCAAACACCTGAAGAATAACCTACATAGACTTCCTTTTGGTATAAATCATACCATATATTACAGGAAGGTGAGCTTTCAACTTTTTTAAAATTTTCTCTTATCTAGATATATAAGTTTTACAAACTAAAAATAAAACCACAACCAAAGATTTACAAAGAACAAATTCTCCTCTGTTTTCTTCATCTGTTTTCAAGAAATCCAACCAACCACACTTTTCTCAACAACTGAACTGCAGGCCTACAGAAGGCAGCGAATTCTCAGTATGTCACACAGCACAGTAAATGTTTGATGAAGGCACTTCAAGTCCTGAAGATGGGAATCATGGAAAGAGGAATGCACACTCTTGTAAGAAATAACTCCAAATTTATGAGATTTGATATTAAGATAATAAGATAGATCTGTTAATCCTTTTATGCAAAACATTACTGAAAAAATTACTATGATTTCATCTTTATACTTACAGATTCTCCTCAACTTACGATCAGGCTACACCCCAATAAACCCATTGTACGTTGAAAATGTCAAGTCAAAAATGTATTCAATACACTTAATCTACCAAACATCATAGCTTAGCCCTGCCTACCTTAAACATGCTCAGAACACTTACATTAGCTGGTAGTGGGTGAATCATTTGGCACAAGGCCTATTCTATAATAAAATGTTGAATATCTTATGTAATTTATTGAATACTGTGCTGAAAGTGAAAAACGGAATGGTTGTATTGTTACTTGAAGTATGGTTTCTACTGAACATGCATCACTTTTGCACCATCGTAGTCAAACAATCACAAGTTGAACCATCCTAAGTTGAGGATGCCTGTACTTCTCTCTCATACCACACACCAAACTTATCTGCTCCATACCTCCAGCACCCATTTCTTCACCTGCACTGTTCCTTGCCTCTACCAGTAGTGTTCCTTATTGATTCTCATTTTCCCCACACCCAGGTTCTATTCACTCCTCAAGACTTGGCTCCCACATAGGGCGGTTCTATGTCTCTAGTTTCTCCCAAGACAGTTCTAGTGTACACTTAATGGCTCCATATAAATATTAACAACTGTACCTTTTGCTTTCTGGTTTAGGGAGCAAATTACAGAGTTACTGTGCTAGTTATCAACTTACTGCTTCTCACTTCCTAATACATAATATTTCTTTGCTCAGCATTGTCATGGGAGAGCTGGATCTTGTAAACTTTCTCCTTGCTAAATGGCACAAAGCTAGGCTTTGCGTAGAGGACGCTGGAAGGACAAGACCAGGGGGCTTTTCTTCCTGGTTCTGTTTTTTTGTTTGTTTTTGTTTTTTTTCTTGCCCAGACCACGCAGTGGCCAGCTAGTGGTTTCCTGGCCAGTGATGCGTAGAACCCAGAAGGACACATCCTCCAACAAGTTCCATGGACACTCATGCATGTGGCATCTCCATGAGTTTTCATAGCATGCCAAGGCAGTTTCTTGCTCACCTGCACCTCAGCAAACTTCATCATCAAGCGAAAAAAAGGAGAGTTTACAAACCTAGTTTCTGCCTTTTCCAAAAGAAGTATAAGACTGAGGCACTAGGCAGACACCTAACTGCCCCTATTCTGGGAAAATTTGTATGGGAGCTGACAAAGGTAAAGAAAAAACTTCAAGATACCATGTTATAATGAGACAATGTTAACAAAATAACACCCCCTTGGAATAAGGAAATGTAATGTGACTTTTTTGTTTAATGAGTATTCCTGCATAATACAAAAACCTAGAATTCAAAATCAAAACTATCTGGTGAACCCAGTGGGAAGAAGTTCTCTGGAGTATGGAATTACAAACATATATATGTTTGTATAGCTACCTAAATTTACGAGTTTTTAAACCACTGTAATTTTCCTTAAGGTAGGACTAGTACTTTAACTTGATTATTTGCCCCTAGTATGTGATAAGAAAATATTGGTTGGAGAAGAGACATGCAAAATAGCACAGAAATCTTAGTAAGATGGGAATCTTTTTAACCTCAAACTATTTTTGTGAAGTCAAATACTAATTGATAAAGGATAAGAATTGAAAATTCCAATGGTCCTCTGAAGAGAGATGTGATCCCAACCAAATATTTCAGCTAAGTCTAAATTGCATTACTTTTTCATCGAATAGTCCACTTTTCCTCTTTGTGCCCTGATCCCTTGACCTCGTGGACATCATGCTTGACCACATAACTTGCTTGAGACATCGATAGGTAAGCAGTAATATGGGTCACTTCCAAGACAAATCTTTCAGAGCCAGGGTGTGGTTGGCCATTTCTCCTTTCACTGTTCCACGAAATTCACCCCGTATCCACAAGGAATATGCGTCAACCTGGGTCCCACAGCAACCACATGGAGCAGTCAACCCATGATGGACATATAAAAAAATAAACATTTGCAGTTGGAAGCCATGGAAAAATTTAGGTTGTTACCATAGCATAACCTGATTTATTCTAACTAATTTCAGACAGCAATTAATAATTGGAAATAAGGTAAAAAGGAAAAGGAAGACTCCAAGAAATAGGTTAGCAGCCTGAATGATAGGGAGAATACAGGAGCCTATGGAGATTGTAGTATTTTACTAAGAACATCTCCACAACATAACACACGTCCAGGCATCCTGTTCTGAGTGACTTTACTCTGGCTTCTAAATTGCCGTTTTTATTACAGATGTGGGAGCCTCTCCACACCTCCACCATTCTAATGAAGGTACAAAATATGTTAGATTCCACATATAAACCAAATATGTGAGGGATAGATATGTATTAACAAGAGGAATGAGGCCAGGAAATACAAAAATTCAGTTAAAAATGTGCAAATGTGATGGTATGTTCATACCCTTAGATATCTACCCATGAAGGTAAGGTAAGGAACATCTTAATTTTCCCACAAAGTTTGTAGGGCTGTGTGTTAATAGGGGCTGATAGTTGAGTCTTAATAATGCTGGCAGACTGGTTATATTGGACAAATTAGTATATCTACCTCAATCTTAAAGTGAGAAGAATATTACACTCTAGCATATATAAAATATTAATGTAAATATGTATAAGAATACAAGAATCTCTCTATTATTTAGCACAGTAAGGGGATTGGGTACTTAAGTTAATCAAATATTTCAGTCTTCTATAGTTTGCCCATTTCTAAGCAATCAGAAAGCAAAAACCAGAAAAATATACTGAACACCTGTACTATGTTGAATACAATTCTGTTTTGCAAAGATTCATATGACACCACAGGATCTTGCAATGCTTCACAATCATCATTTATTATGATCTTTAACAATGGGAAGACGCAGACATCGCACCCCGTGAGACACTATAGAGTAATGAACAGAGTCAGGAGACCCAGAGACAAGTTCTCACTTTGTTGCTTATTAATAGGATGACCATACACTCTGATTTTCTCAGAACAGTCCCAGCTTGTGCTGTTGAACTGGCATGTTTACTAATGGTGTTCTCACTCACTCTCAAAACTATCCCCATTGAACAACAAATTATATAGTCACCCTACTTATATATGACCTCAAAAATCCATTTAAGATTTTAGAACTCCAGTTTCCTCAATTATAGATCTGAGGATACAACTGAGATAATATACATAAAAGTGCTTTGTGAGCTTCTTAAGCACTATCTACATGTATGGTATCATTATCGTCACTTTATTGGAAAAATTTAGTCAATAGAGCACCAAACAGTAAAGAGTTCTGTCTTAAAAATCACTTTGTCCTTTTCATCTCCATTATTCATTCAAAAAATATTTGTTAGCTTACTACTATGACCCAGAGACTGTTTGGCGCCAGGGATAGAGATAAAAAAACAAACAAATAAACAAAAAGTGACCCATACCCTCCCATTGCTTTTACACTAATGCCCCTGTGAAAATTAATCCTATTAGAAAAGACCAAATGAATAAGAGCGACTCTATTTTATCCATCTAATTGGGAGACAACTAAAGTTCAGAAAGGTGAGATTCTCAGGTCACTCTGCAACTCAGTCCATTTTGCATGAAGGCTAAAACTTGTGAATCCTAGTTCACATCCATGCTCTGGCCAGTTCATTATTTTGTTTTTAAAGGATTAATGGAAATTCTCACAGAGTCCTTGATCTTACCGCAAGAGATCTCCTAGATCATCCTGGCCTCTAGGCAGGATTGCTCTTAAAGGCAAAACAAGAATCCGGCTAATCCTCACAACTGTGCAAAGTTGGCCAGTCCTGTTTATACAAGCTCCACAAACCAACCTTCAGGATGTATTTTCAAGTTTAATGGCCCCATCCTCAGAACTTTACGAGCTGCCATAGTCCTATAGACCTCAAAACAATTCAACATTCTACACTGAGAATGGAGGACTTTGAAGAGAAATGAAAGGAAGGAGGGAAGTCTTCCATATTCAAACGTCCAAACAAATCACCACTGAACAGACCTTTGGCAAAGAGTCTACAAAGGTAAGTTTTCAGAGTGAATATAAATGTTAGTCTTTTTCTGCAGTCATGAAGACAGCAGCTCCTCTTGATATTAATATATCACTACTCTACAAATACACAGAGAATAAGATTATGATTCTCTAATATTAAATACACCGAAATAAACGCCTGTCTTCAATTTCAAAAGGCCAAAGTCAGAGCCTAACAAACTGTGTCTTCAACATTCCTTCCAGGTTCCAAAACCATATTTTAATCAGATCTATTCTATGGGAGTAGGAAAACATCCCTACAATCTGAGCCAAATGCCCTACTCTGATGCAGCTGTAACAGCTATTCAGAGAGCTCCAAGTGCCCTCTTTTGGCCTACAGGGAGAATTGCAATCCCCTTCTGTTATCAAAGAAGCCCTTTGGAAAAACAATGTGTTTACAACAAAGCCCTTACTTATGAGCAAACCACAATGATGACTAGACAAATGGAAGTTTCCTCTAGTCAAGGCACCTCTGCTTTCAGAAAGCCTCATTAAATGAGTTTCATTATACATTATACATCTCTCAACCCTGGTCGGCAAACAAGGCTCACTCTTAACCCCCTCCAGTCGAACGGTGATTTTTAAAAGCAGTTCATCAGGGAGCACACGGCACTCCATGTTAGAAGCTGCCTCCGAGGATGAGTTGTGGCCAACGGTTACTGTCCTCTTCCTCTCTCTCCACTAGCATTTATTTCATCTTGTCCTATACTATATATAGTTAGATATTTACAAAAGAGTTTGTCCATTCCTTGAGGGCATGAACTATATACTGTTTATTTTTACAACCCCAGAACACGCCACAGTGCTTGGCATGTATGTGGGGCTCTGTGATGATTGAAAGAATCACGAGAGGCAGCAGAGCTCATTTGGAGAAAATATTCTGTTTCATCATTGTTGGAATAAATTTTCCTCCTTCAATCTATTTTGTTCTAATTTCCTGACGAATTTTCAGTAGCTTTCCTTTTAGGAACTTGAGCACAGCAATAAGAATTCAATATGGCGGCAGAAATCTTCAAGGCAAATGGAGGAACTCAGTTTTATGGTCTCCTTAGTAGGTCTCTACCTTTTAAAAATCTAATAAAATGTATAAAGTTAGTCGTAATTCTCAGACTTATACTTTGGCAAAGAGTTATACAGCTAGTTCTACTCAGGTAACAAGTTCAAAACCTACTAGGTCAATATAAAGTCTTATAATATATTGTCATGGGAAATGCATCTGTGAGAAATATCCTTGAACAACCATAACGTGTCTTTTTCTTTTTTAAATAACAGAACGTTAAGGGAAATTAAAAATTGGTAGTTTAGAAAGAGCTTCTATAAATTCAATTTAATGCTGAAGTTATCATGTAATTAACAGATGTTTCTTTTTTTTGAAAAGATAACTGTTTTTTTTTTATTATACTTTAAGTTCTAGGGTACATGTGCACAACATGCAGGTTTGTTACATATGTATACATGGAGCAACCATAATGTGTCTTAAGCAGTACCTTACAATAAACATTTTCTGAGGCAATCTGCATATCGGCTTCACCATTCTGATTAGCGCTACTGAGGGGTATAATGAATGGGTACTGGAGGTGCTTCCTTTACAAATTACAGTGAATTTTTAAAAATATAACATACACCTCAGATATTATATCATACCTTTACTGAATGTGAGTTTCTGAAATTCAAAAGAATGAAGCAGAATATTCCTAAAACACATAGCACAATATAAGCTCCTAATGGCCACCTGCAAGACCAAAATAAGTTTCATCAGCAGTTATCCCAAAAGAGTATTGAAGATTTACTGGGCATACTTGGATCAGACAGGTGCATTCTTTGTCATGAGTTAGCAATTAATGAAGAGCTGCCAAAGCCAACATACCTTGGCAGCTGTCTCACTGTAAAGGCTAGAAAGGCAGTGGATGGTGCCAAGGACTATGGTTCCCATACAGTGGAACTCAGTACACATCAGTGACTACCTGGGTTGACATTAACAGAAAGTAGTTGAAACATGAGCCCAACTAAAGGTACCACAATATAAATGAGTAGAATAAAGCCTATTCCAGCAAGATGGTAATGGATGACACATTCAAGTCTACTTAATATCTGCCAGGGTCATAGAAAACAAAATTAATCTTTTGAATAACATTTGTTGGAAGGGGTATGTAGAAGGTATAAAATACCTTCTCCTTTCCCTAGTTCAAGAAGGCTTTACAAAGTAGCTAAGACAGAAACACTGCTTCCAAGTAGGAGTTGTGGGAAAGGATCAAAAATAAAAGGTTAGTGGAGAGAAAGGTACTTAGGGTAACACATAAATAGAACAATATCTTTGCCAGTAACCAACAATTTTTTTTAAAAGGAAATTTTTAAAAATCCAAAGTTTTACCTCTTTTTTGTAATAATATTTGAGGAACTGATAACTAAATTGCAATGTGACATAGAAAAACAATCTAATGAGATAAAAGTAATTAAATAGTGGATATTTTATACATTTTATAAATTATTTTTTAAAACACCAGTGGATAAGAGAGTGATTCATAAACAAGGAATACCAGTCTTTAAGGTAATGAGAAAATTTCATTTTAAGTCTTAGGTCTAAAGTATTAACATTAGTAACAATAACTTAACTACACAATAGATAAAACCTTGATATCTATGTATTTGCATGTATGTATACACATAGAACTGTGTGTACAAATGTACTTGTGTGTGTGTGTGTGTATATATATATATATATATTTATTCCCACATACATAATCATAAAGCATAGTTGCTTGGAGAAATATTCAAATCAAGGGACAAAGTGATAAATCTCTTTTGCAGAAATTATTTGTTACCATTTCCTAAATACATACTCAATAAAGAAAATACGTTATTAAATACAATATGTTTATTAACATTTCCAAGATTGCTCCAGGTATAAATTCTCTCTCTGGGCTGAAGCATTTTGTAGTTGCTCATCATGAACAATCATTCAGTTATGCAGAAAAGAAGGTTTTGTGAAAAATATGCCCAGTCCTTTGTTATGGCTATAATCGTCAACAATTTAAGAGTATCCACTGTTGCTGGATCATCCTCTGCTTCGTGAAAATAGGAGAGGCAAAGGCGGAAGTCTGTCTTTAAGGTGATGGTATCCATCTGTCTATGTATTTCTATTTATCTATCTATTATTCTAGCTGTAATTCCAAACATTACCTAATCCAGCATTCCTAAGCTTTTTTGTGCCATAGACTCCTTTGACAGTCTGGTGAGATCTGTGGATAATTTCTGAGAAAAAAAAATATGTTTAATGTATATAGTAAAATACAGAGAATTACAAAGAAATCAATTATATCTAAATATATTTTAAATTTTCAAATTTGAAGGTATTGTTTACCTTTAAAATTTTAAAGATATTGTCCTATTATGTGTTACCCTATCTTTTTCTACCCTTTATTTTTGATCCTTTGCCACAAGTCTTAAGTAAAATCTACATTTCTTTAACCTGTTACACATCAATATCTAGCAGTTGATTTAATAACTACCATAATTTAAAAATAGAGATGAGATGAGCATAAATGACATTTGCGAGATCTACAACACCTATAACATGCTGTAAAAATGTCTGTGACTTCTATTGGTGACAAATTCGCAGGTATTGCTAAAACTAATGTGGTTTGTTGCCTTATTCCTAATTGAAAGAAATGTTCAATTTCAGTGAGAGATTATTGAAAAGAAAGATGTAATTTTTTCCCCATCCATGCTCAGGGACTCCTGTATCTTAAAAATCTTTTCATGTGGTCTTACAGTACAGACATAGAAGTCTTCAACAGTCTGATTTGGATAAAGCAATAGTGATATATATATTCCTTGTTTAGGAATAAAATGTGTCTACATCTCCTTCTTCTGTTATTAATATGACTTACGTAAATCTTTACAATGCTGAACTTAAACAGAAAAAGCAATGCTTCAAGTTACACATTTTAAGATAATTCATGAAATTGTCAAGGGCAACAGTAAAGCAATGAATTGTTTGTAGACCTCGTGACACACAGAGAGAATATTAGAGAATTAAATGATAAAGGAATAAAAGAAAAGGGGCTTTGATATATATGGATATTTTAATGGACTAGGGAAGGCCCAAATTAAACGATGATTATGCAGTGGTCTGGAGATTTCACATACAAAGATATTCACTACCCAGTGTTTCCAAATGTTGTTCTGTGGCTGCAGATCTGGGATTGTGCAGTGTGGACTACAGAACTAGATGTAGAAAGAGTCTGAAAAAGCTGGAGTGAAACAGATGTCTGAAAGAATAGAAGGAAAGCATTGTTCAGGAGCTTAGCTTGAGAGGACAGTGGGGAGAATTAGTAGAATCAAGTTGGTGATGGTAAGGAGTGGAGTTCAGCATGAGAGAAAAAGAAGTCTGAAAACCTGAAACAAAATTGATGTTTCCCATTTCCTGTACATCAGTATCCACTGTCCTCTGGGTAGCAGTTGAGGCTTTATAATGCATTCCTTACTTCCAAGCAAAACTATTCATTATTTCCTAAATATACTCATGTACTTTCCCATCAGCATTACCTTTTTAATGCTCTTCATTTAGTCTGGAATTTACTTTTCATTTCTACTTATAAAAATCTCACTCATTCTTCAAGGTGCAGCTGAAAAGTCAACTTTTTGAAGTATCTTCTAATCAATAATGTTCAGTTAGAATAAATCTCTGCTCATCCAACTTTGGTCTTTCATCATAGGACTTACTATACTATGTCTTTTCATTGAGTTTGTCATATAAATAACTCATTAGAATGTCTTGATCTTTATAGCAAATATCTTCTGTTCCTCATGTTTGGTGTTCCTGCAGCACTGAGTATTATACCAAGACAATAGGTACCCAATAAGTGTTTATGTACTATCAGTGACATCTCATCAACATGAACTGAATCAAATGATTCTGCACCATTCCTAGAGCCCTGTTGTTTCTGACAAATAGAAATGTCCAGGATAAAGACATAAACAGCTACTCATTAGATGTTAGCTCCAGAAATGACCTTGCCAGCCATGTCTCCTTTGTTGTGTTTGGATGATGACAAAATTAGAGTTCAGAAACATGTTCACTTGTTACCCAAGATCACAGAACCAAAACAATGATGCAAATTTCCCAATACCCAGTCCACTGATCTTTTTTGTTTCACCACAAAATCTATTAAGAAGAGAAGATAATAGAAACTCTGGATTGAAATGCCATAATTTCTACCACATTAAATTTAGCTTTTAGGGAGTTTGAGTCATGCTCTTTTATTTAGTAGCTACAAATTTAAAGTAAGGGGAACAATGGAGTACTATTCAGCCATAAAAAGAATGAGATCCTGTCATTTGCAAGAGTGTGGATGGAACTGGAGGTCATTATGTTAAGTGAAATAAGCCAAGCACAGAAAAACAGACTTTGCCTGTTTTCACTTATTTTCAGGAGCTAGAAATTAAAACAATTGAACTTATGGAGATAGGGAACAGAATGATGGTTGCCAGGGGCTGGGAAGGGTACTGGGTGGGGTGGGGGGGAAGGAAGTGGAGATGGTTAATGGGTACAAAAAAATAGTTAGAAAGAATGAATAAGATCTAGTATGTGATAGCACAACAGGGTGACTATAGTCAATAATAATTTAATTGTACATTTAAAAATAACTAAAGGAGTAGAATTGGATTGTTTATAGCAGAGAGGGTAAATGTTGAGGCAATAGATACCCCCATTTACCCTGATGTGATCCTTATGTATTGTATGCCTGTATCAAAATATCTTATGTACCCCATAAGTATATACATGTACTAAGTATGCATAAAAATTAAAAATAAAAAAATGGAAAAATAAACAATATGGTAAATAATATGTGACAGGAAGAACTGGGACAATCTTGAGCTTGAAGGTGAAAGATACAAATGAAAAAGCTATAAAGAGTCGAAGAAGGCAAAAGAAGCAATGTGGAGGCAGAAGCCAGAGAAAGGATGAAGAAGAAAGGAGAAGCTGACATGTCTCTCTGATGTCTCCCATCATCACTGTGATTCTTTCATTTCCTCAGACCAAAAGCCTTGGAGTCATCCCTAATTCTTTATCACCTAATCAGCAAATCTTGTTGGCTCTACCCTTAACATCCATTCAAATTTGACCATCTCTCACCATCCCCACAATCATCTCTTAACTAAATTTTTGCAATATCTACCTAAATTATATGCAATTTTGTCTTTGCAATCTATTCTTATAGTAATTAAGGTGACCAATTAAATGTTTGTAAGATCACGTAATTTCTCTGTTCAAAGCTCTCCAATGGCTGTCCATCGGCGTCAAGGTAAGTCAAGGTCCCTTTAACTCTCCAATCTCAACTCCTACTATCATGCTCACTCACTCTATTCCAGCCACATTGGCCTCCTCTCTATCCTCTCTAATCCAGATCCACTACTACCTCTAGTCCTTTGAATTTTCTCTTTTGAGGCAAGGAAGAGGCTGGCTGATTCCATATGGCTATTTCAAAATTCGAGTTCTCAGTATGATCCTCCCTGGCCACATATCTAGATTGAACGCCCCTTCTCATGATTCATCTGCCTGCCCATGCTTTCTTTTTTCTCCTTAGGTTTTGGCACTAAATAATTTACTCAGTTATCTTGTGCATAGTCTGATGCTCAAGTAAAATGTTAGCTTAATGAGAGATTTTTGCCTTTTCCATTTTTTTTTTTTTTTTTTGGATCACTGATACATCCCCAGTGCCTGGAACACTGACTGATATGCAGTAGGTGCTGAACAAATATTTGTTGAATAAGTTAATGAATAAATGTGCAAATCATGTTCTGTTTCCAAGGCCACCACCAAAATTTCTGTCAACACCTTTTTCCTTAGGGGCACTAATTTCTACCACCACATCTTCAAGTGGCCTTGCGCACTCTGTTTTGTGGATTTCTCCAATGCATATCCACCTACAGAGTGGTGAGATCATCAGACCAAGGGAAATATGATGCTTTTTACAAATAACAAGTCTTTTCTTGACATATTCTTACTCATATCCTTGATATATTCTTACAGAGTGATTCCCAATGTTACATAGAGAAGTGCAGAGAAGCCCAGACAACCTGGTTGTCACCTGTCTCCATATGACTGTTTGGACAGGAACAGAAGAAGGATGTGTTAGGGGGAAACTCTCCATCTCTCTCCAGAACCACACACTTCACCTAGAGTTGGCCTCTCTTCCTGGACTAAGAGGAATTTCATTTTTGTAAAAATTTTATAAAATAGGTAAGATAATAAATTCATTGAAATAGTGATAACTAAACAGAATAATCTCATTAAGATTATGGGATTGAAATAAAGATGAGAATTCACAATTGAAAATCAGAAACAGCCTCTCATAAGGAAGACATATTAAGCCTTGCTCTTAGATAAAGGAAAACTATACCCACACTCTAAACCCATTTAATACCAAGCAAATTCTCCAAAGGATACTTGCAATTTTTTTTTTTTTTTTAGAGATAGATTAGACAACTTTCTACTAACTAAAGAACTACCTACGTGGTCACCGGAATTTATCAAGCATACCAAATTGCCAGATTATGCATAAAAAGAGGTATATGTGCAAGGAAAAGGGACCAGAGTCACATATTTTGACTCTGAGAGAGGCCACTGTTCTTCAGACCAAAAGATTGTTAAAGCCATGATTGGCAGGTACCAAATCCTTTGACTACCAAGAAACCAGAATAAAGCGTTTGGCCAAAACTGGAGAATAAACTAAGAAGATCTCCAGAAAGGACAGAAACTACATCTAGAAGTCAGAAGTCATTCTTTTAAGCTTTTGGAACTTTCTGTATTTTACCTTTCCCCTAGTCTTTACTGCTTACTTTGTCAGTATTTTCCATGATCATGAATTTTATTCATTTTGTCTATTTTATTATACAAATTCATACAGTTTTAAATCATATGTGGAATAAGGCAAAAAAGCTGGCTAGCTAAATATAGTAGATGTACATGTATAAAGACATATTATTCATATTTTACAGATGAGGAAACTGAAACTCAGATAATTCAAATGAATATGTCCAAGGTAACATATCTCATGAAATTATGGAGCTGAGACACATATGAGGATCATTCAATCCATGTCCCCTCTACCAAACCACACTTCCTTTCTGTGATATGCCATCAAACAAGGGTAATGCTTTGTCCAAAATGCTGATCTAGTATAAAACATATTACCTTGTATTGTGTTTGCTTGCACAAGGCTGTTCCCCCAGCTATGGTACGAACTCTTCAAGTTTTCATATGTAAACATGGAGTGACCAATCAGATTTGCCTCTCTGCACATAGCCCTGTGATAAGCCCAGTGCCAGCAAAGCAATATTCATCCTGGCTAGAAGCCAGGTCATGTGAGTGCACACACATTCACGTGAGCCTCAGTCTCTCCTAGTGCTCTGCCCTCTACCCATTTCTGGCTCTCATCCAAGGTCGTTAATGTGCACACCAGGCTATTGTCCAAAGTAGTATGTTGGACATGAATGTAGGATTTGGAGCTGTCTCTCTTGTCATGGTGCAGTACCAATCATACAGTAGATTTTTAGTATGAGAAGTTGAATTACTTAAAATGATTACAATGTTAAAATGAGGGATCAATGAGTTGTACATGGACATTTATATTATATTCTTTTTTTTCTGGTCATAGTAACATTCTTAGCAACATTTAATCTATAATGACTTTGTGAACTCTCTTTAGAATCCATTTGCCTCAGGAGGTTTCCCACCACAACCATTCAAGACAAGTGAGGGAGGCTTCAAGAAACCCCCTCAGAGACCTCAACATGCAATCCCTAGAATTTGGAGGGCACAGAGCCTGGAGACTGACTGCAGTCTGGAAAGAGTCCAAATGTGCAAGGCTTGCAGGAGTTATTGCCTTTTATGGTCAAGGAGAAGAAAGGGCTATGGTGAGAGCAGACAGCACTGCCAGAGTTTATGGGACAAAAGAGCCAAATGGTTCCTTTGAGTCAGAATGGATGCCAGGGAAAGTAGCAGAACTCGAGTTGCCATCAAAGGGCCATGCCCGAGTGGCCATCCTTCAGAGTATGATGACTCCAACAGAAAGAATCAGGTCCTCGGATCAGCCAGAGGGTGCATCTCCTCTGCCAGGGAACGAGACTATAATAAGGGTCTCCAAGGAGCCCCCAAAGTATCTCATTTGCCACCCAGAAGGCTATGATATCATATGAATGACTACTACTAATTAAGACTATTACTCCTCCTTCCCCTTCTCTCCCTCACCTCATCCTGACCTTGAAAAGTACGCAAAACAGTAAACACAGAAAGCAAAGACAGACTGCACATCCTTTTTCCCCACTGCAGGTTTCTGAAACTGAGTGGAGCTGTGAGTCATGGGGCAGAGATAGGGAGAAGATCTAAACTGAATGAGAGGTTAAATATTTAACATTCCAGACACTGGCCTTCCAAGTTGTATACTCTTTCTGCACATTGTGCTTACTCACAGCAGCTTCCTGTTTTTATAAATACCTATTATACAGTATATATGTCAGACCACATAGTATAGAGCTTAGGAGCTCTGGCTTATGGAAACAGAGACCCAAACAAGTTACTTAACCTCTCTAAACCTCAGTTTCCTCACATGCAGAAAAAGAATAACAATAACAGTACTTGATCAGGTTATTGTGAAAAATGAATGTGATAATATATGTGATGCAGTAAACAATTCATGCATTTAATTGATATTTATGGACTACATTAGTTTCCCAGGGCTGCTATCACAAGTACCATAAGCTCGGTGGCTTAGAACAACAGCAATTTATTGTGTCATTGTTCTGGAGGTCAAAAGTCTGAAATCAAGGTATTGGCAGGGCCATGCTCCCTCTGAAGGTGATAGGGAAGGATGTGTCAAAAACTTCTTCCAAGCTCCTTACAGTTTCTTGGCTTGGGGTGGCATAGCTCCCATCTTCTTATGGCGCCCTCCCTGTGTGTCTATCTTCACTTGGCCATCCTCTTATCCAGTCACATTGGATTAGGAGCCCATCCTACTCCAGTATGACTTCACCTTCACTAATTACATCTGCAACAACCCTATTTCCAAATGAGGTCACACTCTGAGGTACTAGGGATTAGGACCTCAATATTTAAATTTTGGGGCTATGTAATTCAGCCCATAACACCTATTAGGTGTTAAACACTTCTAGTTACTGGCAGAATAGCAGTGAACAAACTGTACTTGGGGCATCTGTGTTCTAGTTGGGAAACTCACACAATAAATGCACACATAAACCAATAAGATAATTTCAGAAATAGATAAGAACACTGAAGAAAGTAACATAATGGATTAGACCAGTGGTTCTGAAACTTTTTGGTCTCAGGATCCATTTACCTCTCGGACCCCAGGTTTGTGGCTATGTATAAAATGGTCAATATTTACCACTTTAGAAATATATCCCATTTTATTCATTGTTTCAAATTTTAAAATTTGTGGCACATGTTTAATGCTTTGTGTGGAAACACCAAGTTTAATGCCAAAAAAGCTAAATAAATGTATGCTCATAAAAATAAAAAATTTTAGTGTGAACAGCTATAATTCAAAAAAACATTTTTATACTGTTACAGAATGTTGGTCCAGCGCTCACTCAAAAATCATGCTAGTCAAACCACACCTAGCTGAATACCTAAGCACTGTGTACATACTGGTAAATAATTTATTGCCACTTACCTCTAAATTTGTAGTTCTCAGGCTAGCTGCACCTTAGAATCACCTGGGCAGCTTAAACAAACTTGATGACCAGGCACCACCCCAAACCATTTAAATATTTGATCATGAGTTCTGCTGAGTATTAGTGTTACTTTTCTTATTTCATGATAGATATTTAAGCTACAATAGCTAGGAAGAATCAAAATCAAATGGACACAACTATTATACAGGTAGGTGACTCTAAGCCAGGACTGAGAACTACTGGTCTAGTTGAGATGAATATGAGCTCAGAGGCAGAGATTAGTAAAAATCAACCTCTCTCTCAAATATTTTAAGAGTCCTCAGCCTGACCTTGCTCTACTCTAGGTCCATCGAATCATTTGGATCCAACATAAATAGGATCAAGAATATGTACATTACATTAATTCCACCTGTATATAGATGGCCAAGTAATTTCAATGCTGGAAGGAAAAGTTCAGCTCTTGCTACCTTGAAAAATGCCCAACAATCTGTCCTGCAAAAAGGTTGAAATGTCAAATTACGTTGCTTCCTACAAAAGTGAATTAGAGTGTGACCTCAAATGTTAATATATTCAGATCTTTCTTCTACCCTCAGAAGGTCAAGTACTCACAACAGCCATAAAATCTGCACTAATCTATCCTCTCAGGATTTCTGAGTCTGTAGTAACAAATTATAAAACTAAATAAAAAGAAATCCCCTGTTGAAGGAAACTTATAGTCTAAGAAAAAGTAAGATTTTATGAAGATGCAGCTAACCAGAGAAAGATGTCATCAATAACAAATTAATACCAATTAATAAGTAACAATAGTTATATCAAGCTTTACAATTTATAAAACACTTTTGCACTTGTCACCTGATTCAATCCTTGTAATAGTTGTATTTGGTGACTATTACTTATATTTTCATTTTCTATAAAGGGAAATAGAGATTATAAGAGTTTAAGTGACTCATCCAATGTTAATGGCATAGCTAAGACCCAAACTCGGGTCTTTTTCAGGAAATCTTGAGTCTTTCAACTGCCTTTTCCTATATGTGGGAATGTGTCAGGGTTTCTTGAACATGTTTTCCTGTTAGATATTACTAGGTAAGAAAGAAAAACTTTCTTACCACACTAAGTAAATGCAAAAATCTATTTTAAATTTTATCAATACATTATACCACTTATAAATCAGAAAGATTTAATTCATTCACGAGATTACTGGGCATTTTCTATTCTTCATTATTATTAACAACAGTTAAAAACCAATAGTTACACAACAGAATCAGTTTGGGACAGAGTCCTTAAATACTAGATAGAATTCTTTTAAAACTTTTTTTTTTGTTTCAATATTCTCTAAAGCAAGTCAAATACGCTGTAATAACTCTGACAACTAACCAAATAGACATGAATGCAATCATCTCCAGGAGGCAGTTCTAACTCAAGTAAAGAAACACAAGGCTAAAATAAAGAGCTCTCTAGCTTTTCACCTAAAAATCCAATCTAGCAAAGAATGTAGTAATGGTAACTCACATAAAAGGCAAAAGTTTAAGTAATAGTGATGAATACGAGACCCAGTCAATGTCTCATTTTAAATAACATCTGTGGCTCTTTGTAATCAATAAAAATAATAGTATGATTCTCTTTACTCTGTGTTATTGTGTAGAAGCTAAAGGAGAAATAGCTGTCAGCATAACAAGGTACCAGGGAGACTGTCCTCAGATTCTACAAAATCAAACAGCCAAAGCGAGGCTGGATGGAACAAGAGGCCAGGGGCCACAGAAAAACAGATGCCTTGGCATGAAGGCAGCCTATGAATGTTGGTTTCCCAGGATTTTGATAGCAGGAGTGTTTATCTTATTGAAAGCAGAGTCTAATTGAATAAAAGAGTTTTTTTAAATAGTGAGCCATTAATTAGGCGGCATGGGGTAAAGCACAGGCTTTAGTAATGTACAAGGCTTCTGGGAGCCACAGACTATGCTCATCGATTCTGTCAGAGCGCCAGAGGAATAAGAGAGCCGAATGTTTTGCCTCTTCTGGAAACCTACCTGATACATTTGGAAGTGGCTTCCTCATGCATTGCCTCTGTTCAAATCATCCCATAATTACTCTGGCACTGTAAGCTGCGAACTTGGCGGGCTCTGAGAGATATCAGATGTTTTTCTCATGCTTGCTAAACCTCTCTTAGACAAATTTTGCATTGTTTTTTGTGTCAGTTTTATCGTGGAACATCGTGTTGCCATCTGGGAAGAAAAACAACATGGCAGAGGAGCAGCTGGTGAATGGCAATGGCCAAATAAACATTGGCAGGCGCCTGCCATTAGGTGAGATAAGACGGATGGGCAGCCGCCAACACCAACGAGCCCTCACCATTGGAACATCTCTCACTGTCCTCTTCTCTTATCTTCATTCAAATTCATGGCAATTTTTTATTCTGAGGCTTAAGCTCTCCAAGTGTCAGGTGTCGGGCCTTCCCTCCTCTGTCCTGGAGGAAGAGGATAGATCTGTAAAGTCCTGGCTGATTGAATTTCTCTCCCTGGGCAGGACAATGGGCAAGGGGAAGCATCTGATACCTTAACAGAAGGACTCCCTTTTGGGATGAGAAGATACCAAACCTTTACCAAGCTTTCCAACCAATTTGTTGATCTTTTTCTTTTCTCCCTCATACCTAACACCATCAGTATTCATGGATTTTAAACTCTTAAATCTTTTAAGGACTCCATGTGTTAAACAAATAAAAATAATATAAACTTGCCATTGATAGCAGGGCAACAAGAGAAGGTAAATTACATCAGATTAACAAAATTATACCCCATACTTTTTTGTTTCTAAGATATAATTTTTCCGTCGTAACATTTCTAAAAGTTAGTTGCACAGAATAGATGTCTAAAAAAAATTTGACAACATTCAGACAGCGGAATGAATTGTGAAGTGCCAACAGTCCTCACTGCCTGCACATGTGCAAACTAGTGAACACTTAAAGGTGAACATTTGTTCAACTACTTCCGTTGCATTATTTCTATTGGTGGAGCCAACATACTTGAGTTTTTAACTTAAGTTTGGATCCCAAGTTTTGTCTTAAAATATCAAAAAAGATTACATTGTGATATAGTATTAATTTCTTTAAATTGTTCAGTTTATAGAAATTTGCTTCATAATAGGCCATGTAATCAGAGGCAATAAGAATTGTGGAATCAATCAAAATAATTCAAAACTTTCTATGTTAGTAGGCATTGGCATGATGAGTACATGTGTCCTGGAGACTGACCCTCGACATAAAACATCTGTCTGACAAAGCCTTCCAACTGATTTTCAACATATAATTCAATTAAGGGGAAAATTCTCTCTCCCTGCCCCACTGCCTGTGTGTGCGTGTATGTGTGTGTGTGCATGTGTGCGTGTGTGTGAATTTAACCAAAAAAGAAATGGAAAAAAATGAAGTTACAAGCAAGAGGAGAAGTACTGTACACCACCATGTCATTTATAAAGGCCAGTGGCTGAGAACCTTTGAATGCTAAAGTGTAAAAAGCTTAAACACATATTTGGATTATGATCATTACAAAAATGACATCAAATTATATGCATTATTAGCTATTTTTTAAATGCACAAAACTGATGCACAGATAATAGATTGTTTCTTTCATGACCAAAAAAAATCATTGCTGATGTTACAGGAATTATGCTAACTTTCAGAATGGTTGAGAATCATCTAATTCATCCCTTTATTTTAAAAACTAAGAAACCTGGTCCTAAGATTCCACACCTCATTTGGGACAGAACTCAAACAGAATTTATCAGCAAAGCAAGGGGACTTCTGAAAAAGGAGAATGTGAAATCATAAAATTGAATGCCTTGCCTCAGGGACAGGTCAAATTAGGACCAGGCGGTAACTCTCCTTAAACAACATTAGAACAAATTCTCCAAAAAAAAATCCCTGGAACTAAATTAATCCTCCTTTATACATCTATGATTAAACACAATCAAGATGATTGTTGGGGAAAATCTAAGAGAAACTAAATCATAAAGAAAACTTTTTAAAAGCCTTTTTAGATTCATTTCAACATTACTCATGAAAAAGTCAATCACTCTGAATGTTTCAATAAATTATAATTAATGTGCAGCAAACTTCTTTCATCAATATTCTATTCATTCTTTTGACATCTGTCAGGTAAGTGCATGACAATGGTTCTTACTTTGATTTGATCTCCAGTGAGATTAATCGTATTAGTCTCTTGTTATACTTTTAATTTAGAAAATTTGAGATTATAATCCATTAGTCTATGGTCCATAATCTCTCAATTTAATAAGGTTTTACCTATAGACCAGTCTTAATCAACATTTATAAGACATTTTGTTCTAAAGTAGAAGGAAAATATTTTCCAAAATAAACCCATAATTGTCACAAAGAAGCTACAAGCCTTTTCTTTTCTAAGCTCGAGCATTTATTATGTATGTAAACACCAGATAGACTCTGTTGTGTAATGATGCCAAGAAAGGTGAGTCTTGGCCCCATTTTACTGATGAAGAAAGAAATTGAAGTCGAGAAATGGTAAATAGCTTCCCCAAGGTCAAGCAGCTCAAAAACTTGGAGAATCTGACCCATAGGCCTGTGACTTTAACCTCTATGCTGTAATAGAAGGTGTTAAATAATCACCAAATTAGCAGACTATAACTAGATGTTGTAACTTTTAAGTCAGTTACAGTAATCAGTTAGGCTTCCTGGAAGAGCTTGAAAATGATATAAGCTTGAAGGATAAATAAACTTGGTAAAGGTAGATGTTGTCAAAGTAAATAAATAAATAAATACAACTGAAAAGAAACTAAAAATAAAAGGACAACAAGGAAGGGAAACTCAGAAGGGAATAGTTGAAATTTTGCAGAAGGCCTTCAAGAGAAAAAATTTGAGTTGGAATTAAATGCTGGCCAAGGCCGTGCAAATTAATTTGTAAACGATGGATGTCCCAGTTGGAAGGCTTCCAGAGAGACACAGCAGTACGGGCAGGAAGTAGCCTCCCTGTGATGAGTAAGTCACCAACTTCCTGTGAAGGGTAATAGCTTCACCTCTCAGTGGGGCTCAGATGACAAAATGCAAGAAGGTGACAAAGCTAATATGATCATTGCATGATGAATTAGAACATATAATAACACGGAGATTTTTCACCCCAAAGATAACATCTTTTCACTTAATAGGATCAATGAAGAAAGAAGCATATCTTTTCACCACTGCAAATCACCCAGAGCAGCTTCGCCTTTGCAGTGTTGAGATGAGGTGATTTTGAGATAATTACAAGTTAGTCTTCTGATCAAGCAGAAAGTCCCTGTTAGCAACAACAGTTCATAAAAATAGAATAAAATATAACCATTAAATAGTAAATGTCTTAGTCTGTTTGTGTAGCGATAACAAAATACCTAAGATTAGGCAATTTTCAAACAATAGAAATTTGTTTCTCACAGTTCTAGAGGCTACAAGTACAAAATCAAGGTGCTAGCAGGTTCAGTGTCTGGTTATAACTGGGTCTCTGCCTCCAAGATGGTGTTTTGAATGCTGTGTTCTCTGGAAGGGATGGTTGTTGTGTTTTCACATGGCAGAAGAGATGGAAAGACAAAAAAAGGCCTAGCTGTTACAGTTATCTTCAGCCCTTTTATCAGGCGCTTTTCCCATCCATGAAGTTGGCACCATCGTGGACTTAAGGCCCTGCCTTTTAATACTGTTGCTTTGCGGATTAAGTTTCAACATGAATTGTGGAGGGACACAAACATTCAAACCATAACACCAAACATTCCAAGAATTTAACAAAAGGGCTATGTAAGTTAAAGTCCAGGCTTTGAAGGGCCCAGATTCAAGATTCTGAGGCAGGAAAATCTTGTCATATTAACATCGGCAAAAAGGGCACATGGAGTTTGAAAAGATAAGCAAAGTATCCTGAGTAGAAATCAAAAACGATTCTAACATTGCCTACTTTCAAATAGCCAGGCCTGGGATAAGGGGAAGCAGGTATTGGGGGTGTGAGTTCCTGCCAGTGAGTGTGCATAGATGGGAACCCTGAAGCCTACAGGGTCTGTATAAATATGGAAGGCAATTTATTATGACCTCTAAATGGAGTGCTGGCATGCAATGTCAAGTGCATGAGACCCTCCAGGTGGGAATCCTTTGGGAAAGCAAGTGCTAGGAGCTAAGAAGTTCAACCTGACAATGAACGCCTTAAAAAAATGAGATGATATCTTCTTTATATTAAAATCCTTAGAAGCAAGCACAATTCTCAGTACATATTAAGAGTTCAATAAACATTTGATAAATAAACAGAGGCATGATGTCCCTTCTATGATGCTGTGAGCTGTAGTAGACACAGAAGCAACCTTGCACAGGGATAAAATAGGATCACTTAGGAGATGTTATCTGAGAAGCACAGGAGTCTCCTTCTTTCGCTGACCTCCAGAAGCCCTCATGGCAGGCTCAGATGTGATCATGAGAGGGCAGTTTCTCAGCATTAAGTATCACCCCTCTCCCTGCCAAATGGCCCTGGAAACAGCAAATTCATGAAGTGCTAATATCTAACTGATGTCATTCTCTGAAACATGAGTGGCATTGATAGCCTGATTTGGAGATGTCAAAAACAAGTAAAGAAAAAAAAAGAAAGAAAGAAAAGAAAAAGAAGTGTGCTAAAAAAGAAGCTGCTCCCTTAGCAATTTGCCTTGAACTCCAAATGGAAAAGACACCTCATCCTTTGAAACACGTAGGCACTGCCATACTTCAAAGCATTAGGCAATGTTTGGATTCTCTGCCTCTATGTCCCTCCTTTCTTTCTCTCTACTTCCTTTCAACTATTCAGTAACCTCAGTTCCAGGAAAGCCCATGTGTACAGGCAGTCTCCTCTGAGTAAAAACAGACCCACTGTGGTACATCAGCCTCCTGGCACCAGGTCATTCTATGCCCTTTCATTCAAGCTACCTACCATGTACTTACCCTACCAAATATCAAAGTATATTAAACAGCTACAATAGCTACAATTCTATGGATCTTGATAAATACAGACAGAAAAAAGGTCAATAGATGGCTTAGAAATAAACATTAGCATTTATTTTAAAAGATATATATATAGTAAATGTGATATATATAGTAAATGTGATAAATGTGTTTTCTTATATAAGAAAACACCTTGAAACAAAATTTTATGATAGACATCTAATTTATTTGGCAGCTGTGCCTTAATTTTCCTTAGGGCAAACAGTGTTCCCTCTTGGCTTAATTGTAGCTGTCTCCATTCCTCCAGTGGTGGACATTTGAGATCATTGTGACCAATCCCACATTCTACATCCCTATGCAGAATGACCATTTCAGAAATAGGCACATGGGCCATGCCTGAGACTCAGTTCAAGACGTTGTATTAAAACCACTGGGAAAGAGAATCCTCTTTACCCACGGATGGCTGAGAAGGCTGAATTTCTGCCTGGTCATTTTGCTTCCAGATAGAAAAAAAATGTTGGCCTGAATGAGGTCAATCCAGAGGAAATCCGAGTTGTGACAACGGACAGATTCTGAGCCTGAATGATGCTATTAAGTCCTTCAACTCAGCTCTCTGTAAAGGCAGTTCTCCAGAGCCTTCAGTGACGTGATCCAATAAATTCTGATTTTTGTTAAGCTAGTTTGAAGTGGCTTTCTGTCTCTTGCAACTAAACAATATTAAAATTCAAAATGAGAAAAAAAGTAAACATTGCATAACAATGGTAATTTTCTGAATATATAAATTACTCATATAAATTGATAAGAATTTTGCCTCAAAAAGAAAATCAGCAATTTAATAAATGGATAAAATAGCTAGTTAAGAAAATTTAAAAATACACCATGTTAATCATCAAAGAAATTCAATTAAAGTATATTTTACCTAAACCATTTTTTACCTATGAAGTTTACCCAAAAAGTTGTAATAATCATCCAAAATGGAAGTGAAGTTGAGGAAAAACAAGCAACTCTCAAAAACTGTTTATAGGAATATAAATCTGTGCAAATATTTTTACAAAACGAAATTGGCCAATATATAGAGACACTTCAACATGCTAACACTTTGTTACTATCATCCTACATTTAGAAATCTATCCTGGACGGGCGCGGTGGCTCATGCCTGTAATCCCAGCACTTTGGGAGGCCGAGGCGGGCGGAATGTGAGGTCAGCAGATCGAGACTATCCTGGCTAACATGGTGAAACCCCGTCTCTACTAAAAAATACAAAAAATTAGCCGAGCATGGTGGCGGGCGCCTGTAGTCCCAGCTACTGGGGAGGCTGAGGCAGGAGAATGGCATGAACCCAGGAGGTGGAGTTTGCGGTGAGCAGAGATCGCGCCACTGCACTCCAGCCTGGGCAAGAGAGTGAGACTCCATCTCAAAAAAAAAAAAAAAAAAGAAAGAAAGGAAAGAAATCTATCCTAAGAAATTACCTGAATCAGAGAGAAAATATTACGTATAAGAAATTTCAAAAATCATGTAACTAAAAATGACACTGACAGTTTTTAATGCATAGTAAAATATTTTCATTGTATCTCTAAATTATAAAGGCAATTTAAAAAACTTGTGTTTATAATATAACTGTAACTGAAAAATTTGATAAACATGGAGAAAAATGAAAGAAGAGACACCAAGTGTTCACTGTGGCTATCACTGTGTTGTTGTGTAGCATTTCTTTTCTTCTTACTACTTTCCTGAATTTTCCAAATTGCCTATAATAAGCATGATGTTGATAATCAACATGAATGTTTAAAATTCTTTCTAAAAAGTTACTTTCCCCTTTGTCCCATTTTCTCAGAAGCATATAGACTCTGAGGGTGCAGAATGTCACAGACTGAAAGGGTACACTAATTGGAAGGGATTTCAGAGGTGATGTAGATCAACATTTTCCCTAACACAGCTATCACATTCACAGCTTCTGTGACAGGTAGTCATTCATTTTCTATTTGCAGACCTGCAGTGAGAGTGGGAGCGGCAAGGCTCAGAGCCCTTTCATATTCAAGAATGCTTCTGGCTCTAGGTGATGAAAAGTTCCTCCTGATATTCACTCAGCATCTTATGCTGAATTTTCTTATGTTGACTCTTCTCTGGGTAACTTTAAGTCATTGATCCTAGTTCTTCTCTCTGGAGCAATAGAGATCATGTTGTAGGAAGATCTCGGCTTATCATCAGATCACAGTTTGAATCTCCGCTGCATCACTGTATGTATGATGCTCTTGGACAGCAACTCTGAACCTCTGCTTCCTCATGTGTAAAATGGAGACAATGATACCCATCTGTTAGAGAAGTAAAAGAGAGTCCATGTATAATGTACCTCTTGTAGTACACAGCAGAAGTTTATTGACTGTTAATTATCTGTCCTTCTATCCTGAGGGCTAGGCATGTTGCCCAAAATACATAAATCCAACATTTTTGTTGAATGAATGGTTTTCCAAACAGCTGTGAATCCAAATAAGCAAACATTAATCTACCCGTGTTGCCCCATCCTATCTTTGAGAATGCTATGAAAGAATGTGAGGTACTCTATGAAATTTAGGATACACTATATTTCAATGTTACCTTGCATTACCAGACAAGGAAGAGATATGACTAGTTCAGCTACTGTTCTTCTTGAACTCATGTGTTGCTCTCAGTAATCATACTCCCCTCATAACCACTCATGGTTTTATTTACTTACCAGTCTAGTCAAGAATTATGCTTAGAATAGACATCAAGATCACTAGGATAGAGTTTTCAAAATCCTTTTCCTTTCCTTTTATTTTTCTTAATTTGATATTTTGGCAGGTTCTGTGTGAATTTCAATAAACTTTCAAGAAAAAAAGTGAAGCAACTAAAAAATAAGCTCTTCATGATAAGCAAAAGGTAATCAAATTTTTGTGGATTTTTTCACACTCAGGATATAATATATTAGGGCCTGAAGAGATGAACTTACTTAAAGCACATTGGTGCTCTCTGCTTCACCCTAGTACTTGTGATTTTAGTCCATCTTTAGGTTTTCAGTTCTACTCTTTGCAGGAGAGAGATAAGGCACTCAGAGCCAACAGCAGCAAACTGTGACTTTTGTTTTGTGTTAACCGTTGATATTGCATCTGCCACACATGGACAGTGGCTCTCACCTCCACTCCTTTTAGGATTTCTGGTAAGCCATCTCTCCTCCGGGCCAGCAATTTTTCCCAAATGGTTTATATTGGTTTCTGCCCATTTATCTTTGCTTCTGTGACTCTGATTTCATTCTTTTAGGATAGAAACAGCTACAGTGATTTCATTTAATCTTCTCCTCCCTTTGTTTTTCCTCTGGATTGAAGCTAGATATGAAGTAGGAATTTTCCTGTTTTCCCAGAGATGCATTTAAGATCAAAGTTGAAGACTAAAATATGCTAAGAACCCCCTCCATATTCTAATATATCAAACATCCCTAAAGAGTTTACTAAGAGGTTTTGCTTTTAAAAAAAGCCTTATTACCAACCACTGCCACCTCTTCATGGACAATATAAGAAGAGAACTTAGAGAGTAGTGAGGAGGATCACCTTTATAAAGAGAAACTATTTCATGAGGGAAAAGGATAGTAGGTGATCGTGCTACCTAAAATCAAAGGAAGAAAGCGTCAAGAGAATTCATTTTAATAATAAGAGGTGACTACATAAAGGCAAGAGGGGCAATTCATTTTTCAGTTGGCAATCTGTTTGGCCAGCGTACCTGGGCTACCTGAGCCAAAGGAAAGAGGATTAGAGAGCATGGTGAGGTTGAGAGAAGAGGCAGCAATGAAGCTCTCTGACCCCATCATTTAACATTGCCTGAACAGATGACTTTCCTGAGAGCCAGTAGACACTAATAAATGTTGTTGAATTCTGACTGTCTTCTCAGACTTTACCAAGGGAACTGACCATCAGAAAAAGGGTCTTGGTGTTGTGGTGTGCAACTTTTGGAGGTGTTAAGGGAGTGGCAAAGATATAGCAAATTTCTCATATTGGGAACCATGTACTAGGAAAGGAGGAACTTTGAAGACCCTCAGAAGAACCCATTTATGCAAGGACCAGCAACTGCATGCCTGCCACACAGAGGGAACTCATGATGACATTGAGCCAAACAAGCAAGAACAACTAACCAAGTAGAGAACTCAACCTCATTACAAGCAGTTAAGTAGGGAGGCATTAGCCATTGTCCCTCTTCTATAATGCCTGAACATGATTTTGAGAGTTAAAAAAAAAAAAAAAAAAAAAACAAACCTCCTGGCCATAAGATGGAGGAAAGAGAAGTCAATTATTTACATAATAAAAGGGAAGAAAGAACGTTGAATTTAATTTAAAAATTTTGAAATGACAACACTAGAGTATTCTAATAACTGAAAGTGACTGGAACCTTCTGCAATCTTCCAACATTTTATTATTTTATAGACTAGAGGCAGCACAACTGCTAAGTGAATAGTCTGTGATTTCACCCACAAGGATCTGGGATATAAGCACAAACAAAATAGTCAAGGGCTTAAAATTTAGCTGTGGGAAGTTTACTGCAGCTAAATAGAGAAAAAAACAGTTGATCTCAGGGGAAGCAAGTACATGGTAATGTAGGATGCAATAAAAAGCAGTGGCAAAGTAATTCACCACTACTGTTTGTCTCATCCAGTCACACTGAGCAAAGGCAGCTGCAATGAGGGAATGGTCCTCTTTACTCCAGCATCTGGGAAATTCTGGGATTTTCAGCACAAAGACGCATCAGTTGAAGGGCGAAGTGACAGCGGATTCAGGGAGATTCACTGGCTAATGGACAGGGGAATAAATTCTCCCCAGAACATTCCCCATTCCAACCACTGGAAATGGAGTCACCCTTCAGATAATCTGTATGCCTGTTTCTTTTTTCCATTTTCAATTTATAATAACAATAACGACCTAGACATAGGACATTTCCTGGGCTTTAATGACTGTCTGAGGTTAATGGCCCTCAACTACACCTCAGGCCATCAACCCCTCCCAGCTGGTCATTAATCTCCAGGAAATATCCTGTTTCAGGGTCATTATTGTTTCAATACCAACTATACCTTAAAAGCTTTATGGATTCTACAAATACAGATCTCTCACCAATAGAGGTTATAGAACCTGTTTAGAATTCTGAAATTATCTTGAGTTTGATCTCTCAGAGACATTTTCTTCAAAACTAAAATTGGCCCAAGAAAGCACTCAACTTTGTTTTTGTTTATCTACTTACCTTTTCTCAGGAAAGAGATCTGCTAGATATTACAAAAAACTCAAGCAAAATTCATGACAATTGGTGGGGAGAAGGCCTACTTTAAAGGGAAGCACCTTCTATCCTGAACAATAGCACAACTCAGCCTTTGAAAACATATGTTATTTGTGAAAAACTCTCTACAATGATGTATGTGCTTAAATGTCACCAGATTTTATTACACGCATAGAATTTTCTAAATGTATCTAATTCTAAAGTCTCTTTTTTCACTTTTATGAAATCTATACATTAATATTATTAAAACAAGCATTTCACCCACTACAGACTATCCCATAGGAGGAGAGGCTGAGACAAGAGTGAAATATAACTTCTGGACAGGGATGCTATTAGATTCCGATTCGGCAGCAAAGGGGATGATGGTTGTCCAGGAAAACATTGAAATGTAGAGATCTAGTATAGGCAAAGGAGGAGGACAGAGCAAAATCGTGTTTGGAACCAAAGAAATCCAACAAATGGTAATAGTGGCATTCCCCGGTAAACAGGAAGATCACAGAAACATGGTGACTTGGGCAGGCAGGGCCTTAAAGAGATGTGGAAGCCCTGGATGGGCCCCAGCTTCGGGGAAGAATTTAGAGTGAAAGATTCATGCAGGGAGGTTTTGACAAGAACAGTGTCTCAGTGCAGATTGGCCAGGACTACATTTGCAGGTCAGGGTTTCAGACCCTGAAACTGAAAATTAAGGTAGGATATTTGTCACAGGAATGAAGCACAAGCTCAGGTACCAGACCAAGAGCACAGAGTCAGTGAAAACAGGAAGGCAGGCTGTTTTCGTCTGCTCAAGCTGCTCTAACAGCATACCATAGACTAGGTGATCTGAACAAAAGAAATATGTTCCTCACAGTTCCGGGGGCTGGAAGTCCAAGGTCAAGATACCAGCCAATTCAGTTTCTGGTGAGGGCTCTCTTTCTGGTTTGCAGGCAGACAACCACCCTCTTCTCCCACGGGAGGGAGGGGAAGGAAGAGAGAGAAAAAGAGAGGGAGAGGGAGAGGGAGGGAGAGAGAGAGAGAGAGAGAGAGAGAGAGAGAGAGAGAGAGAGACAGATCTCCTGTATCTCTTTTTTTCCCATAGGTTATTGGGGAACAGGTGGTGTTTGGTTAACTGGGTAAGTTCTTTAGTGGTGATTTGTGAGACTTTGGTGCGCCCATCACCTGAGCAGTATACACTGCAGCATATTTGTAGTCTTTTATCCCTCAACCCCATACCAACCTTGCCCCCAAGTCCCCAAAGTCCATTGTATCATTCTTATGCCTTTACGTCCTCATAGCTTAGCTCCCACATAACAGTGAGAACATACACTGTTTGGTTTTCCATTCCTGAGTTACCTCACTTAAAATAATAGTCTTCAATCTCATCCAGGTCACTGTGAATGCCATTAATCATTCCTTTTTATGGCTGAGTAGTATTCCATTGCATGTATACACCAGTTTCTTTATCCACTTGTTGATTTATGGGCATTTGGGTTGGTTCCATGATTTTGCAATTGCAAATTGAGCTGCTATAAACATGCATGTGCCAGTATCTTTTTCGTATAATGACTTATTTTCCTCTGGGTAGATACCCAGTAATGGGATTGCTGGATCAAATGGTAGTTCTACTTTTAGTTCTTCAAGGAATCTCTACTGTTTTCCAGGTGGCTGTACTAGTCTACATTCCCACCAGCAGTGTAGAAGTGTTCCCTGATCACGACATCCATGCCAACATCTCCTGTTTTTTTAATTTTTTGATTATGGCCATTCTTGCAGGAGTAAGGTGGTATCGCATTGTGGTTTTGATTTGCATTTCCCTGATTATTAGTGATCTTGATCATTTTTTCATATGTTTGTTGGCCATTTGTATATCTTCTTTTGAGAATTATCTATTCACGTTTTTAGCCGACTTTTTCATGGGATTGTTTGTTACTTTCTTGCTGATTTGTTTAAGTTTGTTGTAGATTCTGAATATTAGTCCTTTGTCAGATGTATAGATTGCGAAGATTTTCTCCCAGTCTGTGGGTTGTCTGTTTACTATGCTGACTGTTCCTTTTGCCATGCAAAAGCTCTTTCATTTAATTAAGTCCCAACTATTTATCTTTGTTTTTATTGCATTTGCTTTTGAGTTCTTGGTCATGAAATCCTTGCCTAAGCCAATCACTAGAAGGGTTTTTCCAATGTTATCTTCTATAATTTTTATAGTTTCAGGTCTTAGATTTAAGTCCTTAATCCATCTTGAGTTGATTTTTATGTAAGGCGAGAGATGAGGATCCAGTTTCACTCTCCTACATGTGGCTAGTCAATTATCCCAGCACCATTTGTTGAAAAGGGTGTCCTTTCCCCACATTATGTTTTTGTTTGCTCTGTCAAAGATCAGTTGGCTGTAAGTATTTGAGTTTATTTCTGCGTTCTCTATTCCATTCCGCTGGTCTATGTGCCTATTTTTATACCAGTACCATGCCGTTTGGTGACTATGGCCTTACAGTATAGTTTGAAATCAGGTAGTGTGATGCCTCCAGATTTGTTCCTTCTCCTTAGTCTTGCTTTGGCTATGCGGGATCTTTTTTGGTTCCATATGAATTTTAGAATTGTTTTTTTCTAAATCTGTGAAGAATAATGGGAGTATTTTGATGAGAATTGCTTGAAAATTGTGATTGCTTTTGACAGTATGGTCATTTACAATACTGATTCTACCCATCCATGAGCATGGGATGTGTTTCCATTTGTTTGTGTCATCTATGATTTCTTTCAGCAGTGTTTTGTAGTTTTACTTGTAGAAGTCTTTCACCTCCTTGATTAGCTATATTCCTAAGTATTTTTTTTTTTTTGCAGCTATTGTAAAGGGGGTTGAGTTCTTGATTTTGTTCTCTGCTTGATTACTCTTGGTGTATAGAAGAGCTACTGATTTGTGTACATTAATTTTGTATCCTGAAACTTTGCTGAATTCTTTTATCAGTTCTAGGAGCTTTCTGGAGAAGTCTTTAGGGTTTTCAAGGCAAACGATCATATCATCAGCAAACAGTGACAGTTTGACTTCCTCTTTGCCAATTTGGATGCCCTTTATATTTTTCTCTTGTCTGCTTGCTCTGGCTAGGACTTCCAGTACTATGTTGAAGAGGAATGGTGAGAGTGGGCATCCTTGTCTTGCTCCAGTTCTCAGGGGCAATGCTTTCAACTTTTCCCCATCCAGCATTAAGTTAGCTGGGGGTTTGTCATAGATGGCTTTTATTACATTGAGGTATGTCCCTTGTATGCTGATTTTGCTGAGAGTTTTAATCATATAGAGATCCTGGATTTTGTCAAATGCTGCTTCTGCATCTATTGAGATGATCACGTGATTTTTATTTTTAATTCTGTTTATGTGGTGTATCATATTTATTGACTTGTGTATATTAAACCATCCCTGCATCCCTGGTTTGAAACTCACTTGATCATGGTAGATTATCTTTTTTATATGTTGTTGGATTCAGTTAGCTAGTATTTTGTTAAGGGTTTTAGCATCTATGTTCATCAGGGATATCCATCTGAGTTTTCTTTTTTGGTTATGTCCTTTCCTGGTTTTGGTATTAGGGTGATGCTGGCATCATAGAATAAACTAGGGAGGGTTCCCTCTTTCTCTATCTTGTGGAATAGCATCAAAAGGATTGCTACCAATTCCTATTTGAATATCTGTTAGAATTCTGCTGTGAATCCACCTGGTCCTAGACTTTTTTTGTTGGTTTAATTACCATTTCAATCTCACTGCTTGTTATTGGTCTGTTCAGGGTATCTAATTCTTCCTGATTTAAGCTAGGAGGGTTGTATCTTGCCAGGAATTTTCCATCTCTTCTAGGTTTTCTAGTTTATGTGCATAAAGGTGTTCATAGTAGCCTTGAATGATCTCTTGTATTTCTGTGATGTTAGTTGTTATATCTCCCATTTCGTTTCTTATTGAGGTTATTTGGATTTTCTCTCTCCTTTTCTTGGTTAATCTTACTAATGATCTATCAACTTACCTTTTCAAAAAACCAGCTTTTCGTTTCATTTATCTTTTGTATTGTTTTTTGTTGTTGTTTCCATTTCATTTAGTTCTGCTCTGATTTTGGTTATTTCCTTTCTTCTGCTGAGTTTGAGTTTGATTTGTTCTTGTTTCTCTAGTTCCTTGGGGTATGACCTTAGATTGTCAGTTTGTGCTTTCAGTCTTTTCATGTAGGTGTTTAGGGCTGTGGACTTTCCTCTTAGGACTGCCTTTGCTGTATCACAGAGGTTTTGATAGATTGTGTTACTATTGTTGTTCAGTTCGAAGAATGTTTTAAATTTCATTTTTGATCCAGTCTTGGTTTGATTTTTGATCCAATGCTCATTAAGGAGCAGGTTATTTAATTTCCATGTATTTGCATGGTTTTGAAGGTTCATTTTGGAGTTTATTTGCAGTTTTATTCCTCTGTGGTCTGAGACAGTGCTTGATGTAGTTTCAGTTTTTTGTTTTTTTTTTTTTTTTGGAGACAGTTTTGCTCTTCTTGCCCAGGCTGGAGTGCAATGGTATGACCTTGGTTCACTGCAACCTCCGCCTCCCAGGTTCAAACGATTCTCCCGTCTCAGCCTCCTGAGTAGCTTGGATTACAGGCGCCCACCACTATGCCCGGCTAATTTTTGGTATTTTTAGTTGAGACCGGGTTTCACCATGTTGGCCAGGCTGGTCTCAAACTCCTGACCTCAGGTGATCCACCCACCTCAGCCTCCCAAACTGTTAGGATTTCAGGCATGGCCGTGCCTGGCCATAATTTCAGTTTTCTTAAATTTATTGAGACTCATTTTGTGGCCTATCATATAGTCTATCTTGGAGAAAGTTCCATGCGCTGTTGAATAGAATGTGTATTCTGTGGTTGTTGCATGGAATGTTCTGTATACATCTGTTAAGTCCGTTTGTTTCAAGGTATAGTTTAAATCCATTGTTTCTTTGTTGACTTTCTGTCTTGATTAACCTGTCTAGTGCTGTCAGTGGAATACTGAAGTCCCCCACTATTATTGTGTTGCTGTCTACCTCATTGCTTAGGTCTATAAGTAATCGTTTTCTAAATTTGGGAGCTTCAGTGTTAGATGCATATATGTTTAGGATTGTGATATTTTCCTGTTGGACAAGGCCTTTTACCATTATATAATGTCCCTCTTTGTCTTTTTTAACTGTTGTTTCTTTAAAGTTTGTTTTGTCTGATATAAGAATAGCTACTCCAGCTCACTTTTGGTGTCCATTTGCATGAAATGCTTTTTCCCCCTTTAGTTTCAGTTTATATGAGTCCTTATGAGTTAGATGAGTCCCTTGACGGCAACAGATAGTTGGTTGGTGAATTCTTATCAATTCCACAGTTCTGTATTTTTGAAGTGGCACATTTAGGCCATTTACATTTAATATTAGTATTGAAATGTGGGGTAGTATTCCATTTATCATGCTATTTGTTGCTTGTGTACCATGGTTTTTTGTTTTTGTTTTGTTTTTTAAATTGCATATTTTTGTTTTATAGGTCCTGTGTGATTTATGCTTTAAAGAGGTTCTGTTTTGATGTGTTTCCAGGATGTGTTTCAAGATTTAGAGCTCCTTTTACAGGTCTGGTAGTGGTGGCTTGGTAGTGGCAAATTCTTTCAGCATTCGTTTTTCAGAAAAAGACTGTATCTTTCCTTTATATATGATGCTTAGTTTCTCTGGATACAAAATTCTCAGCTGATAATTGTTTTGTTTGAGGAGGCTGAAGATTGGGCCCCAGTCACTTCTAGCTTGTGGGGTTTCTGCTGATAAATCTGTGGTTAATCTGATAGGTTTTTCCTTATAGGTTACCTGGTGCTTCTGTCTCACAGCTTTTATCATTCTTTTCCTCATCTTAAATTTAGATAACCTGATGACTGTGTGCCTAGGCGATGATCTTTTTTGTGATTAATTTCCCAGGTCTTCTTTGTGCTTCTTGTATTTGGATGTCTAGGTCTCTAGCAAGGCCAGGGAAGCTTTCCTCAATTATTCCCCCAAATATGTTTTCCAAACTTTTAGATTTCTCTTTTTCCTCAGGAACATGGATTATTCTTAGGTTTAGTCATTTAACATAATCCCAGACTTCTTGGGGGCTTTGTTTATATTTTCTTATTCTTTTTTCTTCACCTTTGTTGGATTATGTTAATTCAAATACCTTGTCTTTGAAGTCTGAATTTCTTTCTTCTACCCGTTCAATTCTATTGCTAAGACTTTCCAGAGCATTTTGCATTGCTATACATGTGTCCAATGTTTCCCGAAGTTTTTAATGTTTTTATTTATGCTATATATTTCATTGAATATTTTTCACCCTTCGCCTCTTGTATCATTTTTTTGATTTCCTTGCATTTGGCTTCACATTTCTCTGGTGCCTCCCTGATTAGCTTAATAATTAACCTCCTGAATTATTTTTCAGGTAAATCAAGGATTTCTTCTTGGTTGGGATCCATTGCTAGTGAGCTAGTGTGATTTTTGCGGGGTGTTAAAGAGCCTCATTTTGTCATATTACCAGAGTTGGTTTTCTGGTTCCTTCTCATTTGGGTAGGCTCTGTCAGAGGGATGGTCTAGGGCTGAAGGCTGTTGTTCAAATTCTTTCGTCTCAAGGGGTGTTCCTTTGATTAGTACTCTCCACCTTTTCCTATGGATGTGGCTTCCTGAGTGCCAAGCTGTAGGTATTGTTATCTCTCTTCTGGATCTAGCCACCCAGCAAATCTGCCAGGCTCCAGGCTGGTACTGGGGATTGTCTGCACAGAGTCCTGTGATGTGAACCATCTATGGGTCTCTCAGCTGTGGATACCAGCACCTGTTTAGGTGAAAATGGCAGGGGGGTAAAATGGACTCTGTGAGAGTTCTTAGCTTTGGTGGTTTAATGCTCTATTTTTGTGCTGGCTGGCCTCCTGCTAGGAGGTGTTGCTTTCCAGAGAGCATCAGCTGTAGTAGTATGGAGAGGAACTAGTGGTGGGCAGGGCCCTAGAACTCCTGAGTATATGCCCTTCGTGTTCAGTTCCAGGGTGGGTAGAAAAGGACCATCAGGTGGGAGGCAGGACTAGGCATGTCTGAGCTCAGACTCTCCTTGGGCAGGTCTTGCTGTGGCTGCTGTGAGGGATGCGGGTGAGGTTCCCAGGTCAATGGAGTTATGTACCTAGGAAGATTATGGCTGCCTTTGCTGAGTCATGCAGGTTGTCAGGGAAGTGGGGGAAAGCCAGCAGCCACAGGCCTCACCCAGTTCCCACACAATCTAAAGGGCTGGTCTCACTCCCACCATGCCCTCCGCCCCCACTCCCAAGAGCACTAAGTCTATTTCCAGGCAGTGGGCAAGCAGGGCTGAGAATTTGCTGCAACCTACCTGCCTCCCAGCTACAAAAGAAAGTAGGGCTTTAGTTCTTCCCCATACTCTGGAGTCTGCATGCCAGATTCATGCCCTCCCCTGAGTTCTGGCCAGGTTTCTTGACCAGTTCAAACTGTTACAAAATTCAGCTGGAGGTTTTGTTCTCCCTGTGGCATTTTCCCTGCACCTCTGGCCACCCTCCAGAAGGATCCCTGTAGTGCCAAGCAGGAATGGCCTGCTTGGGGACCTAGCAAGCTCACAGAGCCTTTCCCATTGCTTCCTCTATCCCTGTATTGTGTTCAGCTCTCTACATTGGCTCAGCTCCAGGTAAGGTCAGAATCTTCTCCTGTAAACTAGACCTTCGCTTTTCCCAGTGGGGGTGTGTGTTCAGGGGCAGAGGATCTCCATTTTCAGCTTCCACTGTTTGGGCACTCACAGTATGTGGTGTGTCTCCGAGGTCCTGCAGGAGCAATCCACTTCCTTCAGAGGGTCTCAGGTTTCCTGATTTATTCCTGCAGTCGTGCCGGAGCTAAAATTCATGATGCGGGCCTCCACATGCTGCTCTGTCCATCCGAGTCAGAGCTACAATCTAGTCCTGCCTCTTGTCCAGCATGATGGAAAGCTATGCCTATCTCTTCTTATAAGACCATTAATTCCTGCATGGGGGCTCCACCTGCAGGACCTCGTCTAAACCTAATCAGCTCCCAAAGGTCTCACCTCCAAATACTATCACACTGGGGGTTAGAGATTCAACATATGAATTTTAGGGGACACAAACATTCAGTCCCTAGCACAAGCTGACTGGATTCTACCTTAATTAGACTCCCCATGATGAATGATAGAGCTTGGCACAGAGCTAAATCTGCAGCTGTATGAATATGGGGCAGAAAATCAAACAGGTCACACAGAGTTATCTACTCCAATATTCTATTTCCAAAGGGAGAAAAAAACTTACATGAGATGCCACTGAATATTTTAAACTACGTCATATAAATGTTAAAACTGCAAGGTATCAGGATGCAAAGCAGGGAGTAGAAGTCAACAGCAACTTCCCAGAATTTTCAAAATAAACACTTAATCAGAGGGAAATGAATCTTTTAACTTATAGAATATGAAATGATGTATTATTGTTTTTCTACATGAGTGCTATTATAACACTTTCTGTAAGCACTGAAGTTGACATACTAATTGCTATTGGAATATTTTAACTATGAAATTAGAAAAGCGTAAAACAAAAGATGAATGCGAAAAACACTGAGACAAGGACTTGAGTGTAAATAAGTCTATTTGAAAAACTGTTTAGAATTTAGAATAATCATTTTAAACAAGTTCAGGGAACTACCAGAAAATACTAATAGAAAATTAAATAAAATTTAGGTAATAATTTATGAAAAAAATTAAAAGTTTGACAAAGAAATAGAAACAATAAAAAACATTAATTCTAAAGATAAAGAACATGATAACTGAACTGAAAAATTCAATTAAAAACTTCAATAGCAGACTTCATCAAGCAGAAGACTCAGTGAGCTTGAAGACAGGACATTTAAAGTTCTCCAGTTAGAGGAGTAATAAGAAAAACAAGGGAAAAGAATGATGAATTCAGGAATTATGGGACACCATCAAGCAAACTAACCTTTACATAATGGGAGTTACTAGAGGAGAAGAGAGAGAAGAGGGCTGATAATGATATTTAAGGAAGTAATGGGTGACAATTTTCCAAATCTGGTGAAAGACAACATTCAGGTACAGAAAGCTCAGAGGTCATCAACCAAATTAAGGCCAAAAAAGAGTTAGCCAAGACACCTCATAACCATCATAACCAAATTATCAAAAATCAAATGCAAAGAAAAAATATCAAAAGTAGCAAGAGATAAGAAATGCCACATTCAAGGGAACCTTAATATGGCTTTCAGCAGATTTCTCAGCAGACACCCTACAGGCCAGGAGAGAGTAGGAGTACGATATATTAAAAGTGCTGAAGGAGATAATTGACAAAGGGGATCTAATTAAACTGAAGAGCATCTGCACTGCAAATGAAACTATCATCAGAGTAAGCAGGCAACCTACAGAAAGGAGAAAATTTTGCAATCTATCCATCTGACAAAGGACTGATATGCAGAATCTACAAAGAACTTAAACAAATTTACAAGAAAAAAACAAACAACTGCATCAAAAATTGGGCAAAGGATATGAACAGACACTTCTCAAAAGAAGACATTTATGCAGCCAACAAACATGAAAAAAAGCTCATCATCACTGGTTATTAGAGAAATGCAAATCAAAACCACAATGAGATACCATCTTACACCAGTTAGAATGGCGATCATTAAAAAGTTAGGAAACAACAGATGCTGGAGAGAATGTGGAGAAATATGAACGCTTTAACACTGTTGGTGGGAGTGTAAATGAGTTCCACCATTGTGGAAGACAGTGTGGCGATTCCTCAACGATCTAGAACCAGAAATATCATTTGACCCAGCAATCCCATTACTGGGTATATGCTCAAAGGATTACAAATCATTCTACTATAAAGACACATGCACACATTTGTTTATTGCAGCACTCTCCACAATAGCAAAGACTTGGAACCAACCCAAATACCCATCAATGATAGACTGGATTAAGAAAACGTGGTACATATACATCATGGAATATGATGCAGCCATAAAAAAGGATGAGTTCATGTCCTTTGCAGGGACATGGATGAAGCTAGAAACCATTATTCTCAGTAAACAAACACAGGAACAGAAAACCAAATACCACATGTTCTCACTCATAAGTGGGAGCTGAATAATGAGAACACATGGACACAGGGAGGGGAACATCACACACCAGGGCCTGTCAGGGGGTTGGGGTCTAAGGGAGGGATAAGATTAGGAGAAATACCTAACGTAGATGACAAGTTGATAGGTGCAGCAAACCATCATGGCACGTGTATACCTATGTAACAAACCTGCACATTCTGATACATGTATCCCAGAACTTAAAGTATAAAAAAAAAAGTGTTGAAGGAAAATAACATGCCAACATGAATTTTTTTACTCAGAAAAGCTGTCCTTCAGAAATGAGAGGGAAATTAATATTTCCCAGAAAACAACAACAACAAAAAAAAAATTAAAAGAGTTCATCACAATTAGGCCTGTTTTACAGGAATTACTAAACGGAGTTCTTTAGTTCTTTAAGCTGAAATGAAAATCTGCTAATTAACAACAAAAAACATATAAAGTAAAATAAAACCTCTATGGTGTAAGTAATACATAGCCATACTCAGAATTCTCTTATTCCGTAAGAATGTGTGTAAACAATTTTATCCCTACTAGGAGGTTTAAAAGAAAGAAGTATTAAAAACAACTGTAGCTACCACAAGTTGTAAAGGAGTGCAAATTACAAAAACAAATGTATATTTTGACATCAAAATCATAAAAGGTAGCAAAGGGTGAAAGTGTTAGAGTCTTTTATTGTGATTAAAGACAAGTAGTTGTCATCTTAAACTAGCTTGCTTTAAGGATAAGGTATTTTAGGTAAGCCTCTCGGTAACCACAAAACAAAACCTATAGTAGTTACACAAAATAGAAAAGGAAAGGACTCAAAGCACATCGACATGGAAAATCATCACACCACACAGGAAGACAGCAAGAGAGGAAGAAAAAAAACCATCTACAACAGAATCAGAAAACAAATTACAAAATGGCAGTAGTATGTTCTTACTTATCAATAATTACCTTGAATGAAATTAGATTAAATTCTCTAATAAAAAGACCAAATGGCTAAATAGATTTTTTTAAAAATCCAACCATATGCTGTCTACAAAAGACCTACTTTACTAGTAAGAACACAGACTGAAAGTAAAGAGATGGAAAATGATATTCCACACAAATAGAAACCAAAAGAGAGTAAGGGGAGCTATACTTATATCAAAGTAGAGTTTAAGTAAGAAACCATAAAAAGAGGCAAAAAAGGTTATTACACATAATGAAGGTGTTAGTTCACCATGAACACCCAACAATTGTAAATATATAGGCACCCAACATCATAGCACCTAAATATATAAAGCAATTATTGAATGATCTGAAGGGAAAGATCGATTTCAATACTGTAATAGTAGGGGGCGTCGATATCCTAGTTTCAAAAATGGACAGATCATCTTGACAGAAAATCAGGAAAGAAGATTAGACTTGAGTTGCACTTTAGATCAAACAGACCTAATAGACACACAGAACATTCCATCCAACAGCAGCAAAACAGCCATTTTTCTCAAGTGCACATGGAACATTCTCCAGGATAGGTCATATGTTAGTCCACAAAACAAGACTGAACAAATATAAGATGATTTAAATCATACTAAATATCTTTTTAGATCACAATGGCATAAAACTAGAAATCAGTAACAGGAGAAATCTTGGAAGATACACAAATATGTGGAACTTAAACAACACGCTCCTAAACAAACAATAGGTCACAGAACAAATAAAAGATGAAATCAGTATTATCTTGAGACAAACTAAACTGGAAACACAACATACCAAAACATTTGAGATGGAGCAAAAGCATTTCTAAGAGAGAAATTTATGGTGATAAACATCTATATCAAAAAAAGAAGGGGCCAGGTGCGGTGGCTCACACCTATAATCCCAGCACTTTGAGAGGCCAAGGCTGGTGGATTGCTTGAGCCCAGGAGTTTGAGACTAGCCTGGGCAACATGGCAAAACCCCACCTCTATCAAAAATACAAAAATTACCTGGCCATGGTGGTGTGTGCCCTGTAGTCCCAGCTACTTGGGAGGCTGAGGTGAAAGGATCACTTGAACCTGGGAGCTTGAGGTTGCAATGAGTCAAAATTGTGCCACTGCACTCCAGCCTGGGCAACAGAGTGAGGTGTCTCAAGAAAACAAAAGAAAGATCACAAATAAACAATCTTAGATTTAACATCACACTTCAAGGAACTAGCAAAAGGAAGAACGAACTAAGCCCAAAATTAGCATAAGGAAGGAAATAACCAAGATCAGAGAAGAAATAAATAAAATAGAGATCAGGAAAACAATAGAAAAAAAGTTAACGAAGCTAAGAGTTAGGATTTTTTTTTTGGAAAAGATAAACACAATTGACAAACCTTTAGCTATACTAACTAGGAAGTTAAGATAGAAATTATAAATGAAAGAGGAGACATTACAGCTGATACCACCAAAACATAAATGATCATAAGAAACTACCATGAATAATTTTATACTAACAGATGTTATAATCTAGAAGAAACAGATAAATTCTTAGACACATACAAGCTACCACAACTGAGTCATGAGAAAATAGAAAATCTGAACAGACCATCACACACACAAAGAAAGACAATAAAAAATGCACAGAGATGTGAACATGCATTTCTCAAAAGAAGACTTAAAAATGGTCAATAAGTGTATGAGAAAATGCTCAGCATTACTCCTCATTAGGGAAATGCAAATAAGAATCACCCTACACCTGTTAGAATGGCTTTTATCAAAAAGATAAGAGATACACACTGAAGAGGGTGCAGAGAAACAGAAACTTTTAAACATTATTGGTGAGACATGTAAATTAGTACAGTTATTGTGGAAAATAGTATCAAAGTTTCTCAAAAAACTAAAAATAGAACTACTATATTATCCATAATCCCATGTGTGGGTATATAGCCAAAGGAACTGAAATCAATATATTAAAGGGATATTTGTACTACTCCATGTTCATTGCAGCACTATTCAGAAAAGCCAAATTATGGAAACAACCTAAGTGTCTATCAACAGATGACTGGATAAAGAAAATGTGATACACACACACACACACACACACACACAATGAGACATTATTCAGCCTTAAAAAAGAAGGAAACCTTGTCATTTTCAACAACATAGATGAATCCATAGGACATTTTGCTAAGTGAAACTAGTCAGGACAGAAAGACAAATACCACATGATCTCCCTTATATGTGGAATTTAATAAAGTTGAACTCACAGAACTGGAGAGTAGAATGATGGTTACCAGAGGCTGGGGGTGGGAAAAGAGGGAAGAGGAAGTTGCTGATTAAAGGGTACAAAGTTTCAGACAGACAGGAGAAATATATTTTGAGATTTATTGCACAGTAGGGTGACTATAGTCAATAGTAATATATATTTCAAAATAACTAAAAGACTCCATTTTAGATGTCTCACTATAAAAAATGACAGGTAAGTGAGGTGATGGATAAGCTAATCAGTTTGAATTAATCATATCACATTATATACATATATCAAAACATTACACTGTACCTCATAAGTGTATACAATTATGATTTATCGATCAAAAATAATTTTTTTAAAAAAATATAATAAAGTTGAGCCAAGATTAGAAGAGCAATCTCTTCAGAGGGCTGTGCTGTGACTCTATAGCTCCAAAGGGAAAGGTGCAAAGGCTACCCCTCCAAACCTAGAGAGACAAGAGAACCAAAAGGAAGGATGGGAGACCTGCTCTCCCTATGCAAGGTAAGTGAGGTAGGCTAAGTAAAGAGCTTCTAAACATGTTTACATCCTAATCTTCACAGCCTATAAATATACCTTACATGGTAAAAAGAGTCTCTGCAGATGTGATTAAGCATCTTTAAAGGCAGAGATTGTCCTAGATTATCCAGATGGACCAGATGTAATCATAAAGGTTTTTATAAGAGGGAGGCAGGAGGGTCAGAGTGAGAGAAGCAATATGCCAATGGATGTAAAGGTGAGAGAGTCCCAGAGAGATTTGAAGATTCCATACTCCTGGCTGCAAAGATGAATGACAGGGCCACACACTGGGAATGCAGGTGGCCTTTAGAAGCTATAACTGGCAAGAAAATAGATTCTTTCCTAGAGCCTCCAGAAGGAATGCAGCTCTGCCAACGCCTTGATTTTACCCCAGTGTATTAGTCTGTTTTCACACTGCTATTAAAAACCACCTGAGACTGGGTAATTTATAAAGGATAGAGGTTTAATTGGCTCACAGTCCAGCATGGCCGAGGAGGCTTCAGGAACTTACAATCATGGCAGAAGGCAAAGGGGAAGCAAGGCGCCTTCTTTACAAGGCGGCAGGAAGGAGAAGTGCTGAGTGAAGGGGGAAGAACCCCTTGTAAAACCATCAGATCTCATGAGAACTCCCTCGATATCATAAGAACCGCATGGGGGAAATAGCCCCTATGATTCAATTATCTCCACTCATTCTCTCCCCTGACACGTGGGGATTATGGGGATTACAATTCAAGATGAGATTCTGGTGGGGACAAAAAGCCTAACCATATCACCCAGTGACAGCCATCTCAGACTTCTGACCTCCAAAACTGTGCAATAGTAGATTTGCATTGTGCTAAATCACAAGACTTGTGGTAATCTGTCATAGTGGCATAGAAAACTAATACAAGATAAAAGGTTCTAGAAAGCCCACTAGGACATGTTACTATATTTCCTCTAAATCCCAGTGAACACTGGGTACTGCTATCTGACTCTCCTCTGAAAAGTCCAAGGGCTTGATACAGATCAGCTAACAGCTTTGACATCAGAGTGAAAAACTGGGAATTGGTCTGCATTCCAGAGCTGTTTAGAGACAAAGAATATGTGAGTGTGCCTTTCCTGCAAAGGACTGTCAAGGTCTTATTCATGAAGCCCACCTGCAGGGCCAACTTCATGGACATGCGACTTGTGCAGTTACACAGGGAACTACATTCAAAAGGAATCTGTGCTTAATTTAATGTTCTGTTTTCCCTGGCTTGAAATTCTTAATCATTTCTGAGCAAGGGGCCCTGCAATTTTATTTTGCACTGGGTCTTGAAAATTATGTGGCCAATCATGGTCACCTAAAAGGGCAAGAGACCCAGCAAAGGGATGCTGACAAAATGACAAAAGTCTTGCGGTTAGTAGAGAAGCAAGTGAAGAGCTAGATTAGACATGCTACTGCCCAGGTCAAGGCTACAGATCCCAGTTACACCAAGATACTTGTTGGGCAACCTCCAAAACATCTATAAGAGCAAGTAAGAACTTTAAGTCCCCTTCCCTCTCCTATGTAGTAGGTATATGTTCATCATCATAGCAAGCTTGGTGGGAGGGAAGAGCAGATGTGCTCCATGTGGAAAGAGATAAATAAACAAAGCCCCCTTCCTCAGTTACAGCTTTTCTGCCTATAGTACACCTCAGCTGCCAGAGGGTTGAATACTCAACTCTATACCAAGTTCAGAGTTTTGACTACTGCACGATATCAGATTTCTTGATTATTGAACTGGAACATTGATCTGTGACTGGAAGCAACCAGAAAATGTCATGGGATTTCCAAGTTTCCATTTGGAGGAAGAATTAGTCCCATGGAAAAGATAAATTTAAAGAACAATGGGAGACCAAACAATCTATGGACGAGCACTTGTTCAGCCAATGATTATATCATCAGGTCAAAGTCAGGGAGTCGGGGTAAAAACTCTCACTGACAGTTTGAAAGACCTTGTGCATGTAGAAAAACACTCAGTATTGCCTTTAAAAACCAACCAGAGTATCAATAATATAAAGGGGGAAAACTTCCAATATACTATTTTCAATAGGAAAAAATCCATGGTAAAAACTTGTATACATGTATAGAATTATTATGCGTCAATTAAAAACAAAGGAAAAAAAAGAAAAGATAACAAACAAAAAAAAATTTCCAAGTGTACTCTTTTTGGTTGGAGGAAAGAAAAAAAACTTGAGCCTCCATTATAAATGGAAATAAATGTAATACATCTCCCCTCAGACATCTAATCTGAATGCATAGCATAGACAAGCACAGGGATAAGGAGAGGACTCCTTCTTTATATCCATCCTTCACTGCCCCTGAGTTATCTTTCTCAAAGACAATGATTTTACCACTCTTTTCTTAGAAGTCTCAAATGCCTCTTCAGGAGCTTTCAAGGTGAAACCTAAAGTCTGCAGCACACACACGTGGTGCTCCTCAGCCAACATAGCTGTTTCTTCCCCACCATGCCACGCCACATACACTCTTAGAGCTGTTTCCCAGACTTCAGCCACTCACACACCACCTTGAAGGTGTTGGCTACATTCACGTTCCCACAGAATTTCTATCAACTTAATATTTTTCTATAAACCAAGCAATGGTTTTACTTAAAATTATCCTCATGCTAAGCAATGTCTTTTAGTCAAGTTTTAATGTGCTACTTTCAATTTTACTAAATATTTGACTATTACTCTTGAAATTAACTTTTTAAAATTAAAAAGTTGATCTCTGTCATGTTATACCACTAGTTGTTCATGTAACACACATTGGTATGCACTACTCTAGACAGAAACGACAGTGACTTCTTTATTGTACACTGAGCATACTGTGCCTTTGAACCTGTTGTTTTCCTCCTCTTACCATGTCCTTTGCCTTATCTGGTAAAGTTATTCCTTTCCTTTAGGATTAACTTAACCCAAAGTTGCCTTCTCATGGAAGCTTTCCCAAATCACTTAAAGCTGATGTTTCTTCTCTGTATTCCAAAGCACTTTCTACCTTTATTCAGTATGACATTTATCACATTGTAAGGCCATACTGTGTACATGTCTGTCTCCCTTATGAAACTGAGTAGTCATCCATGAGTTATCCCATTATCTAGGTCAGTACATAATAGATGCTCAATAAAAATATTTGTTAAACAAAAGAATGATAGGTATGTAGCCAAAGCTAAGTTAATGATGTCATTTATAGCATGACTATCTCAGCACAATATTACTTTGGTTAAACAAAAGATGCCCCAAAGTCTCAATGTATGGAAGATTCTCTACAATTATCAAATAAGACTAAAAAAATTAAATGATTGTGTTTTCTATATATGGCAGAAAGAACACAGAGCTGGAAGACTTGAGAAAAGAGTATAAAGTTACATTGGAAGTCAGTGTAAATTTTTTATAAGACTTTGCATGTAAGTTATTCCGGTTATTCTTTTTTAGGAATCCTCCATTTAATTATCACTAACTAATTGCAAATTTTAAAGATAAAAGTTAGGGAAGCAAATTTAAAATAAAGCAAAGGGTGATTAAAGCAGCGACCAAGCATTGGTTACATCTGATGAAATGACCTCATCAAAAATAAATTTTAAAAAAGTTACTAATATGAAGCATACATAAATAACTGCTCCATAGTAGCATCTCCATGTTATAATCGAGAAAATTCCCTTTTCCTGTTGCACTTTTCCAGCCTTCCAGAAGAATGAGTCAGAAAATGTTCTGGGTACAGTCATACATATGGGAGATTTTTAAATATTGCCTTTTAATCCCAGCGAGATAGTTATTGCCTCTTGTCCTTATTTTTCTTATATTTTTTATTTTGAATACTGATTTATAAAGGGTCAAAATATAAGTTTTTTTATACTTTGCTTATACTGAAAATTATCATGCTTATAAGATAAAATCTTTGAATGCTTTTATAGGGATGGGGTCTCTCAGCAACTCCACAGAATGGGGCAAAGCATGGCACCGAAAAGTTAACAAGGCAAAAACAGCTGCTCTAAAGCTGCGCTGGGTGTTAATCAAACCATCTCTCGAATAGCAGGAAGGCTTATATCAAACACCTTAATTTGCCCCCAAGGCCCTGTTTTTACCTTGATTTAACAATTCCCAGTGATAGCAATCTGTTGTCCTCATCCCACACAAGGCCTCAAGCTTGGGGTTCTGCTGCTCATACCAGCTTGCCTTCGGTAGCCCCTCAAGGAGAAAAGCTCCCCAGGAAGGAGATCGAGCTTTATTTTTATCCCAGTTAAAGTCCCTGTCCAATCCATTAACAGCTTCGATAACCTTGGTCCAGGGCATTTCCTGCAGAAGCTATAACCAGCTGGGGTTAATGAACTCTCCCTACCATTAATTCCTGGGAGAGGCCATTGGCCTGAATTGTTACTTAATTACTCTTCTGTGTACAGCTTCATAAAGCAATGAAATGCCTTCTTTCAGGAAGAAGGGAGATGGTAATGGGGGTCATCAGAGGCCATTAATTTTACAAATAGTTTATTGGAAACTGCAGTATGTTAAGAAGTCACTCTGGCTCACAAATCAACTCAATGTGGTCCTTACTAAGTAGAGATCCAAAACTTCACAAGTTTCCGTGACTTGCATACGCAAAAAGTTACAATGGTACAGAATCTTATCAAAGGTACATAGCTTCAGGTATGCAGAACTATATTCTTTAGATTCTGCAACTGATCATACCTTCCCCTCCAGCTCTTGTTCCTAAAGTTGGCAGAAAAGACTCAATAAAGCCAGTTTGAGATATCATAAAATTTTCCAATTTAAAATTCTCTTTCAGGTAATTTCTCAGTCTTTTAAGGAGATTCTCCCTCTACAGAGTGCTGCTCTTTCCTAAGATGGTGGCAGGTACAAGGAAGAGCTAGGTACCCATGAAGCATCACAGGAAAAGCTTTGGGTTTTCATGCCTTCCCTTCATGCTCCTAGATCTGCTGGACTCTGTGTCCATCTCAGCACAACTGGAGGGCTTCTCTTGTCCACCAAGCTTCTTACCACATCTACACCCCACTTACGGGTCTGAGGATGCTCAGTCGCTTTTTCTGCGCCACCCTAATTATACTTGCAACAACCTCCCCACCATACACAAAACACATATACACACCGCATTCACTCTTACCTCCTTCACCTGTTTATGTTTCCTTATGGCAGTGTTACCAAGCAAAAGAGTGTCACTGCCCAATGTGCTGGAAGCCAATACTATGACACAAGGTTTGTGAGAAAAAAAGGCTTTTTACTGTAGGTCTACTAACAAGGACACAGGAATCCAACTCAAATCTGTCTCCCTGTGCTGGCTCTCAGGCAGTACTTTTATTAGAAAAGGTTTAGGGAGTGGATTCTGGAATTAGCAAATGACTGGTAGAAGAAAAGGGGAGGTCTGGAAAGTCCTCAGGCATGCACGATTATCTCTTCATGCCTCCTTATGGGTCCCATGTGCAAATTCAGGGGAAATTAGTATAAAACATGCAGTGGAAATTCAAGCTGCGACATCAGTAAGCTTGTTCTGCACAGACTCCAGTTGGCCTTATTGGTTCCAACCAATTTCAGCCAGGTTTTTTGTTTTGAAATCTCTCAAATAGAGGGAGTTTCAGCATTTCAGCAAGTTGTTTATTTTCTTATCTGCTATTCTGCAAGCTCAAGAATTTGTTAGTCACTGGTTTCTTTAACTCTTTGGGGTACAATTTCAGCAGTCTCCTCTTTTATCATATCAAGTAAAAATAATTTTATTTATTTTATTGATTGTGTTACCAGCCCCCCTACACACACACACACACACACACACACACACACACACACACACATCTTAGAATATAAACTTCATGAGGTCAAGGGCTTTTGGCTGCTTTGTTCATTCTTTCCCTCCAGTGCTTAGAACAGAGCCTAGAAGATACACATCGTGTTCATTCAGTGTTTCACTGTTTGTTGAATGAATGAGTAGTTAGTTGGCTACATGATGAAATTAGACTGCTGGCCAAAAGACCTAGACTTTCCATTTTAGTCACACTGAGGCAGGAAGAGAGCTTTATCTGCCAGAGAAATAAAAGATAGAGGTTGCCCCTTCAAACAGCCCAGAAATCAAATCCATTGAACCTACTGCTATCCAGGGTAGACTTGGCCATGAAATCCACACACTTATCTAGGCTCTGGACTCTACACAAATGATGAGAAACCATTGCCACCCACCCGACTATGACATGTTGCCCCGCCCATCCTATGTCAAAAGAAAAGTCATGACCTCTCAGAATGTTCTGAGATTCTATTGGATAGTTCCAGTGGAGAAAGATTAGACTCCTCAGAAGCTAATTGACTAGGGAAGGATCAGGAAGACAAGACACACCAAAAGAGGGAGGTAGAGTTTGTAGAAGAAATAAAGGGGAAAAAAAGAAACTAAGGGGAAGGGAGAGACAAATGATTTACATATACTTGGTTTTCTGAGCCCTCTTTAATACTAAAGATCTTAATATCTGGAAATTCTGGCATAAGAGAAGATAGAGAGCAAAGATTATTTTTCAGGGATATTGTAAACCTACATCCATGCCCATGGGGCTTTATGGAAAGCAACTGGCCTAGAGCAAAAAGAGACTTACTGATTATCTCTATTTCTTTATATTGTCTTGTATAAACTTCCACAGGGTTTTATGTTGATAAATCATCTCTGACTATATCTATTAATAGGACGTATATTCCAGCATTATCTCTGTGTCCTGACTGTATCTTTAATAGGGTATAATCAGAACACGGGCAGAAGAGTCAAAGGGCTGAGTTTTGTCATGGTTAAAATGTGGGGATTAGAGGGAGAAAATGAGTTAACTTAATTTGATCTCTACTTTTTGGGACTCTTCCCTAGCTACTGTATTCATAAATGAACCCATTTCTCCAATTCATTAGATACATCTCTGTTGGTATTTTAGGGAATCTACAATGGAAGGACACAAGAAAGATCAGCTGGATTAAGTAGTCATGATTATGCAAAGCCATATCCAGAGACCAAGGTGTAAAGCAGGTTCGCTATTGACCCCTTGCCTCATCTTCCAGCCTCCTTCTCCCCTTCTACTCCTGTTATGCAACCACCTCCGCACCCTACCCCAAGCATGCCATACCCTCCTGAAGTGATTACTGTAAATCCCCCATCCAAGCAAGCCTTTCCAAGATAGGACTTAACTTTCCAATATTATCCTTCATTCCTATCTAAAACAAAACCCTCTGTGCCTCACTATGCTAATAGTGGTTAATCAATTGAAACACAAACCAATGAATTAATTTACATTAGAAGAAAAAGAAAAATATATCAAGAGCCTCCCATGTACCCTTCCCAAAATACTCTAGAGTTACCATTATTTCATTTAAATTTACTTCAAAAAAGATATTTGCATTTTTGAAAGCTATGCCTAGAGCCTATGTGGGTGTGCTCAATGGAATTACTCTCATGGTAAAAATTTCAAACTTTGTAGCAGGCAAGTGAGGGAGAGGTGTTGAGGTGGGAGAAGGAAGGGAAAGACTGAAGCCCTATCATGCTGGTGGAAACCCCTTGTGGCTCTGCAGAAAGCCAGGCCCAACCAGAAGTGATATGCCGGGTGCTTAGATAAAAGTGTTCAATAAATGTGTATTGTATGAGCAGGTTTTGTGAATAGTTTATCTAAGAAAAGATTGCCAAGAGAAACATTTCTCTTCAGTGCAAGGGGTTATTTAAGGAAGCAAAGCTTCTCAAGAAACCAGAGTGAAGGTGCACTGTTAGATTGAGCACTTTGGAGGAGAAAGCCTGGGAAAGACCCTTGCTGACTGAGCTGCGAATTATCGAAACAGTTGTAGAGCATGATCAAGAAATGTAATTTTTCAAGAATGAAAATGGTATGCCCCCAGAGAGAGTAAGGTTAATAAACTAGATGTGTTCTAAATACCCTTTTTGGCCTGATGATTATTGATCTTGAGATAACTGGCCCTTGTTCATTTTGGGGGCTGAGTCTATAGGTCGGAGAAAATGGAAATCTCAAGATTGGCTCAGTCAAAAAGAAACATTATCAGTTTGAACATGGACCTTGAAAGGGATATGCAGAGAATAGATGAAGCAAATCAGAAACTTCTTCTCAAAATCCAAGAGAGGGAAGATAAGATTCAGAGGTGAGTATTAAGGTTTCATGAGGGAAGTTCCCAATCCAAAGAAGGGGTGGAGTACCAAAACCAAAACTGATTTTTCCTGCTTGCTCTAGAGACCTCTATCTTGTGTGGCAAAAAGTTGATTCTTCATTCTTTGACATTTCTCTTGAACACTGAAGCATAGCAAGTTTCAAATAGATTCCTAAAAGATGGAGTTGAGAGAACACTGGGGTGTTTGGCTTAGGAATCAGGCAGGTCTTCCTGCGTTATGGATTCAGTAAGGAAGAGTTTTCAGCTTGAGATTCATGTACACTGTCCCTGAAATTCCCTTATATCTGATATCTGTGTTTTATCAGTTCTGAAACTGCCAAGCATGGGTCCTCATGGCATGTGCTTGTGTTGTCCAGGCTGGAAAGTGAGATCATTCAGACGGGGGACCTGGTGGAAGATGAAGAGTGGGAGAAGGAGAACCGCACCATGATGGAAAGGGAAAGAGCCTTGCAGGAGCTGGAGGAAGAAACAGCCAGACTTGTAAGCAAGAAGTTGGGAAGAGCCATTTAATAGGTTGCATTCCTCATTCCACCCTTCATCAATTATCAGATAAGCTTGTCTCTCCTTTTTATACATGAAGAGTAGCCATCTCGAAAGTCATGATAGAATTTGTCCATGCATGGAAGGGGATGTGTCTGGCTTCTTGGGCAATGTTTACTCATTGGGAAGCCCTGCAGATGGGCATCTATATCCCTGTATTTCACCTGTGGTTTGATTTCAATATACACATGACATTATGCAAATAAGGTCAAGTTACTGCAGGAAAATATAGCTGGGGTGAAATGGACAGCAATCAACTGAATAAGAACAGATGGAGTACAGAGGCAGATTTACACTGTTATTTCTCTCTCACAGGAAAGGAAGAATAAGACTTTGGTCCACAGTATAACAGAACTTCAACAAAAGGTGAGGTGGGGTACTTGTGTTCTCCAGTGCCCCCACAACAGCCCCATTCATCAAAGAGGCAAGGTTTGGGGGAAGTGATCATAGAGGAACCCATAAGTCAGAAAGGCCTATATGTGGAGTGCATACTATTCTCTAATCCACTCTCCTGAGGCCAAGGTTCATGACCTAAATGTTAGGGATTTTCTCTGTAGGCAAGAGGGAAAAGGAATGGATGGAATATTTAGTAATCTCATGGGTTCTTCATTCTATCACCAGAAAATGGATTCCAACAGATACTCTGTTGAAGTCATTGACTGGAACCTTTGCAGTGAGAGGTTAATTTTACTTTCAACAGAGACCTTTTAAACAACAACAACAATAATTAACTTAATCCCCAAGGATTTCCTTTTTCTTGTCTAGCCATTTCCAATGCCTCAATACCTCCTCAGAATACAGTGGGCTTCAAATGACTACCCTACTCTCTGACCCATGAGTATAAAGTAGCCTTCTACTGTAGGGGGCTGTATCCCTGAGTAACCCAGTGCGAATTAGGGGTTCAGGAAAGTACTTCTGCTTTGAGTGGACTCTAGCATCAGTGGCCAAGACTAGTGAGAAGAAGATAGAGGTAGAACAAAGATGTTTCCACAGGTCACCAAATATCTACCAAAGGACCATATCCTGGAAAGGTTTATAAAGGCCATAGTTACTAATCTCCACACACCAGAGAAAGTCTTTGCCTTCTACACCTTTTAATTTAGTATATTTTTTATTTGAAACTATAGCTTACAAGGAAATCACAAAAGATAACCAATTGTGAACAAAGCAGTCCAGATGGAGCCCTAGAAGAGACAAAGGTAAATGAAAAAACAATCCTAAATGTGGTTGGGCTATGTAACCAGGAAACAAGCTGTTAAGTTGGAAATCATTGTCAACGTTGTGACAAATTCTTGGTAGTTTTCCTCCATGTCAAGCTTAAGCTTGAACCACTGAGTGCTGAATTCTTCTCTGCCCTTAGGTAAGGAATGTCACTTTTTAGTCTTATTTATTGTTCTCTCTTCTGTTAGGAAGAGCAGGGCACAAATGCATATGTAAAATTTGGGGCAGTTAAAGTCCCCAGTTTTAAGCCACAGAAAATAATTTGGTGTGTGAAGTTGGGTAATTTAATTACTGCCTCTCAGCCTCAGTTTCAAGATTAAATGAAATTGTATATAAAAAATATTGTCTCCTTTTTTGGATGGCTGCAACTTCAAAAAGTTACGTGAGTTTTACATTATTATTTAAAACTCTTGCTGAGGTGCATGTATGAATTCATAGAGGCAGAACTAGGATTTGTAAGTCTACTGAGTGCTCGGCAATTTATGTACCCTGTCATGGATTCCAATCTAGAAAAGGGTTCAATTAGTCACTCAAGTATTTAGTATGACCACCACCTGCTAAGCACATCATACTCTGCTTGGCATGTCTCTAATTGTGTTCCAGAGCTAACAACCTGAGACCAACCACAACCTATCTGATGAGAGAGAGAGAGAAATTTCTTGTGTATACTCATGGGGTACAAGTGCCATTTTGCCAACACTGACATACTGTGTTGCGGAGACTATTTTTCTTCAGAGAGCCGATAAATTTTTTTATTATTATACTTTAAGTTCTAGGGTACATGTGCACAACGTGCAGGTTTGTTACATATGTATACATGTGCCATGTTGGTGTGCTGCACCCATTAGTTCGTCATTTGATTTTTTTGACACCTTCTCTAGAATTACATCTTTGTCCTTGCCTTATCTAACTTCTCTCTACCCTCTAAAGCCTGCACTTGGTTGTGTGTATGAAGCCTCTGAAAATTTGGATACATAGAAAATAGACAATGAAAGTATGGAGAATTACTCCCCTGTCTTCTGCTGGCCAATTTAGTTTTGATGACCACAAAAATAGGAAGTCTAAAGCCACCAAATAAGCTTGCTTGGCTGTGCTCATTCAGGTAAGTTATCTGGAAAGAGAGAAATCAGGAAGAAATTGGAGCCAAAATTAGGAAGAGCTATAAAGACCCCTGACTGCACTTGCCATCTGATTGCAGTGGTCAGGACACTGATTTTCTTCCAAGATCACCTCTTTTTCCCAGAAAATAAGACCAGCCAGAATTAAGTGGTGACACTTTCAGTCTGGCTGCACTCACTATGTCAGATGATAGGGAATAAAGTCTAGTGTTAGTCAGAATAATGGCCATTATTTTGCTGGCTAGCCCTAAAGAGTTCTAGAATATTGTTTAATCCTTTGAACCACTCTTTGCCCACCTATTTTATTGAATTATCAGGTGATATCTCTAATTCTGTGAAAGGTACAGAATCTCTTTTGCTTCTGTTCCTCTGGCATGCTAGTAATCAGTGCAGCAGCTTAATGGGGTGCCTAATTCAACCCTTTGTGACTCACACCATTGGCTTGAAACTATATACCCCTTAGCACATTTGGCTAACTGGTCCTGGATGTAACTGACTGAAGAGTGAAGCAACTCTCAGAAGAATCTGGATGTGAAATAATGGCACCTAGATCAAAGTGGGAACAGCAGAGCTGAAAAGGGAAGGAAGAACGGTCATGTCTGCTCTTCCACCAAATTATCTCCCAAATGCATCCATTCCTCTCTACCACTTCTGTTACTACTATCCTTTTGCAAGCCACCATAACCCCTTACCTGGACAACAGGAGTCACCTCTCAACCAGTCTCCCTGCTTCTACTCTCATTCCCAAACAATTCTTTTTTTCAGACACAGAAAAGGCTATTCTCTAAAAACGTGAATCAGATTGTGTCTTTAGACTTCAAGCCTCTCCTGCCTTCTCACTGCAATTAGAAGAACCGAAATCCTTTTAGAAGCCACGAGGCCCTGCACAATCTAGCCCCTGTCTGCCTTATCCCACCCTGTCTCCTACCTACCAATTTCCCTTATGCTCTGGCCACACAACTCCTTCACACAAGCCAAATCTGTGATAACCTCATGGTCTTGGCCCTTGCCATACCCTTCACAGAGAACATATTTCTTCCAAATCTCCATTTAGCTAGCATTTATCATTTAGGCTTTAGCTCAAGTATCATCACATCAGGGAGGCCTTTGCCAACCACCTACCACCTCCTCTCACACCACCACTACCATCACTATCTTTAAACATTAATTTTTTTTCCTTCATAGCACATACCATTATCATGTAGATGTATTTGTTGTGTCTCCCTACCAGAATGCCAGCTCTGCGAGGGTGGAGAGCTGGTCCATCCTGTCTACCACTGTATCCTAAGTACTACCCCCTGCCACCCGATACACACATGCTTCACTCCAGCATAGCAGCTGATATAGAATGGTCTTTTGCCAAGTACTGAAGGAAATAAAAGGGTGAGCAAGGCATACAGGGAGGGAGAAAGGAGTGAACAAACACCTTAGAGTCTGACTGACTATATTAAAAGGAAAAGGAAGAGTGAAGTTTTTCAAAACTGGTATTATTTTTAAGAGAAATGGCTAAGTAAGAGTAGGAAGCTCAGAATTGAAGTTTAGGGGTGAAGGTAGCACCAGATGAAGACTCAAAGGTAAGGTGTATAAAACAGCAAGTTTACCAAGCAGCTGCAAAGGGTGCTGGGTGGCTTAATTCCTCCATCAGGAGACGTGTGAAGTCATGGCCCTGAGGCTCCTCACAGCTCGTGAGGCCACCTTGGTGACAGCATTCCATTCCTGCACAGCTTTTACCTTGCCAAGTTAGCAGTCTCTTTTGCTTTCTTTAGGTTAAGTTACAACAGCTGGAAGCTTCCTATGCACGCCAAGAGAAGGAGCTGCTCAAGGTAACAGCAGGAACTTCAATGTGACTTCTCTCCAAAAAGGGAAATGTGATCTTTGGTCAGACAATCTATTTCTCAAGTGATTGATTTACATTAAGGTTCCAGATCCAAGACCATGATGGGGCTACAGAGGGGTAAAGAAAAGGAAGATAAGCACAATCCCTGAGGTTGCTTTCTCTTCAAACATTTTTTTACAGAATACACTCTACAGTTTGTATCTCGCAAATATTAGCATCTATCTATTCCTCTCCCAACTGCCCCCAAATTCCATCTTTGACCAATAACTCCCATTTAGCTTATTTACCCTAAGAAAAGGAAATACATTTATCTGTACAGCAAAAAAGAAAACATATTTAGAACAATTAGAAAACCACATTTAGGACCTGGGACCCAAGAGAAAACAAGTGTGCTTGTGTTCTTACAGCAATTTACCGAAATATATTTACAACTAAATTTTGATTTCCCAGGTAATGAAGGAGTATGCATTTGTGACCCAGCTCTGTGAAGATCAAGCCCTCTACATAAAGGTAGAGCTTCTTGGTAAAGGAATAGCAAAGGGTTTATTAAGGTACAGGATGAAATAGAACAAGGATTTTCAAAGAATACTGTCCAGAGCAATTTCAACAGTTCAAGGTGGCACTACTAGGGTACTTTAAGGTCATCAGCACTCCACCTCACTACCAATATCACTCTATTTGTCTTTGTCTCCCTGGGAATTCCTGCCCTCCTCTCCCACTCTCTGTGCTGTTAAGTTAATAATTCACACTTCTGCTATTTATAATGTCAATGATGCCCAGAAACCTATCCAGTGGTAAGGCATAGTGAGAGATCAAGAGTAGTGGGGGGTGAGGTTTATGAAAGCAGAGAAAGTGGCAGTGGGAATACCAAGCATTCATGGTATCACGTAATAACAAGTACTTATTATGCTTAGAAAAATTGTAAACCTACTAAGTAGTAACTGTGGCTTTCTTTGTTTCTCTTTGAAGAAGTACCAGGAAACGTTGAAGAAAATAGAAGAAGAACTAGAGGCTCTGTTCCTTGAGAGAGAAGTGTGAGCTTTGGCAAAGGAACATCCTGGTTTTGGTAGAAACTCCATCTCAGCCTGAGTCAGAGCAAACAGTTCTCAGACCAATTTCTATTTGGAATTGAATGAGTCCCGACGCCACATATCTTTGCCCTCTGTTAGTGATCTGGTTGACCCCAGTAGGTCACACCAACTTAAAACTTCCAGTCATTCTCCCATCCTTCTAAAAAGACCACAGAAACACATCTCCCTTCGTAATTTTATCACATTATCACATTATTATTCGGGTTGATATTAAGAGTAAAAACATGTACTTTAAAAAGAGTTGGTGGTCAGTCACCTTGATAAGTAGGGTATTCCTTATATATCACAGAAAGGCCTTTTAATTAATACCATCCTCACTTCCCCCAAGTATATGGACACCCAACCATATGGGATAGGCATGAAACTAATCTCTAGACTCATACTATAGCTACCACATTATATAAATCAGAACTGTACACTGTATTGAACTACAAACATTTAAAATTAGAGATTAGAAAGCACTCCTCAAAATACGAGTTTGTCAAGAGTCTAAATGGTGAGAAATCCAAACCAAAAACCTCATCTCCATTTCTTGACCCCCTCTGTAAGTTAAATCTTAATGCAGTCAAGAAGTATTTCTATTTATGAAATATTTTTAAATCCTTAGATCAAGAACAAGAGATCAAAACTGCATATAGCCTCTCTATATATACATATAGTCCAGGGTCCTAGGACTTGTAGGTCCTTGCCCCTAAAGGACACCTTCAAGTCACTCAAGATCCCTGCTGAACATTGGTTTATGACTTAACTGTTAAGCCAAGATTCTAGAAAACGTTGCCCAGTAGAATTTTCTGTGCTAGTTAGTAGGTAAAACTAACTACATATGGCAATTGAGTACATAAAAGATGTACTCAACTGAGGAAATTAATTTAACTTTAATTAATTTAAATAGCTATAGGTAGACAGTAGTTACAATACTGGACAGTACAGATTTAGAATATAAAGCTTTTTTAAAATAACCATAGTGTAGTATGAATATTTTAGTGCACTTTGTTCAATTTCTGTCCTGGCTGTTATCTTCATAGATCAAAACTCGTGAGCATGAACCCTGTGGAAAAAGAGCATACCAGCCAAAATAATGAGGTAAACACTCCATTCTCTCTTCAGCTCCTAACAGTGTCATTGCCTTTCAAAGACATCTCCAGCAAACTATAAGGCACCAAATATATACCCAATCTTGCCATGCGCATTTTCCAAGAACAGTACCAGCTATAATTACAGAGCATTCCAACCCTAAACAAACAAACTAGACTCTAAGGAACAATCTACTTTCTTCTCATTCAGCCATACAAACAGGCTCTCAAAAAACTAGCCGAAGACCTAAGAGAACTCAGAATGGAGGCAAGAAGCAACCTTAATTGAGGGTATGCTCTATAGAAAGAGGCCAATATAGGGCACATACACCACCTCTTCCATCTCCTACAATCACAGTACTCTTTCCTGATGATCTTGACATGGTTCCTAATCTCTCACAACACAGAGCACCCACCATCTGTCATCATCTAGTCAGAATTGGCCTGTGAGTTAAAACATAGAACACTATTGCTTCTTTATGACAGAGTTTCAGTGTCGGTTCATATTTAACATAGCAAAGCCACCAGCACACATGTAAAGGTCTGAAGGAAACAGAACAATTTCATACAGAGCACCAATCCTCTTGGCCTGCTTGATGTCTTGTGGCAGCAAGGATAAAAGGTTAAAGTTAAACTTTGGTTGGGCTTTAATTTTGTAATTTATATTGGCTTTAGAGTCCAGGTTGACAAACATCAGAAATTACAGATAGTCAAGATAAATACTTAGAAAAGAGAACTAAACACTTCCTTAAAAGCAAATATCAAATATTGGCCATTGTGTTTGGGTCATCCAAATGTTTGGATATATGTTAGGCCATGTCCATGGTTCTTAGAGTACTGAACAAGTCATTCTGGCCCCGAAGCTTGCATATTCTGCTTAGTAAACAAAATCCCTGAAATTAACTCGACCCACTTCTGTAGAACCAAGTTTTTGACATCTCCAACGTGTCCTACCATTTCTCCCCACAGCTCATCAAAATATTCCTTCTAACTATGTATCAGAGGAAAAAAATAAAGTTGTCTACATCAAGCTCATCAGGGTCCCATGATGGTTCAATGAACTAGTGATGTCTGAGCAACTTTGGAGACAGGATGCCTGAGAACTGACTGTTTGGCAGGCCATGTAATCTTACTCAAACTGTAGATCAAAATTTGTAATCCTAAAAGTTTCTTTCTAATTCAAATTCTGTGAGCCTCATTTCCACAGCTCTAATTTTTTTTAGTAGAAAGATGAAGTCTCACTATGTTGTTCAGGCTGGTCTTTAACTCCTGGGCTCGAGGGTTCCTCCCACCTCAACCTCCCAAGTAGCTAGGACTACAGGCACCCACCACCATGCCTGGTTTGCTCTAAAATGTGATCATAATTCCTCTTTTTATCTCACAAGGAAGGTTAAAGGACAATGAAATAACTGAGAAAATATTTTGAAACAAGAATGCCACAGAAATACAGGACATAGCCTCATCTTTAGATTTTTTTTTCTTCAACCTTTAAGTTCAGGGGTACATGTGCAGGATGTGCAGGTTTGTTACATAGGTAAACGTGTTCCATGGTGGTTTGCTGCACAGATCATCCCATCACCTAGGTATTAAGCCCAGCATCTATTAGCTATTCTTCCTGATGCTCTCCTTCCCACTACCTCAACCCCACTGACAAGCTCCAGTGTGTGTTGTTCCCCTGCATGTGTCCATGTGTTCTCATCATTCAGCTCCCACTTATAAGTGAGAACATGCAGTGTTTGGGTTTCTGTTCTTGGGTTAGTTGGCTGAGTAAAATGGCTTCCAATACCACCCATGTCCCTGCAAAGGACATGATATAATTCCTTTTTATGGCTGCATAGTATTCCATGATGTATATGTATCACATATTCTTTATCCAGTCTATCATTGATGGGCACTTAGGTTGATTCCACGTATTTGCTATTGTGAACAGTGCTGCAATGATATTTGTGTGCATGTGTCTCTATGATAGAATGATTTATATTCCTTTGGGTATATACCCAGTAATGACATTGCTGGGTCAAATGGTATTTCTGCCTCTTGGTCTCTGAGGAATTGCCACACTGTCTTCCACAATGGTTGAACGAATTTATACTCCCACCAACAGTGTAAAAGCATGCCTTTTTCTCTGCAACCTCACCAGCATCTGTTGTTGTTTGATTTTTTAATAATAGCAATTCTACTGGTGTCAGATGGTATTTCATTGTGGTTTTGATTTGCATTTCTCTAATGATCAGTAATGTTGAACTTTTTTTGTGTGTTTGTTGGCTGTATGTATGTCTTCTTTTGAGAAGTGTCTGTTCATCTTCTTTGCCCACTTTTTAGTGAGGTTGTTTTTTTCTTGTAAATTTGTTTAAGTTCCTTGTAGACTCTGGGTATTAGACATTTGTCAGATGCATAGTTTTCAAAAATTGTCTCCTATTCTGTAGGTTGTCTGCTCACTCTGATGATAGTTTATTTTCCCGTGCAGAAGCTCTTTAGTTTAAGTATATCCCACTTGTCTAATTTTGCTTTTGTTGCAATTGCTTTTGGCATTTTCATCAAGAAATCTTTGCCCATGCCTGTGTCCATGGTATTGCCTAGATTTTCTTCTAGGGTTTTTACCATTTTGGGTTTTACATTTAAGTCTATAATCCATCTTGAGTTAATTTTTGTATATTATGTAAGGAAGCAGTCCAGTTTCAATTTTCTGTATATGGCTAGCCAGTTTTCCCAGTATCATTTATTGAATAGGGAGTCCTTTCCCCATTGTTTGTTTTTGTCAGGTTTATTGAAGATCATATGGTTGTAGGTGAGCAGTGTTATTTCTGACTTTTCTATTTCATTGGTCTATGTGTCTGTTTTTGTACTAGTACCACGCTGTTTTGGTTACTGTAGCCTTGTAATATAGTTTGAAGTCAGGTAGCATGATGACTCCAGCTTTGTTCTTTTTGCTTAGGGTTGTCTTGGCTATTAGGGCTCTTTTTGGTTCCACATGAATTTTAAAATCATTTTTTTCTAATTCTGTGAAAAATGTCAATAGTAGTTTAATGTGAATAGCATTGAATCTAGAAATAACTTTGGACAGTATGGCCATTTTCATGATATTGATTCTTTCTATCCATGAACATGGAATGTTTTTCCATTTGTTTGAGTCCTCTCTGATTTCTTTCAGCGATGGTTTGTAGTTCTCCTTGAAGGAGTCTTTCACTTCCCTTGTAAGCTGTATTCCTAGGTATTTCATTTTTTTGTAGCAATTGTGAATGGGAGTTCATTCATGATTTGGCTCACTGCTTGACCATTGTTGGTGTATAGGAATGCTGTGACTTCTGCACATTGAGTTTGTAGCCTGAGACTTTGTTGAAGTTGCTCAAGATGCTTTTGGACTGAGATGATGTGGTTTTCTAGATATAGGATCATGTCACCTGCAAACAAAGATAATTTGACTTCCTCTTTTCCTATTTGAATAGCCTTTATTTCTTTCTCTTTACTGATTGCCCTGGCCAGAATTTCCAATGCTATGTTGAATAGGAGTGGTGAGAGAAGGCATCCTTGTCTTGTGCCAGTTTTCAAGGGGAATGCTTCCAGCTTCTTCCTATTTAGTATGATATTGGCTGTGGATTTGTCATATATGACTCTTATTATTTTGAGTTATGTTTTTTCAATACCTAGTTTATTGAGAGTTTTTAACATTAAGGGATGTTGAATTTTATCAGAGGCCTTTTCTGCATCTATTGAGATAATCATGGGTTTTTGTTTTTAGTTCTGTTTATGTGATGGATTATATTTATTGATTTGTGTATGTTGAACCAATCTTGCATCCCAGGGATAAAGCCAAACTTGATCACTCATCTTTAGATTTTTTATAGCTTCTAAGACTTGTCTCTTAAGATATGTTTATATAGTTTTCTTAGCCTATAAGCTTCTCTAAGGGTCACTGGCTTAGCAGAAGATAGAATGGTATAGTTGAGAGAGCCAAGAATGTGGAGTCAGAGAATCCAGGTTCCAGGCCCGATCCTGCCCCTAACTGGCTATGTGACCTTGGGCAACATACTTTGCCTTTCTGTGCCTTAGTTTAGTCATATAAATATGTAAAAAGGTAGGACAAATAACAATAATAATAAATATATTTTAAAATTTTGGCCTGAAAATTATATGTGCTTATGCATATAAAAAGAATTTGTTAAAGTTATCTAAATAACATATAACTAATGGCTCACTAAATATTATTGGATGATGATAATAGCCTCCAGAAATTGCTTATTTATCAATATCCTTTCTTCTTCCAGGGTACTCCTACCCAAAAGACAGCAACATTATTCAGTAAAAAGTAAGTAAAATATCTTCAAGTAAACTTCCTATGAAATTGGGAGCCCTATTTAGCTATTCGGGCAGAGGGAAAAGTCTAGACAAGGAGGGCCTTGTATATGTGTGTGCACACACACACACACACACAAGTCAGTAAACTAATGTCTTTGACTGTATTTCTCAATTCTAATGTTATGACTTACTTGTTTAAATGTAATTAATAATCTCAACTTTCCATTATTAAAAATCAACAGCCTTGTGGTATTAAGAAATAGAAATTTGATTATGTAAAAGAGATGTGGCAGATCTCTTATTTACTGCCTTTTCCCTTTAACAATTTGGATTAGCTTGATGTATCTGGTTTCCTAGTACCATTGGTAGATTAGAATGAAGACTGTCACATGCTAGTATACCACTGCCTAATAAGAGATAGAAGAGAGACAAGCATTATGAGAAAGAGCATCTAACAGTATCCAACACATAATGGTTGCTTGAAAATACTTGTTAAATTGAATAAAAATTTAAGATTCAAATACCTGAGTAGATATTCATCCTGAGGGAATCACTGTGATAGCAAAGTAAAATTGGTATTCACAAAGCTCCTACATTTTCAAGAAAAGGTCAAATTATATTCAATATAATCTGTTTAAGAAGGCATAAAGAAACATATATTCAAAATGGTATGAAATATGATTTAGAGAGAGTTCCATCAAAATGTTTAACATAAAATTATTGGTGCTTAAAGGTCAGCTCCAATTGTCTAGAAAATTTGCTTAAGTAGAATACCCCTTCATACCAGATAAATGAAATATTACATCTTTCAATATTCCTAAATACAATATTCCTGAAACAACTAGGAGAATTTTCTCTAGAACTCCTAGTTTGTTCTCTTATACTCCAACACAAGGGCCCACGATGGAATTGACTGTGTGGATTTCTAGAATAAGGACTGTCTGCCTAAAGAGACTTGGTATCCTGAAGGAAATCTTAGAAAAGAGATCCTGAAAGTCTAGCTAATCATGTCAAACTATAAATGTCTTTCCTCTCATTCTGCTTCAACATCTTGTGGGGCACTGGTACACTGGGCACTAACTCAAGAGACAAGAAAGCTAGGCTACTCCTAGGATTTTCCCTGGGAATGCAATCCCAGAACCTTCTCATGCATATTGGCTCAAATTTCATGGAGAGTGGTGGGAAGATGTGTCAAGGGCTTCTGATTCTAATTTTGACCAAGGTGTTGTACTGAAATGAGTGCTGGCTCCTGTCACCAAGATCAACCATAGCAGCAAATTTGAGAAAAGTAGAGGGAAAGGGGCTGTTTTTGACCTTTAAGGGTGAATAGTGAATTTGTCCTGGGGCAGAGGCATCCCAAAACAGCTGGGTAAGAATAATACAGGAAAGAAATGGGGAAGGTTTCCTCATGCAAATCATATTAAAGCCATAAGGCCTAAATAACTCATCAGTTGAAAGAAAAAAAATCAAGACCACCATAAGAAGGTTTATAAAAAATTATTACAAAATGTTACAGATAACATGAATGAAAGAAAACAACATAATCACGGATAGAAACTCATATCAAAAAAGTAAGAATTGCCTCCAAATGATTAATAAATTCAACTCAATTTCAATCAAACTCTCCAAATGGTTTTTCATGGAATTGAATAAAATAATTCTAAAATATACTCTATATGGAAGAATAAAGGGTCAAGAATAACCTGGACAGTTTTAAAGAGCAGGGAGTGGGGAACATGCCCTTCCAGATATCAGGACTTACTATGATGCTATAGTAATTATTATAGTGTGGTATTGGGACAGGAATAGCAAAACTGCCTAGTGGAATGGAAGAAAGAGTTCAGAAATTGTGCACATAGCAAACTTTGGTATGTGACAGTGATTGCATGTCAAAGGAAAAGGCAGAACGAACTGTTCAATAAGAACAGCAGGGAAAAAAATGGTTATCTATATGAGATTGGATCACTAAATACAGTATATACAAAAGACAAGCCCAGATGTGTTAAAGATGTAAATGCTAAAAAAAAAAAATCTTAAAAACTCTCTATTATTTTCTATGCTACATAATAAATTACCCCCAAAACTTAGTGACTTCAAAGAACAAACATTTATTAGCACAGTTTCTGTGGGCCAAGTGGTACTAGCCAAGTGGTTCTAGCTAGTATCTGTCAGGAAGTTGCAGTTAGGATGTTGACCAAAATTGCAGTCATTAGAAGGTTTGGCTGGAGCTAGAAGTTATATTTCCAAGGTAACTAACTCGCACATCTGGCAAGCTTTTTCTGGTAGTTGACAAAGTCTCAGTTCCTCACTGCATAGACCCTTCCATAAGGCCGCTTGAGTGTCCTCACAACATGACTGCTGTCTTCCTCCAAAGGGTGTGCAGGAAACTGCAATACCTTTATGGTGTAATCTAGGAAGCTGCACTACATACTATGACTTTCACCATATTCCATTCTTTAGAAGTAAGTTATTAAATCCAGCCCAAACTCCAATGGAGGGGAATACTCTTGAAAGGAGGAGTAACAAAGAATCTGTAGACATATTTTTAAACTAACATAGACTTTTAATAGAAAATATAAGTATATTTCAGGTCTTGGGATAGGGAATTTTTTAAAAAAGGACACAGAAAGCATCGATCCTAATTAAAGAAAAGATGGACAAACTAGACCCTATTAAAATTGAGAATTTTTTTTCTTTAACATCTTAGAGCAAGTGAAAGTTATGAAGTTGGGAAGATACATAACAATACACATAATGGAAAAGGATTGATGTCAAGAACATGAAACAAACTCTTACAAATCAATAAGAAAAGCTCAAACTACCTTGTAGATAAATGGGCAAGAAGAAACACATAAAACCAATAAACCTATAACAGATGTTCGCATCATTGTTCATCAGGGAAATGCATATTGAAGCCATAATGAGAGATTATTTTACATCCATTTGATTAGCAAAAGTGTTTAAATCTGATAATATCAAGTGTTGGAGAGGATATGGGTCCACAGAAACTTATACCTTGCTAGAGGGTTATAAGCCAATGAAACTGTTTTGAAAAACAACTTGCCAAAACAAAACCAAAAATAAACAAAACAAAAAATCAGAGAACAAAATTATTTTAGTGATAAATGCTACCAAGAAAATAAAACATGGTAATGGACAGAGAATAACCAATAGGACAGAACATGGGAGGGGGAGCTGCCATTATAAAAGGTTGTCAGGAAAGGGGGTGATAATCCATTTGAATATCAATTAGGAGCCAGATATGCATTCAGGTATGATTTATTTTTTGTTCCAAGTTTTCTAAGCTTCTGGTTAATAGTTTCATGGCATTCTCTTTTTAGGATTTTTTGCTGTCTCTTTTTCATCACCCTATTTTTCATCAGACTGCTGAGCTACATGTTTTTTCATGTAAGATTCATAAATACAGATCTCCTCGTCAATGTACTGCCCAAGGTACTGAGCAGGAGCACCTTGTGGAAGCTCAGATGCTTCTTCTTTCCATCTCTCACACTTGAGACAGAGGACATGTTACCCCACTGATTCCCCAAGAAATATCCTTGAGCAATAGAAGGGAAGTGGGATCCGAGCCTGTAGAAGGGAGGCATGAAACTTGTGGAGGAAAGAGATTTGCTTCAGTTTTTTCCTCACCGTTTGCCTGCTTGACTACCTTCTGTCACCACGTCATCTTTCCAGGATTAACCTTGACCAGTAAAAAGCTCTGTAATAGATTTATGTGGCTCTATGGATCGGCTGAATAGTACTTGATAGTAAACAAATTTGACCATTTGGGGAATTATATAGATGCTAAGAAAAGTTAATTGATAAATTATTCTAGTGAATCTCAAAAATCTGACACAATGGATTCCTGAAATACAGAAGATTACTTACTGCTTATATTATAACTCATAGGTTGTAAGTGACCTTAGCTTAAGATAATTTATAGCAAATACATAAGTATTTGTATTTACATATTTAAATATAAAATAAAAAGTCTGTGAATAAATAAGCCAGGCAAGAAATCAGAAGACTCCACCAATTATCCCCCTTCAAGGACACCAATTTAACAACTATCTAAATAAAGAAAGCACCTTTTTAAGAATCAAAAATCAGGAGAGCACTCACAGTCTGTAGTTTTAACTTCATATTGCTGAAAGAGACACGGAAGAGATAGGAAAAACAGTCTGGAATCATCAACACCCCCCCTTTCCCATCCTCCAGCAGCAAGGGTGTGGTGTGGAGAGCATTTCTGTGTGGTGAGGAGAGAAAGATTGCAGCATTTGTGAGACATTGAACTCAGTGCTTCCCCATTATAACAGAAAACAAAACCAGACCAAACTCACTTGACACCTGCCCACAGAGGGATAATTTAAACCAGCCCTAGCTAGAGGAGATTGCTGATCCCACCTGTCGGAATTTAAGTTTCTGCAAGCCTTGCCACTGCCAAGCTAAAGTACTCTGGAGGCTTATATAAACTTGAAATTCCTAGGTGAGTCCTAGTGCTGCACTAGGCCCAGACACAGTGGACTTGGCAGGGAGTGGGGGTGGTCACAGAGTGGCTAAGGGAGTGCTGGAATCACCCCTCCCCTAATCCCAGGCAGCACAGCTCATGGCTCCAAAAGAGACCGTTTCTGACTGCTCAAGGAGGACTCAAGTTGGGAAGACTTTGTCTTGCATCTTGAATAGCAGCTCAGCCACAGGAAGATAGGGCACCAGTCAGAGTCATGAGGCCCCCTTTCCAGGCCCTAGCTCCCAGATGACATTTCTAGACACACCCTGGGCCAGAAGGGAGCCTGCTACTTTTAAGAGGACTCAGTCCTGGAAGGACACATCACCTGCTAACTGAAAAGCCTCTGGGCCCTAAATAACCAGCAGCGATACTTAGGTACTATGTGGAGGGCTTTAGGTGAGACCCTGAGAATTTCTGGCTTCAGGTGAGACTTAGCATAGTCCCAGCTATTGTGACTATGGGTCAAGATTCCTTCTACTTGAGAAAAACAGAGGAAAAAGCAAAGTGGACTTTGTCTTCCAGCTTGGTCACAGTGAGGTAGAGCACAGAGTGAGCCCTTGGGTTCCCAATTTCAGGACTTGGCTCTTGGAATACATTTCTGGAACTGCCCTAGGCCAGAGGGGATCCCACTGCCCTGAAGGGCAAGTCCCAGGCCAGGCAGCATTCACTACAAGCTAACTGAAGAGCCTTGGGGCCTTCTTTAAGGAAACATTAGTGGTAGTCTGGCAGTACTCCCCATAGGCCTATGGTGGCAGTGGCCATGGTGTGAGGCATCTCTGCTTTTGGAAAGGGGAGGGAAGAATGGGAAGAACTGAGTCTTTTGGTTTGAATGCCAGCTCTTCTGCAGTACAATAGAATATCAGGTAGACTTCTAAAGCTCTTGACTCTAGACCCTGGCCCCTGAAAGCACCTCTGGACATGCACAGGGCCAGGGGTAACTCACCACCCTGAAGGGAAGGACACAAGCCTGGTTGCTTTGCCACCTGCTGATTGTAGAGCCCCCAGGGCCTTGAGTGAACATAGGCCATAGCCAGGGAGTGACTACAGCAGGACTCGGGTAAGACCCAGTGCTGTGCTGGCTTCAGGTCTAACGGTTCAGCACAGTCCTAGTGGTTTTGGCCACAGAGGTACTTGTGTTACACCACCCAGAGCTCCAGGTGACTCAGAAAAGAGAGAGATGCCATTCATCTGGGGGGAAGTAAGGAAAGAGAATACGAACCTCTGCCTGATAATCCAAAGAATTCTTCCAGATTTTGCTTAAAACCATCAAGGTGGTACCTCTACAAGTTGGCAAGAACCACAGTATTACTGGGCTTAGGGTGGCCCCTAAAGCAGATATGGCTTAGATCACAACATCAAAGTCCTTTTGAATATCTGGAAGGCCTTCCCAAGTAGAATGGGTACAAACGAGCCCAGACTGAGAAGACTACAATAAATGCCTAACTCTTCAATGCCCCAGCACCAAACATCTACAGGCATCAAAAACATCCAGGAAAACATGACCTCACCAAACTAACCAAGTAAGTCACCAGGGACCAATCCTGGAGAAACAGAGATATGTGACCTTTCAGGAAGAAATTTAAAATACCTGTTTTGAGGAAACTCAAATTCAAGATAACACAGAGAAGAAACTCAGAATTCTATCAGAAAAATTTAACAAAGAGATTAAAATAATTTAAAAGAATCAAGCAGAAACTCTGGAGTTAAAATGCATTTAGCATAATGAAGAATACACCAGAGTCTTTTAATAGCAGAATTGATCAAGCAGAAGAAAGAATTAGTGAGCTTAAAGACAGGCTAATTGAAAATACACAGTCAGAGGACATAAAAGGAAAAAATAAAATAAAAAACAAAGCACACCTACAGGATCTAGAAAGTAATCTCAAAAGAAAAAATCTAAGAGTTACTGGCCTTAAAGGGGAGATAAACAGATAGGCATAGAAAGTTTATTCAAAGGAATAATAATAAAGAACTTCCCAAACTTAGAGAAAAATATCAATATCCAAATATAGAACACCTACAGATTTAACCCAAAGAAGACTATGTCAAGGCATTTAATAATCAAACTCCCAAAGGTCAAGGATAGAGAAAGGATCATAAATGCAGCAAGAGAAAAGAAAAAAATAATGTACAATGGAGCTGTAATATATCTGGCAGCAGACATTTCAATGAAAATCTTACAGACCAGGGGAGACTGCCATGATATATTTGAAGTGCTAGATGAAATAAACATTTATCCTGTGATAGTATTCTGGTGAAAATGTCCTTCAAACATGAAGGAGAAATACAGGCTTTCTAGACAAACAAAATCTGAGGGACTTCATCAACACCAGACCTAATCTACAAGAAATGCTAAAGGGAGTACATCAGTCAGAAAGAAAAGGACATTAATGAGCAATAAGAAATTATCTGAAGGTACGAAACTACTGCTAATAGTAAGTACACAGAAAAACACAACATTATAACATTGTAACTGTGGTATGTATACTACCTTAAGTAGGAAAACTAAACAATGAACCAATCAAAAACAATAACTATAACAACTTTTCAAAACATAGACAGTATAATAAAATATAAATAGAAACAACAAGAAGTTAAAAAGTGGGGGTACAAAGTTAAGAAACAGAGCCTTTGATTTCTTTTCTCATGTTTGTTTATGCAAGTAATGTTAAGTTGTTATTAGCTTAAAATAATGGGTTATAAGATAGTATTTGCTAACCTCATGGTAATCTCAAAAAACATACAATGAATACACAAAAAAAGCAAAAGAAAAACTAAATTATATCACCAGACAGAATCACCTTTACTAGAAGGAAGAGAGGAAGAAAAGAAAGAAGGAAGAGAAGACCACAAAACAACAAGGAAACAGCAAAATGGCAGAAGTAATTTTTTACTTATCAACAATAACACTGAATGTAAGTGGACTAAACTCTCCAATCAAAGGACATAGACTGGCTGAATGAATTTACAAACAGGACCCAAAGATCTGTTGCCTAAAAGAAACACACTTCAGGCAAGAATAACTATTCTTATATAAGACAAAATAGATTTAAAGAGTAAAAAAAAAAAAAAAAAAAAAAACAAGATTGAACCACGAAGAAATCCAAACCTGAAAAGACCAATAACAAGTAATGAGATCAAAGCTGTAATAAATAGTCTCCCAGTAACGAAAAGCTCAGGACCTGATGACTTCACTCCTGAATTCTACCAAACATTTAAAGATGAACTACAGGGGTTGCAATCCTAGTCTCTGATAAAACAAACTTTAAACTGTTACAAATATCAAAAGAGACAAAGAAGGGCATCACATAATGGTAAAGGGATCAATGCAACATGAAAAGCTAAATATCCTAAATATATATGCACCCAATACAGGAGCACCCAGATTCATAAAGCAAGTTCTCAGAGACCTACAAAGAGACTTAAACTCCCACACAATAATACTGGGAGACTTTAACACCCCACTGTCAATATTAGATGGATCAACAAGGCAGAAAATTAACAAGAATATCCAGGACTTGAACTCAGCTCTGGACCAAGCAGATCTAATAGACATCTTCAGAACTCTCCACCCCAAATCAACAGAATATACATTCTTCTCAGCACCACACTGCACTTATTCCAAAATTGACCACATAATTGGAAGTAAAACACTCCTCAGCAAATGTAAAAGAATGGAAATCATAACAAACAGCCTCTCAGACCACAGTGCAATCAAATTAGAACTCAGGATTAAGAAAGCCACTCAAAGCCACACAACTACACGGAAACTAAACAACCTGCTCCTGAATGACTACTGGGTAAATAACGAAATGAAGGTAGAAATAAACAAGTTCTTTGAAACCAATGAGAACAAAGACACAATCTACCAGAATCTCAGGGACACATTTAAAGCAATGTGTAGAGAGAAATTTACAGCACTAAATGCCCACAAGAGAAAGAGGAAAGATCTAAAATCAACACCCTAACATCACAATTAAAAGAACTAGAGAAGCAAGAGCAAACAAATTCAAAAGCTAGCAGAAGGCAAGAAATAACTAAGATCAGAACAGAACTGAAGGAGATAGAGACACGAAAAACCCTTCAAAAAATCAGTGAATCCAGGAGCTGGTTTTTTGAAATGATCAACAAAATAGATAGATCACTAGCCAGACTAATAAAGAAGAAAACAGAGAATCAAATAGACGCAATAAAAATGATAAAGGGGATATCACCACTGATCCCACAGAAATATAAACTACATCAAAGAATACTATAAACACTTCTATGCAAATAAACTAGAAAATCTAGAAGAAATGGATAAGTTCCTGGATACATACACCCTCCCAAGACTAAACCAGGATGAAGCTGAATCCCTGAATAAACCAATAACAAGTTCTGAAATTGAGACAGCAATTAATAGCATACCAACCAAAAAAAGTCCAGGACCAGATGGATTCCCAGCCAAATTCTACCAGAGGTACAAAGAGTAGCTGGCACCATTCCTTCTGAAACTATTCCAAACAATAGAAAAAGAGGGAATCCTCCCTAACTCATTTTATGAAGCCAGCATTATCCTGATACCAAAACCTGGCAAAGACACAACAAAATAAGAAAATTTCAGGCCAGTGTCCCTAATGAACATCGATTTGAAAATCCACAATAAAATACTGGCAAACCAAATCCAGCAGCACATCAAAAAGCTCGTCCACTACGATCAAGTTGGCTTCATCCCTAGGATGCAAGGCTGGTTCAACATACGCCAATCAATAAACGTAATCCATCACATAAACAGAACCAGTGACAAAAACCACATGATTATCTCAATAGATGCAGAAAAGGCTTTCGACAAAATTCAACAGCGCTTCATGCTAAAAACTCTCAATAAACTAGGTATTGATGGAACATTTCTCAAAATAATGAGAGCTATTTATGACAAACCCACAGCCAATATCATACTGAATGGGCAAAAACTGGAGGCATTCCCTTTGAATACCAACACAAGACAAGGCTGCCCTCTCTCACCACTCCTATTCAACATAGTATTGGAAGTTCTGGCCAGGGCAATCAAGCAAGAGAAAGAAATAAAAGGTATTCAATTCCAAAAAGAGGAAGTCAAATTGTCTGTGTTTGCACATGACATGATTGTATATTTAGAAAACCCCATCGTCTCAGCCCCAAATCTCCTTAAGCTGATAAGCAACTTCAGCAAAGTCTCAGGATACAAAATCAATGTGCAAAAATCACAAGCATTCCTGTACACCAATAATAGACAAACAGAGAGCCAAATCATGAGTGAACTCCCATTCACAATTGCTACAAAGAGAATTAATATACCTAGGAATACAACTTACAAGGCATGTGAAGGAACTCTTCAAGGAGAACTACAAACCACTCCTCAAGGAAATAAGAGAGGATACAAACAAATGGAAAAACATTCCATGCTCATGGATAGGAATAATCAATGTCATGAAAATGGCCATACTTCCCAAAGTAATTTATAGATTCAGTGCTATCCCTATCAAGCTACCAATGACTTTCTTCACAGAATTGGAAAAAACTACTTTAAATTTCATATGGAACCAAAAAAGAGCCCATATAGCCAAGACAATCCTAAGCAAAAAGAACAAAGCTGGAGGCATCGTACTACCTGACTTCAAACTATACTACAAGGCTACAGTAACCAAAACAGCATGGTACTGGTACCAAAACAGATATATAGACTAATGGAACAGAACAGAGGCCTCAGAAATAATGCCACACATCTACAACAATTGATCTTTGACAAACCTGACAAAAACAAGCAATGGGGAAAGGATTCCCTATTTAATAAACGGTGTTGGGAAAACTGGCTAGCCATATGTAGAAAGCTGAAACTGGATCCCTTCCTTACACCTTATACAAAAATTAACTCAAGATGGATTAAAGACTTAAATGTAAGACCTAAAACCATAAAAACCCTAGAAGAAAACCTAGGCAATACCATTTAGGACATAGGCATGAGCAAATACTTCATGACTAAAACACCAAAAGCAAAGGCAACAAAAACCAAAATAGATAAATGGGATATACTTAAACTAAAGAGCTACTGCACAGCAAAAGAAACTATCATCAGAGTGAACAGGCAACCTACAGAATGGGAGAAAATTTTTGCAATCTATCCATCTGACAAAGGGCTAATATCCAGAATCTACAAAGAACTTAAACAAATTTACGAGAAAAACAAACAAACAACTCCACCAAATAGTGGGCAAAGGATATGGACAGACGCTTTCCAAAAGAAGACATTTATGCAGCCAACAAACATGAAAAAAAGCTCATCATCACTGGTCATTAGAGAAATGCAAATCAAAACCACAATGAGATACCATCTCACACCAGTTAGAATGGCGATCATTAAAAAGTCAGGAAACAACAGATGCTGGGGAGAATGTGGAGAAATAGGAACGCTCTTACACTGTTGGTGGGAGTGTAAATTAGTTCAACCATTGTGGGAGATCATGTGGCATTTCCTCATGGATCTAGAACTAGAAATACCATTTTACCCAGCAATTCCATTACTGGGTATATCCCCAATGGACTATAAATCATTCTACTAAAAAGACACATGCACACGTATGTTTATTGTGGCACTGTTCACAATAGCAAAGACTTGGAACCAACCCAAATGCTCATCAATGATACACTGGATAAAGAAAATGTGGCACATATACACCATGGACTACTATGCAGCCATAAAAAAGGATGAGTTCATGTACTTGGCAGGGCCATGGATGAAGCTGGAAACCATCATTCTCAGCAAACTAACACAGGAACAGAACACCAAACACCACGTGTTCTCACTCATAAGTGGGAGTTGAACAAGAGAACACATGGACACAGAGGGGAACATCACACACTGCGGCCTGTCAGGGGGTGGGGGGTTAGGGGAGGGATAGCATTAGGAGAAATACCTAATGTAGATTATGGGTTGATGGGTGCAGCAAACCACCATGGCACGTGTATACAAATGTAATAAACCTGCACATTCTGCACATGTACCCCAGAATTTAAAGTATAATTTAAAAATAAATAAAGATGAACTAATACCAATCCTATTCAAACTATTCCAAAATACAGAAGAGGAGGGAATACTTCCAAACTCATTCTGTAAGGTCAATATTACCCTGACACCAAAACCAGACAAAGACACATCAAAAAAGAAAATTACAGGCCAAAATATCTGATGAATATTGGTGCAAAATCCTCCACAAAATACTAGCAAACCAAATTCAACAATGCATTAAAAAGATCATATATCATGACCTGGGATGCAGGGATAGTTCGACATACATAAATCAACCAATGTGATTCATTATATCAACAGAATGAAGGACAAAAACCCTATGATCATTTCAATTGATGCTGAAAAAGCAATTGATATAATTCAACAATGCTTCATGATAAAAGCCCTCAAAGAATTGGAGATAGAAAGAACATAGCTCAACGTAATAAAAGCCATATATGACAGACCCACAGCTAGTATCATACTGAATAAGGAAAAACTGAAGCCCTTTCCTCTAATATCTGGAACATGTCCACTTTCATGACTGTTATTCAGTATAGTACTGGACATCCTAGCTAGAGCAATCAGAAAAGAGAAATAAAGAAAGAACATCCAAATTGGAAAGAAAGAAGTCAAATTCTGCTTGTTTTCAGATGATATTATATTTGGAAAAAAATTAAAGAATCCACCAAAAAAAACTGTTTAGAACTGATGAACAAATTCAGTAAAGTTGCAGGATACAAAATCAACATACAAAAATCAGTAACTTTTTTTATAAGTTATTGGGGTACAGTTGGTATTTGGTCACATGAGTAAGTTCTTTAGTGGTGATTTGTGAGATTCTGTTGCAACCATCACCCCAGCAGTACGCACTGCACTATATTTGCAGTCTTTTTAAAAATATTTTTGTCCCTACATTTTTGTCCCTCACCCCCTACCACTCTTCCCCACAAGTCCCCAAAGTCCATTGTATCATTCTTATGCCTTTGCATCCTCATAGCTTAGCTCCCACATATCAGTAATAACATATGATGTTTGGTTTTCCATTCCTGAGTTACTTCACTTAGAATAATGGTCTCCAATCTCATCCAGGTTGCTGCAAATGCCATTATTTCATTTCTTTTTATGGCTGAGTAGTATTCCATCATATAAATATACCACAATTTTTTTATCCATTAGTTGATTCATGGGCATTTGGGTTGGTTCCATGATTTTGCAATTGCAAATTGTGCTGCTATAAACATGAGTGTGCAAATATCTTTTTTGTATGATGACTTCTCCTCCTGGTAGATATCCAGTAGTGGAATTGCTGGATCAAATGGTAGTTCTACTTTTAGTTGTTTAAAGAATCTCCACACTGTTTTCCATAGTGTTTGTACTAGTTTATATTCCAACCAGCAGTGTAGAAATGTTCCCTCTTCACCACATCCACGTCAACATCTACTGGTTTTTGATTTTTTGATTATGGCCATTCTTGCAAGAGGAAGGTGGTATCACATTGTGGTTTTGATTTGCATTTCCTTGATCATTAATGATATTGAGCATTTTTTCATATGTTTGTTGGCCATTTATATATCTTCTTTTGAGAATTTTCTATTCTTGCCCTTAGGCTAATTTTTAATGGGATTGTTTGGTTTTTCTTGCTGACTTGTTTGAGTTTGTTCTAGATTCTGAATACAGATTCTGAATAGTCCCTTGTCAGATGTATAGATTGCAAAGATTTTCTGCCACTCTGTGGACTGTTTACTCTGCTGACTATTCCTTTTGCCATACAAAAGCTCTTTAGTTTAATTAAGTCCCAACTATTTATCTTTGTTTTTATTGCATTTGCTTTTGGGTTCTTGGTCAGGAAATCCTTGCCTAAGCCAATGCCTAAAAGGGGTTTTCCAATGTTATCTCCTAGAATTTTTATAGTTTCAGGTCTTAAAGTCCTTAATCCATCTCGAGTTGATTTTTGTATCAGGCAAGAGATGAGGATCCAATTTCATTCTCCTACATGTGGCTATCCAATGATCCCAGCACTATTTGTTGAAAAAGGTGTCCTTTCCCCATATTATGTTTTGTTTGCTTTGTCAAATATCAGTTGGCTATAAGTATTTGGGTTTATTTCTGAGTTCTCTATTCTGTTCCATTGGTCTATGTGCCTATTTTTATACCAGTACCATGCTGTTTTGGTGACTATGGCCTTATAGATTTGTTTGAAGTCAGGTAGTGTCATGCCTCCAGATTTGTTCTTTTTGCTTAGTCTTGCTTTGGCTATGCGGGCTCCTTTTTTGTTTTATATCAATTTTAGATTTTTTTTTTCTATTTCTGTGAAGAATGATGGTGGTATTTTGATGGGGATTGCATTCAATTTGTAGACTGCTTTTGGCAGTATGTCATTTTCACAATATTGATTCTACCCATCCGTGAGCATGGGATGTGTTTCCATTTGTTTGTCATCTATGATTTCTTTCAGCAATGTTTTTCAGTTTTTCTTGTAGAGGTCTTTCAACTCCTTGTTTAGGTAAATTCTTGAATATTTTATTTTATTTTTGAGCTACTGCAAAAGGGGTTGAATTCTTGATTTGATTCTCCACTTGGTCACTCACTGTTGGTATATAGAAGAGCTACTGATTTGTGTACATTAATCTTGTATCCGGAAACTTTGCTGAATTCTTCTATCAGTTCTAGGAGCCTTCTGGAGGAGTCCTTAGGGTTTTCAAGGTAAACGATCATATCATCAGCAAACAGTGACAGTTTGACTTCCTCTTTACCTATTTGGGTGCCCTTTATTTTTTTCTCTTGTCTGATTGCTCTGGCTAAGACTTACAGTACTATGTTGAAGAGGAGTAGTGAGAGTGGGCATCCTTGTCTTATTCCAGTTCTCAGAGGGAATGCTTTCAACTTTTCCCCATTCAGCATTATAGTGGCTGGCGATTTCTCATAGATAGCTTTTATTACATTGAGGTATCTCCCTTGTATGCCAATTTAGCTAGGAGTTTTAATCATAAAGCGATGCTGTACTTTGTCAAATGCTTTTTCTTCATCTATTGAGATGATCATGTGATTTTGGTTTTAATTCTGTTTATGTGGCATATAACCTTTATTGACTTGTATATATTAAACCATCTCTGCATCCCTGGTATGAAACCCACTTGATCATGATGGATTATCTTTTTGATATGTTGTTGGATTCAGTTAGCTAGTATTTTGTTAAGGATTTTAGTATCTAACTTCATCAAGGATATCAATCTGTAGTTTTCTTTTTTGGTTGTCTCCTTTCCTGGTCTTGGTATTAGGGTGATGCTGGCTTCACAGAATGAATTGGGGGGTGGGGGTTCCCTCTTTCTCTATCTTGTGGAATAGTGTCAAAATGGTTGGTACTAATTCTTCTTTGAATGTCTTGTAGAATTCTTCTGTGAATCCGTCTGGTCCTGGACTTTTTTTTGTGTTGGTAATTTTCAAATTGCCATTTCTATCTCACTGCTTGTTATTGGTCTGCTCAGTGTATCTAATTCTTCCCAGTTTAAGCTAGGAGGGTTGTATCTTTCCAGGAATTTATCTGTCTCTTCTAGATTTTATCGTTTATATGTGTAAAGGTGTTCATAATAACCTTGAATAATCTTTTGTATTTCTGTGGTGTCAGTTGTAATATCTCCTGTTTCATTTCTTAATGAGGTTATTTGGATTTTCTCTCTTGCTTTCTTTATTTATATTGCTAATGAGCTATCAATTTTATCTCTCTTTTCAAAGAACCAGCTTTTTGTTTCATTTATCTTTTGTATTTCTTTTGTTGTTGTTGTTTGTTTCAATTACATTTAGTTCTGCTCTGATCTTTGTTATTTCCTTTCTTCTGCTGGGTTTGGTGTGGTTTGTTCTTGTTTCTGTAGTTCCTTGAGGTGTGACCTTCGAATGTCAGCTTGTGCTCTTTCAGTCTTTTTGATGTAGGTGTTCAGGGCTATAAACTTTCCTCTTAGCACCACCTTTGCTGTATCTCAGATGTTTTGACAGGTTGTGTCATTATTGTCCTTCAGTTAGAAGAATTTTTTAATTTCCATCTTCATTTCATTTTTGACCCAATGCTCATTCAGGAGCAGGTTATATTATGTCCATGTATTTGCATGGTTTTGAAGGTTCCTTTTGGTGTTGATTTCCAGTTTTATTCCACTGTGGTCTGAGAGAGTGCTTGATATAATTTCAATTTTCTTAAATTTATTGAGCCTCATTTTATGGCCTATCATATGGTATATCTTGGAGAAAGTTCCATGTGCTGTTGAATAGAATGTGTATTGTGCAGTTGTTGGATAAAATGTTCTGTATGTATCTGTTAAGTCCATTTGTTCCAAGATATAGTTTAAATCCATCGTTTCTTTGTTGACTTTCTGTGTGATGACCGATCTACTGCTGTCAGTGGAGTATTGAAGTCCCCCACTATTATCATGTTGCTGTCTATCTCATTTCTTAAGTCTATTAGTAATTGTTTTATAAATTATGGAGCTCCAATGTTAGGTGCATATATGTTTAGGATTGTGATATTTTCCTGTTGGACAAGGCCTTTCGCCATTATACAATGTCCCTCTTTCTCTTTTTTAACTGCTGTTGCTTTAAAGTTTGTTTTGTCTGATATAAGAATAGCTACCTCTTCCTTGAATATTTCTCCCTTCACTTCTTGTTTCATTTTTTGGATTTCCTTGCATTGGGCTTTGCCTTTCTCTGGTGCCTCCCTGATTAACTTAATAATTAACCTCCTGAATTCTTTCTCAGGTAAATCAGAGATTTTTTTTTCTTGGTTTGAATCAACTGCTGTTGAACTAGTGTGATTTTGGGGGGTGTTAAAGAGCCTTGTTTTGTCGTATTACCAGAGTTGGTTTTCTGGTTCCTTCTCATTTGGGTAGGCCCTGTTAGAGAGAAGGTCTAGGGCTGAAGGCTGTTGTACAGATTCTTTTGTCCCACGGGGGTGTTCCCTTGATGTAATACTCTCCCCCTTTTCCTAAGAATGTGGATTCCTGTGAGCAGAACTGCAGTGATTGTTGCCTCTCTTCTGGGTTTAGCCACCCAACAAATCTACCAGGTTCCAGGCTGGTACCAGGGGTTGTCTGCACAGAGTCCTGTCATATGAACTGTCTATGGGTCTTTCAGCCATGGATACCAACACAGTATTTGGGGTGTCTTCTGGGTCCTGCAGGAGCAGTCCACTTCCTTCAGAGGATCTGTAGGTCCTCTCAGAATTGCTAGTTTGTTCTTGAAGTTGATCTGGAGCTAAAATTCACTACGCGAGCCTCTGCATGCTTCTCTCCCTGTCTGAGTTGGAGTTGCAATCTAGTCCTGCCTCCCATCCACCATGATGACCTGTCCCTACTTTGTGAAAATCAGTAGCGTTTCTATATGCCAACAGTGAACAATCTGAAAAAAAATAAAAATAATTCCACTTATCATAGCCACAAATAAAATTAAATATCTAGGAATTAACCAAAGAAGTGAAAGATCTTTATAATGAAAAATGTAAAACACTGATGAAAGAAATGGAAGAGGACACCAAAAAATGGAAAGTTATTCCAAGTTCATGGATTGCAAGAATTAATATTGTTAAAATATCCATACTACCCAAAGCAATCTACAGATTTAGTGCAATTTTTATCAAAATACCAATGACATTCTTCACATAAATTTAAAAAAATATTCTAAAATTTATAGGGAGCCACTAAAGACCCAGAATAGCCAAAACTATCCTAAGCAAAAAGAATAAAACAGGAGGAATCACATTACTTGACTTCAAATTATACTACAGAGCTATAGTGACCAAAGCAGCATGGTACTGGCATAAAAACAGACACGTATACCAATGGAACATAATAGAGAACCCAGAAACAAATCTGCACACCTACAGTGAACTCATTGTTGACAAAAGTGCCAAGAACAAACACGGGTGAAAAGACAGTCTCTTCAATAAATGGTGCTGAGAAAACTGGATATCCATATGCAGAAAAATGAAACGAAATCCCTGTCTCTCACCATATACAAAAATCAAATCAAAATGGATTAAAGTCTTAAATCTAAGACCTCAGCCTATGAAACTAGCACAAGAAAACATCAGAGAAACTCTCCAGTACATTGGTCTGAACAAAAATTTCTTGAGTAATACAAGCACAGGCAACCAAGACAAAAGTGGACAAATGGGTTCTCATCAAGTTATAAAGCTTCTGCACAGCAAATGAAACAATCAACAAAGTGAAGAGACACTTCACAGAATAGGGGAAAATATTTGCAAACTACTCTTCGGACAAGCGATTAATAACCAGGGTATACAAGGAGCTCAAATAACTTTATAGGAAATAAGTCTAATAATCTGATTTAGAATGGGCAAAAGATTTGAATAGACATTTCTCAAAAGAATACATACAAATGGCAAACAGGCATGTGAAAGGTACTTGACATCATTGATCATCAGAGAAATGCAAATCAAAACTACAACGAGATATCATCTCACCCCAGTTAAAATGGCTTTATCCAAAAAGGCAATAACAAATACTGGCAAAGATATGGAGAAAAGGGAACACTGATACATTGTTAGTGGGAATGTAAGTTAGTACAACCACTATGGAGAACAGTTTGGAGGTTCCTCAAAAAACTAAAAATAGAGCTACCATATGATCCAGCAATCCCACTGCTGGGTATATACTCAAAACAAAGGAAATCAGTACATTGAAGAGCTATCTACACTTTCATGTTCATTGCAGCACTGTTCACAATAGCCAAAATTTGGAATCAACCTAAGTGCCCATCAACAGATGAATGAATAAAGAAAATATGGTACATCTACACAATAGAGTGCTATTCAGCCATAAAAAGAAAATGAGATTCCATCATTTGCATTGGAACTGGAGGCCATTATGCTAAATGAAATTACCCATGCACAGAAAGACACACATCACATGTTCTCATTTATTTGTCAAACCTAAAAATCAATACAATTGAACTCATGAAGATAGAGAGTAGAATAATGGTTACCAGAGGTTGTGAAGGATGATGGCAGGGAGGTGAGAATGCTTAGTGGTTTTTTTTTTTTTTAAGTAAGACCTAGTATTTGATAGCAAAACAGGGTGACTATAATCGATAACAATTTAATTATACATTTTTAAATAACTAAGTATAATTGGTTTGTAAATACAATGGATAAATGCTTGAGGAGATGGGTACATCATTTTACATGATGTGATTATTACTCATCGCATGCCTGTTTCAAAACATCTCATATACCCCATAAATATACACACCTACTATGTACCCACAAAATTTTTTTCAGTGCGTGAATAGACTTGGGGCTTTAGGCAAGGCTAGACCAAGAAACCTCAAAACAATGTCTTGGGACATCATTTCTTTTTCTTCTCTCTTCAGATGGGCCTCCTCCTTCTAGTGGCAAGATGGCTGCCAACAATCCAGATGTCGTACTACCAGATTAGCAACCTTTGCAGAATAAAAGTCTTTTCCAACAGGTTCAGCAGTAAAGTCCAGAAAAGGTCATAAACTGGCCTATCTGAGGTCAATTGCCTACCCTGTCCCACAGTCAATGTGGCCAGAGGGATGGAGTACTCTGATTGGTCAAGCTTATGTCATATGTTCAGCCCCTTACTAAGGATTAAGAGCAGTAAAAGAAGAAGAACAAAGTAAGGGAATGACCTAAACTATATGGAATGCATTTCTCCCACTAAAAGGGGCTCAGTGCCTATGGAAGAGAAAAGGGATGCTGGACATGCAAAAGCAGAGGTCTACTTCATTGCTAAACTCTGTGTCTTCCTATAAGCAAAAATTATAACTTCTAAAGATAGTAGATTAAGATGGTGAAAGCTTCTACAAAGAGCTCAGTTTAAGAACCATGTAAATAATCAGGTCACTAGGGCTAAAGTAAGCAACAGTTCTAAAATAAGTAGAATATGACTGGTACAAATTGCTTCACCAACTCAAAGTAGCATATATATCACACCTCTTATTTTTCCAATTAATTGCTGAAACACTCACATGCCTTACTAATAGGATATACTCTACATTATTTTCCAGTACAAGAGAAAATTATTTTAAATGGTAAGGTTTTAGGTCTAAAAGTGTCTCAATTTTAAGAAAGCTGATATCAAGCAGGTCATATTTTCTAGGCATTGTGCAATGACTATAGAAATTATGAAAATGTGTAACCAACCAGTAATATCTAGCCACATGCAAATTTTATAAAAGATCCTTTTAATTAACTTCTGGATTAAATGGAAAATCCAAACTGAGATTACTTTTATAGGGTCAGTTAAATGCTAAGGAGGAAGCATAGAGAGTAGAAGAATGGTTACCAGAGGCTGTAACCTTCTTAATTTAAGGTAAAAAATTCTACCCTATTAGCTTAGTATTAGATGAAAACAGAAATTCTTGTCACATACAGGCACTATTCACTGCAGTGAAGTATATCTTTTCAGAAAGTTGCATAAAATCGAATAAAATACCATGTATTAAATTTTAAAAAACTGGATATATTTGAACTCCTTCTTGAAGTTATTCCTCCCTCCTAAATTGTCAGGAGCCTTTATAGCTCTCAAGTCCAAGGGCAGGGAGGGGTCATTCTAGCATTCACACCAGCCAGGAGCCAACCTGGGACTCCTTGGTCCACTGCCATTGCTTTGTGAGAACACATAATGTCACTGTTGAAAACTGATCCTACACAACGTGGTCAAGTAATTTATTGTACAAATTGAGACACTTGTGATAATAGAAAGGAACGCTGTTAATAATTATGCCAGGACTGTTTCAGAAAACCAGGATGTATGGTTACCTTCTATGTAATTCGAGATCTTGTTCACCCTATGTGGTTTGCTGAGGCAGGTGGGTTTCATTCTTCAGTGCTAAGTGCAGATAACAGTGTCCCATGCTTAGAATCTCAGTGCCAGACTCAAGGTGCACCTCTTCTTCCATTCAAATACTCAGCCCTACTCAGCCCTCTGCTCCAAGGTCAAGCTCCTAGAGGATCAAGATGAACTCCGGTTTCTGCCTCCCTCACCCTTGCGTCTCCAGGATGCCCTTCAGGAAGTCAGGCTACTCTCTGGAGAACCACCCCTTTGGAGGTCAGAAGTCACCTTCCAAAGACTCACCACCCAAACGCAAACAGCTCAATGATACACTCCAAGGAAAGCTCCAAGGTGCACACCTTTCCTTCCAGACACCTTCCACACTCCTTTGAAGGTTCTGCATCTGGAGAAGAGAAACAGTTCACTAAAAGCCAGTGTTAGAGACACCATTCGTTTCTACGGTCAAACCTGAGTTTTCTGAGCTGTTATCAACTGGCCTGTTTAGGCAACATCTCTACACTTCTATATTTCTTTTTTTGTCTTTTTTTAGATGGAGTCTCACCCTGTTGCCCAGGCTGGAGTGCAATGACATTATCTCAGCTCACTGCAACTTCCACCACCCAGGTTCAAATTATTCTCCTGCCTCAGCCTCCCAAGTAGCTGGGGTTACAGGCGCCCACCACCACGCCCGGCTAATTTTTGTATTTCTAGTAGAGACGGGGTTTCACCACATTGGTCAGGCTGGTCTCCAACTCCTGACCTCGTGATCTGCCCACCTCAGCCTCCCAAAGTGCTGGGATTACAGGCGTGAGCCATCGCACCCGGCCTACTTCTACATTTCAAAATAATTATTTATCAGAATGATGAGTTCATATTGCTCATGATTTGAGGAAAAAAGGGAAAGGAAGAAAAAGAATATTTGTTAAATCCTTAGTACTGTGTAGTGTTGGGAATACATGGATGAAGAAGACATAATAGCTGGTTTTGAGAAGGTGGGAAGGAGAGACAGATATATCACATGTGTATATATGATAAGTCCAATAACAGAAACATAGAAGGAGTAATTCTCCATGTCTACGTCCAATAAGAGGTGACATTAAATCTGTGAATTATGATAGACTTGGAAGAAAAATGACATGCCACATATTAGATAAGCTGACCATGTGTTAGCAAAGCCATTCTTTACTGAAGGACTAAAAACATTTTCCATCCTAGATGAATATCTCAAATGGAAGTACCAAATACAAGTATCCCCCAAAATGAGAACTTAGTCTATCAAGTTGTCTGGAGTTGGTAATTTTTTTTTTTTTTTTTTTTTTTTTTGTTTACAGATGAGCTGGTCAAATGGTAGCTCTCTCTTTTTTTTTTTTCTGGTGATTTTTTATTATTATACTTTAAATTCTGGGATACGTGTGCAAAACATGCAGGTTTGTTACATAGATATATGTGTGACATGGTGGTTTGCTGCACCCATCAGCCCCTCATCTATGTTTTTTTTTTTTAATTTTTTTATTATACTTTAAGTTTTAGGGTACATGTGCACATTGTGCAGGTTAGTTACATATGTATACATGTGCCATGCTGGTGCGCTGCACCCACTAACTCGTCATCTAGCATTAGGTATCTCTCCCAATGCTATCCCTCCCCCCTCCCCCCACCCCACAACAGTCCCCAGAGTGTGATATTCCCCTTCCTGTGTCCATGTGATCTCATTGTTCAATTCCCACCTATGAGTGAGAATATGCGGTGTTTGGTTTTTTGTTCTTGCGATAGTTTACTGAGAATGATGGTTTCCAATTTCATCCATGTCCCTACAAAGGACATGAACTCATCATTTTTTATGGCTGCATAGTATTCCATGGTGTATATGTGCCACATTTTCTTAATCCAGTCTATCATTGTTGGACATTTGGGTTGGTTCCAAGTCTTTGCTATTGTGAATAATGCCACAATAAACATACATGTGCATGTGTCTTTATAGCAGCATGATTTATAGTCCTTTGGGTATATACCCAGTAATGGGATGGCTGGGTCAAATGGTATTTCTAGTTCTAGATCCCTGAGGAATCGCCACACTGACTTCCACAATGGTTGAACTAGTTTACAGTCCCACCAACAGTGTAAAAGTGTTCCTATTTCTCCACATCCTCTCCAGCACCTGTTGTTTCCTGACTTTTTAATGATTGCCGTTCTAACTGGTGTGAGATGATATCTCATAGTGGTTTTGATTTGCATTTCTCTGATGGCCAGTGATGATGAGCATTTTTTCATGTGTTTTTTGGCTGCATAAATGTCTTCTTTTGAGAAGTGTCTGTTCATGTCCTTCGCCCACTTTTTGATGGGGTTGTTTGTTTTTTTCTTGTAAATTTGTTTGAGTTCATTGTAGATTCTGGATATTAGCCCTTTGTCAGATGAGTAGGTTGCGAAAATTTTCTCCCATGTTGTAGGTTGCCTGTTCACTCTGATGGTAGTTTCTTTTGCTGTGCAGAAGCTCTTTAGTTTAATTAGATCCCATTTGTCAATTTTGTCTTTTGTTGCCATTGCTTTTGGTGTTTTGGACATGAAGTCCTTGCCCATGCCTATGTCCTGAATGGTAATGCCTAGGTTTTCTTCTAGGGTTTTTATGGTTTTAGGTCTAACGTTTAAATCTTTAATCCATCTTGAATTGATTTTTGTATAAGGTGTAAGGAAGGGATCCACTTTCAGCTTTCTACATATGGCTAGCCAGTTTTCCCAGCACCATTTATTAAATAGGGAATCCTTTCCCCATTGCTTGTTTTTCTCAGGTTTGTCAAAGATCAGATAGTTGTAGGTATGCGGCGTTATTTCTGAGGGCTCTGTTCTGTTCCATTGATCTATATCTCTGTTTTGGTACCAGTACCATGCTGTTTTGGTTACTGTAGCCTTGTAGTATAGTTTGAAGTCAGGTAGCGTGATGCCTCCAGCTTTGTTCTTTTGGCTTAGGATTGACTTGGCAATGCGGGCTCTTTTTTGGTCCCATATGAACTTTAAAGTAGTTTTTTCCAATTCTGTGAAGAAAGTCATTGGTAGCTTGATGGGGATGGCATTGAATCTGTAAATTACCTTGGGCAGTATGGCCATTTTCACGATATTGATTCTTCCTACCCATGAGCATGGAATGTTCTTCCATTTGTTTGTATCCTCTTTTATTTCCTTGAGCAGTGGTTTGTAGTTCTCCTTGAAGAGGTCCTTCACATCCCTTGTAAGTTGGATTCCTAGGTATTTTATTCTCTTTGAAGCAATTGTGAATGGGAGTTCACTCATGATTTGGCTCTCTGTTTGTCTGTTGTTGGTGTATAAGAATGCTTGTGACTTTTGTACATTGATTTTGTATCCTGAGACTTTGCTGAAGTTGCTTATCAGCTTAAGGAGATTTTGGACCGGAGCTGTTCCTATTCGGCCATCTTGGCTCCTCCCCCAGTAAATTCTTTATAATACTAGGCCTCAGAGAAAACCAAACCCTCTTCTACTGGCAATTATTAGAGTAGTGCACAAATACCCACATTCTGATAATATCAGTAACTCTGAGATATTTACTCAAGACCCCATCATCCTAAATGAGAATACCCAACACTATGTCACTGCCTTGAGGGTTTCCAATAAAGTTCTGCATTTTGTGTACAATTTTTTATAAAACTTTTATTTTAGGTTCAGGGGTACATGTGCTGGTTTGCTATATAGGTAAATTGCATGTCACAGGGCTTTGTTATACAGATTATTTCATCACCTAGGTAATAATCTCACTATCCAATAGGTGGTTTTCAGCTCCTCTCCCTCCTCCACCTTCCACCCTCAAGTACACTTGCGTTCGTGTGTTGTTGATGTTTGCTCCCATTTATAGGCAAGAACATGCAGTACTTGGTTTTCTGTTCCTGAGTTAGTTTGCTTATGATAATTGCCTCAAACTCCATTCATGTTGCTGCAAAGGACATAATCTTGTTCTTTTTTTATGGTTGCATAGTGTATATATACCACATTTTATTTAACCTGTCTACCATTGATGGGCATTTAAGTTGATTCCATGTCTTTGCTATTGTGAGTAGTGCTCTGATGAGTATATGCATGTATGTGTCTTTATAGTCGAATGGCTTATGTTCCTTTGGGTATACACCCAATCATGGGACTGCTGGGTTGAATGGTTAATTCTGTTTTAAGTTCTTTGAGAAATTGCCACACTGCTTTCCACTATGGCTGAGCTAATTTACAGTCTGTATTATTCTGTTTTCACACTGCTGATAAAGACATACCCGAGGCTGGGCAATTTACAAAAGAAAGAGGCTTATTGGACTTACAGTTCTGCATGGCTAGGGAGGCCTCACAATCACAATGGAAGGTGAAAGTCATGTCTTACATGGTGGCAGACAAGAGAAGACAGCTTGTGTAGGAAAACTCCCATTTTTAAAACCATCTGCTCTCCTGAGACTTATTGACTATCACAAGAACAGCACAAGAAAGACCTGCCCCCATGATTCAACTATCTCCCACCAGGTCCCTCCCACAATACGTGGGAATTCAAGATGAGATTTGGGTGGGGACACAGTCAAACCATATCATTCTGCCTCTGGCCCCTCCCAAATCTTATTTCCTCACATTTTAAAACCAATCATGCCTTTCCTACAGTCCCCCAAAGTCTTAACTCATTTCTGCATTAACTCAAAAGTCCACAGTCCAAAGTTTCATTGGAGACAAGGAAAGTCCCTTCTGCCTATGAGACTGTAAAATCAAAAGCAATTTAGTTACTTCCTAGAGACAATGGGGATACAGGTATTGGGTAAGTATGGTCATTCCAAATGGGAGAAATTAACCAAAACAAAGGGGCTACAGGCCCCATACAAGTCCAAAATCCAGTGGGGTAGTCAAATTTTAAAGCTCCAAAATGATCTCCTTTGATTCCATGTCTCACATCCAGGTCATGCTGATGCAAGAGGTGGTTTCCCATGGTCTTGGGCAGCTCTGCCCCTGTGGCTTTGCAGGATATAGCCCCCCTCCTGGGTGCTTTCATGGCCTGGCATTGAGTGTCTGTGGCTTTTCCAGGCACCTTGTGCAAGCTGTCAGTGGATCTACCATTCTGGGATCTGGAGGATGGTTGCCCACTTCTCACAGCTCCACTAGGCAGTGCCCCAGTAGGGACTGTGTGTGGGGGCTCTGACCCCACATTTCCCTTTCATACTGCACTAGCGGAGGTTCTCCATGAGGACCCTGCCCCTGCAGCAAACTTCTGCCTGGGCATCCAGGCATTTCCATACAACCTCTGAAATCTAGGCAGAGGTTCTCAAACCTCAATTCTTGACTTCCGTGCACCTGTAGACTCAACACCATGTGGAAGCTGCCAGGGCTTGGGGCTTCCACCCTCTGAAGCAACAGACTGAGCTGCACCTTGGCCCCTTTTAGTCACAGCTAGAGTGGCTGGAACACGAGGCACCAAGTCCCTAGACTGCACACAGCAAAGAGACCCTGGGCCCAGTCCACAAAGCAATTTTTTCCTTCTAGGCCTCCAGGCCTGTGATTGGAGGGGCTGCCATGAAGACCTCTGACATGCTTAGAGACATTTTCCCCATTGTCTTGGGAATTAAGTAATTCCTCATTACTTATGCAAATTTCTGCAGCTGCCTTGAATTTCTCCTCAGAAAATGGGATTTTCTCCTCAGAAAATGGGATTTTCTTTTCTATCACAATGTCAGGCTGCGTATTTTCCAAACTTTTATGCTGTTTCCCTTTTAAAACAATGTTTTTAACAGCACCCAAGTCATATCTTTAATGCTTTGCTGCCTAGAAATTTCTTCCACCAGATACCCTAAATCATCTCTCTCAACTTCAAAGTTCCACAAATCTCTAGGGCAGGGGCAAAATGCTGCCAGTCTCTTTGCTAAAACATAACAAGAGTTACTTTTGCTCCACTTCCCAACAAGTTCCTCATCTCCATCTGAGACCACCTCAGCCTGGATTTCATTGTTCATATCATTATCAGCATTTTGGTCAATGCCATTTAACAAGTCTCTAGGGAATTCCAAACTTCCCCACATTTTCCTGTCTTCTTCTGTGCCCTCCAAACTGTTCCAACCTCTGCCTGTTACCAAGTTCCAAAGTTGCTTCTACATTTTTGAATATCTTTTCAGCAGAGCCCCACTCTACTGGTACCAATTTACTGTATTAGTCTGTTTTCACACTGCTGATGAAGACATACCTGAGACTGGGCAATTTACAAAAGAAAGAGGTTTATTGGACTTACAGTTCCACGTGGCTGGGGAGGTCTCACAGTTATGGCAGAAGGTGAAAGGCACATCTCGCATCACAGCAGACAAGAGAAGAGAGCTTGCTCAGGGAAACTGCCATTTTTAAAACCATCTCGTGAGACTTATTCACTATCATGAGGACAGCATGGAAAAGACCTGCCACCATGATTCAATTACCTCCCACCAGGTCCCTCCCACAACACGTGGGAATTCAAGATGAGATTTGGGTGGGGACACAGCCAAACCATATCACAGTCCCACCAACAATGTATACGCATTTTCTTTTCTCTGCAACTTTGTCAGCATTTGTTATTTTTTGAGTTATTAATAATAGCCATTCTGAGTGGTGTGAGATGTTATCTCATTGTGGTTTTGATTTGCATTTCTCTGATGATTAGTGATGTTGAGCATTTTTTCATATGCTTCTTGACAATATGTATGTCTTCTTTTGAAAAGTGTCTGTTCATGTTCTTTGTTCACGTTTTAATGGGGTTGTTTTTCTCTTGTAAATTTGTTTAAGTTCCTTATAGATTCTGGATATTCAACATTTATTGGATATATAGCTTGCATATATTTTCTCCCATTCTGTAGGCTGTTTACTCTGTTGATAATTTCTTTTGCTGTGCAGAAGCTCTTCAGTTTAATCAGATTCCATCTGACAATTTTTAGGTTTTGTTGCAATTGTTTTTGGCAGCTTCATCATGAAATCTTTGTGAGGACGTATGTCTACAATGACTTTTTTAGGTTGTCTTCTGGGTTTTTATAGTTGTAGGTTTTACATACAAGTCTCTAACCTAGCTTGCATTGATTTTTGTATATGGTGTAAGGAAGGAGTTCAGTTTTAATCTTCTTCACAGGGCTATTCCAGTTCCATTTGTTGAATAGGGTGTCCTTTCCCCATTGCCTGTTTTGTCAACTTTGTCAAAGATCAGACTATTGTAGGTGTGTGGTTTTATTTCTGGGGTGTCTACTCTGTTCCATCAATCTATGTGTTTTTCTTTTTTTTTCCTTTTTTTTTTTGTACCATGCTGTTTTGGTTACTGTAACCTTGTAGTATAGTTTGAAGTCAGGTAATGTGATGTCTCCAGCTTTGTTCTTTGTGCTTAGTATTGCCTTGGCTATTGGGCCTCTTTTTTGGCTCCATATGAATTTTGAAATAGTTTTTTATAATTATGTGAAGAATGCCATTGACAGTTTATAGGAATAACATTGAATCTATAAATTGCTTTGGTCAGTATGGCCATTTTAACAATATTGATTCTTCCTACCCATAAGCATTGAATATGTCATCTCTGATTTCTTTGAGCAGGGTTTTGTAATTCTAATTGTAGAAATTTTTCACCTCCTTGGTTAGCTGTATTCCCAGTTATTTTATTCCTTTCCTGGCACTTGTGAATGTGATTCATTCCTGATTTGGCTCTCGGCTTGGCTATTGTGCATTGGCCAGTGATTTTTGTGCATTGATTTTGTATCCTGAAACTTTGCTGAAGTTGTTTATCAGCTGCAGGAGCTTCTGGGCTGAGACTATGGGGTTTTCCAGATATAGAATTATTTTGTCTACAAAAGGAGATAGTTTGACTTCCTCTCTTCCTATTTCTATGTCTTTAGTTTCTTTCTCTTGCCTGATTGCTCTGGCTAGGATATCCAGTACAATGTTGAATATGAGTGGTGAAAGTGGGCATCCTTGTCTTGTTCCAATTCTCAAATGTTTCAAGTTTTTGCCCATTCAGTATGATGTTTGCTGTGGGTTTGTTACATATGGCTCTTATTATTTTGAGGTATGTTCCTTCATTGCCTAGTGTATCAAGGGTTTTTAACATGAAAAGATTTTGCATTTTATCAAAGGCCTTTTCTGCGTCTATTGAAATGATCATGTGGTTTTGGTTTTAGTTCTGTTTATGTGATGAATCACATTTATTGCCTCACGTATGTTGAACAAACCTTGCATCCCAGAGATAAATCCTACTTGGTTGTGGTTGATTATTTTTTTGATGTCTTGCTGGATTTTGTTTGCTGATATTTTGTTGAGGAATTTTGCATCTATATTTATCAAGAATATTCTCCTGAGGCTTTCCTTTTGTTCTTTCTCTGCCAGGTTTTGGTATCAGGAAGATGCTGGCCTCATAGAATGAGTTAGGGAGGAGTCCCTTCTCAATTTTTTGAAATAGTTTCAATAGGAATGGTACCAGCTTTCTTCTATACATGTGATAGAATTTAGTTGTGACTTCATCTGATCCTGGGCTTTTTATGATTGGTAGGCTTTTGATTACTGATTCAATTTCAGAACTCATTATTGGTTTGTTCAGGGATTCCATTTCTTCCTGGTTCAAACTTGGGAGGCGTAGGTTTCCAAGAATTTATCCATTTATTCTAGGTTTTCTAGTTTTTGTGCTTAAAGGTATTAGTAGCAGTCTCTGAGTGTTGTTTGTATTTCTGTGGGTTGGTGGTAATGTCCTCGTTGTTGTTTCTGATTGTGTTTATTTGGATCTTCTCTTTTTTTCTTTATTTGTCTAGCTAGTGATCTACTAATCTTATTCTTTCAAAAAACCAACTCCTGATGTGTTGACTTTTTGTATGGTTTTTCACATCTCATTTTCCTTCAGTTTGCCTCTGATTTTGGTTATTTCTTGTCTTCTGCTAGCTCTGGGGTTGGTTTGCTCTTGTTTCTCTAGTTACTCTAGGTGTTATGTTAGTTCTTAATTTAAGATCTTTCTATTTGATGTGGGCATTTAATGCTATACATTTTTCTCTTAACACTGCTATAGCTGTGTCCTAGAGATTCTGGTATGTTGTATCTTTGTTCTCATTAGTTTCAAAGTATTTCTTGACATCTACCTTAGTTTCATTGTTTACACAAAAGTTACTTAGGAGCAGGTTGTTTAATTTCCATGTAACTGTGTGCTTTTGAGGAGTTTTCTTGGTATTGATTTCTATTTTTATTGTACTGTGATCCAAGAGTGTGTTTCGTATAATTTGTGTTTTTTAAATTTGCTGAGGATTGTTTTATGGCCAATTGTGTGGTCTATTTTGGTGTATGTGCCCATGCAAAGGAGAAAAATGTATATTCTGTTGTTTTTGGATAGAGAGTTCTGTTAAGTGTATGTTAGGCCCATTTTGTCAAGTGTTGAGTTCAGGTCCCAAATATCTTTGTTAGTTTTCTGCCTCAATTATCTAATACTGTCAGTGGGGTGTTGAAGTCTCCTACTATTACTGTTTGGTTATCTAAGCCTCTTTGCAGATCTTTAAGAAATTGCTTTATAAACCTGGGTGTTCCTGTGTTGCATGCATATATATTTAGGAGAGTCAGATCTTCTTGTTGAATTAAACTCTTTATATAATGTCCTTCTGTGTCTCTTTTGATTACCATTGGTTTAAGGTCTGTTTTGTCTGAAATTAGAACAGCAACCCCTACTGTTTCCTGTTTTCCATTTACTTGGTAGATTTTTCTCCATCCCTTTACTTTAAGTCTGTGGGTGTCATTACATGTCAGGTGATTCTCTTGAAGACAGCATAGAGTTGGGTCTTGCTTTCTTTATTCAGCTTGACATTCTTTGCCTTTTAATTGGGGCATTTAGCCAATTTACATTCAAGGTTAATATTGATCAGTTGCGGTTTGATTTTAGCTTGTTATTATTCAGACTTGATTGCCTAGATTGCTTTATAGTGTTAACGGTCTGTGTACTTAAGTGTGTTTTTGTGGCGGACAATATTAGTCTTTCCTTTCCATATTTAGCACTCCCTTAAGGACCTCTTGTAAGACAGTCTACGGGTAAGAATTCCCTTAGCATTTGCTTGTCTGAAAAAGATCTTGGTCAGGCATGGGGCCTTACGCTTGTAATCCCAGCACTTTGGGAGACTAAGGTGGGCGGATCACCTGAGGTCAGGAGTTTGAGACTAGCCTGGCCAACATGGTGAAACCCTGTGTCTACCAATAATACAAAAATTAGCCAGGCATGGTGGTACATGCCTGGTAATCCCAGCTACTCGGGAGGCTGAGGCAGGATAATCACTTGAACCTGGGAGGTGGAAGTTGCAGTGAGCTGAGACTGCACCACCGCACTCCAGCCTGGGTGACAGAGCAAGACCCCATCTTAAAAAAAAAAAAAAAGATCTTATTTTTTCCTTCATGTTAGTCTGGTGCAGTTCCCTTTTTAGTGATCTGCTCCTTCTTTCTAGGTGCCTTTAACATTTTGTCTTTCATTTCAGACTTGGAAATCTGATTATTGTGTGTCTTGGGGATAGTCATCTTGTACAGTATGTCACAGGGGTTCTCTGTATTTCTTGAATTTGAATGTTGGCCTCTCTAACAAGGTTAGGGAAATTTTCGTGGATGATGGCCGTAACTATGTTTTCCAAGTTGCTTGCTTTCTCTCCCTCTCTTTCAGGATAGCCAATGAGTCACAGGTTTGGTCCCTTTTCATAATCCCATGTATCTCAGAAGTTTTGTCAATTCTTTTTTGTTTCTTCCTTACTTTTGTCTGATTGAGTTACTTTAGAGAAGTAGTTTTTGAACTCTGAGATTCTTTCCTCAGCTTGGTTGATTCTGCTGTTAATACTTGTAATTGTACTATGAAATTCTTGAAGTGAGTTTTTCAGCTCCATCAGATCAGTTTGGTTTCTTTCTTTCTTTCTTTTTCTTCTTTCTTTTTTTTTTTTTTTGACAGAGTCTCACTCTGTTGCCCAGGCAATAGCACAATCTCGGCTCATTACAACCTCCGCCTCCCAGGTTCAAATGATTCCTCTGCCTCAGCCTCCTGAGTAACTGGGATTACAGTGCCTGCCACCTTGCCCATTTTTAATACAGACAGGGTTTCACCATGTTGACCAGGCTGGTCCCAAACTCCTGTCTTAAAGTGACCTGCCCACCTTGGCCTCCCAAAGTGCTGGGATTACAGGCATGAGCCACCACATCCAGCCTGGTTCTTTCTTAAAATTGCCATTTTGCTTTTTATCTCCTCTATCATTTTATTGTATTCCTTAGATTCCTCGGATTGGGTTTCAACTTTCTCCTGAATATTGATGATCTTTGTTCCTATCCATATTCTGAATTCTATGTCTGTCATTTCAGCCATTTCAGCCTGGTGAAGAACCATTGTTGGGGAACTAGTGCAGTTGTTTGGAGGTAAGAAGACACTGGCTTTTTGAGCTGCCAGAGTTCTTGTGCTGGTTCTTATTTGTGTGGGTTAGTGTTCCTTTAATTGTGGTGTAATTTGAGTATAGTCTGTTGTCTTCATTTCTGGATGTTTTCAGCAGGCTAAGGCTTCGTGCAGGGTCTTTTGTAGCTGAATTCTTGTCCTTGGTTTCACAGGGTGTATATTAGCAAAGTATTTTTGGTGTTCGAGCTTGGGTTGTGATCCAGTAGATGGCACTTAAGTGTAATAGCCAGTAGATACACTCTTGCTTAGCCACATGGCTCCTCTGTATTTCCTTGTGTTTGCAGCCATGCTCCAGCTCTGTGCTTTGAGAGTGTGGACTCCTCTCCCACTCAAGTGTTGACTGAAGATCTCAGTTTGGCACTCCTGGGTTGCATATCCACAGCCTTGGGGCAAGCTCAGCCTTTATGTTGCCTGCCTAGCTTGGGGACAGCAGGGCCAGGGACTTCAGCAGTGGCAACGGCAAAAGGTCTTTCACTTGTTTCTTACGGCTCTACCCTCAGAGAAATGCAGGGCCCTTACCAATCTGGGAGACTGGCCTGGAGTGGGGCAGCTGTGTGGGCTTAACCTGGGGGCCCTGTCTGGCAACAAATAGTGGGGGCAGGGAACTCATGCGGAAGACAGACTTGCCTCTTCTCCTTACGGCGGCTGCAGCATGCTAGAGGTGTAAGGCACTCAGGGTCTTTGTTCCTTCCCAGTCTGAAGTCAGCAAGGGCAGTACCCCTACAATGGCAGTAGCAGTGGCAGAGGTGCTTTCAGTTGCCTCTGGGATCCCCACTCCAGAGAAACACAACCACTGCCAACAGGAATGTTAAGCCAAGGGTTGGGACAACTGTAATGTGGGCCTGAGCCAGGAGCCCTGCTTGGTAAAGAGCAGGGTGTCAGGGCTCACAGGGAAGACAGAATGAGCTCCTTTCCTTATGGTAACTGTGGTGTGCTGGAGCACAAATAAAGCCCTCAGACTCTTTGTTCCTTCCCCAGTCCAAGAGGAACAAGGGCAAAACTGCTGCAGTGGCAATGGCAGAGAGATTGTCAGTTGCCACTCAGAGCTCGGTCCTAGGGAAACACAGAGCTACTACCAGTGGGAATGCGCAGTCAGGGGTGGGGCAGCTGCTCTGTGGCCCCCAGCCGAGGAACCTGCCTGGTGAAGACTAGCGGGTGGGGGCTCACAGGAAAAAGAGTCTGAGTTCCTCTCCATAGGGTGGCTATGACATGCTGGAGGTGCCAGCAATGTGACCAGGCCCTTTGTTCCTCCCCCTGCCCAAGGGTAGTAGGGGTGGTACCACTGCAGCCACAATGCAAGAGAGTCTGAGGGTTGTCTCTGGGATTTCCTTTCCAGGGAAATGCAGAGCCACCATCTATTGATGTGTTCAGGCAGAGGCAAGGTTGTTGTGCTGGGTTGCCCTGTTTGAGAGGCTGTATTAGTCCATTCTTGTACTGCCATAAAGAAATACCTGATAGTAGGTAATTTATAAAGAAAAGAGGTTTAATTGGGTCACGGTTCTGCCGGCTGTACAGGAAGCATGGCGGCATCTGCTTCTGGGGAGGCCTCAGGGAGCTTTGACTCATGGTGGAAGGCAAAGCAGGAGCAGGCATCTTAATGGCAGGAGCAGGACCAAGGTGGGTCGAGGGGCATTGCCACACACTTTTTAAAAACCAGATCTAGTGAGAACTCACTATCGTGACAGAGTACCAAGGGGGAAATCCACCCCCGTGATCCAATCACCTCCCACCGGGCCCCACCTCCCCATGATCCAATCACCTCCCACCAGGCCCCACCTCCAATACTGGGGATTATAATTTAACATAAGATTTGGGCAGGGACACAGATCCTAACTATGTCAAAGGCCCTGCCCAGTGAGGAGTAACAGGACCTACCTGGAACACAGTCTTGTTGCTTTTCCATAAGGCAGCGGCGCTGTGCTGGAGGTCCTCCTTAGTCCTTAGTCCTTAGTCCTTAGTCTTTTTGCTCCCTCCCAAGCCTGAGGGCAGCAGGAGCAGGAGCTGTAGAGAACAAAAATAACAGGTCTGCCCACTATTGCTGGGAGTTCTGTCCGAGGGCAGTGCAGGGCTGCCAATGCCACATGAAACTGGACTTCATTCTTGGCAGAATGTGGTAGGCTCCCATTTACCAGCACCCTGCCACACGACAGATCAAGAAATCCACACCCTCTAAACTCATGAATCTTAAAATTGTCATCATAAAAAACTGCTTTCACACATTGTGGGTTTAGAACCTGCCTGAGCACCCAAGCGGGGATGGGGTGAGTGGGGACCCAGGTTATGAGGCCCTGCCCAATAAGGAGTAGTAGGGACAGCGAACCATGAGGAAAACAGAGTGGCCACTTTTCTTTAAGGCGGCTGTGCTCGGTGGAGGGCTGCATTAGTCCTTCATCTTTTCACATTCTCCCAAGCCTCAGGGCAGCAAGGGCAGGAGCTCCAGAGCAGCCCAAATGGCAGGCCTGTCTGCCACCACTGGGAGCTCCATCGCAGGGCAAAGCTGCTACCAGCACCCCAGGAGGGGTGAGGTGGCTGGGGTCCCAGGTTGGGAGGCCCTGCCCACTGAGGGTAAGTGGGGGCAGTGACCCACATGGAAAACAGTCTGGCCACTTTTTCATAAGACAGCTGCACTGTGTCTTATGAAAAACATTCTGGCCACTTTTTCATAAGACAGCTGCACTGTGTTGGGGGCTATGTTAGTCTTTAATTGATTTGCTCCCTCCTGAGTCTGAGGGCAGCAGGAGCTGGGAGCTGCAAAGCCAGAAAACTAAGGGGCCTGCCTGCCACTACTGGAAACTCCATCCCAGGGAAGTGCAGAGGCCAGAGAGTTCAGGCGGTACCGGGGGCTGCACTAGGGTCCTAGGCCAGTGGGCCTAGGCTGGTGGGGTACAGTGGAGGTAAGGCCTGCGGTCCGTCCACTCCTCAGCCCTGTCGATTCAGCCTCTATCCCAGGGATGTGTGAAGGAGTCTTGCTGCCCCCACTGCCAGAGCTGCAATAGCTGGTGCCAGGGTGCCCAGGGGTCTAAGATCCTCAGGAAGCCAAGAGTGCCTGAGTGGTGGCTCTGCCCAGGCTCTAAGCAGCTCATGTCAGTCTGGAGGCCCATTTCCCGGCAGTGGGGAGCCTCTCCCGGCTCCCTGCCGATCCTGGGTGGGTAGCTGTCCCGTCTCTCTCTTCTCCGTTCTCCATGAGTTGTGTTGCTTCCCCGATGAATCCCAACTTGTCCACCTGCATGATCCAGTTGAAGAGCTAATGTTTATTCGCCTTATTCGCCACTCTTTCTCCTCTCTGTGAGAGTGGCGCACACCAGCCGCTTCTAGTCAGCCATCTTGGCAAAAAAAAAAAAAAAAAAAATCTAGTGTCTTTCTTTCTACACTGAACGGCAGTGGAACTCTAAGATTCAGTGGAACCTGGAAGTTTGTTCCCACTGGGTGGCCAATGCTACATCAAACTGGACTTCATTCTTGTCAAAATGTGGTAGGCTCCCATTTACCAGCACCCTGCCACATGATAATGCAACAAATCCACACCCTCTAAACCCATGAATCTGAAAGTTGGCATCATAAAAAAGTGCTTTCACACATTGTGGTTTTAGAATCAATTTATTTTAAGAAAACTTTTTTTAAAATTTTTCTTTCATGAATATTTCATTATTCATCACTCTATTTTCTCTGCTGTAGCTAAGCAGAATAATGCTGAGAAAACAGTTCAAAAGTTATTGTAGAAGATTCAAATCTCCACTGCCAGCTTAAAATCTATAACATTTTCCCTTTTGTTGTCTTTTGTTGTTTAAAGTAAAGGTAAATGTTGACTGCATTCTTTGGAATCATACCCAGAATATAGCTGCTGAAGGTGAGAATACAAAGTACAAATGTCTGCTCAGAAGGTAGAGAAAGCCAGCAAAAAAAAAAAAAAAAAAAAAAAAAAAACTGGTCCCAGAAGGCGGAGCAAGCCAGCAGAATAGTTTTGCCATGTAACAGTATTACTGTAGAAGGAGATTCAGTGGTATTTTAAATGGTTTTATTTTAAAAGATAAGAAAGGAAAAGAGAGAAAGATTCCTCGCCAGTGTAAACTTTTGACAATGAACAGCTGCCACTTTATGTGCTTTTATTTTACTGCAGCTATTAACTTTGCTTCCTTAAAATGATTTAAAATTTTTGATTTTATAATACTCAGAAACAGAGGTCTTAAAGGCAACACCCAATGGTTAAAATCATTGCTTTAAAAAAACCTTTCTAGCTGGGCACAGTGACAAGCGCATGTAGGTTCAGCTACTCAGGAGACCGGGATTGGGAGCATCACTTGAGCCCAGGAGTTCAAGGCTAGCCAGGGAAACATGGCAGGACCCTGTCTCTGAAAATATAGAAAACAAAATACATTTCTGATAAGGAGCAAAACTAATAGCTGCTTTTCTGTGTTTACAGTGCAGACCTGGGAAGGTAACATTTTTATGTAGCATGAGGTTACAGCCTGACTAGAAACTATTGTAGGGGAGATAAACGGCTGTTGGCTAGCTGGCTTGCTTCTCCTGATGAATATTTACAGAAGAGACTGGCTATAGATGCCAGCAGCTGGCTTTCCCAACAGTGTCTTAATCATTACAGACAACAGAGCAGCCTGCATTGGCCTTTGAAGCAGTGTATTCCCTTACGATTTGACCACGGTAGCCTGTTTCCCTCATGAACAGTAGAGGCCACTATTCCATGACACTTGCAAGATCTCTTCAGAAGCTAGTCATTCATGTAAGTAAATTATATTCCTGCTAGATGCGGAACAGATGGACCAAGGTCCAACATAAGAGCAAACTTGTCCCATTTTTCACAGGTACATAGGCTCTAGCCAGATTTGAGCTTCAAGAGAATAGATGTGGAAAACAGATAGATGTGGATGATAAAGTATTTGAGTATCAATCCCAAGGGCTGAGACACTACCTACCATTTTAATCCACCTTAAATCTTCAGAATATGCATCCTCAGTGAATTTCTTTATGAGGTCTCTATCCTTACACCTATGCGCACACTGAAGCAGGACTTCACACTTTGACAAGTGCCAGAGATAGATCTCACTCCACAATGCCACATATATTAGGTTACAATAATCTTATGTCTTTATAATTCTGTATCTTATATATTACAATTATATACAAATATATATAACACCTATTATATAATAGATATTTTATGTATTATATATTATCTATATATAATAGATATTATACATTATCTATATATAACAGATATTATACATTATCTATATATAACAGATATTATACATTATCTATATATAACAGATATTATACATTATCTATATATAACAGATATTATACATTATCTATATATAATAGATATTATACATTATCTATATATAACAGATATTATATATTATCTATATATAATAGATATTATATATTATCTATATATAATAGATATTATATATTATCTATATATAATAGATATTATATATTATTATGATATATAATTGTTTATATATTATATATTATATATACTATAATTTATCATATATAATTATATATTATATCTAACATATAATATAGATATATAGTAGGTATATGATATATTATATATCAGATATAATATATTAACACATATGTTATATGATCTATATTTATTATATAAATATCTATAATATATAAATATGATATATAAATAATATATAAATATATAATATATAAATATATTGGGTTATATTATATAACAGACATATATAATAGATATTATATTTCATATATATGTGTGTGTGTATATATATATTTATATATGATTCATGGAGACAAAGGCAAAGGATGCCTGTCAGTCATCATACTGCAGAAACTGAATCATCCCCTTGGACATGTTTATTTTTTCTATTCATAGTCCTCTCTCTTCCCATCTCTTTAATCAATCTACCTTTCCCCTCCTCATCGTAGCCTAAAATAAATTGCTGCCTAGAACCATTCAGCTCTCTCTCTTAACTTTTATTTTCTATTCAGTAAAACTAAAGTTTGGGAACTATCCATACAGTAAGCTGAGTTCATTCTTCTATATACATGCAAGTGTGTCAGCAGACCCAGAAAGAGCATGTCATGTGCTTGCCATGACACTCACCTTTCCCCCTTATACAGACATGATAATGTTCCATTTATGGGCACTTATGATGTGCTAGGCACTTCACTTTAGTGCTTCATGTGCATCATTGTTTTACACAATCTTCCAAGGTAGATATCATTATGCGCAGTTTCAGTTCACAAATAAGCCAGGTTCACTGAGTAAACAGCACAACCTAGGTTCTGAGTTGAAAAAAAACAGGATATATGCCTGTATCTGGCCCCAAAGCTTGGCCTGTCTGTAAAATCTCTATTGCTTCTGACAACAGGCATTGAGCAGATGGCTGGCCAGGGAGATGTTGGGGCACAGCCCAGGGTAAGGGAAAGTTCACCTACCTGTGAAGGGAGAAACCCCAACCTTGACTACATTTATAGAAGAACTAGGCACCAGAGGGACTCTCAAATCACAGACTCATAGAATTGGCAAGAAATTTAGAGATTATTTCTCAGGTACCATGAGGTACTTTCCCAAGATCACACAATTAACTAGTGACAGAGCTAGAATAAGAACCCAGTCTTGTGAGTCCTTTTTTCTTCTTTTTACTGTTTTTTTTTTTTTTTTTTTTTTTTTTGAGACGGAGTTTCACTCTTGTTGCCCAGGCTGGAGTGCAATGGCATGATCTCGGCTCACTGCAACCTCCACTTCCCAGGTTCAAGTGATTCTCCTGCCTCAGCCTCCCAAGTAGCTGGAATTACAGGTGGCTGCAACCACACCAAGCTAATATTTGTATTTTTAGTAGAGACGTAGAGACAGGGTTTCACCATGTTGGTCAGGCTGGTCTCGAACTCCTGACCTCAGGTGATCCACCCACCTCGGTCTCCCAAAGTGCTGGGATTGTCAACTACACTTATGTCTTCTGAGGGCATGAGAGGATACATGTTGCTCATCTAACTCTTCTAAGTCTTACGTATTCTAAGTGTTGCCTCTGGGGAAATAAAGCTTCATATTCCTCTCCGTGCTTCTGTAAAAAGTAAGGGGGGCAGGGTAGAGAAGAAAGGGTAACACTTGAAATACATGAAGCTTTTTTTAGCAAAGCACATTAATAAATCTTAAGCTGTGCAAAGTGTGAATGAGGGAGGAGGTGGTAAGTGCTAGAGCTAAAATGCTCTTCATAATAATATAAGGATTTTTTTAATCACAACTGGGAGACAGAGAAGCAGTAGGAGAGAAAGCTGAACAATGTCATGAGACTCTGAAATCTAAGTTGGTGGAAATGGAGAAGGACTTTCAGAGGACCAGAAAAGCTAATATTCAATGTTAGAATATTTTCTAAACAGCGCTGCAACATGAGTACGTGATTACCTCAATATCCAGTAAAATCTGCCACACATAGTTGTAGATATTTGCTTGTGCAAGTTGCTTCTTGTTGACTGGTTGTTATGGTTTGAATGCATGTGTACTTTCAAACTTCAAATATTGAAACCTATCACCAAGGCAATGGAGTTACAAGGCAGGGCCTTTGGGAGGTGATTAATGTCCTTAAAAAAGAGGCTGCAGAGAACGTTTGTCTTTTTTTTTTTTTTTTTTTTTTTTTTTTTGCCTTTCCACTCTTCCACCTTGTGAGGACACAGCAACAAGCTGCCCTCTTGGAAGCAGAAAGCAGCTCTCACCAGACATCGAATCTGCCAGCACATTGATCTTGGACTACCCACCCTTCAGAACTGTGAGACATTTCTGTTGTTTATAACTCACCCTGTCTATGGTATTTTGTTATAGCAGGAGAAATGGACTAAACTACTCTTACGAGTGAATTTTGGAAGAAAGAAAGAGTCATGTCTGAACTTTAGGTCAATGCTGGATTGGAGATAAACAAATAGCCATTAGTTATAGAATGAAGTATTCCACAAATACTAGAAGAAAGTATTTGTAGAAATGTTCAGGGAAAAAAAAAACCAACAGAACAGAACATAGAATGGGGGATGGAGCAAGGCAATCTTAGAATCAAAGAGTGGGTGGCTTCTTCTGACATCTAGATTATAGAAGATTCTTCAACAGTGTTGTCTTCTTTCCTCTTCATTCTCTCAAAGAAGTCAATAAAAGCTCCCTCTCACTTTCCCACCACACAAGAGGCAAACCATGTGGAAGGTTATAGAATTCCACCAGATTTTAATTGTGAGGTTGTAGGGTAGGTAGGTGTTAATTTTTCTCCTAAAATTAGAATGATTTTCCCTGGGTTGTTTTATTGGATTCCATGCTCTGCTGTAAGAATATTTTAATGCAAATGAACTAAAATTGTATAATTTTTTGCTGTCATCTTTCATCCAAAGCACATAAAATTCCTAAGTTTCACTCAAATTTCTAGCAGTACATTGTAAATTTCTTAAAGTACTGTGGATAACTATAGAAAATGTTGTACTTAACTATGCTAAGAAAATATTTTTTAAACAAAATTTTCTGTTTATTCTATTTTTAGAAAATAATCAGTTAAATTGACTTTCTCACCTCTAGACACTTCTCAGAGAACCATGAAAACAAATTCAAGGCAGAATAGTGACCTTCCTTGAGTCCCTTTAATTCATTATCTGCATCTGCATCTCCATTCTGATGCAAGTAGATGGACGTTTTGCCTTGGTCATTCCTGTTAATTGAAAACACTCTGTTATCTTTTCTAAAATCAAGTTATGTTCTTGAGAGTGTATTTATTTTAAAAGATTCTGAAACTCAATTTCTCACTAATTCATATTAGCTTTTCTTTCATATCAGCTTTTTTTTTTTAAATTAACTTGTACTCTATTCTCTGTGGAGTTAATATCTTGGTTGCAACCTTTCCACTCAAGAAATAAATGGTCCAGTGAAGGAAGTAATGTGCCATTATCATCCTTATGCTTTGAAAATCTGTAGAATTTTGGAACTAGAGAAAAACAACTGAGACAATTGAGTTCTAGAGAAGTTAAGTGACTTACCTTGGGTTACACAGTTAACTAGTACTAGAAGGCAGAACACACAGAATCATAGAAACTTGGGTTTATAAGAGATTTTGAAGGGCAGTTAGTTCAATATCTCAAATATATTTTTAAAGAGAGGCTTGCACACAGTGAACATTCAACAAATAGAAATTAAATGAATGTAGAAACGTACGTACTGACCAGCCTAGTGATTACTCAGCTTCTGCTTAGAAGCCATAAAGAAAAACCCCAATAAAAGTATTTTCAAATTTGAAATATAACTGAATAAAAATCTTTCTGATGGAAGCGAGAAAAGAGCCAAGGGGGGTAAGGGATGGTGTGTGTGTGTGTGTGTGTGTGTGTGTGTGTGTGTGTGTGTGTGCGTGTGTGTGTGTGTGTTTAAATCAAGCATTTTTATTGTGGTAAAAAATACATACGAAATTTTTCATCTTAATCATTTTTAAGTGTACAGTTCAGCAGCATTAAGTACATTCACACTTTTGTGTAACCATCACTGCCATCCATCTCCAGAGGTCTTTTTATCTTGCAAAACTGATACTCTGTACCCATTAAACAATAACTCCCCATTTCTCTTTCTCCCAGTCCCTGAAAAACACCAATTTACTTTCTATGAATTTGACTACTTTAGGTACCTCATATAAATGGAATTACACAGTATTGGTCTTTTCATGACTGGTTTATTTCACTTTATATGTCTTCAAGTTTCATCCATGTTGCAGCATGCAAGATTCCCTTTCTTTTTAAGACTGAATAATTCATCTGTTAATGGACACTTATGTTGCTTCCACATTTTAGCTATGGTGAATAATGCTGCTATGAACATCGGGGTACAGATATCTCTTCAAGATTTTCCTTTCAATTCTGGCTGTATATCCAGAAGGAGAATTGTTGAAACACATGATAATTCTATTTTGAATTTTTTAAGGAACCACCATACTGTTTTCCATACAGTAGCTGCCCCACTTTACATTTTGACCAATAGTGCACAAAAGTTCCAATATCTCCACACCTTCATCAACATACATTTTTTGTATTTTTGATAGTAGTCATCCTAATGTGTGTAAGGTGATATCTCACCATGTTTTTTATTTTCACTTTTCTAATAATTAGTGATGTTGAGCATCCTTTCATGTGCTTACTGACCATTTGTTTATATCGTCTTTGAAGCAATGTCTATTCAAGTCATTCACCTATCTTTAATTAAGTTGTTATTGTTGAGTTATCTCTATATTCTGTATATTAATCCCTTATCAGACATATACTTTGCAAATATTTTCTCTCATTTTGTGGGTTGCCTTTTTACTCTGTCAATTAAGTCTTTTGAGGACAAAAGTTTTTAATTTTTATGAAGATCAATTTGTTGTTGTTTTTGTTTTGTTGCTTAGGCCTTTGGTGCTATATCTAAAAAATTGCCAAATCTAGTGTTATAAAGACTTTGTCCTGTGTCATATTTTATGTTTAGGCTTTTGATCCATTTTGAGTTAATTTTTGCATACGATGTTATGTAAAGGTCAAAATTGATTCTTTTGCAATGTGGTCATACAGTTTACCCAGGACTGTATGGTGAAAATACTAACCTTTCCCCCAGTGAATTGTCTTGGCACACTTATCAAAACTCATTTGACCATATATGTGAGGATTTATTTTTGGGCTCTCTATTCTGTTCCATTGGCCAATGTGTCTGTCTTTATGCCAGCACCACTCTGGTTTGATGACTGTGGCTTTTTAGTAAGTTTTGAAATCAGGAAGTATAAGCCTCCCATCTTCTTTTTAAATATTATTTTAGCTATTTATCGTCTCTTAAGATTCCATGTAAATTTTAGGATAAACTTTTCTATTTCTGCCCAAAAAAAAGTCATTGGGATTTTGATAGGCATTGCACTGAATTTGTATACCACTTTGGGTAACATTGACATCTTAGCAATTTTAAGTCTCCCAATCCATGAATGTAAAATGTCTTTCTATTTATTTATTCTTTAATTTATTTCAGCAATGTTTCATAATTTTCTTTGTTTCTCTTTTACTTTCTAGGTTAATACTTAAGCATTTTATAATTGTTGAAGCTATTGTAAATGAAATTTTATTAATTTCCTCTTCAGATTGTTTATTGTTAGTGTGTAGAAATGCAAGTGATTTTTGTTTATTTTTGTTTCCTGCTACTTTGCTGAATTCATTTATTATTTTAACAATTTTATTAGGTGAAATCTTTAGAGGTTTCCATGTATAAAATCATGCCATCTGTAAACAGAGATACTTTTACTTTTTCCTTTCCAATTTAAATGCCTTTTTACTTCTTTTTCTTGCCTTATTGCTCTGGCTACAACTTCCAGTACTATGTTGAATAGAAATGGCAAACATGGGCATCCTTTCCTTGTTTCTGATCTAAGAGGAAAAGCTTTTAGTCTTTCACCATTGAGTATGATGTTTGCTGTGAGTTTTTTCATATATAGCTTTTATTATGTTGAGGTAGTTTTCTTATATTCCTAGTTTGTTGAGTGTTTTTAAAATCACATAATGGTGTTAAATTTTGTTAAAGGCCCTTTCTGCATCAATTGAGATAACTGTAATTTTGCCTTTATTCTGTTAATGTGGTGTATTACATTGATCAATTTTCACATGTTGGACCATCCTTGCATTCCAGGAATAAATTCCACTTGGTCATGGTGTATAATCTCTTTAATATGCTGTTAAATTTAGTTTGCTAGTATTTTGTTAAAGATTTTGCATCAATGTTCATAAGGGATATTGTTTTGTAGTTTTCTTTTCTTGCAGTGTTTTTGTCTGGCTTTTGTATCAGGACAATGCTGGCCTCATAGAATTAGTTAGGATGTAATTCCTCCTGTATGATATTTTTCAAAAGTTTGAGAATTGGTATTCTTCTCTAAATGTTTGGTACATTTCTCCAGTGATGCCATCAGGCCCAGGGTTTTCTTTATTGGGATTTTTTATTGCTAAGCCAGTCTTCTTACTACTTATAGGTATATTCAGGTTTTCTAATTCTTCATGCTTCAGTCTTGTTAGGTTTTGTGTTTCTAGGAATTTATAAATTTCTTCCAGGTTATTCAATGTGTTAAAATTATTCATAGTACTCTCTTATAATCCTTTTAATTTTTGTAGCATCAATAATAATCCTTTAATTTCTGATTTTAGTAATTTGAGTCTTCTTTTTCTTAGTTTATCTAGCCAAAGCTTTGTCAGTTTGTTGATAAAGAATCAACTTTTGGTTATGCTAATTTTCTCTATTATTAAACAAAAAAATTTCTGCTCTAATCTTTATTATTTGTTTCTTCCTGCTAGCTTTGGGTTCAGTGTGTTCTTTTTTTACTTTCTTAAATTATTATACATTTAAGTAGTTTATTTGAGATTTTTCTCAAATATAAATATTTATATCTACAAATTTCCTCCTCAGCACTGTTTTTGCTGCATTCAGTAAGTTTTAGTATGTTGTGTTTTCATTTTCATTTGTCTCAAGGTATTTTCTAATTTCCCTTGTAATTTCTTCTTGGATACATTGGTTGTTTAAGTGTGTTTCTCCACAAATTCATGAATTTTCCAATTTTCTCTCTGTTATTGATTTCTTCCTTCATCCCACTATAGTTAGGGAAGAGGATCTCTTAATACATTTGTGCTGCTATAACAGAATACCACAGACTGGGTAATCTACAAAGAACAGTTTTGGAAGGTGGGAAGTCCAATATCAAGGTGCCAGAATCTTATGAATGTCTTCTTGCTACATTCTAACATGGTGGAATAGGGAAGCACAAAAGGTGGATGAACACGGTCCTCACACAGCATAGGAGCAGAAGAAAACCCACTCCTGCATGCCATTTTTCTAAGAGCATTAATCCATTCATGAGGAGAGAGTTATCCCAAAAGCCCCACTTCTCAACACTGCCAAGTTCCTAACACATAAATTTGGAGAACATATTCAGACCACAGCAGATACTTTATATTATATCTCTCTTTTTAAATCTATTGAGACTTAATTTCTGATCTATCATAGGTCTGTCCTGAAGAATGTTCCATATGAACCTGAGAAGAATGTTAATTCTGCTGTTGTTGAATAAAGTGTTCTGTATATGTCTGTTAGATCTAATCGGCTAATTGTGTTGTTCAAGTCTTCTATTTTCTTATTCATCTTCTGTCTGGTTGTTCTATCCATTACTGACAGTGAGCTACTAAAGTCTTCAACCATTATTGTAAATCTGCTTCTCCCTCCAATTCTGTTTCTGTTTCATATATTTTGATGGTGTGTTAGTAGGTGTAAAATTATTATATCATTTTCCTGTATAGAAACTTCTATTAAAATATAATGACCTTCTTTGTTCCTTGTGATTGTTTTAATCTGAAGTCAATTTTGCCAGATATTAGTATAGCCACTCCCGCTCTCTTGTGGTTACAAGTTGTATGGAATATCTTTTTCCATCATTTTACTGTTAACCTATTCATATCTCTGGATCTAAAGTGAATTGCTTGATGATAGCATATAGTTGGATCATGTGTGTGTGGGATTTTTTTAAATTTATTCTGCCAATCTCTGTATTTTGATTGGAGAGTTTAATCTATATTTAAAGCACTTACTGATAACGATAAACTGATTTTGGTCATTTTGCTATATTTTTCTATATACCTTTTATCTTTTTTCACCCTCATTTCCTGCATTACTGTCTTCTTTTGTGTTTAGTTGATTTTTATATTGAAACACTGTAATTTCCTTCTAATTTCCTTTTGTATATATTCTATAGCCATTTTTATGATTACTATGGGGATTACACTTAACATCCTCAAGTTATAATATTCTCATTTGAATTTATATCAGCCTAACTTTACTAACATACAAAACCTCTGGTCCTATACAGCTCCATCCTCACATCCTTTCAGTTATTGATCACAAATTACGTCTTTATACGTTGTGTGTCCAAAAGCATAAATAATTGTTTTATGCATCAATTTTATAAACTATTTAAAAAACAAAATGTAGAGTTACAAATCAAAGTTTCCATAATACTAGCTTTTAGAATAGTAATTTTAAAAATGTTAGTCTCTTAAATCATGTAGAAAACAAAAAGTAGAGTTACAAACCAAAGTTACAATAATACTAGCTTTTATAATTGCCCAGATATTTACCTTTGCTGAGATCTTTATTTCTCCATAGAGCTTCCAGTTATTGTCTTGAATATTCTCAAGTGCATATGGAACATTTCATTTCAACCTACAGGACTCCTTTTAGTTTTTCTTGTGGGACATGTCTAGTGGTAATGAATTCTCTCAGCTTTTATCTGGAAACATCTTCATTTCTCTCTCACTTTTGAAAAACAGTTTTAAATGTTTCTGAAGGACTTTGGCTTCTCACAGTTTGATTCTAATGTGTCTCAGTGTGGGCCTCTTTGAGTTCCTACTAGGCATTTTTTGAGCTTGATAAATGTTTACATTTATGTCTTTTATCAAATTTGGAAAGTTTTCAGCTATTCTTTCTCTGAATACTCTCTGCTTCTCTTTCTCTTCTTCTAGGACTTCCGCAACATGTATGCTGGTCTGATGGTGTCCCACAGATCCCTTAGGACCTTTTCACTTTTCTTCCAATAGTCTTATCTTCAAGTTCCTCAATTGTTTCTTAGGCTTGCTCAAATCTGTTTTTGAATCCCTTCAATAAATTTTTTATTTCATGCAATCTTTGACAAAGCTGACAAAAACAAGCAATGGGGAAAGGACTCCCTGTTCAATAAATGGTGCTGGGATAACTGGCTAGCCATATGCAGAAGATTGAAACTGAACCCGTTGCTTACACCATGTACAAAAACCAACTTAAGAAGGATTAAAGACTTAAATGTAAAACCCAAATATGTTAAAAAAAAAAAAACCCTGGAAAACAATCTAGGCAATAGTATTTTGGCCATAATAACTGGCAAAGGTTTCATGATGAAGACTCCAAAAGCAATTGCAGCAAAAGCAAAACTTGACAAATGGGATCTAATCAAACTAGAGTTTCTGCACATCAAAAGTAGCTATCAATAAACAGACAGCCTACAGAATGGGAGAAATTATTTGCAAAACTATGCATCTGACAAAGGTCTAATATCTAGCATCTATGAAGAACTTAAACAAATTTACAAGAAAAAAACAACCTCATTGAAAGGTGGGCAAAGGACATGAACAGACACTTTTTTAAAGAAGACATACATGCGGCCAACAAGTATATATTTTAAAAGTTCAATATCACTCACTGGTCATTAGAGAAATGCAAATCAAAACCACAGTAAGGTACCATCTCACACCAGTCAGAATGGTTATTATTAAAAGTCAAAAAATAACAGATGCTGGAGAGGTTGCAAAGGAACAGGAACTTATACACTGTTGGTGGGAGTGTAAATTAGTTCAACCATTGTGGAAAGCAGAGTGGTGATTCCTCAAAGAACTAAAAACAGAAATACCATTTGACCCAGAAATCCCATTACTGGGTATATACCCAAAGGAATATAAATGATTCTATCGTAAGGACACATGCACATATACATTCACCGCAGTACTATTCACAATAGGAAAGACATGGAATCAATCTAAATGCCTATCAATGGTAGATTAGATTTTTAAGATGTGGTATACATACATTGTGGAATATTATGCAGCCATAACAAAGAACAAGATCATGTTCTTTGAAGGAACATGGATGGAGTTAAAGGCCATCGTCCTTAGCAAATTAACGTAAGAACAGAAACCCAAATACTGCATGTTCTCACTTATAAGTGGGAGCTAAATTATGAGAACACATGGACACACAAGAGGGGAACATCAGACACTGGGGACTACCTGAGAGTAGAGGATGGGAAGAGGGAGAGAAGCAGAAACAAATAACTATTTTGTACTAGCTTTATTACCTGGGTGATAAAATAATCTGTACAACAAACCCCAATGACACGAATTTACCTATATAACAAACTTGCACAAGTACCCCGAACCTAAAAGTTTTTTAAAAATTAAAATATTTTCATTTCAGTTATGATATTTTTTAGCTCCAAAATTTCTTTTTAGTTTATTTTTTACAGTTTCTATTTATCAATATTTTCATTCTGTTCATACATTGTTGTGTTTACTTTTTCTAGATCTTTTAAGTCCTTGAGCATCTTTATGAGAGTTGCTTTAAAGTATTTGTCTAGCAAGTTCACCATCTGGATTTTCTTGGGGTTTCTGTTTTTTTTTTAATGGGGGCCACATTTTACCATTTTTAAATATGCTTGGTGATGTTTCTTGTTGAAAATTGAACATCTGGATTATAATGAAGTAATTCGGAAAAGAAGTTTCTCCTCCTTCCCCAGGGTTTGCTAATTTGGGGTTTGTTTTTTTATTTTTGATTGTTATAGACTGTCTGCGAGGGATGAGCCTGAGGTGTCAGCATCTTCACAGGTCTTTTGAGCCTGCATGCACAAAAGGGTCTACTGTCCCTGGGTATGCACAGTAACTCTCTGAATTTCTCTGTATATGTGGTTACTTTTGAATGTCTTAGATTTTAAATATCTGGCTCCCAAAACAAGATTACAATGAAGGGATAGGAGATTGGGGGTAGAATATCAAAAGAGTGCTGACCCTTTAAATCCTCTGAAAGTTAATTCAGCTTTGGGGGAGAGCCTTGCAATGGTGTGGGGAGGGTGTAACAATGGCTGCCTACCTATGTGTCTGCATCTCCAAGATCAAAAATAGCAATCATGGATCAGATCATAGATCCCCAATTTATGAAGGACAGGGCTTTGAGGCTTACCCGGCTCCCACAATGGGTATGGATGTGTTGCCTGCCCTTGGGGTGGGGCATGGGAGATGGGTAGCTGCTACTCTGCTAAAAGCTGAACTTACCCACAGTTTGTCATCCAAACCTTCCCCTGGAAGTTGTAAGCCTTCAAACAGATGCTAGATCAGACAGGTTTTGCTAGTGCAGTTGTTGTCTAGGTAGGAAGACATATTCCTGGTGCTTCCTGCTCTACCATCTTCCCAGAATCCTCGACTTAATCCAGTTTTATAAAATTGGGGAACCAACCTTAACTCAAAAAAAGAATTTAAACCTCTCCTCCATCCAGTCTTTCTCTGCAGAGCAGAGGATCCACTGTTGGTGTCCCTGTGTCCCAGCCGGAAGGTGAGGGAAGTAATACAGTGACAGAGAGGGAGAAGTCTACAGTGAAAGCCTAGTGACCCCAGAGAAAAGGGCCCAAGAGGCTCCCAGGCCTCCATTAGCAGGCTTCCAGATTAAAACAGTGTTCAATAAAAAGGACAATGCAAGATCCGGCTAAGAGAGTCAGGAACTAGAGGAGGAGAAGCATGACAAGATTTTCCAGTGGCTAGTAGGAAACAAGGCTCACGTATTCCCTGAGCTGGAGTCTCACTGTTCTCATGGCTTTTTACCTGGTGCCCCTACCCTCAGATATGGATGTAAGGAAAGAGTTAAAAAAGATTATGCTAAAAGGACACCAAATATACTAAATATACGACTTGATAGTCATTGCAATTGGTTGCGCTTTTGATTCAACCTCTCATTCCAGCTGCTTGATAATCTCTGGGATCCTGCATCTGCACTTACCATGTCAGCTGGTCCACCCAGCTTCCTATCACACTTCAGTTCCATAAATGGCTGCCTACAGAGGAAAGCTTCACATGTGCCTAAAAACTCCCTCCAGATCGTCATCAGCCCGTATTCAACCACAAGGAGGTCTTTCAATCTGAAACTCCAGAGATATTAATATCTATTGCTGTACAAGCCAGCCCAGTTCTGGGAAGGAAGGAAGGGAAGGGAATGTGTGAAGACAAGAGTGAGTGGTGGGTGGGGAGGACTGTTCTGTACATGTTCCTATCACTTTAGTAGCTCATCAAAGAGAGCAAACGTCAGCACCTCTTGATTTGGTTTTGACTCCCCCAGATTTCTACAATTTCAGATTCTTGTTTTAAGTGCCAGTAAAACCTTTTCCCTTGGGGCTAGGGAACTGTGCAAAGGAAATAATAATACTGGCAGAGTGATTTGTTAGGTGTTCAATGGTGCTAAATCCTTATAAGCAAAAGCTCTCCCTACCTCCACCTATTTGTGCCCTCCCTATGCCCACATACCAGCCAATCTGGAAATGAGGAAAAACACTACAAAAGAGGAAAGGCAGACTCAGCCCCTCTCTAGGGACCTTGGTGCCAGCTACAAAGGAAAGACCACTACAGAGGTAAAAAAAGAATCTTTCTCCTGTCTTTGCCACCCACTCCCCCAATCATGCTCTTAAGACTTAAAGCCACAAGTCAACAGAGCATCTCCACATTGTTCTTTTTCCCTTTTCATTCGGATTGCAAAATAATCAGAGAAACCCCACCTTACTTTCTCACTCCACAGGAGATGAACCATGCAGTTTGGTAAAATTCTTTTGCATCCTGCAATCAGATTTTTATTTCTCCTCTTTTCCTCTGATGTAGCTTGCATTTCTTGGACAATAATGGTTAGAAAGTTGCCTCAGTAACAGGCCTTGGCATTTCTCACAAAGTCCAAATTGGTAACATCCACCGAAGAGCCCAGTGGCTAATCCCAAATGTGCTTTCTAATTTATGCTCTGTCTGATCCAAAACTGCTCTGTGAATTTCCCACTGTCATGTTCCTGCAGTTCAGTCAGTCATTTTGTAGAAGCACATGATCCTTGGGATCCCAGCACTATATGGCACGGCTGCAAAAATTATTTTTATCTCTGGCTGCTCTATGAGGACTCAGAAAAGATATACGAAATAGATGAGAAGATAACAAAATTGCGTTTCCAGAGGTATATTAGAGTGGACTGTTATGCAATCCCCTCCAAAACAAAACAAAACAAAACAAAACAAAACAAACAAACAAAACCTGTATTCACTTTATCCACACGATGGTGCTAGCCTCAAAAAAATCGCCCTTCTCAGTCTTGCAAGAAGAATGAAAACAGTTCCACTTCCCTCTCATTAATGGCAAAGCTGTATACTGTAGCCAAGGCATCACTTACCTAGGGGGACGTTAATTCTGCAAATAAGCACCTAAAATAGATGGGTTCATCCTAATCCCCTTCCCCACCCCACTTCCCAGGGAGATAAAAAAGAACAAAATCACTGTTCTTTTCAACTCACTGATTCAATCATTTTAGCAACCCTGGGGCGTAAGAGTGATTCATGCTGGGCTTTTGGATGTGTGCAATCTTGGCACAGACCCTCACTACGCCTTAGAGGGAGCTGAGTGACTTGGGAGTATGTGGGGGAGCGCTAGTCAACCAGCAGTCTAAAGCTCCTCATTGGGTTCTAATAAGTGCTGCTGGGAATGAAAGAAGATGGGAGCACCAGACATTTCACCAGGGTCACTGAATGAAAGAAGTGGATTCAACGTGGGCGCCTTCCAGGCTAATGGGCAAAGAAAACTAGGAAGTCTGTTTTGGGCTTCTCAACTCAAAAATATGCTCTCTACCTGTCTAATGACCAAGTTTCACCAGCTGCCTCTTCTTTTTATGGAATTTAGATCTTTCACTTAAATGTTCTAAAAGCTCAGGGTAATCTTGTTAAGCATGCTAAATAGTGCTTAGGTAACATTAAGATGCCAAATGGAACCAATTACCAGGTGTATAAACAAATAATTTTTAAAAGCAGGAAACCTGTCAAAACCAAAAAGCACTCTCAACTTTAGAAAGGGAGAACCAACTGAAGCTCTTTAATGGCTCTAAGTAAGCCCTTACCTGAAGCTGATACTAATAACAATGATAACCATGAGCAGTGATATGGGTCCAAAATGTCTTCAGACTTGGCCCTGGACACTGGCAGCTTGATAACGCCTGTGATTTGGGAACTAGCAGAAGGCACCACTTACCATTACACCCAAACATCCACCTGTGGCCTGCCATGTACTTTTGGCCCTTTTACATGTTTAAACCCTCCAACTTTAGACCAGCTGCGAAGAATATTATTTCTATAACTTCTATCTTAAAATATACATTCTAACTGAGAAGGAAGAAACGACTGAAGGAAAAAATTCTCATTAGGATGAATGAGTTCATTAGATTGGCTCATTTATCCTTAGAATAACAAGGAGGTGGCACATGAGGAGATGGCATGTAGGATAACTAAATGTCAACAAAGAACAAACAGTTTGACAGTCATAAGTTCTGGGAGAAAAACAACCTGGGAGACGGCAACAATGAGTTTGAAAGGATTTTTCTATTTATCACAGATCAGACATAAAAATGATGATTCACAAATTCAAAAGATTTTACAGATGCACTCACTTCAGCTCACACCGTGTTTTTTGTTTTAATGTGTAGTTGTTGCAAATATTTTAAATGACATTTTAAAATGCAAATATTTTTAAATGACATTTTAAATTCTGAAAATGTCATTTAAAGCCCAGATTTAGGGCTTCTCTTTAAAAAGTAAAAAGGTTTTTTTCCCATAAGTTCAATTGTTTTCATTTTTAACTCCCAAAATACGTGAAAATGTGGTTTGTCTTTCCCTCCTTGGCTTATTTCACTTAATGTCCTTCAGTTCCACCCATGTTGTTGCAAATGACAGGATCTTGTTCTTTTTTATGGCTGAATAGTACTCCATAGTATGTATGTATCACATTTTCTTTATCAGTTTGTCTGTGGATGGACACTTAGGCTGCTTCCAAATCTTGGCTATTGTGAATAGTGTTGCAATAAACATAAGAGTGCAGATATTTCTTCAGTACACTCATTCCTTTTCTTGTGGGTATATGCCTAGCAGTGGGATTACTGGGCCATATGGTATTTCTATTTTTAGCGTTTTGAGAAACTTCCAAACTGTTCTCCATAGTGGATGTACTAATACACATTCACACCAAGAGTGTACCATGGTTCTTTTTTCTCCATATAATCGCCAGCATTTGTTATTGTCTGTCATTTGATTAACTGGGGTGAGATTATATTTCATTGTAATTTTGATGATGTAAGTTCTCTGGTGATCAATTATGTTGAGTGCCTTTTCATATGCCTGTTTGCCATTTGTATGTCTTCTTTTGAGAAATGTTTACTCATATATTTTGCCCATTTTTAATCAGATTGTTGAAATTTTTTCCTATAGAGTTGTTTGAGCTCCTTATATATTCCACCCATTAATCGCTTGTCAGATGAGTAGCTTACAAATGTTTTCCCCCATTCCGTGGGTTGTGTCTTCACTTTGTTGAATTTTTCCTTTGCTCTGTAGAAGCTTTTTAACTTGATGTGATCCCATTTGTCCACTTTTGCTTTAGTTGTATGTGCTTGTGGGATATTACTCAAGAAATTTTTGCCCAGACAAATGTCCTGGAGAGTTTCCTAATGTTTTCTTTTAGTAGTTTCATAGTTTGAGGTTTTAGATTTAGGACTTTAATCCATTTTGATTTGATTTTTATATATAGCAAGAGATAGGGATCTAGTTTTATTCTTCTGAACATGGATATCCAGTTTTCCCAGCACCGTTTATGAAAAGACTGTCTTTTCCCCCCTGTGTGTTCTTGGCACCTTTGTCAAAAATGAGTTCACTGTAGAGGTATGGATATATTTCTGGGGTCTCTATTTGATTCCATTGCTCTGTGTGTGTGTTTTTATGCCAGTATCATATAGTTTGGTTACTATACCTCTGTAGTATAATTTGAAGTCAAGTAATGAAATTCCTCCAGTTTTCTTCTTTTTGCCCAGGATGGCTTTGACTGTTCTGAGTCTTTTGTGGTTCCATATAAATTTTAGGATTTTTTTTTATTTCTGTGGTGAATGTCATTGGTATTTTGATAGAGATTGCATTGAATCTGTAGATTGCTTTAGGTAGTATGGACATTTTAACAATATCGATTCTTCCAATCCATGACATGGAATAACTTTCCATTTTGTTGTGTCCTCTTCAATTTATTTAATCAGTGTTTTATAGTTTTCTTTTTTCTTTTTCTTTTTCTTTTTTTTTTTTTTTGTTTTTTGTTTTTTGTTTTTTGAGATGGAGTCAAAACTCTTGTTGCCCAGGCTGGAGTGCAATGGCATAATCTCAGCTCACCGCAACCTCCACCTCCCAGGTTCAAGCGATTCTCCTGTCTCAGGCTCCCTAGTAGCTGGAATTACAGGCATGCACCACCATGCCCAGCTAATTTTGTATTTTTAGTAGAGATGGAGTTTCTCTGTGTTGGTCAGGCTGGTCTTGTCCTCCCGACCTCAAGTGATCTGCCTGCCTCAGCCTCCCAAAGTGCGGGGATTACAGGCGTGAGCCATCACACCTGGCCCAATCAGTGTTGTATAGTTTTAATTATCAAGATCTTTCTCTTCTTTGGTTAAGTTTATATCTAGGTATTTTATTTTATTTGTAGCTATTGTAAATGGAATTGCTTTCTCGATTTCCTTTTCAGATTGTTCACTGTTGGCATATAGAAATGCTACTGATTCTTGTATGTTGATTTTGTAGTCTGTACCTTTAATGAATTTGTTTTAGTTCTAACAGATCTTTTGGCAGATTTTTTAGGTTTTTCCAAATATATATGAGATTACATTATCCACAAACAAGCAGAATTTGACTTCTTCCTTTTGAATTTGCAGGCCCTTTATTTCCTTCTCTTGTCTGATTGCTCTAACTAGGATTTCTAGTACTATGTTGAATAACAATAGTGAAAGTGACATCCTTGTCATGTTCCAGATCTTAGAGGAAAGATTTTGGTTTTTCCTCATTCAGTGTTATACTAGCTGTGGATCTATCATATATGGCTTTTATTGTATTGAGGTATTTTCTTCTATATCCAGTTTTTTAAGGGTTTTTTTCATAAAGGGATGTTGAATTTTATCAAATGCTTTTTCAGCATCAATTGAAATGACCATGATTTTGTCCTTCATTCTGTTGATATAATGTATCATGCTGATTGATTTGCATATGTTGAACCATCTTTGCATCCCTGGAATAAATCCCACTTTGGTCATACTGAATGATCTGTCTAATGTGTTGTTGAATTTGGTTTGCTAGTATTTTGTTGAGGATTTTTACATCACTGTTCATCAGCGATATTGGCCTGTAGCTTTCTTTTTTTGATGTGTCTTTGATTTTGGTATCAGGGTAATACTGGCCTTGTAGAATGAGTTTGGAAGTATTCTCCCTCCTCAATTTTTCAGAATAGTTTGAGTAGAATTGGTTTTAGACCATCTTTAAATGCTTGGTAGAATTCGGCAATGATGCCATCAGGTCCAAGGCTTTTCTTTGCTAGAAGACTTTTGATTATGGCTTCGATCTTGTTACTTGTTATTGGTCTGTTCAGGTTTTGAATTTCTTCATGATTCAATCTGGGTAGGTTGTATTTGTCTAAGAATTTAACCATTTCTTTAGGTTTCCCAATTTATTGGCATAAAGTTGCTCATGGTAGCCTGTAATTATCCTTTGAATTTCTGTGGTATTGGTTGTAATGTCTCCTTTTTCATCTCAGAATTTTTTTTATTTGGGTCTTCTCTCTTTTTTTCTTAATCTGGCTAAAAGTTTCTCGGTTTTGTTTATCTTTTCAAAAAACAAACTTTTCATTTCGTTGATCTTTGTGTATTTTTATTTAAATTTCATTCATTTCTGTTAAGATTTTTATTACTTCTGTTCTTATACTAATTTTGAATTTGATTTGCTCTTGTTTTTCCAGTTCTTTAAAATGTATAATTGTGTTATTTATTTGAAGTTTTTCTACTTCTCTGATGAAGGTGCTTATTGCTATATCCTTTCCTCTTAGTACTGCTTTTGCTGTACCCTAAAAGTTTTATGTTGTGTTTCCATTATCATTTGTTTCAAGAAGTCTTTCAATTTCCTTCTTAATTTCTTCATTGACTTGCTGGCCATTCAGAAACGTACTGTTTACTAGTGTTTGTACAGTTTCCAACATTCCTCTTGTTATCGATTTCTAGTTTTATTCCATGTGGTCAGATAAGATACTTGATATTATTTCAATTATTTTGAATTTTTAAGACATTCTGTGGCCTAACATATGGCCTATCCTTGAAAATAATCCATATGCTGAGTAAAAGAATGTGTATTCTGCAGCCATTAGATGAAATGTTCCATAAATATCTATTAGGTGCACTTAGTTTATAGTGCAAATTAAGTCAGATGTTTCTTTGTTGATTTTCTGTCTAGGAGATATGTCCAATCCTGAAAGTTGGATGTTGAAGTCTCTGGCTATTATTGTATTGGGGTCTATCTCTCTCTTTAGCTCTAATAATATTTGTTATATGTATCTGGATGCCCCAGTGTTGGGTGCATATACATTTAAAATTCTTATATATCCTCTTGCTGTATTGACCCCTTTATCAATATATAGTGACCTTCTTTGTCTCTTCTTATAGTTTTTGTCTTGAAATCTATTTCGTATGATATAAATATGGCTACTCCTGCTCATTTCATTTCCATTTGCATAGAATATAATTGTCCATCCCTTTATGTTCAGTCTATGTCACTTTATAGGTGATGAGTGTTTTTTATAGGCAACAGATCATTGGATCTTGTTTTTTTTTTTAACGAATTAGCCACTCTATGTCTTTTGTTTGGAGAGTTTAGTCCATTTACATTCAATGTTATTATTGATAAGTAAAGACTTACTCCTGTCATTTTAAAATTTGTATCCTGATTGTTTTGTGGTCTTCTCTTCCTTCTTTCCTGTCTTCCTTTTAGTGAAGGTGATTTTCTCTGGTGGTATGTTTCAATTTCTTGCTTTTTGTTTTGGTATATCTGTTGCATGTTTTTTGATTTGAGGTTACCACGAAGCTTACAAATAATATCTTATAACTCCTTATTTTAGACTAAGCGCAACTTAACACTGATTGCTTAAACAAACTAACAAGCAAGCAAAGAGAGAACTAATACAAACTCTACACTTTAAATTCATCCCCCACTTTTTAACTTTTTGTTGTTCCTATTTATATCTTATTATATTGTCTGTGTTTTGAAAAATTTTTGTAGTTACTATTTTTGATAGGTTCATCTTTTAGTCTTTGTACTCAAGATATGAGTAGTTTACACACCACAATTATCGTGTTATAATATTCTGTCTTTCTGTGTACCCACTATTACCAGTGAGTTTTGTATCTTCAGATGATTTCCTGATGCTCACTAATGTCCTTTTCTTTCAGACTGAGGAACTGGCTTTAGCATTTCTTGTAGGACAGGTCTAGTATTGATGAAATCCCTCAACTTTTGTTTGTCTGGGAAAGTCTTTATTTCTCCTTCATGTTTGAAGGATATTTTCACAGGGTATGCTACTTTAGGATAAAAGGGTTTTTTTTTTCCTTCTGCATGTTACTTATTTCTTTTCTCTTGCTGCTTTCTTTATCATTGACCTTTGGGAGCTTGATTATTAAATGTCTTGAGGTAGTCTCATTTGGATTATATCTGCTTGGTGTTCTATCACCTTCTTGTACTTAAATATTGATATCTTTCCCTAGGTTTGGGAAGTTCTGTTATTTTCTCTTTAAATATACTTTCCACCCTGGTATCTCTCTCTCTCTTTCTCTCTCTCTCTTTCCTCTTTAAGGCCAATAACTTTTAGGTTTGCCCTTTTAAGGCTATTTTCTAGATCTTGCATTTATGCTTCATTCTTTTTTATTCTTTTTTTCTTTTGTCTCCTCTGGTTGTGTATTTTCAAATAGCCTGTCTTCAAGCTCACTAATTCTTCTGCTTGATCAAGTCTACTGTTAAGAGGCTCTGATGTGTTCTTTAGTATGTCAATTGTATTTTTCAGCTCCAGAATTTCTGCTTGATTCTTTTTTTTAAATTATTTCAATCTCTTCATTAATTTCATCTGATAGGATTCTGAATTCTTTCTCTGTGTTATCTCAAATTTTGTTGAGACTCCTCAAAACAGCTATTTTGAGTTCTCTGTCTGAAAGGTCACATATCTCTGTGTCTTTGGTACTGGTCACAGGTGCTTATTTCATTCATTTGGTGAAGCCATTTTCTGGGTAGTCTTGATGCTTGTAGATGTTTGTGGGTGTCTGGGTGTTGAAGAGTTAGGTATTTATTATAGTCTTCTCAGTCTGAGCTTGTTTGTGCCCATCCTTCTTGGGAAGGCTTTCCGAGTCCCTTTTCAAAGAGATTTGGGCACTGTGATCTAAGTCTTTGGTCACTGCAGTTGCATGTGCATTAGGGGGCACCCTAAGCCCAGTGATGCTGTGGCTCTTGCAGGCTTGTAGAGGTACTTCCTTGATGTCTTGAGTGAGACCTGAGAGAATTATCTGGATTATCCAGCAGAGACCCTTGTTCTCTTCCCTGACTTTCTCCCAAACAGAGTCTCTCTCTCTCTCTCTCTCTCTCTCTCTCTGTCTCCCCCCATCTCTCTCTCCCCACTTGAAGCTAGGGGAGGAGTGACAGAAGCACTCCTGTGGCTACCACAACTGGGATTGTGCTGGGTCAGACCCAAAGCCAGCACTGGGGTCTCACTCAAGGCCCGCAGTTACCACTGCTTGGCTATCACCTATGTTCATCAAGGCCTAAGGGCTCTGTAACCAGCAGGTGGTAAATCTAGCCAAGCTCATGTCCTTCCTTTCAATGCAGTGAGTTATCCTTGGCCCATGGTGGGTGTGGGTCCAGAGATGTCATCCAGGAGCCAGGACCTGGAGTCAAGAACCTTAGGGATCTACTTGGTGCTTTATTCTACTACTGCTGGGCTGGCACCCAAGCTTTAAGACACAGTCTTAAAGTCACTCTTCCCTCCTCTTTTCTCAAGCAGATGAGTCTCTCCCCATGGTCACCACTGCCCCAGGCCCACAACAAGCAGTACCTGGCTACCACCATGTTCACTCAAGGCCCAAGGACTCTTCAGTCAGCTTGTGGTGCATGTTACAAGGCCTGGGATTCTCTTTTCAGGGAAATAGGCTCCTCTGTGGCCCAGGAAGGATCGAGAAATGCTGTCCAGGAGCCAAGGCCTGGAATCAGGAACCCCAGGAGCCCACTTGGTACTCTACACCGCTGAGTAGAGCTGGTGGTACCCAAGCTTCAAAACCAAGTCCCCTTACTCTTCTTACCTCTTCTTTCCTTAAGCAAAAGGAGTCTCTTTTTGTAAGGCCCACAGCTGGGAATGTGCTGGGTCACACATGAAGCCAGCATGGCTCTGAGTCTCACCCAAGGCCCAAGGTGAATACTGCTTGGTTGCTACTGCTGATTATTCAGGACCCAAGGGCTCCTTAATCAGTAGGTGATAAATTCTGACAGGACTGAGTCCTTCCCTTCAAGACAGCGGGTTTCCTTCTAGCGCAGAGTGTGTCTAGAAATGTCATCTGTGAGCTAGGGCCTAGAAAAGAGGACTCAGGACTCTGCCTGGTGCCCCATTCTACTATGGCTGAGTGGATATCCAAGTTCCAAGACAAAGTCCTCTTTACTCTTCCCTCTCTTCTCCTCAAGCATAAGGAAGAAGTTTCTCCCTGTGCTGCCTGGGGTTGGAGGAGAGGTGACCTTCCCCTGGCCACCCCATCTGGTCATGTGTGCCCCAAGTCCACTGGCTCTGAGCCAAGCACCGCACTGAGATTTGCCCAGGAATTGCAGTGCTTGTGGCTTAGACTGCCTTTCAAGTTTATTTTGAACCCCACAGCAGTTTAGCCAACAGTGGTGCTGGTGAAGCTTGTTGGAACTCAGGTTCCAACAGCCAGGATAAGTGATTCTCCTCTGGCTAGGGCTGGCCTAAATGCTCCCTCTGTGGGTGCCAACTGAGTTCTGCCTTCTGTTGCTTTCCACTGTGATAGGACCACACTGAGGTCATATGTAAAATTCCACAGTTACTGCATTCACCCTCCCCAAAGTGCACAGATTCTCTCTGAGCCAAATGGGTTAAGGGAGAAGTGATGGAGGCGATTCGAAGCTGTCTTTCCTACCCTCTTCAGTACCTCTTCCATTGATGTGAAGTTAAAACCAGATATTGTGATTGCTCACCTCAGTTTTCAACTTTATGAAGGTGCTTTTCTTGTATTGCTTAATTTGTTGTTCCTGTGGGGGTGGTGTATAATTGCTGGAGGCTTCTATTTGGCCGTCTTGCTCTCCCTTCTGTTGAAGAGTAAAAAGATTTGTCACTATTAGACAGAATTCTCATGTGACAATAATTGCTCAAACAGAAATAACAGCTATTAACAGAGTATAGGTCTGTTTCTTTACAATGGTTTCCATCACCCCTATTGCATTATGCCCAGTCTATTTTACTCATTTGTGCCACCAGTATGCCCTTGTAGGTCCTAATCAACCTTTATTCCTAAGGGCACCTAGAGAGAGGATCCTTAAAAGGGAAATGACAGCGCCAATTGTTTGGGGAGGTGCCAAAAGACAGATAACTTTTGGAAAACAGTACTTGACAGAAAAAAAAAAAAAAAAAAAAGGAAACACCAGACTGGGCGCAATGGCTTATGCCTATAATCCCAATTCTTTGGGAAGCTGAGCCCAGGTGTTTGAGAACAGCCTGAGTACCACAGCAAGACCCCATCTCTACCAAAAAAAAAAAAAAAAAAAAAAAAAGCTGGGCATGGTGGTGCACACCTGTAGTCCAAGCTATTTAAAAGGCTGAGACAGGAGTCAGGGGAGGATCCCTTGAGCCCAGGAGTTTGAGGCTGCAGTGAGCTATGATCACACCATTGTACTCTAGCCTAGGTGACAGAGTAAGACGCTGTCTCTAAAAATAAATTAATTAATTAAATAAAAAATAAAAAATTGTAAAAAGGAAACAACTTAGAGCAAAGTTAATACGCTACAGCTCATACTGGGCTAAGTAGAAAGCACAAGTGGTTCCGGTGATTTAGAGCAGTGTGAGGAAAAAAGACCATTGAAAACTGTATGATGAAAAAGTTTTCCTGAATCTCAGCTTCTGATTTATAAGAAGGCAAACCAGGAGTCTTCTTAACAGGTCATATGAACTTTAGAAATAGGCAAAGACTCCCTGTGCAGCAGGGATGCAGCCTTAAGTACTTTCTTTCTCACAGTTCATGGATGAAGACCGAAGGAACTGAACAGCAATAACGGAGGTTTGGCTTAGGCTGAACATTAGGAACAAACCCCATTCCAATATTAGATACGTTAAATCTGAGATAGCTGCACAGAATGATAAATTATTTGCACTTAAGTGATCTGTACCCAGTCTTAATTTATTGCTGGGGAGTGAGTGATGATATGAAGAGGTCAAGGCCATTGAAAGAACAATTTGTTGCTACTCACAGTTCCCCTAGAAACAAGAGGCACAGCACACCATGCAAGGCCACATGGGGAAGCAGCAGAGTAGATCAGGAGGCAGAAGCAGGAAGGAGCATGGCCTAGAGCCTTTATTGTGTTTTCTTCATGAGAGGCAAGGTGGGACAGGAGAAACAGCTTAGTACTGGCTAGTTTGAATAATGTCTGTGGGCTCTGATATAGCATAGGAGTGGTGTCTAGTTGCCTGGTATGATTTAGAGCAGGGAAAGTATTGAAATGTTGTATGGGAGTTAGAGAAATGAGGTGGTTGAGCTTATGGACTCAGGATTGGTTGAAGAATTTGTAATACGATTTTGAGCACCTGCAAAAGCTTGTTCACAGGGGATACATAAACAACTTTGCCCACTGGTTTGGCCCTGTGATTAATGAATGCCAAATAGACAAATACAGAATCTAAGAAAACATAGAACATAAGTGAACACTGAGAAGCATTCAGTCCAGTCACTTCATTTTACAAATAAGGAAGTTGATATTTAAAGATGTGACCTCATTTGTCCAAAATCCAATGAAGCTTGCTAGCAGCACTGCATAAAATAAAATCCCTATGCACTATTCCCAACTCGATGATCTCTTGGCTACACTATATTGACTTATGCAGATAATGCAATTCCATTCATGTATTGGAAATCTAAAGCAGGGATTAGCAAACTTTTTTGGTAAAAAATCACCCAGTAAATATTTTATATTAATGCTAATATTTATATTATTTTAATATTTATATTAATATTTTTGTAACAAGTCACCTAGTAAATATTTGCAAGTCATACAGTCTCTGTCACAACAACTCAAATCTGCCATTGTAGCACTAAAGCAGCTGTAGACAATGGATTAAAAAAATTGGGGTGGCCATGTCCCACTAAAACTTTATTCAGCAATGCTAAAATTTAAATTTCATATTAATTTTCATATGTCATGAAATATTATTTTAAAATTTGTTTTCAATCATTAAAAAATGCCATAACTATTCTTAGCTTGTGGGCTATATACAAAGACAGCAGGCTGAGTTTTGCCCATGAACCATAGTTTACTGACCCTTGGGCTAAAGAATTTGTGTGTAGACTTCCTATGTAATCTCAGATGATTGAGCCAAATGAGAGTTCAACACTCCAGGTCTTTATTTCTCCATTGATAAAATGAGATAAATACACTATAAGGTCCCTTGTGGACCTGTGGCCTTGAGGTTTTTGCAAAGGATACTCTAACACAAAAATGGGCTGTAGGCTCTCTTTTATGGGAAGCTCTTCATAATACTTCTACCTGAAATATCTCCAGGAACCACAGCAATTCAGGAACTACAGTGTGAAGAACATTAGATACACAGAATATTAAAATTAAAAAAGATCTGTGGGATGATATTTAGGAAACACGATAAGAGACATTTCTGTACTTCTCAAAGCTACTGTAAATTAGGAGTACCCAAAGAATTGGAGAAGGTCCCCTAAAACACACTCTCAAAGACTTGAGTGCAGGTAGTTAATGTCAAAGGCAAAAATAAGAGACACAAATGAGACAGGGAAAATTGAGATAGGGAAATGAGTAAACAATAAGATTGTGTTAGTGAACAAGTAAGTGCCATGAGTAACTAGAGGTCAGTTCTGCTGGAATCTAAGAAACTATGACGTGGCTTTGGAATTGTTTCACAGAGGGTGGGGAGGCCTAGGCATTTATCTATCAAGTCCAGTTTTTCAATGATTGAGGGTTGTTCTGAGGGTGTAAACTCACCCACACTTTCTTTTTTTTTTTTTTTTTTTTTTGAGACAGAGTCTCTCTCTGTTGCCCAGGCTGGAGTGCAGTGGCATGATCTCGGCTCACTGCAAGCTCCGCCTCCCGGGTTCACGCCATTCTCCTGCCTCAGCCTCCCGGGTTGCTGGGACTACAGGCGCCTGCCACCACGCCTGGCTAATTTTTCATATTTTTAGTAGAGATGGGGTTTCACCATGTTAGCCGGGATGGTCTCGATCTCCTGACCTCGTGATCTGCCCACCTCGGCCTCCCAAAGTGCTGAGATTACAGGCGTGAGCCACCGTGCCCGGCCAAACTCACCCACACTTTCAGGTTTTACTTGCAAGAGTGCAGACTCTCCCAGATTGCTGAAGAAATTCCTCAGGCAAAGAAAAGAACCTGGATGAAAGTGGGAAACTATAAAAATGCCAGAAATACCTACCATGGTACTCAGAGGGGAGCTAAAGAGATAAAGTGTGGTTGTCAATATTTTAGCTGCAGGGATGATAGAGGGAAGGGGGAAATCAACATTTTCTAAAGTCATTTGACCTCAAAACACTTTTTTCTATGAAGCATCCCAACTTAGTTGACTCTAGAACTCCTTCATTCATAAAGCATCTGTCCTTGGGGAGATACTGCAATAAGGTAGATAGGATAATCTTAGTAAAATTAGAAGATCTCTTCAGGCTCTATTTTCTAGGATCAAAATGACAAAGCATTCACTAAATACCAATAAGCTTCTGATATCCCTGGGGCAGAAAGTAGGCCAATTCATTCCACACAGTGCCAGGCACGAGGTCAACTCCAACATGAAAAGCACAGTGAAAAACAATTTACCTCCAAATGAGGTTGCCATCTGAGGTGAGGCATGTCAGAGGAGGGACAGAATGTTTAAAGTGTGGTTGGAATCAAGACAATGCATGACCATCTGCCATCCAAGTCCCATCTTCTGAATCGTTTAGCCACCTGCACACCTGTGCAGGCATGTCACATTGAGGAAGGGATGGCCATGCCATCATAATGAGCAATAAAAACAAAAGCTCAAGAAATCACTCTTAGGCCTCTGATACCATTACTTTCCTAAATTTAGAATCTGCCCCCAAGAAGAAACATATGGAAAAAGAGATTCATAAGCCTAAATCCTAAATCTAAACAAGACTGAAGTTTCTGTGTGATCTGAATTTTTAGACTACCGGGTCATATGTGGAAAATCAGCAAGCTGTTAAAGGAATAGCGTAGCAAATGCTGAACAGATCCTGATCTGGAATCCATTACGTATCTTCTCATTTTGAACTTTGATCAACACAAAAATCACCTCTTCTCTAACCTCATTCAGATTTCACCTCTAGATCTACTTTTCCCAGGAAAGCCAAATAAATCCATCCAAAACTAATTATAGAGAAGTACCTCTAAGTGCTCAAAGCAATCAGTTCCCCTAAAGAGCTTTGCACAAAAGAGCACAGCTCGCCTATTCTAGTTCTTTAGACCTTCAACACCAGAGATTGGGTTTATGTAAATGTGATGTGCTTGTCTAGGATCTATTATGTGAGAAATGTTATTTACTTGGTCTATATTCTCTAGGCAACAGTATTTTTATTCTAAATGTTAGATAAGGTCCTCCCAGTTCAAGTGCCTCTCCTTAAAAAGACGTTTCAATTTGGGAACTCTAAAGATACTAAAAGTCACACCGTTAGTAAGAACTCACCAAATATATTATATCCAGGAAAATAGATATGCCTTTTGCTAATTAGTTAGCTTAAGCATATAATGGGAAAGCAGCACAGCAGAGCAGTTAGATATCCAAACTTGGAGGTCAGATTGCCTGGGTTCACACTGGCTTCACCACTAAATAGCTGTGTGACCTGAGTCAAGTCACTCAAGCTCTCTGAGACTCCATTTCTGTACATATAAATGAGGCATGGTAACACATGTAAGTGAAATGCATGTAAGTGAAAATGCATATAAAGTGTTTAGCATTGTATCTGGAGCATAATGAGCTTTAAAACAGTAGGTATTTATGGTAGGCTGAGAATGCCCCCCCAAAAATTATTCATGTCCTAACTCCTGGACTCTGTAGATGTCACCTTATATAGAACAAGCACCTCTGCAGATGTGATGAAGGTAAGGATCTTGAGATGAAGAGATGATCTGGATTATTAATAGAGTGGACCCTAAATTCAATTGCAGGTATCTTTATAAGAGGGAGGCAGGTCCGGGCGCGGTGGCTCACGCCTGTAATCCCAGCACTCTGGGAGGCCGAGGTGGGCGGATCACGAGGTCAGGAGATCGAGACCATCCTGGCTAACACAGTGAAACCCCGTCTCTACTAAAAAAAAAACACAAAAAATTAGCCGGGCGTATTGGCCGGCGCCTGTAGTCCCAGCTACTCGAGAGGCTGAGGCAGGAGAATGGCGTGAATCTGGGAGGCGGAGCTTGGGTGAGCTGAGATCGCGCCACTGCACTCCAGCACTCCGGCCTGGGCGACAGAGCGAGACTCCGTCTCCAAAAAAAAAGAGGGAAGCAGAGGGAGATCACACACACACACACACACACACACACACAGAGGAAGGGGCCATGTGAAGATGGGGGTAGACAGAGATTTAAAAGTGCCATCCACGAAGGCTACAATGATGTTATCACAAGCCAAGGAATGTCAGCAGCTGGCAGGGGGAACCTGCAGAGGGAGTGTGGTCCTGCTAACACCGTGATTTCAGCCTAGTGACACTGATTTTGGACATCTGGCCTCCATAACCATGAGAAAATAAATTTCTGTGGTTTTAACCCACGAACTTTGTGGTAGTTTGTTACAGCAGCCACAGAAAACCAGTGTAACGATACTCTTTATTTATTTATTTGCTTACTTATTTATTTATTTTTGAGACAGAGCCTCACTCTGCTACCCAGGCTAGAGTGCAGTGGCTCAATCTTGGCTCACTGCAACCTCCGTCTCCCAGGTTCAAGTGATTCTTGTGCTTTAGCCTCCCAAGTAGCTGGGAGGCATGTGCCACCATGCCCAGCTAAATTTTGTATTTTTGTAGAGACAGGGTTTTGCCTTGTCAGCCAGGCTGGTCTCAAACTCCTGGCCTGAAGTGATCTGCCCACCTCGTCCTCCCAAAGTGCTGGGATTACAGGCCTGAGCCACTGCACCCAGCATCTTTTATGTATTTGTACTGATTATCTATTGCTGTGTAACAAAACTTAGTTACTTAAACAGCAAATGTGTTATCCCACAGTATCTGTGGGTCAGGAACCTGGGCACAGCTTAGTTTGGTGTCCCTCAAGGTGTCTCACAAGGTTGGAATCAAGATATCGGCAGAGGCTGTGGTCTCATCTCAAGGCTTGAGTGAAGAAGGAACTAAGGAAGATTCAGTGCTGCATAATAGTAGACTGAGGGCCTCAAATCTTGCTGAGTGTGGACAGAAGCTACTCTCAGTTTCTTGTCACACGTGTCCCTTCATACAACAGCTTACAACACAGCAGCTGACTTCATCAGAATGAGCATGACAGTGATCGAGAGAGAGAGAGAGTGTGTGTGTGATGGTGGAAGTCAACACCTTTTTAAACTTAATCTCAGAAATGATAGCCTATCACTTTTGCTGCAGTGTCTTCGTTAGAAGTGAGTCACTAGGTCTAAGGACATTAACTATCCAGAATAGTTACCTGCACAAAGTCTTTTCATTTGACAGCTGCCCTGGCTCTTTATCACCTGCCGACCTTTTTTTTGAATACTAACCTAATCTAATTCACATTGGTCTGTTTATTATAGAATGCAGGACTGTTAATAGAAAAAGTTCCCAGTCGTTCAATCTGCAAATACCCAAAATTCAGACTTTAAAATAAAAATCTACCATGTCTATGTAGATTTATGGTTTTACATTTGCTTCCATGTGTTTCTGTGTATCTTTTCCTGCTCTGAAAAATATGTCTGCTATGTAGTTGCCTAAGAATGGCTTCTTCTGGCCAGGCATAGTGGCTCATGCTTGTAATCCCAACACTTTGGGAGGCCAAGGCAGGCGGATCACGAGGTCAGGAGATCGAGACCACCCTGGCTCACATGGTGAAATCCCGTCTCTACTAAAAATACAAAAAATTAGCCTGGCGCAGTGCCGGGTGCCTGTAGTCCCAGCTACTCGGGAGGCTGAAGGAGGAGAATGGCATGAACCTGGGAGGCGGAGGTTGCAGTGAGCCAAGATTGCGCCACTGCACTCCAGCCTAGGCGACAGAGCGAGACTCCGTCTCAAAAAAAAAAAAAAAAAGAAAGAAAAGAATGGCTCCTTCTATGTGGTGAGAGGGTTTTCATAGATTTCCTTGCATTTGGCACAAGGAGAACAACTTCCAGCCCAGAACATCTTTTCTTGTTCTCAATGGTCACTCCATATGTCTCTCACGGTGCCTCTCACCAGCCCCAGAATCCATGGCTAGCCTTCAAAACTGTCCTTTTGTTTCACTAACATTTTGCTGTTTGACATTCACACCACTCAAATCAAATATTATAGATTTTTTGAGCAGAAAATATCTTCAATTTATCTCATCAAGCCTCAAAGAGAAAAGCTCAGAGGGCTTTCTCTCTGATATTCTCAGTGCTAGTTAAGGACACAGTTGATGTTGAAGCCTGTTGTCTCAACTCCCAATAGGAGTAGTTGTGTATGTGTGTGTGTGTGTGTGTGTGTGTGCACATACAAGTGTATGAGTGTTGCTCATTTTGCACTGCTTTTAGATGTTATGATTAGTTCTCAAATACACAATATGTACTCAGGAAATGTTTGTAAGCAACATCAAAATCCATGCTAGAACAAAAATGATATCTAAAAGAAGCATAAAATTGTGATGAGGAGGCTGATGAGAAGCGATGTTCATGTGTGAGCTTGGTCCCATGTAGAACACTAATTCTTTCTTTGGCTTCCTATCCTAGTATCAGTCAAAGCCAGGAGACAGAAAGAACACAGTAATTTGAAGAGGAAATGTTAATGTAAAGAATTATTAATCATTTATAGGGGATTAGCTTACCAAGAAGGGATAATAGAGAAATCTAAAGATTACCTGAGGTCTGAATGAGAGAACCCAAAGAAGGAACAAACTTGGAAGGGGGCCTCTTCCTCAGGACTGGGATACAGATCACAATAAAGGGACTGTGGCTTCAGCCTGTAGGATGGCAGAGAAGTCACAGTTGGTCCATAGTCTGCAGGCCAAGGGTGGCAGGCAGAGAACCACCATTGGGTGCCAGTGAAACTCCCGAGGAAGCTGTCAGCAGAGGCTGCTGATGAATTCACTGAAGGCTGTCAAAAGTTACCTACAGAACTCACCCAGAAGCCACCCACAAAGATGTTGCTAAGATCACAAAGAAGCCACCTTTCCAGGAAGCTCCCTGTGGCTAGAACCATTCAAACTTGCCAGGGGTCATCTCCACTGGGTATCCTGTATAGGCCGGCCAAGCACCACAGGAAGGAGGGAAAAGGACAGCTAAAGCAGGAAAAGAAGTCCCTCCCCCCTCTAGTGTTCCTCTATTGCCATCTACTAAAAAACTTGACATGGTGCCAAGAGGTAAAGAAGAAATGTTTACGAGATCCATCTTGGCTATCAAGCACAACATTAAAGGGTGGATTTGGAGCTGAGAGACAGTAATTCAATAACAGGCACACTCTTGTCATCAGTGATGAGATAGGAGCTCTAATCTCAGCTCTGCTAATGTGCTAACACCTAGGGACTTCTTAAACAGATGATTCCCTGCATGTCACCTTAGTATTGCTTCACTTTTCTTAATCCAGTCTATGGAACATTTTGAGTTTGATAGACCCAACGAGCCACTCTATTACTTCAACATGTGATAATTTAAAATAGCAAATAATATTTTCTATTTTATTTTTCCTGATACCAATCACTAAGATAATCTGGATTCAATTTATACTGTTACTATAGCAAATTATCATAAATTTAGTGACTTAAAACTATATACAAACTTATTTTCCTACAGCTCTGGAGGTCAGAAATCAAAAATGGGTCTGCTGGGCTGCATTCCTTCTGCAGGCTCTAGGGAAGAATCTGTTTCTATTTTTAGCTTCTAAAGGTGAACTGCATTTCTTGGCTCATGACTCCTTCTTTCATCTCCAAAGCTAGCAGTGTATCATCTTCTCTGCTCTCTGACCCCTGCTTCTGTCCTCACATTATCTGACTTTGTTCATTTTGCCTCCCTCTAAGGACGGTTGCAATTACATTGGGTCCATGAGGATCATCTAGAATAATTCTCTCACCTCAAGATTGTTAATTTAATCATACCTGCAAAATATTTTTTTGCCATGTAAGGTAATATATTCATAGGTTCTGGATATTAAGGCATAGATATCTTTGGGAGGCCATTATTCTTTCTATCATATACTCCTTCCTAAAATTAAAGTCTCTTGGATATTACCTAGTTTTGCTTCGTGTACATTTTCTCATTTAAAAGAATTTCAAAACCTCCCTGCTCTGACCCTGGCTTTCAAGACACCAAGATACCATCGATTACAAACACTTGATTTCCCTTCAGCTCCCCATTCTTAATTTCAAGAAAATTTTGTTTCCTCAACTTTAACCTTCCTTCTAATTTCTTTAAAAATAAAATAGAAATACTTTAGCTTATGAATTTGCTAGAACTAATGACATAAGCTTCCTGCAAACCATTAGGTATACCAACCTCTCTGTAGCTACTTCAATTGTCTTCCAAGAGTTAGAGGGATTTCTGAATTGATAGAGAGAGGTGAAAATGGCATTCAGTGCATGTGTGCACACGTGTTCTACCCCGCAAGTTCTACCCCACAAGACTAAAATTGTTTAATGTGTTTCCCTTTCTTTCTATGTTCCTTGTACTCTCCTTCTGCCTCTCAGTATATGGCAGTAGAGAAAGTTGAATGCATAATTAATTCTAAGTCATTTAAAGATCCTAAAGGAAAAGACACTGTATTAGTCAAGGTTCTCTTAGAGGGACAGAACTAATAGGAGAAAGATTTTTTATATATATATATATATATATATATATATATGAGTTTATGAAGTATTAACTTACACAATCATAAGGTCCCACAATAGGCCATCTGCAAGCTGAGGAGCAAGGAGAGCCAGTCCAAGTCCCAAAACTAAAGAACCTGGAGTCCGATGTTAGAGGACAGGAAGCATCCAGTATGAGAAAGATGTAGACTGCGAGGCTAGGCCTATCTCTCCTTTTCATGTTTTTCTGCCTGCTTTATATTTGCTGGCAGCTGATACGATTGTGTCCACCAGATTAAGGGTGGATCTGTCTTCCGCAGCTCACTGACTCAAATGTTAATCTCTTTTGGCAACACCCTCATAGACACACCCAGGATCAATGCTTTGCATCCTTCAATCCAATCAAGTTGACAGTATTAACCATCACAGGCACTTTCCAATTAGAGGACAGAAAGTCAAATGCAACTAGGAAACAATAAGATACGAATACCCACTAAGTGCCATTTAATGATATTAAATTAATACCATTAAAATTGCCAAAACTCAAAACACTGACAACACCAAGTGCTAAAAGATGTGGAACAACAGAAACTGTATTCATTGCTGGTGGGAACGCAAAATGGTACAGCCATTCTGGAATATGCTTTGGCAGTTTCTTACAAAACTAAACATACCCTAATCATACAATCTATAAATCATATTCTTTGGTACTCAAAAATTTGAACACTTACGTCCCCACAAAAGGTGTTTTCACATAGATGTTTGTCACATCATTATTCTTAACAGTCAAAGCTTGGAAGCAACCAAGATGGCCTTCAGTAGGTAAATGTATAAATAAACTATGGTACATCTAGACAGTGGAATATTTATTACTCAGTGATAAAAATAAGTGAGCTATCAAGTCATAAAAAGACATGGAGGAATCTTCAACATATATTACCAAGTGAAAGAAGCCCAACTGAAAAGGCTATATACTATATGATTTCAACTATATGACATCTGGAAAAAGCAAAACTATGAAGAAAGTAAAAGCATCAGTGGCTGTCCAGGGTTGGGGGAAGGAAGGGATGAATACGCAGAGCACAGAGGATTTTTAGGGCAGTGAAATTATTCTGCATGATACTATAACAGTAGATGTGTGTCATTTTATATATCCATCCAAACCCACAGAATGTACAACACCAAGGGTTAACCCAAATGTAAACTACGGACTTCGGATGATACTGGGACGTCAATGTAGGTTCATCAGCTGTAACAAATGCACCCCTGTGGTGGGGGGTGTTGATAATGCGGGAGGCTATGTGTGTATGGAGGCAGGGGCTATATGGGAAGTCTCTGCACCTTCTGCTCAATGTTGCTGTGAACCTAAAACTGCTCTAAAAAATAAAGTCTATTTTTTAATGGGATTATGAAGAAATGAAAAAGGAATTTATATTAGCCCATTGCCAATAACAGTGAAAAGTGAAGATTAAGACCAGCAAGAATATTTGTGCCACTTATGAGCAATCGAAAACCTGTCAGTGTAGCCACTGTATCAGGCTCTGTGGGCAATGGGGACTCCTCATGAACTCCCAAGGTAACTTGAAAGTAAATTAACCAGCCTAAGACAGATAATCCAGTGGTCCTAAAAGATGGATGATTTGAGGGGTGCTGATTTGGTGCAAGACTAAATGGCAAAGAAGTTCAGTCTCTGCTCAAACGCCAGTGAATGCATGAGCCATCTGAGGATCAAGCACCTACAGTAACTTCCAGGGCTGCAGAAATGAGCAGTGGTCAGTTATACTTTCAGCCTGGGCAAAGCCTAGTCCCCAAGTACAAAGGAAAGGCATATAATAAGGCCTAAGTTATAATGGAAATTACGGAACGTTCCTGCTTTAAATTTTTGGAAATATCACCCTATAATCCTCCCTTTCTGACCACTGTGTCCTCTGCCCCTTGCCTTAACACTGTAAAAAATTTATCTGAGTTTATTCACACTCATAACTACTTGTAGGAGAAAAGAATAAAGTTTGTTGTTGCTATTGTTGTCATACCATAGGGGTTAGACACCCTGACCTAGGCTTTTTTTTTTTCCAACTATTTAAACCTCTAAAGAACAGATTATGAACACTGGATCATAAAGACAGAGCGCAAGAAAGAGAGACACAGAATGAGAGACAGAGAGAGAGAGGATATGGCTGTATTTATATGGCCAGGGGTCTTCCACTGAAGATAGTGGACTGAGTTCAAGTTTTTTTCTTTGCATTGCTTCCACTAAAATTTCACTGACATAAAAAATACTAATAAATATACAGCACCTGTGAAAGCAATGAAAGCTTCTGCAAATGACCAGAAACTTAAGGAATTTCTGGATATTATAAAAGCATATAGAATCAAATTAATTTCTAAGTTAATTGCCAAAACTTCTGCCTTCTAATACTAGTAAAGAAGGAGGGGTGATGGAGGAGTGCATAGTTTGGTTTCCTAATGGGGTTCAGAAAAGTTTAAATCTCCGAGAAGCAGGAGTGGGTCATGGAAGCATGGGAGTGGGTGGGGTCTTAGAAATATGGCAGGAGCTGGGCCAGAATCCTGCTCTGTGCAAAGCAACTCCCTAACAAAAATGGTAACCTGCCTGCCGGAGAGGAGCCAGAGAAATGGCTGTGCCTTGTTCAAATTTAGATCGGTATAATGGAAGAAAAGGAAAAGGAAAAAAAAACTCAGCGGTACAGGAAAGGCTTTTAAAGCATTGTCTTCATCATAAGAAGTTCCTGCTTCCTCAGTTGAGGGGCTCCTATTCTGTCAGTCTGCTTACCATTAAAACATCCTAGAAGAAAACACAGCTTTTAGAAGTGCCCACCTACTCACTGCATCTGGGTAAGGGTACTCAGAGGGCACTGCAGGCAGTCATCCGAAAAGCAAGGAGGCCTGCAGATATGATTTGTCTCCGTGTCCCCACCCAAGTCTTATCTCCAATTGTAGTCCCTGTATGTTGGGGGCAGGGCCTGGCAAGAGGTGATTGAATCATGAGAATGGACTTCCCCCTTGCTGTTCTTGTGATCGTGAGTGAGCTCTCATGAGATCTGGTTGTTTGAAAGCATGTGGCACTTCCCCCTTCACTCTCTCTCTCTTTTGCTCTGCCATGGGAAGATGTGCCTTGCTTCCCCTTTGCCTTTTGCCACAACTGTAAGTTTCGTGAGGCCTCCCCAGCCATGCAGAACTATAAGTCAAACCTCTTTTCTTCATAAGTCACCCAGTCTCAGGTAGTTTTTTATAGCAGTGCGAAAATGGACTAATACACCTGCTTAGGGGTGTGTATCAGTGACATTCACAAATTCTGAAGAAACCCACACTTGATACCATTGTTAATCAAGGCAAGCCTTTACTGGTAAACAGTAATAGACAACAAAGAAGAAAGTCAACAGGCTAAGAGAAGGGCACCAACATAACTAAGCTGAAGACTTGACTCTAAGTAAAGAGCGTTAAAGCAAGAAATAGGAGACAACTTTAAGAAATTTTTTAAATTATTGTCCTCAGAGAGAGTTAAGTGGCCATTAATTAGTAAAATGAAGAAATCTGGCTTCAAAAAAGAAAGCCATTGGAGAACAAGTGCACTCTAGAAATTAAAAACATGACTTTAAAAGTAAAATTTCAGTGGGAGGCAAAATAGTAGAATGAAAATAGATTAATAAAAATTGTTGGCCTGTAAAAACAAGTAATAGAATTCTACCCAACTGGCAAAAAAAAGAGATGTAAATGATTAAAGATAAATGATATGGAAGATAGGTCTAAAAAATTCCACATATAGTAACAGGAGATGAAGAACGAAAAAAATAGAGAAAATGAATGAAAGCAATAATCAAAGAAATAATAAAGAAAATTTCCCTGACCTAAAGTTTTCTATCTTCAGATTAAAAGGGTTCAGTAAGTGAAGAGCAGGAATATTAATTTTTTTTACATACAGATTTCAAAATCCAGGATTAAAATTAAAATATTTTAATTTTCCAGAGAAACACAACAATTTTTGCGTAAGAAATGAAAATTAGATGGGCATGGAACTTCTTACATACAACACTAGATGTTAAAAGACAATGGAGCTCTGTTTATGAAGTTCTGTGGAAAAGTAGTTTAAACCTTAAATTCAATATGCAATCAAAATTATCACTAAGTATGGAGGTAAAGAATATTTTCAGATATGCAATGACTCAGATAGTATACCACCCATATATTCTGAGAAATAAAAGAGCCCCCAGAACGACTTCTGTAAAATGAAAAATAAATCATAGTGAAGAATTCAAGAAAGAGGAAGATGTGAAACTAAACCAATAAAATAGTAGTGGGCAAAGAAATCAGTAAAATCCTTGAGTCAAAATGATTGCAGATAATATTGTGAAACTTAATGGCACTGTTAGGAAAAAGATGACTAAAATAGAAGTTAATAATATTTCTGAAACTGAAGCAATCTGGAACTAAAATTCTTAGTAATTTCAATCTCAAGTAACAAGGAAAAGGGAAGTAAAAGCTAACTAGAATATTTATTTTGCATGGATGGGATAATACAAATTCTGGTTAATTCTTCTAAGGAAAATATAGGTCATTTATCAGAAGTTTCAATTTGGCTTTTTTTTGTAAATAGACTTTACATTTTAGAACAGGTTTAGGTTTGTAACAAAATTGAGTTGCAAGTACAGAGAAGTCACATATTCCTCCTACCCATTCACATTCACAACTTCCCCCACTGTCAGCATCCCCCACTAGAGTGGTACATTATACTAGAGTTCACTATTTTCTTAAGACAGAGGGTCTCACTCTGTCACTCAGGCTGGAGTGCAGTGGTAAAATCATAGCTCACTGCAGTCTCAAATTCCTGGACTCAAGTGGTCCTCTCACCTCACCCTCCTGAGTAGCTGGGACTACAGGCAGTGCCACTATGTCTGGCTAATTTTTTTTTTTTTTAATTTCATAGAGACGGGGTCTTGCCTTGTTACCTAAGCTGGTCCTGAATTCCTGGCTTCAAGCAATCCTCTAGCCTCTGTCTCCCAAAGTACTAGCATTACAGGTTTGAGCCACCATGCCCAGCTGTGGTTCTAAGGACTTGGACAAATGTATAATGACATGTACAGCATCAAAGGTTTTTTTTTTTTTATAAATTAAATGTAATTAAAAGAATTTTTTTTTAGAGACAGGACCTTGCTCTGTCACCCAGTTTGGAGTGCAGTGACACAATCATAACTCACTGCAGCCTCAAACTCCTGGGATCAAGTGATCCTCCCACCTCAGCCTCTGGAGTAGGTAGGACTACAGATGCACCACCATACTTGACTAATATATTTTTTTCAATTTTTTTGTATTTTTTGTAGAGACGGAGTCTCCCTGTGTTGCCCAGTCTGGTCTTGAGAGCTTCAGTTTTAAATAATAAATTGTTCTCCTCTCTTTCTAAATTTCAATCAAAACACAGGAGGTATTTTAAAAGGGAAAAACTGCGAGGTAAAAGAATAGGGTGAGGGGAGGAAAGAAATAACTTCATAGAGAAAAATTCAATGAACCCTTGGAAGAAAATATATGGAAGTATGGTTACTGACTTGGGAAAGAAGAGAAAGGTACAATGTAACTGCACATAGAAGCCAGTCCTGAAAAGAAGCAAGCCGGCTGACGTATCTGCAACTCAGAAGCACTTGGTACCACCCAAGGGGAGATAAGAGGTAAGGTAGGAAAAAGGGCAGTGATTGAGACCACTACAGACACCTGGACTTGCAAACGATAGCAATGGATACGTAATAAGCCAAGCAAATTCAAAATAATTTGGTGATGAATATGCTAATTAGCTTAATTATGGTAATCATTGCACAATTTATATGTGTATCAAAGCATCACATTAAACATCTTAAATATATATAATTTTATTTGTCAATTATACCTCCATAAAGCTGGGGGAAATTTTAAATAAAAATAAATAAATAAAAATAAGTTAACTAGTAAATTCTGAAGAAACAAAAATAATCATAGTATTGCTCTTTGGTTTAAGAGAAATAAAATTTTAGGTAAACTTTGTTGGTTTAATTTAGTAAGGTTGGTTTCAGGAAACTGCGAATGGATCAGCAATAGGAAATCTGTTAATGTATTCATGTTGTTTACTAGATTAAAAAATACAAAATGCATGATTATTTAGGTGGATAACAAAAATGTGTTGGACAAATTTGCATTCTGGGTATTTAAAAATGTATTAGTAAACAAAAAACAATGGATACTTCCTACTTGTCAGAAACCCAAAGCAACTAAGCAGTTACCAGTATAGCACTTTTTAATGGGACATTACTATTAAAATAAGGACAGACTAAGATCCCTGACTCAGCTTTGTTTTAGAAATCATAATAAATGGAAAATATGTCTGTTTGCAGATGATATGATCATCCTTCTTAGAAAATCCAAAGCATTAATTAAGGTAGGCTAAACCACTATAACAAATGAGCACTAAGTTTCCAGTTGCTTAAAAAGAAGCTTATTTTCATTTAGATAAAGTGCTCCAGGTCTGCATGCAGCTCTCCATGATGTAACTCAGAAACTCAGCATATTTCCACCTTGTGGCTCCACTATTCCCTGGGGACTTAATATCACATGCATAGAAGGGTGCATGTGGGGGATTTTTTTAGAAGTGACACCCATTGCTTGTATTCATAGTCTATTATTGGACTTGGTCACATGGCCAGAGCTAACAGTCAGGGTGTTTAGTAATATATTTTAGCTATTTGTCCAGAAGGAAAGGGAGACTAGGTTTTGATTGACAATAGCAGTGTTCCCCACAAGAACCACTTGAAATATCCAACTGCTTATCAATATAAAAATCTAAAAAGATAAAATTTAAAAATCAGTCGTGTTTTATTACAGATTACTCAATTAAAATATACAATATTAACTTTTTAATTTTTTTAATTCAACGTAGCAAAAAACTATAACATCTTTGGAAGGTAGTTCGACAGTTTCTTTTTTTTTTTTTTGAGATGGAGTCTCACCCTGTCACCAGGCTGGAGTGCAGTGGCCGGATCTCAGCTCACTGCAACCTCCACCTCCTGGGTTCGAGCAATTCTCCTGCCTCAGCCTCCCAAGTAGCTGGGACTACAGGCAAGCGCCACCAAGTCCAGCTAATTTTTTTGTATTTTTAGTAGAGATGGGGTTTCACCATGTTGGCCAGGATGGTCTCGATCTCCTGACCTCATGATCTACCCGTGTTGGCCTCCCAAAGTGCTGGGATTACAGGCGTGAGTCACCACACCCGGCCAATTTCTTACAAAGCTAATCATACTGTTATCATACCATTCAGCAGCCATATTTCTTAGTATTTACCCAAAGGAGCTGAAAACGATGTCCACACAAAAACCTGCACACGAATTTATTTTTAATTACCAAAATTTGGAAGCAACCAAGATGGCTTTCAGTAGGTAAATGGATAAACTCTGGCACATCCAGACAGTGGAATATTATTCAGTGCAAAGAAGAACTGCAAGCCAAGAAAAGACATGGAGGAAACCTAAATGTATATCACTAAGTGAAAGGAGCCAATTTGAAAAGGCTATATACGACATTATTCCAACTACATGACATTCTGGAAAATATAAAACTATGGAAAAAGTAAAAAATCTCAGTAGTTGCCAGGGGTTTGACGGGGAGAAGAGAGGACTAGGCAGAGCACAGAGGATTTTTAGGGCACTGAAAATACCCTATATGATACTATAGTGGTGGCTACATGTCATTATACATTTGTCCAGACCCACAGAATGTACAACACCAAGAGTGAACCCTAATGTAAATCCATAGTTTTATGGGGTTTGGGTGATAATGATGTGTCAATGTAGTTCATCAATTGTAACAAATGTACCACTTTGGTGGGAGATGTTGATAATGGGGGAGGTTATGCATATGTGGAGGCAGGGGTATATGGGAAATCTCTATACCTTCCTCTCAATTTTGTTGTAAATGTAAAACTGCCCTTTTAAAATCTTTAATAAAATAACTATGATATTTTAGAAATAAACAACAAATAATATATAAAATCAATATAAAGAAAGTATGAAACTATATTAGATACAAATAGATTTGAATAATATAATTATTCTATTTCCTCTTGAAAACACTCAATTGTATAAAATAACCAATTCATTTTAAATTACTGTATAAGTTCCATGCAATCCCAATAAAAATCCCAGTGGCTTTAGTTGATGCTCTTTGAAACTTGAGTCTAAAGATCATCTGGAAATGTAATGTATTTGGGAAACAAAATTTTTACATCTCAAGCTTTACAACAGTAATCGAAGCAGTGTGGCACAGTAACAAAAATAGACAAATTGATCATAATACAAAATAGAGTCCAGAAGCAGACATATATAGTGTCAGTTAGTGATAAACCACCCCACAACATAGTAGCTTAAAATACAAGAATATTTCACTCCTGAATCTGCAATCTTAGCAGGGATGACTAGTCTCTGCTCCATATGAGCCCTGGGGGCTCTAACAGGTAGAGCTGGCCAGACATCTCTCTCTTTGTTAGTCTTCAGACCTCTCAATATGTTTTCTTATATGATCTTTTTAGCATAGCAACCTCAGAGTAGTTTGACCTCTTACATGCTGATCAGAGATCCAAGAATGTTTTAAAGGTAAACATTCTAAGAGGACTGGGATGAAGTTGCAGGCATTTTATGACCTAGCCTCAGTCATTTCTGACACTTTTCAATGGTCAAGCAGACCACTATGGCCAATCCGATTTAAGTGGAGAGGAATTAGGTCCCACCTCTCAATGCGAGGAGTAGCAAAGAGTTTGTATTAATTTACTACATATGAGAATGCAAGGTGACAACTGGCAAAGCATTTGGCGGATGAAGGAGAGAAAAGATTGATCTCTACCTCACACCATACACAAGTAAACTATCACATGGGTTTATCTTTAAAAGTAAAAGTAAACCAAGAAAATAATTTACAGAAAAGGATTTAGTATGTTTAAAGGACTAGGTAATATAAAATAGTGAAATAGCTCTGTTCCCTCATATTATCACTCTTCAAAGTGGTTCTGCCAGATCACCATTCATTCTGTATTCTACTCCAGAAAGATCTCAGAGCTTTTCCAGTCATTTTCAGACATTAGGACATGGGAACTCCTGTGGAAAGAGTGTGTCAATTTTCAGATACTCAGCACCACAATCTCATCAAAATCAAAACTTTAATCTCACATCCTAATGTACAGCTTTTCTGCTTTCCAAGCTTGGGCCTGATCAGCTGGAGAGAAGGGACAATGGTCTCTTGTTTTAATTTTCCTCTTTCTTGCCTTTCCACTCCTTCTACTGACACACAGCATGCTGCCACTGAGCTTCTCCAGGAAGAGGAAAAGGGATGAGAAGAAAGGACTGGTGCTGTTGTACCTGTTCTCATGTCCTCCATCACAGCAGTCAACTCAGTGTTGGATGTGTCAAGAGTTCAGCTGAGTTAGAAGAGAGAGCAGAACTGTCAGGTGTTGGAGCAGCTAATTAAAGTAACATGCCAAAAACAAGAGTTGAGCCTGTAATCACTCACTGTGATGGTATAAGCAAGAGACGAAAAGCAGAGAAAATGCTGACTCACCCTGTTCCATTTTCCCCCATTGAATTGTACCCTGGTGGAGGATCAGGTGAATCAGCATAGATGTTGGGGTTGTTTCACTGCTCAGGAAGCCCCAAACAAAAGATTTCAGCAGATTTATGGATCCTGAGGCCAGAGGGAAGGCAAAGGCTAAGGGAAGAGTACTAGTTATTGAGTCAGCGTGGGGAAAAATGTTTTCAATGTTTCCCCTCTTTCCCCTTAAGGAGATCTCATCAGAGGTGCCTGAAAAGCACCTCAGCCCAAGGCCTCACATAGAGAGACCTAAGAATGAAGGCACCTGGACTAGGAATGTAAATATGTGAAAGAACATGACCGGCCAGGGGCCCTGAGTCATTGAATGCAACCCCCTTCAGACACTGCAACGCACAGGCTGTGCACCAAGCCTAGTATGGGAAGGACAGCTTTTCTTCATGAGGCCTGCCAGGTAAAGCCAGCTATGAAACAGGAAGTTGACCTTCACCAGACACTGAACCTACTGGCACCTTGATCTTGGACTTCCCAGCCTCACAAACTGTAAGAAATAAATGTCTGTTGTTCACAAGCCACATAGTTTGTGATAGTTTGTTATGGCTACCTGAACAGACTTAGGCAGGGTGCCTCATTATAACCTGGCAAGGGTGTAAGTTTAGGTGGTTCCCTTCTTGGACTTTTCTGGTGGAAGTGGAGGTAGGGCCACAGCTTTTGTGTGTGTGTGTGTGTGTGTGTGTGTGTATGTGTGTGTGTATGTGTGTGTGTGTTTCTGTGGTGTTTGGTGGAAGCAGAAAATGTATTGTCTAGATGTTTTCTCTCTTATTATAATAGATTACCCCTTTCATGGTTTTTTGGCTAGAGGGAGTAACCTTTTTTGGGGTCTTTTTCGTCAGTGCGCATTGGTGCTTTCAAGTCAATGGCTTCTTCAGCTCCAAAAAGATACACAAAGATAACTCTGGGACCTCACCACCATATCATTCCTTAAATTCATAGTCTGCCTTCTTCTCTCCATCTTTCAAGATATTTTTGTGTTTATATATTATCTAGAGTTCTAAATTTTACTTAGCAGGAGGAATAGGGAAAAATACAACTATTCTATCATCCTGGCAACAGTTTAATATTTAAAATATGTATTTTTTTAAATCAGATAAAATACATGTTTTTTGAAAGATTTAGTTCAATCACAAGTTATTTCAGGAAGTTTTTCCTAATCTCTCAGTCTCAGGTTAGGGCTCTGATATGGTTTGACTCTGTGTCCCCACCCCAATCTCACTGTACTCCCATAATTTCCACATGTCCCCACCCCAATCTCATCTTTAATTATATTCCCATAATTTCCACATGTTGTGGAAGGGACCCAGTGGGAAACAATTTGAATCATGGGGGTGGTTCCCCCATACTGTTCTCATGGTAGTGAATAAGTCTCACAAGATCTGATGCTTTTATCAGGGGTTTCTGCTTTTGCATCTTTCTCATTTTCTCTTGCCGCTGCCATGTAAGAAGTGCCTTTCACCTCCCACCATGATTCTGAGGCCTCCCCAGCCTTGTGGAACTGTAAGTCCAATTGAACCCCTTTCTTCCCAGTCTTGGGTATGTCTTTACCAGCAGCATGAAAATGGACTAACACAGTAAAATGGTACCAGTGGAGTGGGGTATTGCTGAAAAGATACCCAAAAATGTGGAAGAGACTTTGAAACTGGATGACAGGCAGAGGTTGGAACAGTTTTGAGGGCTTAGAAGAAGAAAGGAAAATGTGGGAAAGTTTGGAACTTCCTAGAGATTTGTTGAATGGCTTTGACCAAAAACCTGAAAGTGATATGGACAATAAGGTCCAAGGCTGAGGTGGTCTCAAATGGAAATGAGGAACTTTTTGGGGACTGGATGCAAAGGTGACTCCTGTCACGATTTAGCAAAGAGACTGGCAGCACTTTGCCCCTGCCCTAGAGATCTGTGGAACTTTGAACTTGAGAGAGATGATTTAGGGTATCTGGAAGAAGAAATTTCTAAGCAGCAAAGCATTTCAGATGTGACTTGGGTGCTGTTAAAGGCATTCGGTTTTATAAGGAAGCAGAGCATGAAAGTTTGGGAAAATTGCAGCCTGACAATGTGATAGAAAATAAAACTTCATTTCTGAGGAGAAATTCAAGCTGGCTTCATAAATTTGCATAAGCAATGAGGAGCCAAATGTTCATCCCCAAGACAATGGGGAAAATGTCTCCAGGGCATGTCAGAGGTCTTCATAACAGCCCCTGCCATCACAGGCCTGGAGGCCTGAGAGAAAATGATTTCATGGGCCAGGCCCAGGGTCTCCATGCTGTGTGCAGCCTAGGGACTTGTTGCCCTGCATCCCAGCTGCTCCAGCCATGGCTGAAAGCGGCCAACATAGAGCTCAGACTGTGACTTCAGAGGGTGGAAGCCCCAAGCCTTGACAGCTTCCACATGGTGTTGAGCCTACAGGTGCACAGAAGTCAAGAATTGGGGTTTGGGAACCTCCGCCTAGATTTTAGAAGATGTATAGAAACACCTGGATGCCCAGGCAGAAGTTTGCTGCAGGGGTGGGGAGTTCATGGAGAACCTCTACTAAGGCAGCATGGAAGGGAAATGTGGGGTCAGATCCCCCACACAGAGTCCCTCCTGGGGCACTGCCTAGTGGAGCTGCGAGAAGAGGGCCACTGTCCTCCAGACCCCAGAATGGTGGATCCACTGACAGTTTGCACCATTTGCCTGGAAAAACTGCAGACCCTCAATTCCAGCCCAGGAAAGCAGCCAGGAGGGAGGCTATACCCTGCAAAACCACAGGGGTGGAGCTGCCCAAGACCATGGGAGCCCACCTCTTGCATCAGCATGACCTGGATATGAGACCTGGAGTCAAAGGAGATCATTTTGGAGTTTTAAAATTTGACTGCCCCACTGGATTTGGGACTTGCATGGGCCCTGTAACCCCTTTGTTTAGGCCAATTTCTCCCATTTGGAATGGCTGTATTTACCCAATACCTGTACTCCCATTGTATCTGGGAAGTAACTAGCTTGCTTTTGACTTTACAAGCTCATAGGCAGAAGAGACATGCCTTATCTCAGATGAGACTTTGGACTGTGGGCTTTTGGGTTAATGCTGGAATGAGTTAATACTTTGGGGGACTGTTGGAAGGGCATGATTGTGTTTTGAAATGTGAGGACATGAGATTTGGGTGGGGCCAGGGGCAGAATGATATGGTTTGGCTCTGTCTCCCCACCCAAATCTCACCTTGAATTTTAATAATCCCCATGGTCAAGGGCAGTAGCAGGTGGAAATAATTGAATCATGGGAACAGTTTCCTCCATACTATTGGCATGATAGTGAGTGAGTTCTCACCAGATCTGATGGTTTTGCAAGGGGTTTCCCTCTTTGCTTGGTTTTCATTTTTCTCCTGCCTACTGCCATGTAAGACGTGCCTTTGCTCTTCCTCACTTTCCACCATGATTGTAAGGCCTCCCCAGACATGTGGAACTGTAAGTATATTAAGCGTCTTTTTCTTTATAAATTACCCAATCTTGGGTATGTCTTTATTAGCAGCATGAAAACAGACTAATACCCATGGTGTCTTGCATATAATAGGTACTCAATATACACGTGTTGTTGAAGAAAATTTTAGATTTGGAGTGTTTTAAGAGGACACAATATGAAACCACAAATTAAGAAAATTGGTTTGTCCTAGCTCAGCTCCTTATTATAACATAGTAGTAAATAGATGAAGTCACTTAGCCCCCTGTTTTCACTTTCTTCATCAGTAACCTGGGAATAAAACATGATCATATAGACAACGTAAAATATATTTCAGATTGGCGGTGATTATGACCATGTGGTGTTTAACAGAATTGGTTTTGTCTGTGTCTTTGTTAAAGATGGCTCAAGTGACCAGTTTCATAGGAAACAGACTGGGCAAGTGACCTCAAGAGTGCAGATGTAAGTTACTAGCTCCACATTAATTCAGCCGATCTCAAGGCTCATTATATGGCAGTTGCCCCTGAGACAAGAGTCTGCCTTAGGTGACTGGCACAGTTGGTGCTGATGTTCCATTCAATCATTCTCAGCAAATGCATCTACCTGTGCCAACTCGCTTTTTTGCTCACAGATTAATTTCTCCATGAAATGTCTCAAACACAAATATTGAAAGAGTGTAGCACAGGGTCTGTTTCCAGGGTGAGTTCTGAAGGAAAAAAAAAATAGTCAAGATAATTGTAATTGCACAAAGGGCTTCCTCCAAAAGGACATGGAGTCGAGCATTAACAATCAAGGGCAGATAGTGCCTGAAAAGCAGCAATGGTAGAAGGTAGTGGGCAGAGGACAGGGTAGCAAGCAGCTCAAGGTAACACCTTGTGTGCCTGCAAAGGATCTCCAGTGCACTTGGTGCAAAATAGTGAGCCCTGCTGGACTACTTCCTTGAGACCACAGAAAGGACCAAAAAGGACCTCATTGAAACAAACAAAAAAGTAAAACAAGAAAGTCAGAAAAAATCATCCAAAATGAAGACCCAGCTTTGAGTCTATACTCAATGGAACCTAAAGATGGAGCTTGGGATTCTAGAGAAATGCTGTTATAACTCAATAGAAAATAATTTTAGCAGTTTCTGTAGGAGGCAAGGAGGAAAGAGAAGCAGATGAATCAGACTAGCTTGGGTGTATAAAAAGGCCAGTGGGAGTAGTGATGATCTGGGAGAAAGTGCAGAGTAAAAAGAGGCACATGGAAAGTTATTTGGCTCTCTGTGTTTAACATAATTTTAACTCTTGACCCCCAGTGCCGGTTGGGTGTCATTCAGCGCTGCTATTAAGTATACATTCTACACACACACACATACACTCACACACATATGCATACACTTTCACAAATACAGGCACACATACACACGTGCACATGTTCACACAAACATGTGTGCATGCATACACCACACACACACACACACACACACTGTTTGACTGCTGATAGTTCATTATCCTGAGAAGCATAATCCACAAAATCAGTAGTTTATTTTACTTATCTTGAGACTGGGTCTCTGTGTCTTCCAGGCTGAAATGCAGTGGCACAAACATGGCTCACTGCAACCTCAACCTTCTGGGCTCAAGCAATTCTCTCACTTCAGGCTCCAGAACAGCTGGGACCACAGGCATGCACTACCACCCTTGGCTAATTTTTTTAAATTTTGTAGAAGCAGGGTCTCACTATGTTGCCTCGAACTCCTGGGCTCAATTGATCCGCCTGCCTTGGTTTCCCAAAGTACTGGGATTACAGGTGTGCGCCACCATGCCCAGCCAAAATTAGTATTTTAAAGTGGATTATGTTGTTAATTCAACTTTCTCAGAACTGAGAAACTTGAAGAGAAAAAGTATAGGACAACTAGCATGCACTTATAAATAGGAGGCTTTCATACCATTAAATAGGATGCAGTGGGGTTTTTTGGCACCAAACTTGCTGTTGCACAATGGTTATGGTAAGAAATCACAGCTGATAATACACTCTTCCTTTACCACCATATAAAACCTCATAAGATTCATTCTGTTGCCTTCTAGGCTGTGGCTTATTACAGGTAGAAAAAATATTCATCAGTCTGAGGAAATGTTTAATTTCCTGTTCTCCAGCCTCCATGGTAAGGAGTCTTTTACATTTGTAGGCTCCCTTCTTTCCAGCATCTGTGACATAACTTTCAGGAGACTAAAAGCAAAATCCACCTTACTGATTGTCTCCTAGCCCTGTAGGCGATTCCCAGTAACTGGATCAGACAGACTCATCCCAAACCTTGTACCTCAATTCTGATCATTCTATCCCTGTCTAACAAATTTTGTGTCAGTTCTGGTCACCGTCCAGAACTCAAGAAGATTAAGCCATGATCCTAGGCATTACCCTAGACTTCCTCATCTCCCAACAGAATCATCACCAGATTCTATTCAGTTTAATTCCTAAACCTCACTTGAATCCAATTCTCATTAACCACAGTTTGAGCCATTATCAGTTCACAGTTGTCTTATTATCACAGCCTCTAAATTCCTCTCCCAGCCTCCAGGTTTGCTGCTCTCAAATTATTCTCTGCAGCCAGAGTAATCATCATTCTAAATGATCCACCTTCTTCTTAAAGTCCTTTAGTAACTTCCTCCTGCTCCCCAAATAAAGTTCAAACTCCTTAGCAAGAATAAAGGGCTCGACCTGACGTGACCCTGATAACCACACTGACTTGGTACTGCTCACCCTTCCACTCACACCCACCTGCAATCTGCACTCCAGAAACGTTGAACTACTTGCAGTTCCCCCAAACAAGCCTTTCTCTTTCTCACTTCTTGGCCTATGTTCATGCCGAGAACGTAACCTGTTGCCCACTCATCCTTTGGGTCCCTGTTTACATGGCACCTCCTCAAGGAACACTTTGATTGCCCAAAATGAGTTATATGCCTTTCAAAATGACCTCATAGAAACCTGTACTTTACCCTATGATGGAAATCTTGCTGAGGTATAATTGCCCACTTACTTACCTTTGTCTGCCCTTGGACAGTAAGCACCAGAAGGTCAAGGTGTAAGTAGATCTCAACACCTCTGCATCCTCACATCCAATACATATCCTGGCATATCAAAGCTCCACCATAAATATTGGCTGAATTAGCACATAAACACCCAGGCTTTAGAAATGAAGTCATGCCTCCATCTTTCTGCTTTCCCTTGCACCCTTCAGGGAGAGTAATCCTGCCTAATCTCCAGTCCTGTGGATAGACTCTGTTTAAAATCCTTCCATGTCTTCTCCCTAATCATAGAATAAAGTCCAAATCCCTTAATATGACCTAAAAACTCAATTCCACTGGGTCCCTGTTCCATTGCCACTTGTGGTAACCAGCCTCCAAGATGGCCCCCAATGACCCCAGCCTCCTGGTCTTCACATCTTTGTCCCTCCCGCATTGTATCAGTATTAGTCTGTGTGACCAACAGCACATAGTAGAAGTGACAACATACAACTCCTGCACTCAGGTCATAAAAGCCATCAAGTCTTCTGCCTCTCTCTCGAGGATTGCTTACTCTACAGGAAGTTAGCTGCCATGTCATGAGCAACCCTATGGAGAGACCCATGTGGTGAGGAAGCAAAGTCTCTACAGCAGTGAAGAACTGAAGCCCCCGGCCAACAGTCATACACCGGCACCTTTGTGGAAGCAGATCCTCCAACCCCAGTCAATCCTTCAAATTACTACAGCCCCAACCAATATTTTGGTTGCAACCCCATGAGAGACCTTGAGCCAAAAATCACCAGCTAAGCCACTCCAGAATAGCTGACTCCAGAAATGATGAGATAATAAATGATTACTGTCTTAAGCCACTGAGCTCTAGAGTAATTTATTATCCAGCAATAAATAGCATTCTAGCCCTGCCATAGCCCACTGCCCCTTGTGAGGCTTTTCTCAATTCCAGAACTATGCCAGGCCCCCTCTGGCCTGGGGCCCTTCTCACATGCTGTTTCTTTGCCTTTCTTCACCAGGACAATTGCTTTTTTTTTTTTTAGATGGAGTGCAATGGTGTGATCTCGGCTTACCGCAACCTCTGCTTCCCAGGTTCAAGCGATTCTCCTGCCTCAGCTTCCCGAGTAGCTGGGATTACAGGCATGCACCACCACGCCTGGCTAATTTTGTATTTTTAGTAGAGACAGGTTTTCTCCATGTTGGTCAGGCTGGTCTCAAACTCCCGACCCCAGGTGATCTGCCTGCCTTGGCCTCTCAAAGTGCTGGGATTACAGGCATGAGCCACCACTCCCAGCAGACAATTGCTTTTATGTATCAGCATAAATAGCATTTCCTCAGTAGATTTCCCCATCTGCCCCACCAGATCAGGTCATCTTTCACCTACTTTAAGGACAGCAGGCATTTTTTCCTTCCTGGCATTTTTTACATCTATTATATCATTCAGTAACTAGCTATGGAATGCCAAATGTGTGGCAAATGCTATGCTACGTAAAGGGGCAAAACAGGCATTATTCTGCCCTCATAAAGTTCAGAATCTAGAGTAGTTCTTCACTTACTTATTAATACTTAATCATATACTTAATTACATGCAGTTGGTAATTTATAATTATTTGTTAATTTCTGTCTTTTCCACTGACATAAAATCCAGTGGCGTCTATGCCTCGATGTTCCCATGAGCGTCCCAGTGGGTAGCCAGGCATTAATTCATGCAGAGACGGGCTACAGCAGAGGCCATGTCCATAATTCTCAGAAGACTGCTCAGCAAACCAAGGGTAGCACTGTTAGGAAACCACATCATCACAAAACTCATTCTGTCTTACTTCCTTAATGGACTATTTTGCCACACATTTTGTATGCTTTGTGGATCTTTTTCTTTTCTCTCTCTGAGGACACTCAGTGGTATGTTTAAAGAGCTGTAATAGTGGAAGTAGACTGTGTTGGCTGATCTTTGTCATGAAATTTGGTCTCTTTTATTTATTTTTTTTTTTTTGAGACGGAGTCTCGCCTTGTCGCCCAGGCTGGAGTGCAGTGGCGCCATCTTGGCTCACTGCAAGCTCCACCTCCCAGGTTCACGCCATTCTCCTGCCTCAGCCTCCCGAGTAGCTGGGACTACAGGCGCCCGCCACCTCGCCCGGCTAATTTTTTTGTATTTTCAGTAGAGACAGGGTTTCACCGTGTTAGCCAGGATGGTCTCGATCTCCTGACCTCATGATCCACCCGCCTCGGCCTCTTACCCTTCTGCACTCTCTCTTTCCTTAGGTGGAAAATGAGTCAGATAAGATGATTATGAAAGCCCTTCCAGAGCACTGAGCTTCTATTTAAAATTCTTCAAAATTAAAGCGTTAGAACCAGCCTTTCTAATTACATTTGTATAGAACATTTAATTTTGTCTAAGTGCTATTCTGTTATTTTACTTGATTCTTAAAATAAACTAATGCTGATATAATTTATCTCATGTTACAGTTAAAGAAATGGACACCTAGAAACATGAGAATTTGAGATCTAAGATATTTCCTCCTTAATCACAAAATAGCCTTTCTCTGAATACCATATTCATGCTTCAAAAAGGCACTATATTTCCCCCTCCATTTTTTTTTTTTTTTGTCTGTTTTTCTTTGTTGGTTTGGTTTGGTTTGTTTGGGTTTTTTTGTTTTGTTTTGTTTTGTTTTTTGTTTTTAGAGAGAGTCTCGCTCTGTCACCCAGGCTGGAGTGCAGTGGTGAAATCGTGGCTCACTGCAACCTCTGCCTCTTGGGTTCAAGCACTTCTCCCGAGTAGCTGGGATTACAGGTGTGCCCCACCATGCCCAGCAAATTTTTGTATTTTTAGTAGAGACAGGGTTTCACCATGTTGGCCAGGCTGGTCTCGAACTCCTGACCTCAAGTGATCCACCCTCCTCAGCCTTCCAAAGTGCTGGGATTACAGGCATGAGCCACCACACCTGGTCCCCCTCCATGTCTTAGTCCATTTTCTGTTGATATAACAAAATTCCCAAGACAAAGTAGTTTATTAATATAAAGAATGAGAATTTATTTCTCACAGTTCTGAAGTCTGAAAGTTCAAGATCAAGGCACCATCATATTCAGTGTCTGGTGGAAGTTGCGTTCTGTTTCTGAGATGGTGCCTTGTTGCTGCATATTCCAGAGAGGACAAACACTGTGTGGCAGAAAAGATGGAAGGGCAAAAAGGGCCTGTCTAGCTCCCTCCAGCTCTTTTATAAAGTCACTAATCACATTCATGAGAGCTCCACCCTCATGACATAATCACCTCCTAAAGACCCCACCTCTTAATATCACATTGCCAATTAAGTTTCAACATATTAATTTTAAGGGACACATTCAGGCCACAGCAACAGGTAAGAGATTGAGCACCAGAGTCCTAAAATAAATCCCTGTCCTCAAAGTCTCAGACTGCTTGTGAGCAGCTATATAATAAGAATTTGTATACCTGGGACATTGAGTGAGCACAGAGGAGAAAATGCATAAGCTTCATCGTGCTGCTTTATGGATTAACTTATAAAAAATAGGATTCCTTTAAAATATCAAAACAATGCATTTTAACTTACTCCCAGAGGCTGTTGCTCCTTAGCCTCTTTCCCTGGCTCCACCTCCCCAACCACCCCCAGAGTTCTGTCCTTAGGCCTTCTCTATTCATTCCAACTCATCTTCCCAGTTACAGCCATCATTCAGTGACAATCCACACGCTACCAACTCCCAAATATTTATATGAAGTTCCAACTTCTTTAAGCCATAAAACTGTGTTACCAATTGCCTAGCAGACAGCTCCACCAGGATACCCAATGGACACACCATGCCTAAATACAACCAAAAGTGACCCCATGTGGCTCTCCTCTGGGTGTGACCCTCCCCACATAAGGAGGATCTTATAGGACAAAAGAACCTGCCCACCCAGAGCCCATGCCCCCACTTCCAAACCATGTTCCAGGTACCCAGGATCCACGTCCAGAGCCTACACAGTCCTTCTTCCTTGGTTGATTCTCCTAAGGGCAAGCTGCAGCACCTTGTACACATCCCAAGGTGTGAGAGTGGGTCTTTGTTGGGAGTATGGATAGAGCTTGCAGACTGGAGTATGGATACATAGTGCATGATAGAGACAGAGATGAAAAGGAAAGGAGGATGGGCCATGGGTCTGAGCATTTTCACATAGCTGCATTCTTGCATGAAGCTCAGAGGAGCCCAAGAATTCTACATCCAAACATATGCAAGTACATGGGAGAATATAACATTTTATTCAGCTACGTATTGGCTTGATTTATAACTTTTTAATATTTAGACATGTAGGATGCCAGCCTCTGTATGTACCATTTAACCAAGGCCTAAATATAGTGCCATTTAGGCTTATATATGCCTAAACTATAAGCAGAGATCCTGGACACCGCAGTCTTAACATATCCAAAACCAAACCAATCTTTTCCTCCCCACCTGTCTTAACTTAGGGTGCTTGAAAAGTAGAGCCTAAAATAAGAACTTACACAAAAGTAGTTAACTTGAGAGGTGATTCTAGGGAGCAGAACTGCATGAGTGGAGAGGCTGAGACAGGGAAGAAGAAAAGCCAACATAAGAGTGTATTATGGAGGTCCCACTGTGGGCAAGAGAGCTTGATTCTGCCAGAGTTTCTGCAAAGGTATAGAATGCCTTAAGATTGACCACCCAAAGGATGGAAGTGGCAGCATTTATCCTTTAGTTCCTTCTACTACTGATTGATGACTGTACTGGGAATGTTAACCCCCTCAAACTTTATTTGCTTGGATTCAGAAAGCCCCAAGGCATGAAATGAAGACCAGGGCACTCACAGGAGACAAGATGCTCTCAGCACAAAGTGTATTGAAGCTGCCCTAGAATGGTTTGCCCCAGCCATGGTCAAAAACAGACAGGATGCCAAAAGGATATGAATCAGACACCAGATATGTTTGATGTACTACCCTATTTCCCTTCCTCCCTCCCAGCTAAACTTCTATCTTCTCCTGTATTCAATTTTTATTAATAATGCCACTATCCAAATGGGTCTCCCAAGGTGAGAATACTGGAGTCAGCCTCACGTCCCCTCCATCACCCAGTCACAAAATCTTGACAATTCTACCTTGGAAATGTTTCTCGGCTGGAGCTCTTCCACTGCATTCCCCTCCAAGTGACTTAGTTTAAGTTCCAGCTCAATTGCAAGAGCTTCATACCCAGGTCTGCTAGTGGAGGATTTCTTGGAGCTGTCTCCTGCAGGCAGCCTTAACTGACTTTTAATAGAGCCTCCCTCTGCTCCATCTTTTCCAATGCTAATCTCATCTATACACTGCTACATGTACTATCTCTTATCATGTAAATATTCTGTTTTAGAACTTCCACTACTCCCTATTGGTACAAAATCAAGTCAGAATTCTACACCCAGCCTACAACATCCTTCTCTCTCTTTCCAAACTTCTCCCACTCCAAGCTCATCACCCAGAGTCTTTCTCTCTGTTTTTGTCTCTCTCTCTCTCTCTCTCTCTCACACACACACACACACACTACACACTACACTTCAGTCACACCCAACTTCTCACTATTCTCAAACCAGCCATTTCCTTTCATGCCTCCATACTGTCGTTCATGTTGTTTCTCAGGCTAGAAATTACTTGTGCCGTCACCACCCCCTCATACATACCTAAACAATCTGATAAATCCTCATGGATCCGTCAAGACCCAACTAAAACGCCACCTTTTCTTACTCCTGCAGGCTGATTCAGTGTTCCTATCCCTGCTAGATGACTTATATCATGGCATAGTTATGTGCTTGCATGACTCTCTCCATCTTTAGAAGCTCCTCCAGGTCGGGGACTAGTGTTTTATTCATCTTTGTATTCTCAGTACCCAGCACAGTGGTTGGCACAAAACGAGGTGACACGATTGTTAGAGGAATGCAAGAATGAGCACTTCTGAGTAAAACTAAGAACAACTGGGGCATGTACCTCCTAACATACCTCTCATTGAAGAGGCATTTGAACAGAGACACTTAAAAGGGGGAATTCAAAAGGTAAATAGTGCTGAACAGAGTCAAAGTCTGAGAAGTAAATTAGACTGAAAATCAGCTCAGTCATTGATGTTACTTGTGGAAATACCAGCGAGGTGTTAATGTGGTATTTAACACATCAACAACAAGTAACAGCACAGACTGAACTGCAATAGGTGGGGCTAATGCTATCAAAATGACTTAGTGCAGCCTATATTTAAGAGGAAGAAATATACAGCAAAATGCTTAGAATCAGCTCTATGTTGGTTTAATCCTAATGACAATGTATGCATTTACACTTACTTATTTAAAGCCTTGCCCTACAGAATATTGTACAATTGATAGCTGTAATGTAAAATTAGCTCATTTCTATTTGGGTCCAAATTAACAAGCACATATTGCCTCTATGAAAGGGCTCTGTGAAGCATTTGGAATTATGATTGTAGAACCAAGGGTAAGTAGAGTGATATTCCCAAGTTAAGGGGGCCAAGGACAAGTACAATAGGAAGAGCAACCAAGATAGTACTTGCCATCCAGAAAATTCCTACTAATAACCAAGAGGAGTAAGTGCAGACCAATAAGTAGAGAATCAAGGGCTTCTATTGCAGAACTAGAGATGTGGGCAATGGAATGGAGAAGTAGGGCCACATCACCACACAATGTCCCACATCATAGACAGGTGAAAATATTTTACTGACAACTGTAAATAAAAATAATTGTTGGCCAGGCACGGTGGCTCACACCTGTAATTCCAGCAAGTTGGGAGGCCAAGGCAGGCAGATCACGAGGTTAGAAGTTCAAGACCAGCCTGGTCAATATGGTGAAACCCCATCTCTACTAAAAATAGAAAAATTAGCCTGGCATGGTGGCACATGCCTGCAGTCCCAGCTACTCTAGAGGCTGAGGCAGAATAATCGCTTGAACCCGGGAGGCAGAGGTTGCAGTGAGCCAAGATCGCGCCAACACACTCCACCCTGGGCAACAGAGTGAGACTCCATCTCAAAAAATAAAAAATAAAAAAAAAATACTAACAATAATTGTTAAAGTAAATGAAATCAACTATGTAAATATAAACATTCCTCACCATTCTATTTGCTCCATCAGAGTGTAATTATACATTTTCTTTAATAGATATAGAAAAAAAGTGACGAGACCCTGTTCATAGAAATGTCTGTTCCTACTGTGTCCAAGTAATCTTTACTTGTTTCCTAGCAAAACTCTTCTATGAAGTACATCACATAAAATATTACTCCATCCATTTCATCTCTGTTTCCTATGATGGGATGATGGCACTGCTATAAATAAATATAAGGGGAACCACAGTTGATTCTATCCTCAGCAGAACAAAATTTTGCTTTGTTATGTACCTACTGGTATGAGATATGGAAGATGAAAATTTCTTTTTTTTGAGACGGGAGTCTCGCTCTGTCGCCCAGGCTGGAGTGCAGTGGCTGCGATCTCGGCTCACTGCAACCTCTGCCTCCCGGGTTCATGCCATTCTCCTGCCTCAGCCTCCCGAGTAGCTGGGACTACAGGCACCCGCCACCACGCCCTGCTAATTTTGTATATTTGTAGTAGAGATGGGGTTACACCATGTTAACCAGGATGGTCTCGATCTCCTGACCTCATGATCTGCCCGCCTCGGCCTCCCAAAGTGCTGGGATTACAGGCATAAGCCACCGCGCCCGGCCTCGGAAGATGAAAATTTCAGTGATGCTTGAAACTTTTACTCTGCTGGGTTTCAGACATTCATTTCCCATCAATTTTAAATTGCTTCATTCTCCCAACTAGGAAACTTCCAAGTCATCTGAGGTGAGTCTGGTAATAGTTACTCACTGTATGTTATAAGAAGCACGACTTTTCATATTAGTTACTGCACATTGAGTCATCTCTACAGTGCTTGAAATTAAAGTCAGATCACCAAGGAAGTGGAGGACATTCCACATGTATCCCTCTGCTACAGGATAAGATCCACCTTACTCTCCTCACTTAAGTCAGTCACGAATTAAATGTAACAAGACAAAATGATATGACAAGGACAGTCAAGAGATTCATATCATCAGCTGTTTCCATCTGTCTAGAGGCAGGTGGAAAAAATGCAGGTTTTAATAGAATAGGTTTAATTTAATAGATTTAAATAAGCTATAAGTTAAAATTCTGAGTGTAGGGCTGTTAAATATAGAAATGGATGACTAAGAAAAATGGAATCATCCTAAGTAAATTCCAAAAATAGAAGTGTTGTTCACCAGGCTGGGCTTCTTTTGCTATTATTTGGCTAAAGAAGTATAAGAGAAAACGAATGTCAAGTTCAAGATTATAGCTTCACAGTGAGCTAAGTAAATTATAACTACAGTATAACATAAGCTATATTAGGGCATGGCCTCAATTTCATGCATATCCTCTCAGTCCCATAGTCCCTAATAAATAGTAGCTCTCATTACATAAGTTATCATTCCTCTTGTGTTCTGATCTTTTAGTGACTCTTTTTGGAACAGGATTTGTAGAGACTCCTATATGAGTCAAGCAGACAGAGTGGAACTCTGTTTCTTACTTCTGCCATCCTTATTTTCCCATTCTAGAGTATACCCCACAGGTATAGATTACTCTAGCAACCAAGCACATACTTGAACTTCTATGGCAGTTTATCTTTTGTGATAATCATACTGATAAGTAAACAGAATATTTGCCTTGACAAGTAAACTCAGTGGCATCCAGCCCAGATTATATAATGGAACCAAATCCTCGACTGTTCTTAATGTTGCATAACAAATTGCCACAAACTTAGCTACACAAACACCACATATTATTATCTCAGTCTTCGTGGGTCAGAAGTCTGGGCACGAATTAGCTGGTCCTCTGCTCAGTTTCAAAGGCTGCAATCAAGGCATTAGCTGGGCCACATTATCATCAAAGGTTCAACTAGGGAAAAATCCACTTCCAAGTTCATCCCAGTTGTTGACAGAATTCATCTCTTTGCAGCTACATGACTGGAGCCTCAGCTCTTCACTGACTGTCCTCAGGTTCCAGGGGCCACCTGCAGTTCCTTGCCACATGGATTTCTCCAGCATAGCTGTGTACTTCATCAAGGCACAAGGAGAGTCTCCAGTATACCAGAGCCCTATGTAATGTAACATAATCAACAAAGTTACATCCCATCACTGTTGTCATATTCAATTGGTCAGAAGCAAGTTACAGTTCCCACCCAGGTCAGAGGGAGGAGATATGACAAAGAAGTAAACATCAGGAGGCTGGGACAATGGGGATACTTAAGGTCCATCCTGCTACAACTTCCACAATGGTGTCTTGACCATGAGGGCTCCACAGACACTGAAGCGGTCACCCAGGCTGCAAGTCTTGGTGGCATTCTCTAGGAATCACAGTCCCATTCTTCTGCAAGCAAACGGAGTCACCATATGACCCAGTAAGTTTACTCTTAGGTACATTCCCTAGAGAAATAAAAATATATGTCCGTGCAAAAACATGTATGTGAGTGTTCGTAGCAGTGTTATTCATAATACCCAAAAGGTGGACACAAGCCAAATGTTTGTCAACTGATGAATGGAGAAATAAAATGTGGTATAACCATACAATTGAACATTAAACAGAAATAAAAAGAAATGGAATGCTGAGACATGCAACAACATGGATGAACCTCAAGTACATTATGCTAAAAGAAAGAAGCCGGTCACAAAGGACCACAGCTTGCATGATTCCATTTATACAAAATGTCCAGAATAGGCAGATCTACAGACTGAAAGTAGAACAGGGATTGCCAAGGGCTGTGGGAAGGGAAAAGTGGGGAACAACGCTAATGGGTAAGAGCTTTCTTTATGGGATAATAAAATGTTCCAAATTTAGATTGTGGTGATAGTTGCACAATTCTGTGAAAATACTAACAATTTTTAATGGGTGACTATTATGGCATGTGAATTATATCTCAGTAAATCTTTTTTTATTAAAAAACAAAAAAGACCCACAAGTTTTGTCATGAAAAATTAAATCTAAAACATATTGCTTATATACTAAAATATTGAAATATTCACATTTCTCTGGCATTTAAATGATGTGCAACAACTATAAATATCCAAAATTGGGATCATCTCAGAAAATCTATGCTGCAGTAAGATCTCTTCATAGTACAGACATGGAGAGGCGAAAACCAGGTACTGTACATAGATGACAAGTGGTTTTCCCAAGGGCCCAGCAAAAATGATTTAGTTTTGCCATAACATGTGCCAGAATCCATTTCCACATTTTTTGATGAAGATCTCTTCTTTTTCCCTCATTAATTCAAATATTAAATAGGTACTGGGATGGTTTGATAAAACAATAATTTCCAAAATTACTCTGTGTTTTAGAATATGAAAGTTTAACAGACAGCACTAAGGCTATCCTCTCCTGTGTAGTATAACAGGCAACAGCTCCAGATACCTTTAAGCAAAAGCATACTGGCTTTTTAAGGTGAGGTTCAGCAGGGATCTAGAGAGGTAATAGAGCCAGAAATCTTAACCAGACAAGGACACCTGTTAATACCAGTTTACAGGTAAGTTTAAACTGATACTAATATAGAGATGTATTTTACACATTGATTGACATGCCCATTTATAAGTTCCCTTTCCATCCAACCTACCTAGCACTTCCATATACCCTACTGCCCAGACCCACATGGAAAGGTTTTATCCTGAGAAACAGTAACTAACCAGAGGCTTTACGTATCTGAGTCATTTAACTGCTGCAGACGTGCTACAGTTTTACAAGGCAGTGGTATTTCCTGTAACTTCTTTAGTGTTCTAGTTGATGCCTGCTCTGTTCCCATCCCTTATCACTTAATGGAAGAAGGAAAAAAATAAAAGTGCGTTATATCCCTCGAAGCAATCTAGGGATTTCAAATACAACAATACACCTTTTCATTCAGTGCTGTTACCTAATATCTGGGTGACTTCCTAAGGTTTCACCAGAGAAAAAGATAGGCCTTTTTCTTAGCTGCAGAATATCCTTTTAAAAAAAAATCACCATTTGAGGCACATTCATTCCCAGAGGTCCAGGGAGCCAGTTAAGCTAAAGTGAAGGTCCCACTGCTTCATGGCTCCCAGCAGTCATCTAAACTAGGAACTTCATCCATTTTCATAGCCCTTTGGTGAAAAGTAAAAGGGTAAGCCATTCTGTCCCCTTGAGCAAGGACTGCACCTTAGCCAGCTCTGACATGTTTTGACCAAATTTCTAAGAAATCTATAGTAAAGAGGGTTTCTCCAACCACATCCCCAGGATACTATCTGTGCAGTGACCATTCTCAATCAAGCTCAAGCTCTTTGGCACCATCCCTTGAATATATGCAAAGTCTCCTTTCACTCCTAGCCAGTCTTGAGAAAAATGTAAAGTGAAATAGGATTCTTTTCAGATTCCACTGAACTATCACTAGGAAGTTTAACAATCTTTGGGTGCTACTATGTTTTTAAAATTCCTAAAGATATGACCAAGGATAAAACCAAATGTTTCTGCAATGTTCACATTATGGGGTCCTCTTCATAGTCATGTATCCTCATCTTATTTTTAATCTCCCCCACTAAACAAAGACATTTTCCTGGTATAGACTATCTCCTCATTGGAAAATGCCTGTTGCCCCAATATTTGACACAGTAGGAGGATGGGAGAGGAGGAGCAGTGGGGAAGCTGAGCCCACAGAAGGCATCTAACTAAAGCCTGTGGTCACAGTCGCAAAGCACAGCTCGACACATCTCTCTGGAGTGATCACTGCAACCTCTTCTAGCTCTAAAATTCCCCCCACGTTCCCACTCCTCCTCCCAGGCCCCACCTTCAGGGATGCTGGTGTCAAACAGTCTCAGAGAATCTCAAGCCTAACACCCTGTCTGCAGTTCTGCTTTATTGTTCCTCTCAGGCTGGCTGCTTACAAAATTGTTTGTTCTCCCACTTCCTTTGTCACTACTTCCTCTGGCAGCCAAAACAAGCAGCATTAGGGCAACACACCAATCCCACAACTGGAAAACAAGAAAGAAAATGAACATCTCACTGCATACATGTGGCACAGACACACAAAAACTCAACTTCTGGAGAAAAAGACAAAAGGTATTCTCTCTGTCCCTGTTTTTCTTCCCTCCTTCCCCAGCCTTATCTTTCTTCCCCATCCCACAACAAAACACAGAGGGTTTCTTCAGCCTGGGATCCCTGCCAGGGGGTGAAGGATGCTGGCGGCTCCCAGCGCACAGTCCTTCCTGAGAGGCTGGCGTTTGATTGGCAGGGCTGGGCGTCCAGGTTCAAGGTCATCCACGAGAGCACTGGTGTGTGTACCATTGGTGGAACCTTGCAGGGAGGTTCCAGGAGCCTCTCTCATCTAAGGATTCCCTTTCCCCACAATGGATCCACTGACGGGCCTTCAGAAATTATAATCTGCTGGTGAGAACAAGCATGAGTGTAGGGAAAAGCCCTTCACTGGGAGAAAATTGACCTCATTCTGATCCATTTCTTCCATTGCCTGCTTGTCCCCATTCGCCCCCGCCAGGGTGAGGTTAGGCAGAACATTTAAGCCAGGAGGCTTTCGCTGTTAAATAGAGAAACTAAATCCTGATCTGACTAAAAGCAAAGTCAGGACCCTGTGACAGTCTGAAGTCCCCTTCAGTTCCAGTATCAACAATGCCATGATAGTGTACACCAAGGATGGCAAACCCAATTACCAAGAGGACACGTGACACAAATAGGTGACACCAGCTGGAGGATTCATGCTGCATCTAAAGGGACAGCCACTACTTAGCTCCAGTAGAATTTTGGCATTGAAGAATCTAGACTTGGTTTTGCCAGAAATTCTGTATTACAAGAGAAGGCAGAAATATGATGAGGTTTTTGTACATGTGAAATATCCTGATTTTAAAATTCTGACAACTAATTCAGCAACTTGACAATTCTATGAAAGCCAAACAAGCCATATCTTCTGGACCTTTCAACCCACACAAGTTTGTAACCTCTGTCTCAAAAGCAACTCTCAACTCCACATGACCCAGTTGAGGGTGATGTGGTGAGTAGCCTCATTAAAATCTCTATGAGACGCTTTTTCAACTAACCAAGCTCCCACTTACAATATATCTCTAGGCACATATTCCCAAACCCCCAGTCCTTGCTTTGCCCTTGGAAATTATTGTATGACATTGCATTATACATGTGAATGTTGTGACAACAGAAAAAGATGGACAATTACTAGAAAGGAAGAGCTTATGTTCATTTGGACCACACAGTTTTACAAAGTGTTTTCATGTACATTTCATATCCCTATTTTTAAAGAAAAAGAAGGAAGGAAGGGAGGGAGGGAAGGGGAAGGGAGGGAGGGAAGGGGAGGGGAGGGGAGGGAAGAAGGGAGGGGAGAGGAGAGGAGGGAAGAAGAGGGAGGGGAGGGGAGGGGAGGGAAGAAGGGAAGGGAAGAGAAATAAATTACAGCTCAGTCATTAAGTCACTTGCCCGAGGCCACATAGCTGGCAAGTGGAATTCAATCCAAGATCTTCCAATGTGGAACTTTTGAGAGGCCCCTGGATACCTACCCAAAGACCTTTAGCATAACAGTCCTGGCCCATGTTCCCTTCTTCTAGGCCCTGGTCTTGCTTGGCTTTCTGGATGTTCTCAACCTTGACATGACTCCTTATTCTCCAATTCATTTGGACCTCAAGACACTACTACTCTGGCTACAGCCGGTAAGAGCTATATATACTATGGCTAGACCATTGCCTATAGTGAAGATAGTGGTTTCCCCAAATGAAATGGATATTGCCACTATTTATCATCCTGGGTTAAAAAAAAAAAAAAAAAAAAAAGAGGTGGGGGGAAAAAAGGAAAGAATCCCTCTCTGTTGGGGGGTTGACTGGGGATCCATTCAGTGGGTCAGATTTTGGACTTGGGAAAAGAGGTCAAGAAAATTACCACTGGTAAGGTAGACTGGCCCTTTCACCACGACATGACTAGGGACTGAAGAGAGAGGAAGGCAGTGAGGAACTCCCTGCATGAAGCATGGCTAATGGATCTGTGATAGCTGATGTGAGGCTTTAAATTTGCTTTTGCTTCATTGGAAACCCCTGTTATCCTCAAACTTTCAGTATAATGTTTTAAATACTACAACCTTGTCTTACTTATACTATTTACACTTTGGAGAATTACCATACACACTTGGAGTGAAGTGATTCCAGGAAAATGGAAAACATTCTGCTGTATATCTTCTGATTCTCCCTCCAATCTCCTCTCCATCCTTCTCCACCCTGCTCTGTGCCCTGCCAGGCTGATCTGTATAGACTAAATCTTTGGGCCTCTTTGCTCTCAGGCTTCTAGTTGGGTTCATCTAAGGGGGAGATTGGTAGGAAGGAAGGAGGGAAGAGTCTGAGGTTAGGGTATTTATTCCTCCAGTTCTCTCACTATAGGGTTATTAGGTACTGGCTGAATCCCTACAGCTTCTGCCAAATGGTCTTCTCCATGCAGTGTTCTCTGTCTTTGCATTCTGGTGACTGCTCCCTTCTCTAATGGAAATTCAGGTTTCCAGTCCTGGGGTGCTACATCCTACTGACCCTTTCATAAATTGGCCTTTTATTAAACTCTTCAAATTACCCAACTGAGTGGATATCTGTTTCCTGCCAAGATCCTGACTGACACAACCACTTTGTCATTGTTGCTGCTATTAACTAGTTGTATTTAGGAATAATTTCCATGGAGAAAAACACATATCTTAAGGGTCCACTTCAGTAACTACTGACGATGCACACATTCCTGTAACCAACACCCCAATGAGTTAAAGTGAAATTTCTAGCACCCCAAAATTTCCCATTGCAAATTTCCACCACTGACTTCAATTGTCTGTATTTTCTGTATTTCTAGATTAAAATTTATTTCTATGCATTTAGAGAATCAATAAAATTAAAACTTGTACTTCATAATGTACATAGCTGATTTCTCTCACTTTGGCCTTTTCTATCACTTTACCAATATTTACAACATTTTTCCTCTTAGTAGTTGAAAAGACATGTGTCAACCCCTCTGCAAATACTCCATCTTGATGCTCCATTAAGCTCACACTTCAGAACTACACTAAATGAAGAAACGAAGGGCCCCCTCTTCTCCATTTCCCTAACCATCCTCCTTGATCTCCGGTTTCTCTAGCATTCCTGAATACCTGTGATGTCCTACCCTATGCCTGACCCCACGTCAAATTCCAAGTGTATTTCATCAGAATTGTATCTCTTCACTGCCGCTGACTTTAGTTAAGTATACAAAAGACAAAATCAAACTGAGGGTGCTCTAAGGTACAAAAATTCCCCTAAGGGATGCTCGCATTTTGCATTTTTAAAACAGATCTCCAGTTAACTGAAATGATTTGCTCATTGCTCATGTCATAGCTAAGGGAAATCTAGGCAATAGAGTGGAAATGGTTTGGAACAGCAGGTCATTTCCATCCGATGAGATGAGATCTAGCAATCTTTTACCTACTATGTCTATCCACAATGTTGCTCTGGCTCATGAAAATGAGTGCATCCACTTATTTCCCCTCCCAACTCACAGGCTTGTGTGACAGAAGAGTAAGTCCTGGCCCCTTTTTAAACCATTTTCCATTAATTAACAATCTCCAACCCTGACACACACCCACATAAAAAGAAGTCAATTAAGTGTTTAGAAATTTTGGAGATGGGGAATAAGAAAGCAGCTGACAACTACGTTGCAGGTTTGAATCTGAAAAACATAAAATTTAATAGCTTTCTAAGAAGGACAAGGAAGCAGCGAATGGAAGGGGAAATTTTTCAAAGTGCTAGAGAGGTACAGATAGTGTTTAATTTTAGACACCATGCTGCTTCTATCAACAACATGAAATCCAGTTGACTATTTCAGCAGCATATGTAACTCAGCTAATCAGAAAAATATGCAAGCAGTTGAGTAGCTGTCTTCTTGACAAACTTTAACATATGGATCTGGAAAACATCCTGAATTCTGGGGCAAAATCAAATCAATCAAAAAGGCATTAGGGTTTTCTTGCCATTTAGCAACAAAGCAACCCTATTTTCAAAAGGTTCAATAACATCCTTTGGTTCCAAAACAAGGTCTCTTGAGCCTCCCATTGTTGCAAGGGAAAAGTCACTGAACCTGAAATTTTGATTCAGCTCTGTCTCATTGACTCCATTGGTCTTGAACAAACCACTTCACCTTTCCAAAAGACTAGAGGAAGTCTAAGGTCTCATCTAACTCTCCCATTTGACAATTGTATTTTCCTGATTAGTTTTCTAACTCATGTTAATAGCTATCCATTTTATCAAGAAGTTGCAGAGCAATAAAAAAAAGGTGAGTTAACATTTTTATACCTAAGCTACCTAAGATATATCTAGGAGAATCTATGCCAAAATATTTAAAGTGTGTATTAGTCTGATCTTGCATTGCTATAAAAAACTACTCGAGACTGGGTAATTTATAAAGAAAAGAGGTTTAATTGGCTCACAGTTCCACAGGCTGTACAGGAAGCATGGCTGGGGAGGCCTTAGGAAACTTACAATCATGGTGGAAGATGAAAGGGAAGAAGGTCATCCTACATGGCTGAAGCAGGAGGAAGAGAGGGAAGGGGGAGGTGCTATACACTTTTGAACAACCAGATCTCATGAGAACTCACTCACTATCATGAGAACAGCAAGGGGAAAATCAACCCTCATGATCCAGTCACCTCCCACCAGGCCCCTCCTCCAACATGGGGATTATAATTGGACATGAGATTTGGGTGGGGTCACAAATCCAAACCATCTCAAAGTGTTTCAGTCAAATTGATGGGATTGCGAATGATTTTTTCTTCCTATGGGTGAAGAAGTCATTCTTGAAGGAGGGGTAATAAAAGGGATTTGTAGCTGTATAACAAAGAATTTGGCTTTTCTCAAAGAAAAGATCTGGCCTATGCCCTGGGCCCTCCTGATGGGAGGGTGTTTGCTTGCCTGGTGGTGTTAGGTCATACTGGATGGTCTTAACAATGGGATTTAGGGTAGGGGGTGACCACAACCATACAGTCCTAGGATAAGGGCTGGCAATAGATCAACAATGTGACATAAAGTGGGGCCTTTGGGTAGTAACACAGTAACAATCAACCTGAAGACTGAGATCAAATACATATGCAATCAGTCATGTCTACTAAATAGAGCCCCAGTAATAACTCTGGTCACTGAGGCTCAGATGGGCTTCTCTAGTTGGCAATTCTCCATGGGTACTGTCACACATCAGTGCCTGCAGAGTGATGTGTTCTGCCTTCATGGGCTGAAAACAACATATGTGTTCTTCCCTTGGCTGATTTAATCTGTATCCTTTCCTTGTAATTAACCATAACTATGAGTAGAATAACTTTCAGTGAGTTCTGTGAGTCATTCTAGCAAATTATCAAACCTGAGGATGGTTTTGGGAACCCCCTGAACTTTTAGCTGGTATCAGAAGTGAGAACAGTCGTGGGTGCTATAGCCTCTACTTTGTAGTTGGCCTAAACTCTGCAATATCACAGCAATTAAAAAAAAATTAAGATTTAAGATCAATATTTTGCTTCCTAAAAATGCTATGGCCTTTGACAATTTCCACAAAACAGCCAACAGCCTCCAAACATGCTCTTAATTTATCCTCTCCCTTCTCTTCTGTCACTGTCCCATGTCTGCACTCCACTCTTCCCCCACCAAGAAATTATTAGTTACTTTTAATGAAGTTCAGTTTTCTTATTTCTCTGGACTTTTGACTACTAATATTCATTGGAATTTCACCTTCCAATTAAGAGTTATCTTTCTTTCTTCTGGTTATTTATGTACACATTTAAAATTTTCTGCTAAGAAAACGTACGTATCCTTTTAATAAAAAAGTAACCTCCTCAAAAGCAGGCCCACATATTTTTCAGTCTTCAGACAGATTTGCACATGAAAATAAAACTGTGCAGCCAGAACAACTAATTGGAAACAATTTATATTTGATAGGTTTAATATTCTCTTTTCTGATTTTTGACATTCTTGCCATAACTTATATCCTAGTTTCTAGTCCCCCAAAGTTTCTCTTCTATTTCAAAATTTTCCTTAAACTTTGGCTGACACACCCTTTACATCCTGGCCCCTTCTTCCCCTCTTCTCTATAGCGTTGTCTTCTTTTCTACTAGTTATTCTCTGCTCTTTGCTAAGTAAAACCTGCAATCCTATCTACGTTTCCTTGTCTTTTTCTCACGGAATGTCTCCAATATTCTTTTTAAGACAAAATCAAAATCATCTACATCCACACAGCTTACTGACTATATTAACATGACTTTACTACTTCAAAGTGTTCATAAACGTAATTTTACTATTCCAGGAAATTTGCTCATAAAAATAAAAGTTAAAAATGAATTTATTTTTTATTCCAGCAACTTCCTGAAATACCAATCAATTTTCAATAGAAAGCATTAAATGATAATGTATACCCCAAGACTCTTTGAACTCCTCGTCAGAATTCTCACCTCATTGTGTCCATTAACCCTAACCTGTTGTATCATAATCCATATCCAACTCTAACCAAGCCCTGCGTTGAAAGACCCACTTTCATCTAGATGAGTCTCTAAGTCTCTAAAATTTCAATAAATTTCCTGACTTTGCCTTCCCTCTTTTGAGGCTCTGTTAAGACTATGTCTACATTATGGTCTCTCTTACCATGTTAAGAACAAACTCAGCTTTGTGCCATTATAGGTAGTTTGGTGATGTTTGGGGAAGCCAGCATTCACCACAAAGCTCAGGAGAAGAATAAGATAACAAGCCATAATTTTCCTCTGTGATTGAATGTTTATACATGTGTTTCAGGTGGAGTGGGAGGCAGGGAAATATGTTGTAGAGTGGTAGGGAAGAGAAAGAAATATACAGACATATGCCACTTTAAAATTTTAGCAGATTTCTATAACTAATGTCTCATTTGACCCTTAAAACAATGCTATGTAGCACACAGGACATATATTAGGGTCCTCATTTTAAAGACGGAGACTCTAGACTCACGGGGTGACGTGAGATTAAGATTTGGGACACATAACATGAAACAGCTAGAGGAAATTGCTAAAGCAGGAGTCAGCAAACTGCAACCTGCAGGCCAAATCCGGCCCTGAGGCCTGTTTATGTAAATAAAAGTATATTGAATACAGCCATTTTCTCATTTGTTTGCGTAATTGTCTATAGTTGCTTTGCTGCTATAATAGTATTGTTAAGTAGTTCTGACAGAGACCATATGGTGCACAAAGTCTAAAATATTTTCTGGATGGCCCTTTATAAAACAGGTTTGCCAATCCCTGTTCTAATGCAACACAACATAAAGTTAACTTCCCCCAAAATGTAATAAAATTATTAAACTCTAAAGGCCTTGAAGATGTGAGTTGGATAGTTCTTCATCAGGCAAAGGGATATACAATAATATGAAGTGATAAATTACCAGGTTCTAAAGGGTTTCTAAATAATAGGAAAGAGTTCTCCTGGGAAGTTCTCAACCCAGACACAGATAGCAATGATACTGTGAACTGAAATAGTGTAGGTAAAGGCCTATCATTCACCCAGCACTGTAGGCATCTAGGCAGCAGCAAATAGGAAGAGAAATCTCTATAATAACAAAAATATTGTTGATAAAACTTGAACTTTAAAGACAATGAGAAGAGAAAAGATCAAGAGAATGCTGTACAATTGCTGACTCAACAGTAGCTAAGAAAGGAAACAAAGCTGACACAGGCAGGCATGAATTGTTAGGAAATCAATAGCTTAATGAGTAATCGAGTCAGCTTTCCTAGAACACCCAGCATGAGTTATGTCTGCGTTTTTGCTTTTCTTTTGCAACCTAAACTTCAGGCCTCTGACTGGTCTCTCTGCTTCCAGGCTTGCTCCCCTATATTCTACTCCCTAGAAAAAATTATCCTTTTACAACAGAAATTAGGTCATGTTAATACTTTGCTCAAAACCCTCCAGTGACTTCACATTTCACCAGAGGTTGATCATTCTTGAAGCTAATAAATCTGCAGATTGAGGACCCCTCATTGCACAGGGCTCTTCCAAGGCCCTGGAAGGGGCTCTGGCAATGTGCTCATGTGGTCATTTTTTTTTAAATTTGCAAATATGAGATATTTTTACCAAAGCTCTTTATTGCTTATTTCCCTCTGTCACATTTCTCTTTAAGTCAAGTGGTGTGAGAATAGACAGACACTTTAGGGCCCAGGGAAAGAGAAGTTGAATTAGAGAAGCATTTAGTTTGGGTTAGTAGGATGTATTATTGTGGTTCACAGTTACTTCAGTGTAAAAATTTTCCTGGTGTTGGAATGGCTTCCAGGAATACTTCTGCCATTCTCTGTACCAATCTATGTTGTGACATTAAAGTTCACAGCCTGAGATTATAAAATAGGAACTTGTCTTCATCATACCAGAAATATGTGGCTAGTAGAGGAGAAAAGGGGGTTGAAATATATGCAGCCAGAAGCTAGTACACAGAAAATTCTTACAAATCTTATGGTCATATAAAGAAAGAAAGTTGAGAAAAGTTTTCTCAAATTGACGACAATTCTAAAAAACATACATAGCATTAGCAGTAATGAGTTATAAAATTAAAGAAAGTTTTTTCCATGAAATCAACAATAAAAAGATAAATTTTGTCCCAACAAGCTAAAGACTGAATTATCTTCAGTTCTTCCTATAGAAAATGATGTTAGAAAATAATATGAATAATCAGTTATTTCAGTGTAAACTAATGAAGAGGGAAAAAGTAATGCAACTAGCTTTGTTTATACCTTTAAAGAAAAAAAAGGAGAAAAAAGTAATACAGAGAGGTGTCACAGTTAGTAAAATTATTATGGTTTGGGGTTTTTTTTGGATTTTGTGGTATGTGTAGTATCTTTTAAAACTGATATTATTATGATTTTTTCATTCCAAATAAGTATTAGGTTTGTAGCTAATTTTGTATTCTTTTACTTATAGAAAGCCTCAGGATTATAAGCTTCAAACCCTACAAATCCTGGATCCACCCTTGATTCTCACAGTTAAATACAAAGCCTTTAAAATTGGCCTGTCAAGCCCCCATGATGACGGCTTGCTACTCTCTGACCCATCTCCAACATCCCACCCTTACTCACTCCATGCAAGCCACTGGAGCCACTTGCTGATCCTAGATCATACCCAGTACCTTCCTGCCACAGGACTTTTGCACTGGCTGTTTCCTCTGTATAATACACTTTCGCCAGATATCACCATGACTTTTCTCTAACTTTCTTCAGGTCTCTGCTAACATATTACCATAACAGAGCAGCGTTCCCTGATTACCTATATAAAATAACACTGTCATCCAGCTCCTGCCACTTTCTATCACCTTACATTGTCTTATGTTCCTTAACAATTAACACCATGTAATACTTTAGTTATTTATTACCAACTTTCCCAAGTAGAATGTAAGCTTTGAAAGGAAGGAGACTCATGTTTGCTGCTCTGTCCCCATCCCCAGGGCCTAGAACAGTTCCTGGCTCATAGTTAGAACTTTAAATTTGTTACTAAGTGAATGAATAAATGAACAAAAGAATGAATGAGTGCATGGAATTATTAACACCAGAATTTAAAGGGATTAATAGTAAATATAAGACCAGATTGTGGCCATACTTTATTTCATTTGCAATTTGCTGTATATAATACATAGGTTGATAAACTACATATAACTCATTTGAGAGAAGCGTTTTAGTTCTTTTCAACTAGAACTTAACAGTTGCAAATAAAGAGGCCAAAGGAAGAACGTTTTCAAGTACTCCCGAGGGCAAATAATTAAACTGTTTGGGCACATCATTATGTCTCTTTCTGAGAGGGTAAAACAGGTAAGCAAATTTTTATCAACGAGCACCTGACTGAGGCCCATTCCTATTGGTTGATAACATTCCTTTTATAATATCTTAATCTTGAAGTACCAATTGCCTTTTTAAAATATTCTTAAAATTGTGACTTACCTCTTATATAACTAAACACAGAAATTCACATCCTACAAGTTGGAAGGAGTGTCAGAGATCACTGGGCCCGATGGTTCCCAAACCAGTTGTGTATTAGGAGGACCTGAGGAATTAAAAAAATATATAGATTTCCTGGCCCTGGAGCTGCTATAGCAGAATCTAATGGTGGAGCCTACAGAGCTATATTTTTTAGCAGGCTCTCCTCATAATTTTTTGCAGCCTTCCTGACTCACCAGTATTTGAGAACTACTGATCTTGTTTTCTCTTCTTACTTACTGTGTTTCACAAATGGTGAAACTAGTATGTACATATAACCCTTGACTAGGAAATAGAAAAAAAGAATCCATTATCGTCTAGATGGTGGTTCTCCATCTGACTGAACACATGGAATCATCTAGAAAGCTTTTATTTTAATGGCTAGGCTCTCCTCCCAGCTGATGAAATCAGACTCTCTGGGTGAGACCTACAGCACTGGTGTTTTTAAAGCTCTATAGTGAGTCTAATGTTCAACCAGGATCGAGGAACCCTGATCAAGAAGACAAGAATTTCAAGAAACAGAGAAACTATATTTGTCTTTCTTCCTTAGGCACTTCCTACTTTCTGAGTCTGACATTCATATATCTAAAAAGGCAACTTGGAGACATCCCCTCCTACTGAGGTTTTTACAGTTGAGAATCTTAGATTCTAGAGAGAAACTTGCCCAAGATCAAATAATTAATTAGAGGCTGATTTAGAACCTGAACATAGGTTTCTCATTTCCAGAGCTGATGCAACTTTTACTACATCAAAATCTTCCTATTCACTGTATTTCATTTCATAAGCAAGCCTCTGTGATCTCAGAGAATCTTATTCGGTCTCCTGGTCATACCGGGACTCTTTCAGTGAATTACAGGCAGGAGCTAGTTATAAATTCAATGGCGGGCCAGATAAGCAGCTGCCCATGACACCAATCTATAACAGCATTTTCCAAACTTGCCTGGTCAAAAGATTCTTGTGGGGAAATTGTTAATAATACAGATTCCCAGATTTCACCACTGAATATTTTGATTCAGTAGACTTAGTTCAGGATCTTGAAATATGTAAGTATGACAAAGGCTACAGCTGATTCATATGCTTGGCAAGTTTGGGAGAGACTGTACTAAAATATTATTAAAATAAGTGATATTTTATCCCACTTAAACTGATTTCTATATATGACTCTTTAGAGCAGGAGTTGACAAATTTTTCTATAATGGGTCAGATGGAATTTGTTTAGGTTCTGCAGGCTGTGTGGTTTCTGTTGCAACTACTCAATTTGTTGCGGTAGTGTGAAAGCAGCCATCAACTATATAGATGAATGGGAGTGGCTATGTTCTATCAAAACTGTTTACAAAAACAGGCAGTGGACTGGACTGGACCCACACACTATAAGTTGGCAACTCCCTGATCTACATAACGATAAAAATGTAAATTTATAATTGTAACAAATATTTGCCTACAAGAAATAAGAATAAACAAAAATAGTGACTTAAATAAATAAGGATTTATTTCATCTCACATAACTAATTCAGACTTAGGTGATTGCTGTTGTAAGTTTAGCAATTTAATAACATGTCAAAAGTGGGACCATTTACCTTCAGAAACTTCTAGAAGGCATCTTCTTTTGTATTATTGGTTAGATTTGGATCACATGCCCACACCAGGTTTTATGACTAAGTACACTGTTCCTGAAATCAAGGGAATTCTGTCCAAAAAGTGCTGGGGTGGGGAGCAGGGAGTGTGGAGGTGGATGACTAAGATCATTAATATAGAAGAAAGCTGGGTAAGTAGTGCTTTTATGTAGCCAGCTCACAGTGTCTGTCGCAGTCCAGCCCTTTGGCAATCTGACATCCACACACATCCTTCTTCCTACACATGCAGTTTTTAGGTGTACTCACCCTTCTCCCCAAGGAAGGAAAACTATGACATTCCTCTAACTACTACATTCACATCCAAATCTAGTATCTCTAGACAATGTTCGATCTTCATTTGGTCCAGAAATAAGTTCTTTCAGGTGTGGAAATTTTCTCCAAAAATCAGGTTTCCTGCTTCCAACATATCTAATATACAATTGTTGGAAAAGACTAATCTTTAATATTTGCTAGCATATACTTCATCCTGTCAGAAAGATATAGTGAGAAATGCCTGCCCTCTCAATGGAGACAGTCTTTGATTAGTCAATCTGACAATTCCTGGTTCTATTCTTGACAAAAATCTCCTGATTTTTCTTCCATAGCCTCTGGTTCTTCCCTCTAGTAAGATATGCCTTAATCACTATTTTTGATGCCTGTTTCTGAAATTAGCATTCAAGAGAAATTTCTCAAATGTTAGCAACCTCTGCGTGTTCGTACAAATTCAGATACCTAAAGATTGCCTTTGGGGTTCAATAATTACATGCAGTTGTTGGTGAGGCTTGGAGTATCTTTAGCAATAAAGTTCCTCTCAAAAACTTAGTAGATTCCGTCTATTTGTGTCTGGTCAATTCCTTGCATTAGTAACCACAGCTAAAGATCTCGTCTAGACAGTCTTTGAGGCTAAGAATCCTTGTCTCTCTGCAGCTAGATCCTGTGCTCTTCTAAATCCTCTGGTATTTAACTCACACAATCAGGTTTTTGTGCTAAAAAATCTCCAGTTTTATCAGTCTTAAAGATGCCACTTTCCCACCTCTGCTTGTTTTAACTTGAGATATCAAAGACACCTTCTCCAACCCTACAAAGTATGGAATTCTGTTCATTTAGACTGGAGGTCACAGTTAGAAAGCATCTCTCTCAGCAGTCATACTTTCTTCCCTCTCTGATTAGAGATTACCTATCTAATTTAAGTTTGCCTCTCATAGTAAGACTTTTTTTGCTAACAGCCATTAAAATAACCCAACACACAGGAACATCCTGAATTTTTCCTTTCATTTCCCATGCCACTCTAACCTTAGTCAACCTGTGGTCTGCATTATAAGACAGATCAGGCCAATGGTTGCTTAAATATTTTGCTATACCGAAGGTTTTCCTGCCTGACAGTTGAGTCCGCAACCTCCACTCTGACCTAACAAAAAGTGTGTTTCTTGCAGTATTCCACTTCCAGGACCCAAATTCTCTATCAGTTAGATATGCTTTCAGCTATAAACCATTAAAACTCAACGAACTACTGATGAAACAAATAAAAATATTTTTCTCTAACAGAAATCTAGGTGTGAGTAGTAGCATTGGTTCCAAGGCATCAAGGCCCTAAGTCAGCATCTCTGTGATTCTCGTGGCCTCCTGCTCATAGTTACAAGTTGGTTGTAGCACATCATCATATCACATCACCTTGGAAGGCAGGAAGCAGGTGGCAGTGTGATGCAGAGCTTTTCTTCTCAGCCTCTGTCTCTTATATCAAGAAGTAAAATTTTTCCCAAAGCCCCTCAACAGCCTTTTACTTAAATCTCA